>NW_027331831.1:2500000-3125000 GCF_033568475.1 Henckelia pumila
AGTTTTTTAAAAAGAAATTTGAGATAGTTTTGTAATTTTAAAAGTAATGTGTCTAACTTTGATTCATTGGACATATGACATAACTAAAAAAATAGATGTTTCGCGTTTCATTTAATGAATAGATTTGTATCAAGCTGTATCCCTAGCTCCCTATTATATATTTTAGTACATTATCGAAACATTATTGCAGAAAATAGCCCACAAAATTAATTAATTCCACCCAACGGACCAATTAATGTTTGCTTCGGAAGGCGTACGAACCTTTGTATTCCACGAACAGTTTATCTAATATATTTCCATTATTACTTACTTTACCCACGGTTAAAAAAAAAAAAAAAAGAAGAGATCGAGAAGGTAAATAAAGAGAAGAAGCGTTGAATGTGCCATCTATATAATTAAGACACTAGAAACGAGGATCCTTCTACTTACAGAAGTTTCATTTTCAGGGTTTCTTCAAAAAGAAGAAGATTAATATATATTATATATCAGATGGGGAGAGGGAAAGTTGTATTGGAGAGAATAAGCAACAAGGTGAATAGACAAGTTACTTTTGGTAAAAGAAAGAAGGGTTTGTTGAAGAAAGCTTCCGAGTTGTCTGTGTTGTGTGATGCAGAGGTTGCTCTCATCATCTTCTCCAGTGAGGGCAAGCCTTTTCACTTCGGGAGTGTTGGGTATATATATACTATATTTATATAACGTCCAATATTATCGAATTTAATTATTATATACAAATATATGTGCGTGTTTGTTTGTTTGTTTGTTTTTTATTTTAGATACAATATTTGGAGTACTTGAGGGGATATAAACTTATAATGCTCAAGAAGTGAAAAACGATTTCGGAAAAAAGTACGAAATGATCTATGGGTCAGTTTTTGTGTCATGGGCGAGGGGTCCATTCCATTTGAAAGTTTTAGATTTAGATTCAAGAAAAGAAGCTGATTCATTATCATAAGTTTTTTTTTTTCCCCCATATTTTCAGCGATAATGTGTTATGTGCTAGCCATATGCACCGATATGCATAAGCGCATTTATATAAACGTAGGTGCATGCGCAAATCTATTTCTTAGTTTGTTTTTGCAGGTGAATATGTTTTCGTTTTATATGTCGAATATATTGTAAAGTACTCCTCCAAGCTTTTTTTATGTGTTGGAGACAATGAAATATAGAGATATCACGTGTGCCCAACAAGTATGCTCAATTCCGTGTCCACAATGTACAATAAGTGATTTGATCAGTACAATAAGTGGTTGACTTGTACATGGTGGACACGGAGTTGGGCATAGTTGTTGGGCAGCATAACAAAACTCATATATATATATATATATGGACTAGTACTTTTGGGTTTTTATTTATTAATGCATGTTGTTCCTTCCTTGTACCAGAACAAAGAATACCATAGAAAGGTACAGGCAGTTTCATTCCAACAATCCAATTGAAGGAGAAGATGGTGAACATGAAAGCCAGGTTTCATTTAAACTAATTTTAATATAATATAATATAATATGATTTATTTATGTATAGGCCGGTATGCATTTATACCATAGAAGCCACGTCTGCTCCTTGAACATGATCCCTTCAAGGGCCAACATATCCATTACACAAATCACATCACAATCGCATTAATACAAATTGTCGCACCAAATTATAATGAATATCTTGGTACATGGTTCGCCCCGTCACATAAAATGGATGGATTACCAAAATTAATGATCAGCTATATGCGTAATTAATGAGATATTGTTGACGTGACAAATCATATATAAAACATTAGATTTATCATTGGAGTAATACCCGTAAGATATAGTAGGTTGAAATAAACCATCATTTGATTCATGTAATTGCACCATGAAATCTGATCTTAAATTGTACGTGCATGCGTACGTTTATGCAAAGTGCAGTCTACTTACCAAGCCGTGACGAAGTTAAACGCCAAGTATCAATCCCTTCAACTTCTAAATAGGTCAGTATCTTAATTTTAATTTTTCAGTACTCTACATATATATATAGCTAGCTACTTCTGTACGTTGTCTTAATTTTCAAGATCGAATGTCTAACAAATTATATTGCCCGCAATTTATTTATGTAAGGCACTTACATGGAGAAGATCTAGGATCCGTCAGTTTGAAGAAATTGCGAAACCTTGAGAAGCAAATCGAGGGAGCCCTAGCAAAAGCCAGGAAATGTAAGGTACGAATTAATTTAATTAGTGCTCATATATCGTTTTGGAAGAATATATAATTGGAAATAACCTTTGGGAAGTACAATTTTTTTTTTTAAAAAAAATAATAAATAAAAATGTCACGATAAGTAGAATTTTTTTACATGTAATTGAGTTCTAAAAAAATTGAAGAATTTTGTCAAAATTATTATTAGAATGTCATTTGTGCCATTAATTATCTCCTATTTATATTATGATGTAACATGATATTTAGGATGGGCATGAGTATGGGTTCGAGTACGACTATTAAATTTTGGATCCTTGTGGAAAAGTGTTAGGTAACGAGTTTTATTGACTCGATCCGTTAGGGTTCTAATATTAATATATACATGTGCGTGCGTATATATATAATATATATTTAAGTATTGTATTTTTGTGTTTTTATATTATATTTGTAAAGACCAGAACGATGAGAATAGTGAATAGTCAATATATTTTTAATTCTAGTTTTACGAGCTATATTATTTAAACAAGTTTAATCATGCAACATTTGACGATGTTGAGTAATTAATTTGATCGAGTTGATTTTGTAATAAGAGCCTTCACTTGAACTACTTTATATACTTTTCTTTTGTTATGATTATATTATATAATTGAAAATTAGATATGTAAAAATATTATATAAATATGATTGTTTGACGGGTTTAATACGTCAACCCTTTAAACTTCAAGTATCGGTCAGGTTAAGTATATATTTATGTTTTGACGAGATGGGACATGTATGAGTCCTTCAAAATTTTAATGAATTGGGTCTCGGATCCTACTGGACTTGACTTATCGTCGTCCCTAAATATAATTTAAAAAACTTGAGAATTTTCTAAATATTCATATAAAAATGAATCTATGACTCATATATATACATATACACATATATATATATAATATAAGTTCATATTCATGCCATTCATTTATAACGTTGTATTGTTTGCCAAATGAAAATTCTATAAATGCAGACGAAGAAGATGCTGGAACGGGTGGAAGCTTTGAGAAAACTGGTAACACATACATACATTCACACATAGAGACGTCAAAATGGGCTAACGGGATGTGTCAGCCCACCTTTTTGGTAGGTTGAAAAACCACCACCAATTAAGTGTAGGTCGACCCGAAAAACCTAGCCAAATTATGTGTAATTTGACGGGTTGGACTGGCCAGCCACAACCCACCGTCATGCGGAGCGGAATGCGCGGAGCCTTCATTTCGACGATTGAGAAATTTGCAACCCAAAACGTTATCTATTCCTTCATTTTGACGATTGAGAAATTTGCAACCCAAAACGTTATCTATTCATGGGTTGAGTAGATGTTACCCGCAGTGTAGTGCCATGCGGGTAACGTGGCGGCTCATGATAGGTTAAAATCAATGGGTCCCACATGGGACCCACTAATTTTGATCAATTATGGAGTTACACATCATCCGCAAGGTAACGCCATGCGAGCGACATGTACTAAACCCTATTAATGTATATGGTGGGGCCTGCTCGACCGATCGATCTAGACCATCATGACGTCATTCGATCCTACAAAGGGATATTACCCCTCTGCAGGATGTAAGACTCTTATTGGGCAAAAATAGTGTGGGACCCATATGATTGATGCGGGTCCCACATGATATGGAGATGTGGCCAATTTATGGCCACACAACTACAGTGGGGTAATCGAAGAACCCTGTGTTCACATACTTTTGTATTATATTATATATGATTTATTCTTCTCATTGTTTTGTTTTTACTGTGTTATCAGGACAGTGAACTTGAGCAAGAAAATAAGGAGCTTAAAGAGAAGGTTATCTATAAATTTTGATTTGATTTTTCATCACTTTAATTTTCCAGTTTCAAAATTGAACTATTTTCCACAGTTATATTTAATTTGTTGAACCATATTAAGCTGATGAATGACGCTTGTTGTTTTATTTTATTGGGAAACAGACTTAATATATATCCCATCAAACATCTAAAAAAACCCAAACAATATTCACAGTTTTTCATACCCAAAAGATCAAATTATGACATGGTATGGTTTTTGTACCCAAATGATCTTGATTAAATTTATTTATGTATTAACTTATTTAAAAAACCTATTAATTAACTCAGTGTTATAATATAAAATTTGAAAATTATACATGGGATGATTCCATCGAGCGAAGATATTTATGGATACCTAAAATTTCTGTAAAGTTTTAGAGAAATTTTCCCTATGTTATTTCAAGGACACCAAGAAAGTAGAATAATTATAAGTTTTTTATTTGAAATGCCAGATTGAGAAAGAAATGCAACTGAAGGAAGGAAATTCTGGTCGTTGAGGCTCATAACTCATTCTGATGAGCCACACAAATCACGGCGAAATTGGTAAATTTCCGCCTTTAATAATTTTGGGATTTGAGGATATTTTGGTGGTCTTTTTATTTTTTCAATTTTTTTATTACTAATATTTGAATGAATTTTCTAGACGAGAATTGATAGGATATTTTTGTTATGAAATTTATTTAATGCAGGTCTATAGTTAATTTCCACCACCAAACATGTATGAAATATATCATTCAGGGCAAAAACTCCCATGAGACGGTCTCAAGGGTCATTTTTATGAAACGGATCTCTTATATGGGTTATCCATTAAATAGTATTACAATTTATGTTAAAAGTATTACTTATTATTATAAATATGGATTGGGTTGACCCGTTTTACGGATGAAACTGTCTCACATGAGTATTACTCATCATTCAGATCACTTTCTAATTAATTAGAACCTCTCCATATAAATTATTATAATGGGTCCCTAACATTTTTATTGGAAAATTTTATGTATTTTATATTAGAGGTGGTAAAAATTCCCGAAATCCCGACCCTTCCCGAATCTCATCCCATTCCCATCCCGAAATAATCCCAACCCGAAATTTTTCCAACCCGAACTTTCGGGATTTTTTCCATTCCGATTAATATCGGGAGCGAGATCGGGAATAAAACCTTATCCCGACGGGATTCCCGACCCATCTCGAAATAATATAATAATATATTTTATTAATAACTTTATTAATATAATAAACTAAATATTATTAGGTTTCAACTCATATAACACTTAATTGTGGACTTAATTCGCATAATTTTTATTGTTGGGACGATCAAATTGTAAAATCACGAAATGCCATTTTATTTTTGTGTATTTTTTTAAAAAATTAAATTAATAATTTAATTAATTCATATTTATAATTATCTAATTATAACAAATATGTAGAACAAGACTCAAGAGATTAATTTGACAATCTATTTAACAAAATTTATTTAGTAATTGTATCCGAACATTTTATTAATAATTATCCGATACATTTTTTCTCTTAACAAAATTTTGAAACATTATCCGAAATATTTTAATATTATATGTTTTAAGTTGAATATTTATTTTATTTATAAATATAAATTTCTAAATAGTATATAAAATTATCACTTTTTTTTTTTATTTTTTGAACGAAATCTTGAACATGAAAAAAAATTCGAGATTTTCTTTCCCTACTCGATGGGATCCCGAATAGTCGGGGTCCCGAAATGTTTCGGGTACGGGATCGGGACAAAAAAAAGTTTCCCAATCGGGACGGAAGTTGGGTAGGGATTTACGGGACGGTCCCGACCTTATTTCACCCCGGTTTTATATGGGTACCTAACATTTTGATTGGAAAATTTTTTGGAAATACAAATTTATGCTTTCAGCTCCCAGATAAGAAATCCTTCACCGATCGAGCTGCATTAGGAAAATTTTTAATCTACATAATTTACATGTTGTTAGTTATGTAAGTAGTGTTTGTAAAACTTCAATGAAGCTCTCTCAAACTTTTTCATCCACAAAATTTGAAAATTTTGTGGTGGAAAAGCCGAAGAACAATTCGAAATATTACCTTATTTGACGAGCTTCTGAAGAGAAACTAAATTTTTTTTTATAAGTTTTATTTAATTAGTATCGACGAATGAAATCGATTATATTTGAAGGTAATTATTTAATATGTGAAATTAACAGGTATGGATTTGGTTTAGAATTTGGATGCAAATGAATGGAGAGATCTACAGAGACGAAGAGAAACAGAAGAAGGAAGAGCGATATTAATTTCTTCACCTGTCATCTCTCTTTATTGGAAATAAAAATGACATCTCCAAATAAAATATTCAGACTTCATTGCTAATTTAATTTCTTACAAACATTTTCTTCGATTTTTCCAACATTATTTCTGGGCTTTTGGATTTTCAATTAACATCGTACTTCTGTTTCATATGACACACCCTCTTTGGGCCAACACTGGGCTTATGAACAGTAGTTAATTCCCAGGCCTATTAGTTATTAACTTATTATAGTTATCTATTTATAAGATTTTAAAAAGTCCACTAAAAATTATGATGTGAAATCAAATACGAGAATGAGGTATTATGTTATTTCCATGTTACAATTTGACGGCTAAAATTGATGTTCCCATACGGTTATTTTTTTAGACAAAAACTCATATGACGGTCTCACGGGTTAATTTTGTGAAACATATATTTTATTTGGGTCACTTATAAAATATATTACTTTTTATCTAAAAGTATTACTTCTTATTGTAAATATGGGTAGACTTGACTCAAAAAAAATATGGGTAGACTTGACCCGTCTCATGAATAATAATCCGCGAGACCGTTTCATAAGAGGACTTATTCATTTTATTCTTATGATTTAATCAAGTTTGTCAACTTAGGTACAAATTAGAGAATGTGGGCATTTCTTTTATGGATATGAAATTAAATTCTGTTTGATTAAAAGAACTATGTTTTGCAATTTTATGGTGATTAATACAACGTTTTTTTCTTTTTTGATTAAATATTAAGATCAATTGTGAAATTTGTCACAGGTTGCGACTTAAATAAGATTCATGCATATTTTTATTGCATATTTTAGTACTTTATTACATTTTCGTCCATTAATTAAGATAATTAGCTGCACATTGAAACAAATTTCGTCCATGAATTAAACAAAAATAAAAATACCTGGTTACATCTCGGACCGGCCAGATCTAAACAAATATATCAGAAAAATAATTGTCCGGATGGTTTTCCTTATATAAATTTATTTTACTACCAGAAAATCACCAGTTGCCTGTTGCTAGAATATATATATATATATATATAAAGTTTCTTTTAAGTGCCCACCAACATGTCCACCAATGATGTGACACTATTCTATTGGATGTGATAAAGATGTGATAAACTGTAGGTCCAATAGAATAGTGCCACATCATTGGTGGGCATGGTGGTGGGCACTTGAAAAAAACTCTATATATATATATATATATTGAGAATTCACAAAATCGTTGTTAGTCAAATCGGAAAATATTCAGGCACCCAAAGAAAAAGTATAGGGAAGAAATAGCAAATTCAGATACATCACGAGCTTCACAACTGAATCGAGTAGAATATGGATCGAAGTCCAATTCAAATCAACAACGCATAATGCAATATGCAATATATAATTAATATCCGTGATGAATTTCTAATTAAACACATACATCACTCGATCGGATCTTTCTCGGTCAATCAAATTTATCCATCCAAACACAATACGACCCGCATATGCAATGGCAGAGTCAGGAATATAAATGATGATCTATGTTGTTTTTTTTATCAAGAAAAATTAAAATTTTATTTTCAAAACTTCTTCATTGAAAATAAATTAATCAGATCTTGTTAGATCTACTCACAACTTGGTCAAATTTGCTAAGCAGATAAATTATAGAACAAAATTGAATGGAACATGCATGAGGCTGGTTAATTACCATATAGTTTCATATATAAAAACTTGAATTGAAAGAGAGATAATTTCTATATCAAAATAAAAAACTTACTTGGGAGAATACTGAGATATTGTCAAATTTTTGTGAAGGAAAAGCTCAATGGCACTTTTCTTAAGCGAATCCAAACACTACCGGAGAGTTATAACGGCCCGGAAACGATCGATCCATCGAGAGATTCTTCGATCCAATGCTGCATGCTGCCCTAGCCAGCTAAGTCTTGCTTATAAAAGTCAAAAGAGAAGCGTAAAGAACTTGTACATGCAGTACGCACAGACCCAGGGCTTTAAAAACAACAGCTCGGGCAAAATTAATATATATAGAAAAGATGGGGTTATTATTTGAAATAATATCCACCGTTCAAAAAACATTTTTTTTTATTAAAATAAAACTCAATCTAAAATATTTTTCATACCAACAAACGGACAGTTTCTTGCTTCGCTTCCCTTTGCTTATATATGCTCTAAATAAAATTACTGATATCATATTAATTTGAATTTTTGAGCACATGCATTGTAAATAAATTCTAATAATCTATGTATATGTACATGATGGATTAAAATTCAAAATTTAATTTGATGAAACATTGAATTTAGTTGTATTAAAACGTATCAAATTGGATTTATTAATATGAAGCCATTTATTTTCGTAATTAATAATTTTTTTCACAAGTTAAAAATAAAAATGAATGATTTTTATGGAGTCTTCGAATAATTTTTTTGAAAAAACTAAATGAATCTTCCAACCTTGCCGTTTGCCGACGTTAGTCCTCTTGTACGTCGAATGCATTAATTGACACCATGTCTTATCATTATCAATGCAAAGTTTCATTTGATATTAGTATGCTATTGATATAAATTATATGCCATATTAATTGTTTTAAAAGATACATTAATTATATTGTACTATATGAAGTTTGAGACATATATGCGAACTACTTTTTGTACGTTAAAATTCGATAATTGAAATTGTCACAACATACATACCTAGGATGAACTGGTAGAGTGACCATTGGAAAATCCACCTCACAACCAATACACGTGAAACTAGGTAATATATATACATATAAATAATTATAACAATTTTTTGGGTCGGAGATTTTCGATTTTTAATTATCAGTAAAAAAATCCTTATGAAAAAAGAAAGATATATTAGCTTCCTATGTTTTCAAATCTTGAGCACAAGCATCCCCACGTTTTCAAATTTTGAGAATTCACCACCTTGTCTGTACATGTAATTTTCAGGGGTGTTTGTACTCAAATATTGAAAACATCGAAGTTAATTAACAGTTACATGTGGTTTTTAGTAATATTGTGATTTCACAGAGGTAATATATAAAATTGGACCTAAAAAAATGCAGTACATCGCTCATAATCAACAATATAATGGAGAAGACCGATAGACAATTAGTTGTATATATTATTATTGACACGCACACCCCCAAAAAAAAAAAACCCCCCTTTAATTGTGGCTAATTAAACTCAACGCAACTACAATAACGAAATGGCATTAATAAACATCAATTAATACCAGCTAGCGGCCAGATGAGGAGAAGAAATGTGGCGTTGGATTAAAGGGTACAAAAGGCTTATAAATGAAGGTGAAAAAAATAGCTAGCAAATAACCCTTTTTTTTTTATTAAAACAAGTCGTAAGATTTGACTTGTTGATAGAATGTTAGTTATTGAGTGTAAATTACGTACACCGAGTCACGGAGTATATATATATAGTTTTGCTATGCTGTCCACCAATCGTGTCAAACCCTGTGCCAACCATGTATAAAACACTCAACTATTGCACATAGCGGACACAGATATTGGCACGGTTGGTGGGCAGCATAGCTGTGAGACCTCGGTTCTAAACATCTACTAAACTTGGATTGAACGACAACAAGCAAACAAGATCCAAGACTTGGAAGCAAAGCATAAAAAAAAAATTTAAAAGGAGGGTGCGCCCGGGCGGCTAAAAACTGCAACCGGAGCGCCTCCCAAAACAGCAACCTGCTGTTTGGCTCGAAGGGGTGTGCGCCCGGTCGGCTAAAAACTGCCGCCTGAGCACCCCTTGCTACAGAACTGGAACAGAGCAAAAACCTCCTAAATTCATTTCCAAATCAAGATCATGCATTACAAACACAAATCTCTAATTAATACATGAAGTACTAGAGTCGTACAAGCTCAAACTAATAGAACATGCTTCATTCTAAGTTCCGTAACTGATACAAATCGAGTTCGAACTAAACATGCTATAAAATATAAACTAGATTGGCATGCTGATTCGACTTTTAAACCGAGTCTCACTTCTAATTCTTGCCCTCGAAGCTAACCATGCATCTTCTGACTTGTTCCTGCCCCACCTGTTGCCAAGTACACATACAAAGACAAGACAACAGCCGGATAATCCGGTGAGAATACAATTCCCAGTAAAAAAGACAACATGCATAACAAATAATATATCAAAACATGATATATATAAAAACTAAACAAGCAATTCAGAATCATCTCAAAACTCAATTCAAATGCGTAAATGCAATGCATGTCTTTAAAATACGGGATTATCAAATCCGGATAATCAAGGAATTGCTGCTTTTGATTTTGGGGATCCCGAGGATGAGATCACGTAAACAACTCACCGACTCTCCCGATCGAGGTGGTGCTACGTATCTCCATCCTCTAGACTTTGGTGCGACTATAAAGAGTATGCTAGCACTAGGTGAAACGGCTACACCCAGGCCACTCACAATATAGCCCCCAAAACGTCTATCATAAAAGGGCCGTCCTGCCCACTGAAATCAAGGATTCTTAGCTCAAGATGAATGAAATGCAAACATAACTCAATCAACTAAATTCCATTAAAAGCAAATAACATGCAAGTATGTGATTCTTCGGAACACTCGAATCAAGTTGGATTTGAGTCACTCGTTCCATTCTAGTCTTAGTCATCTTATACCTCTTTTCAACAACGTCGATGCTCCAAACCGGCTACAATCTTCAAAGCGATTCAACTCCTGAAATCTCACAACTCAACGGCCTTTGAACGAATCTGTAAGGAGGTAAGAGAAGATCAACAATGACGATCAAACTCAATAGCCAAATGTCATCGACTCAAAATGGTTCAAAATTCCAATTTCAAACCAGCGGCATAACGGCTATATTCTAATTAAACTGGAATCGTAGACAGCATCATAACAACGATAACAACTCAAAACAAAGCCCAAACAACAACAAAAGCTCAAACCCAACAAATCTAAAAATCCTCATTTCGAAAATGGCTTCCAAAAATCATAACAATTCCGAACGACGCTCAAACTCAAAACTGACAGATAATAAACGATCAGAACTCCGCCAAGAACAACATACTCGAATCTCCGATGATTCTAACAACATTTGAAAAACAAAACGCATCTGATCGGAGAAATACTTACGGTATAACGGAGCTCTCGCAGCCGTGATCGCTAATCTGCCTTCAGAAATAAATTCCAACGAACGGATTGAGCAAAAACCAAATTCCCAAAGCTTGAAACCCAAATGGGCGGCTTCAATGGAGGGAGAGGCGATGGAGGAAGGAGGGAATGGAGGAGACCAAGTCAAATCCCTTATAAATATCTAATAAAACCAATATTTGCATTTTAGTCCCTGATAAATCCGAAATTTGCAAAAAGGACCCCGATCAAAATCAAGTCGGCTCTTGATTTCTGGAATCTCCGATTATCTCAAATAAAGTCAATTAAGATAAAATTGGGGCGTTAAAATTCTCCCCCTCTTAGAAAAGATTTTTCGTCCTCAAAATCAAACACGGTTCCAACGCGAACTGTGTCTCTCAAATACTCCTTCAAGTCCGCCAATCAAAATTCAACTCATTCTCATCGGCATAATCCTCATCTGCTCAGTCACAATCCGAAACATCTCTGGTTCCAACTCAAGCATAACATATAAAGTTCGACTCGTCTGGTCTGGCTGTCCGTCGTTCTGAGGATATCGAACTGAATAAGTTGAAATCAGACAAAAAAATATCATCGAAGTCCTTGCCGAAAGAACGAGTGCATCAAAGATCTCTATCTAAACTGACAGACTTCAGCCAAAACATGACATCTTACGACCTCTGACAAGATATCAATCCTCTAATCTTGACGGAAAGTCATTGTGTACAGAAAACAGTAGCAGATTCCAACAATCGGTCAATCAAAGTCAGATAGTAGATAAAATAAGAACAGCTCAAAACATCAGTTGTTGCATAAAATTCCTCAGATAAAGATTCGCAGTCAGAAATATCATACAATCTAATCCTCTTATCTGTCCCCAAATCGGTTCCATCTGCGAAAATAATTACTCCAACTCTTAAGATTAGAAAAGATCACGAAAATTTCCTCATAAGACACTAGATAACAGATCTTCTAATCAATAAGATCGCTGCGAGCTCAAAGTCCAGATTCAGACATTGAGTCTCGAGCGTCTTCCACTGTCTCGATGTCTAGACTAGAGCATGATTCCTCTGAATAATAATAAATCCCAAAATCTCGATAAGAAGAAGGCGCTGATCGACATAAATTCCATCATCAAATCATACAATCGAAGAAGACCATTCGATCCAAAAAGAATTCAAACATCAAAGAATAACATACAACTGCTCGGCACCAAAATCTGCTATACGATTCTCAAAAGCTCTGAAAGATCAGCACAATTCTTATTCCAACAAGACAAGAAATCATTGATAAGAATTCCTAGCTCCAACTGATTCTTCTGAAAGATCCGTTAATAGAATTTACCAACACTACTGGAGCATTCGACAATTCAAACGATTCAACCAAAGTTAAGGAGCACGATTAACATTAAACAGATTCTTCAATAAGAAGGCAAAAGACTCACCAAAATCTAACATTCAATAAGATTAGGAAAACCAAATCGAACGATTACCTGACGTGTCATTCTCGGGTGCAGCCTGAGTCTGCGGATCCTCAGACAGAGCAAAAACTCGTGCCTGCTGTCTGGGAGGTTGGTTCGCGTACTGATTAAATTCCTGTCTATTCTGCTGCTGAGGTTGGAAAGAGTGGACAGTAGGTGCTTGCTGCTGAGGCTGAGCTGACTGTCTCGAAGAACTTCCACTCTGTGCTTGCTCAGGGACACGCTGAGGACACATTCTTGCAAAGTGCCCCGCCTGGTTACAGATATGACAGCTTCCAAAAATACCTCTACAATGATCACTGGAATGACGACCTCCGCAATTGGCACAAGACATGTCTGACTGTCCCGAACTCTGTCCCAATCCAAACTTCCTCGAGCCACTAGAGCTCGAAGAACTAGTTCCGTGCTTCTTAAACTGCTTTCCCTTCGGGAGATAGTAATCCTTCCTATTACCTCCACTGCTACCACCCTCAGAACTCGTTGGTTGGTTCTGAAACTGAAAGGATTGATTCTGGTAATGGAACGGTTGGTTCTGATATTGAGAAGATTGTGCCTGAAACTGTCCTTGCTGCTGCTGAGGCACAAACTGATTTCCTCTCTGTCTCCACAAACCTGCTTCAGCTCCTTTTGCATGATTCATGGCATCCGCAAAATTATCTGGCCTAGCAGTGTTTACCAACGTGAAGATATCAGAGTTCAGACCATTAATGAACTGATCAGTTTTTGCTTCTTCATTGTCGGCAATGTGCGGTGCAAAATGCAACAAGCTATCAAACTTGGCTGCGTACTCCTCAATATTCAAATTCCCTTGCTTCAGATTTGCAAACTCGGATCCCTTGTCCTTTTGGTACGAAACAGGGAAAAACCGCTTATAAAACTCAGATTTGAAAAAAGTCCAATTAACAACTGTACCTCGGTTCTCCATGGATCTCTTCGTCGTAATCCACCAATTCTTAGCAACACCACGAAGCTGATGAATGACTAACCTAGTTCGGCGTTCGTCGGAGTAATCAAGAGAATCGAACAACTGATCAATGTCTTCCAACCAGCTCTCACTGTCAACCGGATTCTCTGTACCTAGAACCAAATGAGGTTTGAATGACTGAAACCTCTTCAGCAAGGTCTCCATCGGTGTTGCGGTGGCATCCAACTGATCGACTTCAGTACTAGCTTGCTCAGTCGTAGGAATAACTGGCGGTGGATTCCTGTTAATAACTCGTCGAGGACCCATCTGATAATCAAAAGTTAGGACACAAGATATCTCAATCGCTGCAATTCGGTGCCCCTTACAACCTCTCAGAATTTGGATACCAGTGAATTACAGTTCATATCTCAAATAATTCATGCTTTATAAATTAAATCGCATAGTCATGTAATTCAAATAATTCTCAATTAATAAAGCATGCTCGCATGGTATTTAAACAAATCAATTTAAATAACTCAATCACATGCGAGAATTCAATTCATGCAGACTCGATCTACCCCGCTCACTTCTAAATTCAGTCCAAGAATCTTATGGCTCTGATACCATTTAATATGAGACATCGATTCTAAACATCTACTAAACTCGGATTGAACGACAACAAGCAAACAAGATCCAAGACTTGGAAGAAAAGCAGAAAAAAAAAATTTAAAAGCGGGGTGCACCCGGGCGGCTAAAAACTGCATCCCGAGGGCCTCTCAAAACAGCAACCTGCTGTTTGGCTCGAATGGGTGTGCGCCCTCGGCTAAAAACTGTCGCCCGAGCGCCCCCTGTTGCAGAACTGGAACAGAGCAGAAACCTCCTAAATTCAATTCCAAATCAAGATCATGCATTACAAACACAAATCTCTAATTAATACATGAAGTTCTAGAGTCTTACAAGCTCAAACTAATAGAACATGCTTCATTCTAAGTTCCGTAACTGATACAAATCGAGTTCGAACTAAACATGCTATAAAACATAAACTAGATTGGCATGCTGATTCGACTTCTAAACCAAGTCTCACTTCTACTTCTTGACCTTGAAGCTAACCATGCCTCTTCTGACTTGTTCCTGCCCCACCTGTTGCCAAGTACACATACAAAGACAAGACAACAGCCGGATAATCCGGTGAGAATACAATTCCCAGTAAAAGAGACAACATGCATAACAAATGATATATCAAAACATGATATATATAAAAACTAAACAAGCAATTCAGAATCATCTCAAAACTCAATTCAAATGCGTAAATGCAATGCATGTCTTTAAAATACGGGATTATCAAGTCCGAATAATCAAGGAATTGCTGCTTTTGCTTTTGGGGATCCCGAGGATGAGATCTCGTAAACAACTCACCGACTCTCCCGATCGAGGTGATGCTATTTATCTCCATCTTCTAGACTTTGGTGCGACTATAAGGAGTATACTAGAACTAGGTGAAATGGCTACACCCAGGCCACTCACAATATAGTCCCCAAAACGTCTATCATAAAAGGGTCGTCCTGCCCACTGAAATCAAGGATTCTTAGCTCAAGATGAATGCAATGCAAACATAACTCAATCAACTAAATTCCATTAAAAGCAAATAATATGCAAGTATGTGATTCTTCGGAACACTCGAATCAAGTCAGATTCGAGTCACTCGTTCCATTCCAGTCTAAGTCATCTTATACCTCTTTTCAACAATGTCGATGCTCCAAACCGGCTACAATCTTCAAAGCGATTCAATTCCTGAAATCTCACAACTCAACGGCCTTTGAACGAATCTGTACGGAGGTAAGAGAAGATCAACAATGACGATCAAACTCAATAGCCAAATGTCATCGACTCAAAACGGTTCAAAATCCCAATTTCAAACCAGCGGCATAACGGCTATATTCTAATTAAACCGGAATCGTAGACAACATCATAACAACGATAACAACTCAAAACAAAGCCCAAACAACAACAAAATCTCAAACCCAACAAATCTAAAAATCCTCATTTCGAAAATGGCTTCCAAAAATCATAACAATTCTGAACGACGCTCAAACTCAAAACTGACAGATAATAAACGATCAGAACTCCGCCAAGAACAACATACTCGAATCTCCGACGATTCTAACAACATCCGAAAAACAAAACGCATCTGATCGGAGAAATACTTACGGTATAACGGAGCTCTCGCAGCCGTGATCGCTAATCTGCCTTCAGAAATAAATTCCAACGGATGGATCGAGCGAAAACCGAATTCCCAAAGCTTGAAAACCAAATGGGGCGGCTTCAATGGAGGGAGAGGCGATGGAGGAAGGAGGGAATGGAGGAGACCAAGTCAAATCCCTTATAAATATCTAATAAAACCAATATTTACATTTTAGTCCCTGAAAAATCCAAAATTTGCAAAAAAGACCCCGATCAAAATCAAGTCGGCTCTTGAACTCTGAAATCTCCGATTATCTCAAATAAAGACAATTAAGATAAAATCGGGGCGTTACAATAGCAAAACTCCTATATATATATATATATAGGAATGTTCGCCTGCACTAGGGTGTTAGGGAACTTTTTTTTTTTTTTGGTATTTTTTTTAATTTTTTATTAACAAAAATTGGCCAAATTTAAGAAGAGACAGCAATCTTCTTCTTCTTTCTTCAAATCCTCTCCTTCCAAATCTTGAAATCCGCCGCCGCCGACCATTCCAAGCCCGGTCACCCACGCCGACCGGCCACCCCACCCCATCCTATGCCCAACCTGTAACACCCGGAATTTTAATACGTAAATTCGCATGCATAATTAGGAGAAATTAATTTTTAAAATAAGGGTTAAATGAATTTATGTGTTATTATGTGATTTATATGCATGATTGAATTTATTTTTTTAAGCATTTAACCCATAATTAGTGATTTTTATGATTTTTAGTATTTTAAATATTTGATCGCGTAGACGGGACCGTGGACGGACGAGATGACAACTTTCCATCCAAATGATTTTATGAGCCTTTTTAGAGCCCTAAAATATTATTTTGAGTTTTATTATCTCAAAATTTTTAGTATTTGATTTTATATAATTTTAGGAGTCCTTTTTATCCAAAATTAGCCAAGATAATGACTTTTAATCACTTTTAAAAATTCCCTTAATTTTAATTTTGGGATTTATGCTTTTACATCAGATTATTATTATTATGAGGACTTTTAAATAAAGTTTTGTTGGTATATTATCTTTATGTTGATTTTTATTATTTATTTAAATCATTATCTATTCTATTTAAACCAAAACAAATCAATTTCTACCCTACACAAATCCTTATCAGCCGACAACTCCCTTAGCTGCCTCCAACCTTTCTCCATCATCTTCTTCACGCCCCACAGCAGATTTCAGCCTCCATAGCCGATTTATTCAAGAAAAATTCGAGTTCTTCGTAGGTCCGTCGTCCCGGAGTCGTTCACGCGGTCTAGCTTTGTTTTAAAAATCAAAGGCATGTCTAAAACTTTTATTTGACCACCATATAAGCTACTATTCATGCATGATATTTTTATTTCAGAATTATTCATGAATATTTCGAATTCTATGGGAGTTTTGGTTGCTTGTTGCATAATTTGGTGGACACATGGTCATACTCACGTTTTTTAACCAACATGGTTCGGTCCAGAGGTTGTGGCTCGGTCAAGGGGTGTCCTATGGTGCCTAGGGTCGAGCTGGGTCCAGTGGTTCGAGCCATGCATGGCCAGGAGAGGAGCTGGTTCAGAACAGGTCCTAGGGTGCGCAGGTTGAGCGATGTTGGGAGATTGGGTCGTTCTCGGTCCATAAGGCGTTTTTTAGACTGATTCCAGTTGGGTTAGAACCACAAGACATAGGGGAAGGTAATCCAAGTTGTGCTCCGGCCAGTGGTGGCCGGAGCTGGGCGGCCGAACGGTCGGAAGTCCGGCATCGCGCGCAGGACGCGAGCAGATTAAGGGATAGATGTTTTTGCTTCGTTCTCCTTCGTTAGGGATCGGTTTGGGCTGGTTTTTAGCTTGTTGGAAACGTCTTGAAGAGGGCTAGGGGTAGGTGGTGGTGCTCCGGCCAGGGGACGGCCGGAGCACGGCGGCAGCAGCCCCGGAAAGCTGCTGCTTGCACGGCCAAAGGTAAGGAGAGGAGGGGGGATCGGGTTGGGGGTTCTGGGTGGTTCCGGGTCGGGTCAGGGTAGTGGGTCGGGTCAGTAGGGTCTAGGGTCGGGTCAGGTAGGTCCGGGTCCGGGCTAGGTGGGCCGGGCTCGAGTATTTTAATTTTAAAATGTTTAATGTTTTAATGGGTTTTTGGGTCATTTAATTAGAAATAAAATTATTTGGGCTTCCAAATAATTTTATTTGGGCTTTCAAAATTATTTTTAAGTTAGCCCAATGATTTTTATGGGCTCGTAGGCCCACAGGAATTTTTGGGCCAGTTAGTGGATTTTGGGCCAGTCTAGAGTTTTATTCGGTTTAAGTTAAGTAATTGGGCTTAAATATTTTATTTAGGTCAAGTTAAGTTTAATTAAGTTATTTGGGCTAAAATATGATTATTGGATTTTATTTAAGTTTAATGGGCTTAGAGTGAGTGATCAGCAGTCTGGACCAATCCATGAAAATAAATTAAGTCCGGAATATATATTTAATTATTTTTATGCATGAAGTCTATTTTAAGTAAAAGTATATTTATTATTAAAATTAATTAAATATATATTACGGACAAATTTTCAGTGCATGCATACATGAAATATTTTATGATGTGTTTATGATTAAGAATTGAGCATGAAAAATATTTTTATGGAAATTGAAGTGATGTGACAGCATAGAAGTGGTTTTACCACTGACACAGAGGTAGTTTTACTACCGGCATAGAAGTGGTTTTACCACTGGCACAGAGGTAGTTTACTACCAGCATAGAGGTGGATTTATCCACCGCCACGTACGATGGTTTCTAGACTGATCAGTCGGCACGGTTATTAGTCACATTCATGGATATGACCATACTCAGTTTTTATGATTATGACATGCTCAATTATGTTATGTATGATTAGTTATGATGTATGTACGACTAATGATGAATAATTTTTATGATGCATTTATTTTAAGATCATGCATGCATGTCCACGTAAGTTATATGTATTAGTATGATTATGTGATGCATTATTTTAAACCTCGTTATCAAGGATTAGACATGTTGAGCCTCTAGGCTCACTACGCTTATATGGTGCAGATGAGTATGATGATGTCTATGTAGCTCCTACCGGTGGCGAGGACGTATGAGCGAGCATGGCAGTGGACCCCGTGACCGTCGCAGTTATTTAGATTATTGCATTGAGTTTTGAAACATGATTTATTTTATTATTGTTTCCGCGTATGAGATTTTTCAGCAGTATTGTTTATTATTTTAAATTGATGCATGAAACATTTTTAAGGATTTATTTATTTAATATTTTTTTTAGGTTACTTAAGAAAAGTATGTTATTTTTATATACATATATGTATGGGCGTATATGTATAGTATATAGCATAAAAAAAAAGTTTTTCCGCATTTATTAGTAGTTGGGCGTTTCAATTGGTATCAAAGCACGGTCCTCGGAGGGTGTCCATCTGCCACGTGAAGCTCAGAAATCCTGCTACTGGTCTGTAAGTTTTAAATGTTTTAATAAGATTTAGAAGGAGCATATGTATTAATTTTAAGTATTTCATATTCAGTAAGACTTTTGAAACCCTTAGTTATGCATTGCGATTTACGTAAAGAAATATGTGGTGGTACAGAATGCCTCCCAGACAGATTCCGTCGAATTTCGAGGACGAAATTCAATTTAAGGGGGGGAGAATTGTAACACCCGGAATTTTAATACGTAAATTCGCATGCATAATTAGGAGAAATTAATTTTTAAAATAAGGGTTAAATGAATTTATGTGTTATTATGTGATTTATATGCATGATTTAATTTATTTTTTTAAGCATTTAACCCATAATTAGTGATTTTTATGATTTTTAGTATTTTAAATATTTGATCGCGTAGACGGGACCGTGGACGGACGAGATGACAACTTTCCACCCAAATGATTTTATGAGCCTTTTTAGAGCCCTAAAATATTATTTTGAGTTTTATTATCTCAAAATTTTTAGTATTTGATTTTATATAATTTTAGGAGTCCTTTTTATCCAAAATTAGCCAAGATAATGACTTTTAATCACTTTTAAAAATTCCCTTAATTTTAATTTCGGGATTTATGCTTTTACATCAGATTATTATTATTATGAGGACTTTTAAATAAAGTTTTGTTGGTATATTATCTTTATGTTGATTTTTATTATTTATTTAAATCATTATCTATTCTATTTAAACCAAAACAAATCAATTTCTACCCTACACAAATCCTTATCAGCCGACAACTCCCTTAGCTGCCTCCAACCTTTCTCCATCATCTTCTTCACGCCCCACAGCAGATTTCAGCCTCCATAGCCGATTTATTCAAGAAAAATTCGAGTTCTTCGTAGGTCCGTCGTCCCGGAATCGTTCACGCGGTCTAGCTTCGTTTTAAAAATCAAAGGCATGTCTAAAACTTTTATTTGACCACCATATAAGCTACTATTCATGCATGATATTTTTATTTCAGAATTATTCATGAATATTTCGAATTCTATGGGAGTTTTGGTTGCTTGTTGCATAATTTGGTGGACACATGGTCATACTCACGTTTTTTAACCAACATGGTTCGGTCCAGAGGTTGTGGCTCGGTCAAGGGGTGTCCTAGGGTGCCTAGGGTCGAGCTGGGTCCAGTGGTTCGAGCCATGCATGGCCAGGAGAGGAGCTGGTTCAGAACAGGTCCTAGGGTGCGCAGGTTGAGCGATGTTGGGAGATTGGGTCGTTCTCGGTCCATAAGGCGTTTTTTAGACTGATTCCAGTTGGGTTAGAACCACAAGACATAGGGGAAGGTAATCCAAGTTGTGCTCCGGCCAGTGGTGGCCGGAGCTGGGCGGCCGAACGGTCGGAAGTCCGGCGTCGCGCGCAGGACGCGAGCAGATTAAGGGATAGATGGTTTTGCTTCGTTCTCCTTCGTTAGGGATCGGTTTGGGCTGGTTTTTAGCTTGTTGGAAACGTCTTGAAGAGGGCTAGGGGTAGGTGGTGGTTCTCCGGCCAGGGGACGGCCGGAGCACGGCGGCAGCAGCCCCGGAAAGCTGCTGCTCGCACGGCCAAAGGTAAGGAGAGGAGGGGGGATCGGGTTGGGGGTTCTGGGTGGTTCCGGGTCGGGTCAGGGTAGTGGGTCGGGTCAGTAGGGTCTAGGGTCGGGTCAGGTAGGTCCGGGTCCGGGCTAGGTGGGCCGGGCTCGAGTATTTTAATTTTAAAATGTTTAATGTTTTAATGGGTTTTTGGGTCATTTAATTAGAAATAAAATTATTTGGGCTTCCAAATAATTTTATTTGGGCTTTCAAAATTATTTTTAAGTTAGCCCAATAATTTTTATGGGCTCGTAGGCCCACAGGAATTTTTGGGCCAGTCAGTGGATTTTGGGCCAGTCTAGAGTTTTATTGGGTTTAAGTTAAGTAATTGGGCTTAAATATTTTATTTAGGTCAAGTTAAGTTTAATTAAGTTATTTGGGCTAAAATATGATTATTGGATTTTATTTAAGTTTAATGGGCTTAGAGTGAGTGATCAGCAGTCTGGACCAATCCATGAAAATAAATTAAGTCCGGAATATATATTTAATTATTTTTATGCATGAAGTCTATTTTAAGTAAAAGTATATTTATTATTAAAATTAATTAAATATATATTACGGACAAATTTTCAGTGCATGCATACATGAAATATTTTATGATGTGTTTATGATTAAGAATTGAGCATGAAAAATATTTTTATGGAAATTGAAGTGATGTGACAGCATAGAAGTGGTTTTACCACTGACACAGAGGTAGTTTTACTACCGGCATAGAAGTGGTTTTACCACTGGCACAGAGGTAGTTTACTACCAGCATAGAGGTGGATTTATCCACCGCCACGTACGATGGTTTCTAGACTGATCAGTCGGCACGGTTATTAGTCACATTCATGGATATGACCATACTTAGTTTTTATGATTATGACATGCTCAATTATGTTATGTATGATTAGTTATGATGTATGTACGACTAATGATGAATAATTTTTATGATGCATTTATTTTAAGATCATGCATGCATGTCCACGTAAGTTATATGTATTAGTATGATTATGTGATGCATTATTTTAAACCTCGTTATCAAGGATTAGACATGTTGAGCCTCTAGGCTCACTACGCTTATATGGTGCAGATGAGTATGATGATGTCTATGTAGCTCCTACCGGTGGCGAGGACGTATGAGCGAGCATGGCAGTGGACCCCGTGACCGTCGCAGTTATTTAGATTATTGCATTGAGTTTTGAAACATGATTTATTTTATTATTGTTTCCGCGTATGAGATTTTTCAGCAGTATTGTTTATTATTTTAAATTGATGCATGAAACATTTTTAAGGATTTATTTATTTAATATTTTTTTTAGGTTACTTAAGAAAAGTATGTTATTTTTATATACATATATGTATGGGCGTATATGTATAGTATATAGCATAAAAAAAAAGTTTTTCCGCATTTATTAGTAGTTGGGCGTTTCACAACCACACTCGTAATGGTATTTCTTCTTCCACCAGCGGCACCATGCCTCTGCTTCTGCCCCAATGCTTCACCTCTCCCATGAATCAACTCGCTGGAAACTTCACTACACATCATCAAATGTGGCAGCTTCAATTTCATCTTGGGAGGTTTCAACCCGTCTTCGCCGCCGGAGATGTACGAATTCCAAGGCAATGAAACGGGCCACCTTCATCTCTGTAAGGCCCGGGATTAATTAGAAATTAATCCAAATTTAATTTGATTTTAATCCAAGTATATTTAATTTGAGAATATTTAGAGTTTCGATTTAAATTCTAATATTCTTAAATTATTTAGAATTGAAATTGAATTAAAATAAGGGCCGAGGACCAAATTGCATATATTGAAGGCTTGAGGGGCTAAATTGCAATTTTGGTTGAAATTTATCGGTTTTAATTCTAACACTCAGCATGAAACATGTATTGCCTTAGACAATTCAGAAAGTAAGAACAGAGAGCCGTTCTTCTTCATGTTCCTTTGGAAACGTTGAGATTCAATTTGCCGTAACTTTCGAACCGGTTGTTCGATTTTGATTCCGTAAAGTGTTCTGGAATCCTTACGACGAGGGCTTCGATCTCGTGTAAGTTTTATGTGGTGTTATATGGATTTCAAAATCAATAAAGGGCCGATATCAGATTTTGAATCATTGATCATGTTTTTGAGTTTGTATCATTTCTATTTTCGAAATCGAAGGAAGAGCTTATGTTATTATGTTGAATCTTGATGATAGCATGTTTTATGATTGTTATGACTGTTTGTGCTGAGGTTTTGAAGATTATATCAGCTGGTTTTCTTGATTGAGAGCACGTACACATGGTTTGAATAAAAGAAATGATTTCGGGATTACGTCGGTTACCGATTTTGAATTGCTACGCCATCGATTCGAGTTTTTGGATCGTTTTGATAGCCTATATCTGAGCTAAAGTTGTTATCTTGATGATGTGAATGTTATAACATTTTTATTCTTCAATTTCAGTTGAGTTTGAAGGCTAAACGACACAAGACGCCGACTTAAACCGACGAAGAAAGAGTTGAGGTTTGAAATGCGGTTGATTGATGAATTCTTGATCGTTTTGACTCGTTTTTGAAATGATAGACTGATTTGAAGTTTGATATATGTATTTTGATTATATCTTACAGATTTGAAGAGTTCAAAACCAAGATAAACGAAGGTATAATGACGACATCACGAAGTAGGGACTTTAAAACTCAAGAACGACTAATCTTGAGTTGGCCCGCAAAAACCACATACTTGTTTATGTTTTTGATTTGATTGTGATGTTGTCGATCCGTCACAGGTAGTGGATCTTTATATTCGAGTTGATATGATGCTATATTGAATTGATTCTATGCCAAGGTTGCTGTTAATCTTATTTGCGAGTCGGTTACGAACTCGTTAGATGGATATTCATGTCAAGATCAGTTATGAATCTTGATGGCTTTGAAGTTATGTGAATCAATTCGTATGTAAAGCGTTTACGTACTCTATTTGTTGAGTCGAGTTTAAATAGAGTCAAGATGATTTATTTAACGCTTTCTATATGTTGGTTATACTGAGAATGTTTTCTCACCGGAGTTTATCCGGCTGTTGTCTTGTTTTGTATGTGTGCATGACAACAGATGGGGCAGGAGCTAGTCATCGACGTCATTGATAGCTGGGAGAGAGTCTAGCACGTGAGGAGTCGGGTTGTAGATGATGTCTTGAACTTTAGAAGTACTAAACCTTAGTGATGTTGGTTTTGGAATACACGTATGAAACTTGATATAATTGATGTCGTTTATTGTTCTTTAGCGACTTGTTCGATGTGATAAATGCATGTAAAGATGCTTGAGACCTTGGTTATGTTTATATACATGATTTGGAACTTATATATCATGTTTTGGATCGAGTTTGGTGATTGGATTGGATGACACCAAGTTTTGACAGCAAAATGTGATCTGCAGATTTTCTGAAAATTGGAGGCCGCTCGATCCGCAGAAGTTGACGGATCGAGCGAGCCCTGTATGTTGCAAACAGAGTATTTGAGTTTTTGGCTTGCTCGATCCGCAGAAGTTGACGGATCGAGCGAGGCCAAATTATACTTCCATCTGAGAGCTGAGCAATTGTGCTTGCTCGATCGGGTGTTTTTCATCGATCGAGCGAGACACTGAAATTTTTTTTAAAAAAAAAATTTACTTTGCTCTTGGTTTCTTAATTGATGTTTAATGAATGTTAATTGTTCATTAATTGCCTTAAGATAAGATGAGCAACCCGAGGTCCCCACAACAGGTGTTATCAAAGCATAAGTTTCTTGGACTTAGAATAGATGAGCGGGGTAGATCGAGTCTTCTATTCTGATTTATTTATTGCTTTCATAATTGTATGATATATGATTTATTGATTACAGATATTAAATTGTCACATGATGCTGTGATAATTTGCGAAGAATATGCTATACAATGGTTTGAATTATATGCTATCTGGTTATTTGATTGAAGTACTAGCATGTATTATGAGGATGAATCGAAACTCGATCTTTTATGAAGGCAATGTGGACTGAAACAGACTTTTTGTAATTGAGATTGAACTATACACTAATCTGTTTGATTATCAGATATGCCTCCCCGACCAGCACCGAGAGTTAGATAGACGTTGGCTACGAATCAGCCTGAACAAACAAATGCTGCACAGGTCCCAGTGACAGTGTCTGAACATGGACAGGGTAGTACTTCTACTGATGAGTTTAGTGATGCTAATCCGATGGAGAAACTTCTGAAACGATTCCAGTCATTCCAACTACCGAAGTTGCAAGGAACAGAGAATGCTATAGAGTGCGAGAACTGGCTGGAAGATATTGAGCAGTTATTCGAGTCTATTGACTATACAGATGATCATCGTGTGAGACTGGTAATTCATCAACTGCATGGTCTTGCCAAGAGTTGGTGGATAGCGACGAAGAAAGCATTGGAAAACCAAGGTACTGTTATTACCTGGTCTGTATTTTGAACTGCTTTCTATCAACGTTTCTTTCCTGTGTCTTATCGCAAGGACAAAGGAGCAGAGTTTGCAAGTCTACAACAGGGGCAGTTTTCGAACTGCTATCTATCAGCGTTTCTTTCCTGTGTCTTATCGCAAGGACAAAGGAGCAGAGTTTGCAAGTCTACAACAGGGGCAGTTAAATATCAAAGAATATGTTGCCAAGTTCACTAGTCTGTTGAAGTTTGCTCCACATATCGCTGTTAATGATGAAGCTCAAGCCGATCAATTTATCAATGGCTTGAACCCTGATGTGTTTACACTTGTGAATTCGGGAAGACCGAATACCTTTGCTGATGCTCTGAATCAAGCAAAGGGTGCAGAAGCAGGGATACTGAAACAACGAGGAGCACAGTTTGTGCCACAGCCAGTGAGACAGTCCCAAGAGCAGCCACAGATTCCACCGCCACCTCGATTTGAAGCTGGAGGTAGCAGTAGTGGAAAGAAGAACTTCTTCAAAGGCAAGAGTAAACAATTCAAGAGATCTGGTGGTAGTAGCTCTTCGAGTTCAAGTAGTTCCCGACAGTCTAGAGCTGGACAGAGGTCTGATGTGTATTGCACCAAGTGTGGTGGTCGCCATACCAATGAACAATGCCGAGGTGTATTTGGAAGCTGCCACATTTGCAATAAGATGGGACACTTTGCGAGAGTGTGTCCACAACGAGGTTCTGAAGGTGCACAGGGTGCGGGATCATCGAGACCGGTAGGTTAATCTACATATTCTGTTCATTTTTTTCAACCACAGCCTGCAGCACCGAGTAGAGGAGGAGGTCAGACAGTGAATCAAACTCCAAGGCAACAAGCACGAGTGTTTGCATTGACAAAGGAGCAAGCACAAGCAGCACCGGACGATGTGATTGCAGGTAACTATTTTCTTTCTGGTTATCCTGCTTATGTCTTATTCGATACTGGTGCGTCGCATAACTTCATATCTGAAAAATTTGTTACGTTGTATTCATTGTCTGTTGAGTCATTAGCTACTGTAGTGTCTATATCTTCACCGTTGGGAAAAGGTATATTATCAGTGAAGTCTGTTAGAAACTGTGTACTATAGTACGAAGGTAATGAAGTTGAGCTTGACTGTATCGTTCTTGGTTTATCTGATTTTGATTGCATAATCGGTATCGATATGTTAACCAAGTACAGAGCAACAGTTGACTGTTTTCAGAAGATTGTGAAGTTCAGACCTGATATGACTGATGAGTGAAAATTCTATGGTAAGGGATCATGAGCCAGAATTCCTTTGATATTTGTTCTTTCTATGACTGACTTCTTACAGAAAGGGGCGGAAGGATTCCTTATTTATGCAGTCGATATACTGAAGACTAGTCCGACATTGACGGATATACCGGTGGTGAGTGAGTTTGTAGATGTATTCCCTGATGAGATTTCGGGATTGCCACCGTACAGAGAGGTAGATTTCGATATTGAATTGATGCCAGATACACAACCGATATCTAAAGCACCTTACCGAATGGCACCGATTGAACTGAAAGAACTGAAAGACCAACTCGAAGATTTGTTGGCCAAAGGATATATCAGACCGAGTATATCCCCTTGGGGTGCTCCGGTATTATTTGTTAGAAAGAAGGACGGATTGATGAGATTGTGTATTGACTACCGGCAATTGAACAAAGCAACGGTAAAGAATCGCTATCCTTTACCTCGTATCGATTATTTATTTGATCAATTGCAGGGATCGTCAGTATATTCGAAGATTGATCTACGATCCGGATATCATCAGTTGAGGGTTAGAGACGAGGATATTCCTAAGACTGCATTTAGAACCAGGTATGGCCATTATGAATTCACAGTCATGCCTTTTGGTCTAACGAATGCACCGGCAGTTTTTATGGGATTGATGAATAGAGTATTTCAAAGATATTTAGATGATTTTGTGATTATATTTATCGATGATATTTTGATATACTCTAAGAATCTGTGTGAACATGCTGATCATCTCCGAACTATATTGAGAATATTAAGAGAAGAGAAATTGTATGCCAAGTTATCTAAATGTGAGTTTTGGTTGCAGCGAGTTGTTTTTTTTGGTTATGTAATTTTAGGAGATGGAATTTCAGTTGATCCAAGTAAGGTTGAAGCTGTGATCAGTTGGCAGAGACCCACATCTGTGCCAGAAATTCGAAGTTTTATGGGCTTGGCAGGTTATTACCGTCGATTCATTCAAGATTTTTCCTCGATAGCGAAGCCTATTACACAGCTTACACAGAAGAATGCACCATTTATTTGGTCTGAAGCATGTGAAAGAAGTTTTATCGAACTTAAGAAGAAATTGACTACAGCGCCGATTTTAATAATCCCTACAGGTACTGGTGATTTTGTTGTTTATTATGATGCTTCTCACCAGGGTTTGGGATGTATTTTAATGTAGAAAGGACATGTTGTCGCTTATGCTTCTCGAAAACTTAAACCACATGAAGTCAGGTATCCGATTCATGATCTTGAATTGACTGCAATTGTCTTTGCATTGAAAATCTGGAGACATTACTTATACGGCGAGAAGATTAAAATCTTTTCTGATCACAAAAGTCTGAAGTATATGTTCTCACAATCTGAATTGAATATGAGACAACGACGATGGCTTGATTTATTGAAGGATTTTTATTGTGAAATCAAATACTATCCGGGAAAAATTTAATGCAGCAGCGGATGCCCTAAGTAGAAAGGTATGTGCTTTATCCTTGTCTACGGTAGGTGTATCTAATTTGATTGAAGATTGTTGTAGTTCTGGATATGTATTTGAGACAGATAGAAGGCCGATGACAGTTTATGCAATCAGTGCTGAGCCAGAGTTATTGATTCGTATCAAAAAAGCACAAAAAGCCGATCAGAATGTGCAGAAATCGATTGAAATGATTCGATCAGGACATCAGTCTGAGTACAAGGTTAGTGACGATGATATCTTGTATGTGAATGACCGAATAGTTGTTCCCAATATTGCAGATTTGAGACAGAATATTTTGAAAGAAGCCCATTGCAGTCGCTATAGTGTTCACCCTGGAGGCAGAAAAATGTACAACGACTTGAAGAGTCAGTACTGGTGGAAACAAATGAAGTCTGATGTGACTGAATTTGTATCTAAATGTTTGAATTGCCAACAGGTGAAAGATGAAAGAAAGAAACCAGTTGGCTTATTACAGAGTTTATCGATTCCTGAATGAAAATGGGACCACATTTCCATGGACTTTGTAACGAAGTTGCCACGATCATCTCGAGGATGTGATGCTGTTTGGATGATCATCGATAGATTGACGAAATCTGCGTGCTTTATTCCCTACCGAATGACTTATCGTCATGATCAAATGGCGGATCTCTATATTCGAGAAGTGGTAAGACTACATGGTGTGCCAAAGTCGATTGTATCTGATCGAGATCCGAGGTTTACTTCGCACTTTTGGCATAGCCTACAGGAAGCTCTAGGTACGCGCTTACATTTGAATACCGCTTATCATCCTCAAACTGACGGTCAATCCGAACGAACTATTCAGACGCTTGAGGATATGCTTAGAGCTATAGTACTTGATTTTGGAGTTACATGGCAAAATTCTATACCACTTGTGGAATTTTCTTATAACAACAGTTATCAGACGAGTATAGAGATGGCACCATTTGAAGCATTATATGGAAAGAAGTGTCGATCACCTTTATATTGGGATGATGTTTCTGAAGTACCTGAGTTAGGGCCAGATATGATCAGACAGATGACTGAGAAAGTGAAATTGATACAGCAGAGAATGAGAACAGCGCAACATAGACAGACGAGATATGCAAATGTACGACGACGACCGTTATATTTTGATTAGGGAGATAGAGTGCTTCTGAAGATTTTACCGTTCAGGGGCACAGTTCGATTTGGCAAACGAGGAAAATTATCTCCGAGTTATATTGGGCCGTATGAGATTCTCGAGAAGATAGGCAATATTGCTTATCGACTCGCTCTTCCTATGTCTTTATCTGGAATACATGATGTCTTTCATGTATCGATGTTGAGGAAGTATATATCTGATGCGTCTCATGTGATTCGATCTGATGAAGCTGAGTTGGATGATACTCTTTGCTATTTCGAGCAACCTATTCAGATTCTCGATAGGAAGACAAAACAACTCCGATCGAAGACCATTCCATTGGTAAAGATTCAATGGAGTCGGCACGGAGTTGAAGAAGCGACGTGGGAAGTCGAAGATGATATGAAGCAACGATTTCCTTATCTATTCCATTGATGTAAGTTCTTATTCAGTTTTCAGTTATTTTTTATTCTTATGAGCATGCAGTTGCATATCTATACTGTTTATGAATTCGAGGACGAACTCATATCTTAGTGGGGGAGAAATGTAAGGCCCGGGATTAATTAAAAATTAATCCGAATTTAATTTGATTTTAATCCAAGTATATTTAATTTGGGAATATTTAGAGTTTTGATTTAAATTCTAATATTCTTAAATTATTTAGGATTGAAATTGAATTAAAATAAGGGCCGAGGACCAAATTGCAAATATTGAAGGCTTGAGGGGCTAAATTGCAATTTTGGTTGAAAGTTATCGGTTTTAATTCTAACACTCAGCATGAAACGTGTATTGCCTTAGACAATTCAGAAAGTAAGAACAGAGAGCCGTTCTTCTTCATGTTCCTTTGGAAACGTTGAGATTCAATTTGCCGTAACTTTTGAACCGGTTGTCCGATTTCGATTCCGTAAAGTGTTCTAGAATCCTTACGATGAGGGCTTCGATCTCGTGTAAGTTTTATGTGGTGTTATATGGATTTCAAAATCAATAAAGGGCAGATATCAGATTTTGAATTATTGATCATGTTTTTGAGTTTGTATCGTTTCTATTTTCGAAATCGGAGGAAGAGCTTATGTTATTATGTTGAATCTTGATGCTAGCATGTGTTATGATTGTTATGACTGTTTGTGCTGAGGTTTTGAAGATTATATCAGCTGATTTTCTTGATTGAGAGCACGTACACATAGTTTGAATAAAAGAAATGATTTTGGGATTACGTCGGTTACCGATTTTGAATCGCTACGCCATTGATTCGAGTTTTTGGATCGTTTTGATAGCCTATATCTGAGCTGAAGTTGTTATCTTGATTATGTGAATGTTATAGAATTTTTATTCTTCAATTTCAGTTGAGTTTGAAGGCTAAACGACACAAGACGTCGACTTAAACCGACGAAGAAAGAGTTGAGGTTTGAAATGCGATTGATTGATGAATTCTTGATGGTTTTGACTCGTTTCTAAAATTATAGACTAATTTGAAGTTTGATATATGTATTTTGATTATATCTTACAGATTTGAAGAGTTCAGAACCGAGATAAACGAAGGTATAATGACGACATCGCGAAGTAGGGACTTTGAAACTCAAGAACGACTAATCTTGAGTTGGCCCGCAAAAACCACATACTTGTTTATGTTTTTGATTTGATTGTGATGTTGTCGATCCATCACAGGTAATGGATCTTTATATTCGAGTTGATATGATGCTATATTGAATTGATTCTATGCCAAGGTTGTTGTTAACCTTATTTGCGAGTCGGTTACGAACTCGTTAGATGGATATCCATGTCAAGATCAGTTATGAATCTTGATGGCTTTGAAGTTATGTGAATCAATTCGTATGTAAAGCGTTTACGTACTCTATTTGTTGAGTCGAGTTTAAATAGAGTCAAGATGATTTATTTAACGCTTTCTATATATTGGTTATACTGAGAATATTTTCTCACCGAAGTTTATCCGGCTGTTGTCTTGTTTTATATGTGTGCATGACAACAGATGGGGCAGGAGCTAGTCATCGACGTCATTGACAGCTGGGAGAGAGTCTAGCACGTGAGGACTCGGGTTGTAGATGATGTCTTGAACTTTAGAAGCACTAAACCTTAGTGATATTGGTTTTGGAATACATGTATGAAACTTGATATAATTGATGTCGTTTATTGTTCTTTAGCGACTTGTTCGATGTAATAAATGCATGTAAAGATGCTTGAGACCTTGGTTATGTTTATATACATGATTTGGAACTTATATATCATGTTTTGGATCGAGTTTGGTGATTGGATTGGATGACACCAAGTTTTGACAGCAAAATGTGATCTGCAGATTTTCTGAAAATTAGAGGCCGCTCGATCCGCAGAAGTTGACAGATCGAGAGAGCCCTGTATGTTGCAAACAGAGGATTTGAGTTTTTGGCTCGCTCGATCCGCAAAAGTTGACGGATCGAGCGAGGCCAAATTATACTTCCATCCGAGAGCTGAGCAATTGTGCTCGCTCGATCGGGTGTTTTTCACCGATCGAGCGAGACACTGAAATTTAAAAAAAAAAAAAAAATTTTTTACTTTGCTCTTGGTTTCTTAATTGATGTTTAATGAATGTTAATTGTTCATTAATTGTCTTAAGATGAGATTAGCAACCCGAGGTCTCCACAATCTCCAACCGTCTACGTGTCCCCCATCCTCGCCATCTACTCAGCCTCTTCGGTGAGAGTCGCGCCTCCGCCGATGGGGGAGAAGGTGATGGCCGATGGGAGCAATGAAAGCGTTCCCTCGCGAGAGAAGAAGACAGTGAAGAGAAAATGCACAGCTACTTCATCTTAAAAAAAAAAAAAAAAAAAAAGAGGTGGTGGACGTCAGCTGGGCTGACGCCCAAGTTCCCCTGCACCCCTAGGGTGCAAGGGAGCATATATTTATCGTACTTCTTAATTATAGCCACACCAATTTTTAGTTACTTGGAATGAAAAAATCTCTAATTAAGCTTAAAATTTAGAAGTAATCGAGATTTGATAAAACTTAATGGTTGGTAGCTAGACTTCTATTGATAACAATAATAATTAACCTCTATGCTCAAATGATGTGTCATTCAACTATTGGATGTGATGAATTGTATATCCAATAGTTGATTGACACATTATACGATGAATGAGCAGCATATCAAGCTTTAAGTATTCGTAATTAATTACTATTATAATATACATGCATCATGCCAAGTACAATTTTTTACTGCCATATACATGAACGTACTTTGGTGGTTAGAAGTATTTATTGCATAGTATTACATAACGCCTTAATACCACATGTATTGACCGAAGTCATGAAATTTAGCTACGAGCGAGTGTTGATGAATTTGATATATTGGTTAAAATATATATACTAATACAAGTGCTAAGATTCCTTGACTCATATAAGAACATCTCCAACGATGATGCCCTTTTTTGCCATTTAACAATATTTTGAAGCAAAATGGCACTCCATTGCAACGCTATATGCTGCGCTAATTTGCGCACACAAACAAGAATTGTTTTTTTCAATTAAAGTTTATTGTATATTTTTTATTATTTCATTAATAATAATTAAAGTTAACGACTTATTTATTTTAATAATAACCATATTTATATTTTTAATAAATTAAATATATTTATTGTGGTAAGAAATTTAAACATAAGATTAATATATTTATTTGTATTTATATTTTTTGTGGAATTAAATATTTTGTATAAATAAAAAAGTAGAAAATATTACGAGAATATTATTTCAATAGTACAGTTTAAAGTAGATGAATTGAAGATGAGTTTTGTGTTTGGTGCAAAATATGCGCTAAAACAGTGAAAATGTTTTTTTTTTCCTTCTAAAATTTAAAAGAAACATACACCCCGGCCCTTTCTAAACAATAATTTTCAAACATATTCTAATGTATCGGAAATTGAATACGTCTCCAAGGACATTGGTAGGAAGACCAAACAAAGTAATTTTTTTTCAAGATGTGATAGACTGATAGCCGCGGTAAAACAAATTTTTTGAATCTGAATATTCAAATTTTCATAAAAAGAATTAAAAAACTTTCGACATTAATATACTAGTAATGGAACATTTTTTTTGGGTACTCCTATAAAAAAAAAATTAGGAGAGTTGAAGTGCTGAATTTATGGTGAATACGAAATTATATATAAATATACATATAAATATAAATATATATATATATATATATAAATATACATATAAATATAAATATATATATATATATATAAATATATATATATATATATATATATATATATATATATATATATATATATATGTTGAAATAATAACAAGATATATATAGTTGGCAGTTTCATTTATGGATTGAAACTCAACATGGTTAAAAAGTCAGAAATCTAATTATCTAGTAATCTATAACATGCACCTCAATATCCAAACCTGAAACATTAAAAGTGGAAAAAGTTGGTTTCTTGTGAGACGGTCTCACGGATCTTTAACTGTGAGACGGGTTAGCCCTACTCATATTTATAATAAGAAGCAATATTTTTTTATGAGTAACCCAAATAAGATATACGTCTCACAAAATTAACCCGTGAGATCGTCTCATCAAAATTTTTGCCAAGTGGTAATTAGGAGCTTAATTTGAGCCATTTATGTGTCATGTGGAGCAAACAAATATGCATGTAAAGTAGACATTTAGAGCATCCCCAAGGGCCGGTCAAATGGAGCGATCAAGCCCACTTGACCGGCCCACTTCATCACCTTGCCCCTCCAAGGGGCGAGGAAATTGCACGCGGAAGTTTCCGCGTGCAATGAAGTTTGTGTCCCCGCGCGGAAAGGCTTCGTGCGATGAACCCCACAAATCATTAAAAAAAAGTTTTTTTTTAAATCAACAGCCAAATCTTTTTGGTCGTTGATAAATAAAGGGCCATATTTTTTTGGCCCTTTTAATTAAAAAAAATGAAAAATTGATTGTCTTTTTTTTTTATTTGGCCGTGTAATCTTTTAAATTTATTGTCTTTTTTTAATTTTATTTCTTGTCTTTTGTTATTGCGTGTAATTTTTATTTTGCGTGTTTTTATATTTCAAGTAAGTTTTAAATTTTAATTATGTGTATTTTAAATTTATTATATTTGTGTGCAATTTTATTATATTTAAAGAAAAATATTAAACATAATAAAAAAAATTATTTCAACATCATCACTACAACATCACCACACCATTGTAGGAACACACAATGAAGTTATCAACGCTGACATCATCATGCGGTCAAGTTGATAACTTGACCACACCAACTTCTTCACATCCCTGTACATGCTCTTAGGCACCGTTTTCTTCACGGTATTACTAATATATGTATAACTCATCACATCCTATCTCACGTTCTTCTCACCATATTATTTATATATATATTAACTATATATTTTACATCAATCAAATCATTAATTATTTATCTCACATCAATCAAATCATTGAATTCAAATTACTATATTACCCCTTATAAATAATATAATTTTTATTTTATTTATTGTTAAAAGGACAAAATAATCATTTAACATTTTTATATAAAATTTAATCAATCAAATCAAATAAACCATAATCTATCAATCAAATCCAATACAATTTTAACTATCATTTCTTATTTATTTTTTATTATATTATACTACTTATCTATATATTACTTATACCATATCTCAAACAAAACGGTGCCTTAAAAAATAAATAAATAAATAAATATATATATATATATATATATATATATATATATATATTTATTAAGCAAAACAGGAGGTTATAAAAACTATTCTAGTATTTTCAAGTGAACATCCTGAATTGCACTCTCTCTTGTCAATAAAAAAAAATTATTCAGAGGATAAAATTGACATTTTTTATTCAACCTTTTCACTTTAATTTCTCTTGAAAAATAAAAGATTAATAATACAATTTCACTTCCTCACTTTTCTCTTCTCGATCTTCGGTTTCAAATTTCATCATCTTCTTCGTTTCCAAATTTACCATGAATAATAATTTGGGTTTTTAATTATTATTTTCGTTTCTCTATATATATATTAATATCCCTGGCCCACTAGTATATATAATTGATAACAAGTGGTTTAAAAAAAATGGATCCCAAGGTAAATTCATGGTACGTACGTGGAGCTTATTTTGATCAAGAACCTGTCTCAGCTCATAGATCCCAAGGCAAATTCACCAAAGACAAAAGATAAGGTTATGCTTTGTGTTAATACACAAAAGAATCCAAATTCATGGACACAAATAATCCTACCTCATTTCCTTGCATAATATTTATTACCCACAAAATTATCATCAATCCATTAATATTCCCAGAACTATGATGAATCATGGAACATTAACCCAGTTCCTGAATCCCCGTATCTTACACAAGAAACCGCATACAAATTTATCTACAAACCCCAAACTCCACAAAACAACCCTTTTCAGTACGGCTCACAAAGTTGTAATTAATCTGCAGCAACAAATTACAATAGTAAAGGAAACCGAAGTTTCAAAGATGAAGGATGTAATAAACGTAAAGTTGAAAACTTTAGGAGGTTGTAAACTTGGGATTTCAAGGTATCCTGATTTTGAGTACGACGCCCAAGGGGGATCGGGCATTGGCAAAGCTACACCAGCACTACTTTCCGATGTCAATGGTGAAGTTTTTGTGGACTTCGACGTTGATTCGCTTTACATCCCCGCCGTGTCCACTGCCACCACTAAATTTTTGGGACTGCCGCTGCCGCCGTTTCTAAACATCGACATTGTTCCGGAGATGTTGAGTGGGAAAATCAACACAGAAACTGGCCAGGTACATAGATAATATATATGGAAAAATTGCTTTTTTGATCTGATAAATTTGTCATTTTGCGATTTCAGTTCTATATATTTTCAGATTTCAGTTTTAGTTCTCTATCTTTATTTTTTTGGCAATTTTAGTCCTTTTTCCGACGTGGCGCTGACGTGACACCAATTCAGTTCTTACGTAGAGCTGACGTGTATAGTGTCACGTAAGCATTTTTGAATAAAAATGATCGAAATTACCAAAAATCAAAACATGCAGGACTAAAACTGAAATGTAAAAACATATAGGACCAAAATCGTAAAATAACAAACATAAATGATTAAATTTGCAATTTTCCCTATATATAATATCTTATTTCATGTCCTATCTTATCTTAATAATAGGAGTGACATTCTCCGAACATCTCGTATAAAAAATATTGAGTATTTTTTTTCCCTAGTATAGAGTAAAATAACAAAAATTTAGAAATTTTGTTTAGGAAAAACTGAAAAATGCTTCATATTGAAATTTTGGTACGAAAAAGTTGGGCAAGCAAGCAAGCTGTACCTTGTTGAGTTGAGTCCATACGACGTACATGGATAAATTATATAGTGTTTGATATTTATTATGATTTCGTTCTCATAAGTGACAGATGTATATAGACCATTTAAGTGGGACAAATTATATGGTTCAAGGATATAAGGCATGTAGTAAAAGGCTAGCTAGCTAGGGGATCGATCGAGTTGATGTATATATATGATTATAAATTTATAATTAAATGAGTTAATTAATATATATATACATATATATAATTAACCAGGAGCTATAATGAATTATTTTATAGGTTGATTTGAGATTGAAAGGCAAGTTCTACTTCTCCATGGGGAGCATCTACAGAGCCGCGCCGCTTGTCGTGGACACGGTATTGACGTCGGAGGAAGCACGCGGAGATATGAGGGGAGGGAGAGGTGTGAGGCTGAATGAGCAAGGGTCGTGCACGCTTGTTGGCGTCGCGAGAGTCGACCCCATTGCCGACTTCTTCATGGATTCTTTTCTTGGCCTTCCTTCGGAATGCCTCGCAAGTATGCGAGCTACGATATCGTTTGAAAATACATAGTCGATAAAGGTGCCATATGTGCCCAAAATCTACTTATACATATATATATATATACCTCTTTAATTCATTTTAATTAACAACATTCTATGCTTCGTTTATCGTTAATGTTTAGTATTTCGTGTAGCAGATTTCGAGTGCGTTTGGTTACGAAAGCCAATCATAGAAACTCACCTATTTTTTTTAAAAAACTTATGCGTATGGTTACGAAAGCAGTTTTTTTTTAAAAAAAATTGTAAGTGCAAACAAGTGCTTTTTTAAAAGCCATAAAATGTGTTTTTTTGGCTTCTGCTTGAGTTTCTATTTAAAAAAATTTACTTTTTCAACATTTACTTAAACGCTAAAATCGCTTATATATTTTTTTAATAAAAGCATTTAAAAAATGCAAACTTATTTAAGTGTTTTTTAAGCCAATAAATTTTGTATCCAAACTGACTCATTTGTTCAGAACGCTTAAAATAAATTGCATGCCAGTCGATGATTCATAGTAATTTGCGATACAAGAAAATGAAGGGTTTGGTGGTGTAGGTATTAAAAAACATGAGAAAATTAAAATAGCAATTGATAGAAGGGATATAAGTGTCAAAATATAAAATATGAGGGAGGTTAGTGTAAAATATATAAAGTAGTGAAAGGAATACAAACAAAACCCTTACAAGTAGGGGTATAAGTGTCAAAATATAAAATATGAGGGAGGTTAGTGCAAAATATATGAAGTATTGGGACGTGTTATATATAAGGGCCATACAAATCAATGCTGGTTTCTTTTTATTAATCCGGTCCCTTCTATTGAGACATGGTTTGGGCCGAAGTCATTTAAATTTTAACATTCTTACATTAATGTAATAAATAAAAATTATTTTACAATTGGAAAAAAAAAATTATTTTACTAAAGTTTTTCATGTTAATTCAGTAAAAACATTTTTTCAATCAATTTAAAATATCTTTGCTCAAATAAATGTAACTATTCAAATATTTTATTTTATTTTTGTATAAAAAAGTCAAATTTTAAAAAAAACAAACATATTACATTCAATGAGTGATGTATAAGAAAAATATTAATATATTTTGACTAAATTCAAATCCATTTATATCATGTTTATCATTTATGCAGTGCTATATGTTAATTAAAATATATTTTAAGTTCACTCAATAATAATATTATATTGTTATTTAAAATTCATAATTTGATCATGGTTTCATTATTTACAATAAATTTGCAACCCAAAATTCATAGATTTAAAATTTTTATATCCAAAGTGCAACCTTTTTTAGACAAATAAAATAATATTATTTTTAATCCAAAAAATAATACTTTTCAAAATATAAATCAAATCAACGTGCCGTTTTATCAAAATGTACTCGTTGGACTCTTTGTTTCCCAGTCACCTCCAACTCTGTTTTCTCATCCCAAATTAGTCAGCATAATTAATTGATTAATCCCCTTGAATAAATTTTTTTAATCTGTTATCCCCAAACATGCCTCATCCTTCCCACATAAACCATAAACACAACTCCTTATCTTCTTCACTTTGGAAGGCAGAAGTAAGGAACCATAAGTGAACCAAGAAGAGCCCTTATCCAGAGCTTTGTTTGGCACAATTTGGAAACCCAAAGCCTCAGAATCCATGGCTGCAGCCTTATGCTGCAGATTCCACCCCAGAATCAAGAAACACAACCCCAAAAATGTCAAGATTTTCCCTTTCGTTTCTTGCACGATGCAGCCCACTCAGACCAATGTCAAGGTAACAAACATCTTGTCGACTGCCCACAATAATATCCCACCCCATTTTTCGGTTTTTTTTAAAAAAAGAAACTAAGGTTTTACATTTGATTTATTTGGGGGAAAATTTTTATGGGAAAGAGGTAATCATAAATGGAGCAGCCAAGGAAATTGGTAGAGCAGCTGTTGTTGCTATAACAAAAGCCAGAGGAATGGAAGTGGCTGGTGCTGTTGATTCCTACCTCATTGGAGAAGACATAGGAAAGGTTCTTCTATTTTTATTCCTCTTTATTCAATTATTTCTTTAGAATATTTTAAATTATTTTTTTTATTAGTCACGAGTAAACTTAAAAGTAATCTTCTTATATTTTTTTTTAATTCTGAAATATTTTTTTGGCAATTTTTAGGATTTGAAAAGGTGGAGACATGAATTATTGTAATTATAGGTGGTCGACTAATGAAATTTATTAAATCACATGAGTTTTACTGTTAAGAGCAGGCCTCCTATGATGTGATCAAAACAGGAATTAGGATTACGCATGAAAAGTAATATTTTTGACATAAAAAATTATAATGAATTCACCTCACTGTAAAGTTTTTGAATTTCCACTTTTTTTCCAATCATCTATGATGAAAATCCATTGTCATCGAAAATGATTTTTTTCTTACTTGGTGAGAATTGAGATGTGAATTTTATTTATCTAATCTATGATGATTTTAGATCTGTGACATGGAAGATGCATTGGAAATCCCAATAATGAATGATCTCACCATGGTCTTAGGTTCCATATCACAGGTACTATGCCATTTATATATAATTTTCTTTTAAAAAATGTAGTTTTCTATCGATATTTCAAGATATCTGATTCAAAAGATTTTTGAAAAATGTAAATGTTGTTATTATATCTTATTTGTTACTATTAAATTATGTGAATTTGATAGCTATGATGTAATCTAATGTTAATAATTTACTAAAAATAATATTAGTTAACTTTTATTTTTGGCAGTCAAAAGCACCAGCAGTGGTGGTGGATTTCACCGACCCTTCTACAGTTTATGAGAATGTCAAACAGGTGAAAATTGGTGTTGTAAATAATTTTTTGTATTCCAAATCAATATTAATTATTTTTTCTAATTGAGATTTTTTATTTTTTATTTATTAATAAAGTAGGCAACAGCATTTGGGATGAAGAGTGTGGTTTATGTTCCCAAAATTAAAATGGAGACAGTTTCGGCATTATCTGCCTTTTGTGAGAAAGCCAGCATGGTGAGCCAAGGGTGAGATTTCTCATCAAAAAATCATCTTTTGTATTTTTCAAGAAAATGAAAGTATATTGCTATTCTTAAATATAGAATTTTATCTTGTGTCTGTTTTCACGATATCGAATCGAGTCTTTGGAAAAGTTCATCATATGATATCAAACTCACATATTCAAAGGTTCTATAATATATACTTGGTGCTAACTATATTACATGATATTGGGATCTTGGATTTTTATTTCAAGAGACTAATGTCAACATTGTATCTTGCAAATGATTCCGAATCCTATCGATTTTGGAATTATTCATGAGCTGTTGTCTCTCTGCCTCACATAAGCTGGAGTTTCTGAAACAAAGTGATTCCAACAACTATAAAGGCGAACCTCAGAGCATATATATACATACACATTTGTGTTCAAGAAAGCATCCAAACATTGCCTTTTGCCCATCAAAATTTTTATTTAGTTGTCTTATGCTACACTTTTTTTATCAGATTTCTTAAACCAGATGATGTATGGGAAAAGTTCCTATGTGTTTAAATAATTTCATTACAACGACTCGATTCTAGGGCTGTTTGGTGGCTCCAACCCTTTCAATAGGATCTATACTGCTCCAGCAAGCTGCAATTTCTGCCTCTTTTCACTACAACAACGTGGAGATTGTTGAATCCAGATCAAATCCAGGGGTGAGGCAATTCGCTCTCTTACTTGTATATATATCATATGATTCTAATAATTATATAGCTATAAATCTGTGAAATCCAATCTACTTTCGTTGGCCGGGACAGGATTTTCCATCCCAGGATGCGATACAAATAGCAAACAACATCACAAACCTCGGTCATATGTACAATCGAGAAGACGTTTCAACAGACATTAAGGTACACACGCGACTAGAAATATTATGTCACAGTGTCTTTAGGAGAACTCATGCGTCTTGAAATAATTAACTTGTGTTAGGCAAGGGGTGAAGTTGTGGGAGAAGATGGGGTAAGAGTGCACAGCTTGATTCTTCCAGGTCTTCCATCCAGCACCTCCGTCTACTTTTCTAGGCCAGGCGAGGTGTGTTTTCCTTACCATCCTCACACACAGACCATCTAAAAGACCGATGATCAAAAGTGTTTCATCTGCTGCATATATAACATTACTTACTATTTAGCAGCGTTGTTATTAATGAAGTAACGAACATAGATTGCATATAATGGCGGTCGAGCTGTTGCACTGTGCCACTGCCTAGTACAATATGGTAGATATTTTCACACCATGTATGTGGCAGATTGAGCTGCTTAAAAACGATGTCTGTTGCAGGTTTACACCATCAAACACGACATCGTGGGCGTGCAATGTCTCATGCCAGGCCTTATTCTAGCCATTAGAAAAGTTGTCCGGCTAAAGGTGATCTATTTATTTTCCGAGAAACCCCGATTTTTGAATCCATTATGTTATTTTTGCTTGTGCTAAAAGAAGTGTTCCCTTTTACTTGGCAGAATCTGGTGTATGGTTTAGAGAAGCTTTTGTAGAAAGCCAAAGAATACACGAATCTATTGATTTATAATGTATGCTGACAATTTTGAGGCGAGTGTTTTTGGTGTCCCAAAACTCCCCATTTTGGATAAATTGTTGGAAACTAAACTGAATTTAGTTTTACTTTCTGACTTTTGCTTGAACATGTTCGGATGTTCCCAAGTTTTCAAATTCGTAAACACATCTTCTGTTGTAATGACTTAAATATCTCTCAGCACGAAAGAGACGTGAGTTCGATCCCACACGTGAAAATCCTCGTCCCAATTGTAATGAAATAAAAAATAAAAAAATCTTTTAATTTTTTTTTTTAAAAAAAAAAGGAAAGAAAGAAACTAGGTCGCATGCATAGACTTCCATCATAATTCATCCAATTCGTGGATGAGAGCAATTCAGTTCTACGGGTCACAATTTACAATTCAGTTCAGTTATTTACAATTTACAAGACAATACCACGATAGGAAAAAAATGAACCCAAACAAAAAAAAAGAAAAAGTACCTCTAAATTATTATTTTTTTTTGTCACTGGTAAAATATAGTAAATTTTGAATTGAGAATAAATTTATTAATATACTATTTGATAAAGTGTAAAGCAGTGTGATAATCATTGCTGCCACCAAAAAACGCTTTTAGCAGCAGGAGAATAATTACCTTTAAATTTTGTATACTTTTTATTAACCATTAATGAAATAATCAAATGTAGACTTACCGAGAAGATTCAACAAATGAATGATATTATTGGTTTCTCTTAAATAGTTCTTAAATTAATTTCTTGTAATTCATTATTAATAGAAAAAAAAATCTATTTTACAATAACTACACTAATGCATCGATATTTTTTTGAAAAATAAAATGTATCGATTTTTAAAGTAACTAACTTAGTCATTTTTAGTTAGGAGATGGAATTAGATAAATTTTCACCTCCCATTGCATTATAAACAAAAAAAAAAATATCATCCTGATATACCTCAATAAAGTGATCTTCTTGGATGAGCTAATTAGTCGCGCTAACAAAACTCCTCCAATAAATGATGATTTGTTGCTGACCTGAAACCACGAACAAGAGTGTTAAAGGGGGGGCCGGAAGGTGTTCCGGCGTATCCCCTCCGACGCTCAAGTCAGATGCTAGGATAGCGAAATATAGAGAGTGGTGTGTGTACACGAGTGAAAATTAGGATCCAAATAATGAAAGTGAACCTGGTATTTATAGGAGAGGACTCCGAATCTTACGCTTACCTTCCTTATCAGGAACCCGAGAATCCCGGGATTGCAATCCCGAATATATGGGCGGATATCTCGTCTGAATCTAGCTTGACCGTGAAAATATCGACATGTACATTTTATCCGAGCTGACCTGTCATCACTAAGACTCTATATTGCTGCTCCCCCGGGGGTCATATAAAAAGGGGTGAGTTAGTTATTACTGAACTCCTGAACTCGCCTTAAACATTGATCCTAACATCTTAGCTAGCTCACCAAGGTTGTCGAACCCATTTACTAAGCTAACTCCCTACTAATATTGGGGCTGAGCTGAGCCCCAAGCTCCCGAGCTGAGCTCCCGACCCGAGCTGGAAATTATGGTGGGGGAGCTTGGCCGAGCTCCGAGCTCCGAGCTCCCGAGCTGATCTCCCGACCCGAGCTGGGAATTATGGTGGGGGAGCTTGGCCGATCTCCGAGCTCCCGAGCTGATCTCCCGAACCGAGCGGGAATTATTGTGGGGAGCTTGGCCGAGCTCCGAGCTCCCGAGCTAAGCTCCTGAACCGGTTCTGGTTGATTAGGGATGTTCCTTTTATATTAGGGTCATTGATGAGCTGAGGTGGTTTCCTCCTCCGGGTATCACAAGTCCCTCCCATAAAAGTCGAATTGAGGTCAAAGACTCGAAATTCGTTTTTATTCTGAGATGACCCTAAAAGAATGCCGAGCTGAGATGCTCCGCCGAGCCCAGCTGTCACTCTGACAAGCACTAGGTGACGGTAACTTTTCCAAAGAATCTGAGCCGTACACCTGTCTAATTTCAACGGTTCGATTTAACCCGAGTTTTCTATAAATAGCTCATTGCTGTGAAAACTTCATTTTCACTTTCTTCACTTCCATAAATTCTCTCTCGAATTCCTTTTTCCAAGCTTCCTCGCTTTCTTACCTTTCTCCCAAGTTTCCGAGCTTCCTAAGTAAGTATTCCTTTCATGGCCACTTCTTCCCGAGCTCACTCTGGAAGCTCAGACGAAGTATTCCGTAAGGTGGATCAATTTGATTCCCTCGCTCTTACTCCCGTTGGAGAGCCTACAGGCCAGGACCCTACTCGCCCCTCGACCTCAGCTCAGGATGTTGACTCGGGCAATGACCCTGATGTCCCTGTGGCACCGTGGTTTGAGCTGTATCCTTCCGAGCTAGATGCTTTGGACGAGGACAAAATAATAGCTCTATCCCATGCTCCCAAGGAATATGAGTTCATTATTCCTGACCTTGATGACCGAGCTAACAATCCCTCAGAGGGATATTACACCTTTTATGTAGATCAATTAGAAGCTGGTCTTAGGTTTCCCCTGCCCCTCATCTTCCAGCAACTCAGCCGTTATTATGAGCTTCACTTAGGGCAGTTCACCCCTAACTCCTTCCGAACCTTGTACAGCTTTATAGTTCTCTTCAGAACATTAGGCTTTGAAGTAACTTTTTTTACTATCTGTAACTTTTTGCTCCCCAAACGCTCTGAGGAGGGCCCTTTTTACTTCTCTTGCCGACCTAATTGTAAATTTTTTAAGGGCTCTCCCAGTTCAAACAAAAACTAGAAAAACTCTTTCTTTTTTGTTCATCCCTCCGATGCCTGGGACATATGCTCAGCTTAGAGGGAAACTCTCCCCCTCCTGCCTGTTCCTGCCCCGGGCTTTCGACAGGGGGAGTTGTTTACTGGAGCCCTAAGGGCTATAGGGGGAAGGTGCTTCGATACTTCTGCCCTTCTGGCGGAAGATCTGCTCTGTCACCATGGGCTCAGCTCGGCCGATGTCTCGGTCCGAGGAAATTTAGGTATGGCCCTTCCCCGCCCTTGCTCTTTTTTTTTTTTTTTTTTTTACTGACCTCCTTTCTACTTGCTCAGAAAAAAGAGTCATGAATGCTGCAATGAAGAGGATGCTAGAGAAGAATAAGACACCAGCTCAGCCAAGGAGCAAGGCTGAAGCTACCTCGGGCAAATCCAAAGCTGCTTCGCCCCGCGCTGCTGCTGCCTCCGAGCCATCCTCTGCCCCTTCCAAAGGCTCTAAGAGGCGTGTTGTATCCAGCCCCCACCCCAAAATAGTAGAGCTGGATTAGGGAAAATCTACCATTCCCGAGGTAGTGCCTCTTCGGCAGTTCAGGTCGGAGAAGCCTCAAACCTCTGTGGTCCGATGCCGCTCCAATTTCTTTGACATGCACCATGATGAGCTTTGGATAGTGGGGGTAGGTCCTACCCCAGCAGTAGGATCAGTCCTTCGGGACATGCTTTCTCAAGCCGATGCTGACTTTGTGAAGAACCTTGGCTGGGCTGAGCTCCTACAGCGCTCCAACACCGCTTCCGCTGAGGTGATTTATACTCTATTTACTTTAAGCTCGGCACTTTATACTCAGCTCAAAATGATCTCTGTCCTATGCCAGGCTGCCGCACTGAACGCCGAGGTGTCCCTCCGAGCTTCCATTGCTCGGAAGCAACTCATCAAGAACACCAGGAGTTTTGATACTCATCTTGCTGAGCTGAACCAAGAGCTTGAGGTTCTAAATCTGGCTCATAACAAGGAGGTGGCCACTCTCCAAGCTCAAATGGAGGAGATGCGGATGGGCTTCTAGGCCGACCGGCTGAAGCAGTTGAATGACCTCCGAGTCTCCGAGGTGCAGAAGGAAGCCTTGCAGGGTGAACTTAAAGGTTCCCAGGATCAGCTTTCTCAAGCCCTCCAAGAGCTAGATCTATCCCAAACCGAGCTGGCCAAGGGAGCTGAAGGCTTCAAAGAAGGCTTTCTAAAGTCGGACGAGTTCATGGATGAGGTTGCTGTCCAAGCCTATGGCTACTTATCGAAAGGGTTCGAGGGCTGTACCCAGCAGTTCAGGGCGGCAGGTTACCCTCCTGAAGGGGTTCCTATAGATTTTCTGGATTTGGATGGGTTTTCCCTCTCCCTCACCTCAGGAGAGCCAGTTAAGGAAGGTGAGGGCGAGGCTGAGCAGGGTGAAGGGGAGGGAGAGAATGAGCATTGATTTTTGTTATGAGGGATGTAAACATTTAACTTCTCGCTTTACTATGCAAACTCATTTATTACATTGTTTCTCTTTTATTTATCTGAATTGACCTACAAATGGGAAATAAGAGCTGAGCTAAACTAACCCCCAAAGGTGTTAAGCTCAACTAACACCCAAAAATGTTGAGCTGAGCTGAGCTCCTTGAATGAAGATAAGATTAACATTTAAAAATAAACTAACACCCGGAGGCGTTGAACTGAGCTGAGCTCCCTAAGGGGAGCAAAGTGCTTATTTAAAAATAAACGAACACCGGGAGACGTTGAACTGAGCTGAGCTCCTTAAGGGGAGCAAAGTACTTATTTAAAAATAAACCAACACCCGGAGGTGTTGAACTGAGCTGAGCTCCTTAAGGGGAGCAAAGTACTTATTTAAAAATAAACCAACACCCGGAGGTGTTGAACTGAGCTGAGCTCCTTAAGGGGAGCAAAGTACTTATTTAAAAACAAACCAACACCCGGAAGTGTTGAACTGAGCTGAGCTCCCTAAGGGGAGCAAAGTACTTATTTAAAAATAAACCAACACCCGAAAATGTTGAACTGAGCTGAGCTCCCTAAGGGGAGCCAAGTACTTATTTAAAAACAAACCAACACCCGGAAGTGTTGAACTGAGCTGAGCTCCCTAAGGGGAGCAAAGTACTTATTTAAAAATAAACCAACACCCGAAGGTGTTGAACTGAGCTGAGCTCCCTAAGGGGAGCAAAGTAGTTATTTAAAAATAAACCAACACCCGGAGGTGTTGAACTGAGCTGAGCTCCGTAAGGGGAGCAAAGTACTTATTTAAAAATAAACCAACACCCGGAGGTGTTGAACTGAGCTGAGCTCCCTAAGGGGAGCAAAGTACTTATTTAAAAATAAACCAACACCCGAAAGTGTTGAACTGAGCTGAGCTCCCTAAGGGGAGCAAAGTACTTATTTAAAAATAAACCAACACCCGGAGGTGTTGAACTGAGCTGAGCTCTCTCAGGGGAGCAAAGTACTTATTTAAAAATAAACCAACACCCGGAGGCATTGGACTAAGCTGAGCTTCAGGAGCCGAGCTGAGCTCCCAGAGCCGAGATGAGTTGCCGTAGCCAAACTTCCGATCTGACCTGGCATATGTTCTCAGATCGCCTAAATGGGCTCCCGAGCTCCCGAGCTCCCAAACCAAATTGCCCTGACTCCCAGCTCATCTAAATGAGAGCAATGTGAAGTGACTCCTCATAATTACCAAGTGTGTGTTTAATTAACCTGCTAACACTATTTGTACTTGAGTATCTAAAATGGGCTAAGGGCTGAAATCAAAGTGCTGTAACTGAGCTAAGCCCAAAAATCAGGGTCGAGGTGACGTGACTAAGGTAGGGAGCTGAACCAAAGTCGGGCCTAAGAGGCGTGACTAAGATAGTAAGCTGAGCCAAAGTCAGGGGCCTAAGAGGCGTGACTAAGGCGATGAGCTGAACCAAAGTCAGGGGCCTAAGAGGCGTGATTAAGGCGATGAGCTGAGCCAAAGTCAGGGACCTAAGAGGCGTGACTAAGGCGATGAGCTGAACCAAAGTCAGGGGCCTAAGAGGCATGACTAAGGGGATGAGCTGAGCCAAAGTCAGGGGCCTAAGAGGCATGACTAAGGCGATGAGCTGAACCAAAGTCAGGGGCCTAAGAGGCGTGACTAAGGTGATGAGCTGAACCAAAGTCAGGAGCCTAAGAGGCGTGACTAAGGTGATGAGCTGAGTCACATTTACATCAATATTTCCGAAAAAGTAACTGCTCATAGATAAAAATAGAATGTAACTTGCATGAATTACAACTTAAAGGAAAATTGTACTTGCAACATTAAAAATAATATTTTCGTAAATTGTAAGCGCTCCAAGGCCTCTTCATCATCTTTCCCTTTAAATCTTCCAGGTAGTAAGCATCCGAACTGAGCCTCATCACCACCTTGTACGGTCCTTCCCACTTAGGGTCGAGCTTCCCTACAGCCACCTCCTGAACTCTCCTGAGCACCAAATCTCCTACCTAAAAACCCTTCCTGCGCACCCGACGATTATAGGACCGAGCTATCCTGTTCTTGTATGCCTCCATTCTGATAGCAGTAGCTTCTCTCTTTTCATACAAAAAGTCTAGGTCTTCCATTCTCCTTTCTCCATTTTTCTCATCATAGAAAATGATCCGAGCCGACTCTTCTCCAATTTCTGCTGGCAGGACGGCCTCATTTCCGTACACCATACTAAATGGAGTCTCTCCAGTCCCAATTTTTGGTGTGATACGATATGACCATAACACACTAGGAAGCTTTTCCACCCAATTTTCCTGGGTTTTTCCTAAGCGCGTCTTCAAGCTTTGCACCAAAGACCTATTAGTCACCTCCACCTGACCATTACTCTGAGGATAATGGACAGATGTGAAGTGTTGCTGAATTTTCATTTCTTTACACCAAGCTTGCACTCGAGCCCCTTGAAACTGTCTCCCATTATCAGAAATAAGCTTCATGGGTACTCCAAATCTGCATACTATATTCTTCCATAGAAATTTCAGCACTTCCCCTTCAGTAATTCGAGCCAAGGCCTCCGCCTCCACCCACTTAGAGAAGTAATCAATAGCGACCAACAAGAATTTCTTCTGAGCTGGAGCTGGAGGAAAAGGACCCACAATATCCATTCCCCACTGATCGAAAGGACATGCTGCCATAATTCCTTTCTTTAACGCTGTTGGCTGATGCTGAAGTCTGCTATGTCGCTGACAACTGTCACAAGAAGTCACCAAAGCTATGGCACCTTTTAAAATAGTAGGCCAAAAATATCCTGCTAAGAGAACCTTACGGGATAGAGAATAAGACCCCAAGTGATTGCCACAACACCCCTCGTGTATCTCTTTCAGGACATAATGAGCTTCCTTAGGGCCTAAACACTTGAGAAGAGGTCCAGAAAATGACCTCTTATAAAGAACTCCCTCCACCACCACAAAGCGGAGACTCCTCTGCTTCAACCGATATGCTTTCTTTGGATCTTTTGGTAACTCGCCCTTCTCCATGTATTCCAAGAGCTCTCTTCTCCAGTCACTCTCTTCCTGAGCTAATGGTGTGAGCTCAGTAGAAGGTGTTAATTCCACTTGCACGACTACGTCTCTGTTCTTCCAGTTATGAAGTGAGCTAGCCATCTTGGCAAGATAATCTGCTTTTTCATTGCTCTCTCTTGGAATTTGTTCAAACATTACCTCATCAAAGAGACCCCGAGCTTCCTCTATCGCCCTCATGTATTCCTTCAACTTCTCATTTTTCACTTCATACGTTCCATTAACCTGCTGAGCTACTAACTGTGAATCAGAGTAGAGATGCACCCGAGCTGCCCCAGCTTGCTTAGCTACTCGGAGGCCGAATAACACAGCCTCATACTCTGCCTCGTTATTAGAAGCTCGAAAATCCAACCTAACTGCCAATCTGATCTCATCTCCACGAGGAGAGATCAAAAACACCCCCACTCCACATCCTTCATTATTAGAAGAGCCATCAACATATACTTTCCACAAATCTTCTGCTTCCACATGTCTCGTTTTGGCCAGAAAATCTGCCAACGCCTGAGCCTTAATGGCTGACCTTGGTTCATACTGGATTTCATACTCACTGAGCTCCGTAGTCCATTTCACCAATCTTCCCGAAATATCAACTCGAGTCAATATCCTCCCAATAGGGCTGTTGGTCAGTACCACAATAGGATGTGATAGAAAGTAAGATCTGAGCTTCCTTGTTGTCATAACCAAGGCCAACGCCAGCTTTTCCACCTCCGAATACCGGAGTTCTGCACCCTTAAGGGCATGTGAAAAGAAATAGATAGGGTGTTGAGCTGCTCCCTCCTACCTAATAAGTACTGAGCTGACTGCCCCTTCCAAAGCTGATAAATAGATGTACAATGGTTCACCAAGAATTGCCTTAGCCAACACAGGGAGTTCAGCTAAATAGCTTTTTAGGTCATCAAATGCCTTCCCGCATTCATCATCCCATTCAAATTTCTTGGCTTTAAGAAGCACTTTGAAGAAAGGTAGACTTCTATGAGCTGATCTTGATATAAATCGAAACAAGGCTGCTATCCTTCCTGCCAACCTCTGAACTTCTTGCAGATTACGAGGAGCAGACATGGATCGGATAGCCTGCACCTTCTCAGGATTGGGCTCTATCCCCCTCTCAGTAACCATGTACCCCAAAAACTTACCTCCCCTAACTCCAAATACACACTTCTCCGGATTAAGTTTCACCTGATAAGCTCTTAAAGTTGAGAAAGTCTCCTCAAGGTCGGCCAACAATCTCACATCATCCTGAGACTTCACCAGAATATCATCCACATAAACTTCCACATTTCTGCCAATTTGGGAGGCGAACACTCTGTCCATGAGCCTTTGATAAGTGGCCCCTGCATTCTTCAAACCAAAAGACATCACTCTGTAACAAAAAGTTCCATGAGAGGTAGTAAAACTTACTTTGTCCTAATCTTCCTCCGCCAAAGGAATTTGGTGATACCCTTGATATGCATCCATGAAGCATAAGTACTGATGACCTATCGTAGAGTCAACCAAGTGATCGATTCGAGGCAGTGGATAACAATCTTTGGGGCATGCCTTATTCAAGTCTCTGAAATCGACACACATCCTCCACTTGCCTGAGCTCTTAGGGACCAAGACCACATTTGATAACCAAGTAGGGAACTGCACTTCCCTAATGTGTCCTGCCTCAAGGAGCTCATCCACTTTTTTTTTTAATAACCTTATCCTTTTCTGGTCCAAAGTGTCTCTTTTTCTGTTTTATCGGCCTCACTCCCGCAAGAGTGTTGAGTCGATGAACCATAATTTCCGCACTAACCCCTTTGAGCTCTGACACAGACCAAGCAAAAACATCCTTGTTCTTCTTCAAGCAGTCAACCAATCTTTGCTTCACTGATGGGACGAGATCAGCAACTAATTTAACAATCTGAGCCCCCGGGCTTAATTCCACCTTCTCATTACCTTCTTCAGACATCAGAAGCACCTTCTGACCAAACACCCTCGATGTCCGACCTACTGAAACCATTCCTACTTCCCTCCTCTTCTTCTTTGCATCAATCTTCACTTCATTCACATAACACAGCCGAGCTGCCTTCTGATCACCCCGAACAACCCCCACTTCTCTTCCACTTGGGAACTTCAACTTCTGATGATAGGTGGATGTCACGGCTCAGAAATCACTCAGGGAAGGGCGCCCCAATATTCCATTGAAAGAGGACGGTGCATCCACCACGGTGAAGCAAGTCATTTTGGTTACTCTCTGCTCTCCATTTCCAAGAGATAATGGGAGCACTATTTGTCCCAACGATTGCAAAGCATGACCCGTGAACCCATACAACTCTGTGGTGATTGGGTCCAACTCAAATCCTTCCAACTTCATTTGATCAAGGGTTTCTTTGAAGATAATGTTTACTGAGCTACCAGTATCAACAAAGATGTGAGCCACATCATAATTGGCTATGGTCAAGGTGACCAATAAGGGATCATTATGAGGTACCACCACATCTTTTAAATCTTCCATTCCAAAACTAATGTTCGGATCAGCAGGACAGCTAAGCTGAGAATTTACCTCAAAATTTTCCAATATGCGCCCGTGAGCTTTGCGAGCCCTTCCTGAATCCCCATCTGTAGTGCCTCCTGAAATCATATTGATCATGCCCCTATGAGGGTGATTTGCAATTTGCTCAACCCTATCTTCCTGACCATTTCGTGAAGCTCTTCTTTGATGATCAGGTTGGTTTCCCGTTACTTCATTTCCCTGATCCCTCCATTGAGGAGCTCGGCCTTGGCGAGGAGGATTTGCCCTCCGAGTCAGCTCAGCCCTGAGTCGAGCATCCTCAGAAATAATTCTCTGCACCTCCTCGCCTAGCCTCTGGCAGTCATTAGTGATATGTCCATACTCCTGATGAAAGTCGCAAAACTTGTCGGATGGCGGTAACCGCGGGCCTTTCTCAGCATTTCGAGGCCTCACAAGCGCTCGCCTATGGCTGTTTGCACCGTTTGAGTGATGAACTGGCTGAGATGATCTACAGTTATGTCCGCCACATTTCCTCCTCCCCTCCCCTCCCTCTTCCTCTTCCTCTTCCCGCCATATCTACGTCTTAGCTTAAATTTCCCACAGACGGCGCCAATTGATATACCTCAATAAAGTGGTCTTCTTGGATGAGCTAATTAGCCGCGCTAACAAAACTCCTCCAATAAATGATGACCTGTTGCTGACCTGAAACCATGAACAAGAGTATTAAAGGGGGGGGCCGGAAGGTGTTTCGGCGTATCCCCTCCGACGCTCAAGTCAGATGCTAGGATAGCGAAATATAGAGAGTGGTGTATGTACACGAGTGAAAATTAGGATCCAAATAATGAAAGTGAACCTGGTATTTATAGGAGAAGAGTCCGAATCTTACGCTTACCTTCCTTATCAGGAACTCGAGAATCCCGGGATTGCAATCCCGAATATATAGGCGGATATCTCGTCTGAATCTAGCTTGACCGTGAAAATATCGACATGTACATTTTATCCGAGCTGACCTGTCATCACTAAGACTCTATATTGCTGCTCCCCCGGGGGTCATATAAAAAGGGGTGAGTGAGTTATTACTGAACTCCTGAACTCGCCCTAAACATTGATCCTAACATCTTAGCTAGCTCACCAAGGTTGTCGAACCCATTTACTAAGCTAACTCCCTACTAATATTGGGGCTGAGCTGAGCCCCAAGCTCCCGAGCTAAGCTCCCGACCCGAGCTGGAAATTATGGTGGGGGAGCTTGGCCGAGCTCCGAGCTCCGAGCTCCCGAGCTGATCTCCCGACCCGAGCTGGGAATTATGGTGGGGGAGCTTGGCCGAGCTCCGAGCTCCCGAGCTGATCTCCCGACCCGAGCTGGGAATTATTGTGGGGAGATTGGCCGAGCTCCGAGCTCCCGAGCTGAGCTCCTGAACCGGTTCTGGTTGATTAGGGATGTTCCTTTTATATTAGGGTCATAGATGAGCTGAGGTGGTTTTCTCCTCCGGGTATCACATCCTATTTCTTCCAAAACAAATTATTATAATAATAATATATTTTAATAACCAATTTATTATCTACTTATAATAATCTTCCATATTTATAATATCAAATTCGAAAAATGATTAAAATATTAATTTACTCATCAATATGATATAATTTATTTATATACGTGGATTTTCGAGTTCGTAGATGACTAGTAGTCTATGAAATTCTATAGAGCATTAATAAATTTAACTTCATTGTCTTCATTAAAAAATGATAATGAATATTTTAACAAAGATGAGGGACTTTTGGAATATTTCACCTTCCCGATTAAAATTACAAAGATTGACCCGCTATATGTAGTTTTTTTTTCCTAAAATTTTAATTAAGTTTCTGTATAGCATTTACATAAGGGTTAATTACCAATCACTCCCTAAACCACTTTATAACTTATTTATAAATCCCTACATAAATAAAACTTACTTTCAACTCCCTGGAGAGAGAAATTTTTGTTTTTAAATACCAATTTTACCCTTATCTTTAAAAAAATGAGAGAATGGATAATAAAAACAAAACTAATCCAAATAGTATATATATAAAAATTCAAATTAAAATCAAAGAACTTAAACCATATCATATACATGCTTATGTTGATACAGGAGCAAGTATGTGTTTAGAAAGCAAGCATATACTTCCAAATCATTATTGAAAGAAATATGATAAAGGATTAAAAGTTCGAATAGGAGATCATGCTTAATACAGTAGCAGAAAAATTAAAAATAGAAATAGAAGAAACAAAATTTGTAATACCCATTATATATCAAATAGAATCAGGAATGGACATTATAATAGGAAATAATTTTTTAAGAGAATATCTTCCCTTTACACAATTTGAAGATCACATAACTTTAAACAAAAGATCATCCATGATTTACATTCCCAAAATAGAACAGCATTTGGCGTAGGAAATGAAGGATTTACAAAGAATTTTCATAAACGAAATACAAATCCAATAGAACTAAAAATAAAAAATATTTTAACGATTAATCCTGAAAAATAAATCATGAGAAAATTTCATGATATATGTTCTGAAAATCCTCAGGACAAAATTAAGAAAAGAAAACAATTTATTGCTTCAATAAAACTCAAAGACCCTAATATCACAATCCGTGAAGCACCAAGAAGATGTAACATGAATGATGTAAAAATATTTGAAAAAGAAGTTCAAGAATTATTAAAACTTAAGATAATCATCCCTAGTAAAAGTCCACACTTTTCATCAGCCTTTTATGTCAGTAAGAAATATACTGATAAGAAAAGAATGGTAATTGATTATCGAAAGATGAATAAAGCAACAATTATGGATGGATATTATATCCCAAATAAGAATGATTTACTATCTTATATAGGAGAAATGAAATATTTTTCCAGTTTAGATTGTAAATCAGGATTCTGGCAAATTCAACTAGAACCACAAACACAATTACTTACAGCATTCAGTTGTCCAAAAGGACAGTATCAATGGACTGTATTACCTTTCGAACTTAAACAAGCACCAGGTATCTTTCAAAGATATATGGATGAATCTTTTAAATCATATATAGATTTTTGTTGTGTTTATATAGATGACATATTAATTTATTCAAAAACACTAGATCAACATTATAAAGATCTCATGACAGTTTTAGATATTTGTCATAAAGATGGAATTATACTTTCTGAAAAGAAAGCACAATTATTCAAAACAAAAATAAATTATTTAGGATTACAAATAGAAGATGGAAAACATTGTTTATAACCGCATATACTTAAGAAAATTCATGATTTTCCTAGTGAAATCAAGGATAAAGATCAATTAAGAAGATTTTTAGGATTATTAACTTATTCTGGAAATTACATTAAGAAACTTGCAGAAATCAGAAAACCTCTTCAGGTAAAACTTAAACAGGACTATAAGTGGAAATGGTCGAAAGAAGATACTAATTACATAGACACTATTAAAAAGAAAATAATTAGTAATCTTCCTGAATTATATTTTCCTTCAAATAAAGATATAATAATAATTGAAACAGACGCTTCAGATGAATACTGGGGAGCATGTTTAAAAGCTTATACTGGAGAAATGAATTTAGAAGAACTTACTAAAACAGCTACTAGAAATAATGAAGAATTATGCAACTATACATCAGGAACTTTTCAAGGTGCACAATTAAATTATCATTCGAATGAAAAAGAATTATTATCTTTAATATTCACAATTAGAACTTATGAAATTTATCTTATTTCTAAACCGTTTTTAGTAAGAACAGATAATATGAATTTAACATATTTCAAAACAAGGAAAATATCAAGAAATGCAGGGAGAAATGCAGCAAGGCTAATAAGATGGCAATTGGAATTGAACCATTATCAGTTCGAGATCCAACATGTCAAAGGAACGGATAATTCATTACCTGATGCATTAACCAGAGACCTTCATCCAAACTATACTATCCGTAGTAACGGAATAACAAAGGAGATCCTAAGTGATCCAAAAAATGACTGTGAGTCATCCGAACATGCCTCAGAAAGCATGGGGAATATAAATTGATGAAATGAGATTTATATTCAGAAACATGAATTATTTTATGACTTTCAGTCATCCGAACATGCCTCAGAAAGCATGGAAAATATAAATTAATGAAATGAGATTTATATTCAGAAACATAAATTACTCTTTGAGTAAAATAATCAATTTAAGATTGATTCAATTCTTGCAAAAGAATTTATAAATGCAATGATACGCATAATAAAACTATCCGAATTACTCACGAAAAGAGTTATTTTACTAACCATTATATATATAAATATGTTTTCTTGTGCAGAGTATAATCAAGATGGAACAACTAAGTCAATTAAAGGAACAATTGATTGAATTGCAGGAAAAAATTCAAATTCTTCAACTAAAAAAAAGGAATTTGAGTAGAAAAATTCAAAGGACAGAAGAAAAGATGATAACTTCGTCATCATCATCATCACCAAGAACACCAATCAAAATGGCAACTCCATTTGACAAAATAATGGAGATAAAAGAGAAACAGTCAGTGGTCACAGCCAACACTGACAAAGAAAAAGAAAAGAAAAAAGAACCGGTGGACACAGCCAGCACCGAGAAAAATAAAAAAGAGGAAAGGACGTTTAAAAGTGCCCTTGAAAAGAAAGAAAGAAAGATGGTCAATCTGCGACCACAAAAACCAATTTTTGAAAAAACAAATTTTTCAGAAAAACTCAAGACTGAATTCTTTGAAACACTAAACTATTTGAGAATAGCCAAACCATCTGCAGGATCTTGGCTACAAACTAAAGTGAAGTTTGAGTATCTCTCTCTTCTTAAAGTTTCTTACAATCTGGTTCATACAAGACGTATGAAAACTATCAGAAACTAAGAAACATAAAATCAGAAACAAAATAAGCCTTATGGCTAATAACTAAACAAGCAGGGCGTAAGGAGGATAAGGTTGGAAACCAATCATTGAATATTCATGGTTAAGAGTAAACCTGAAGATCCATAGAGCAAGTACCAGTTGATCAAGGGAAAGCAAGGATTTGGTCTCTGCTCAAAACCAAGATTCATTCAAACAAGGTAACCTTCCTAAACCTCCTACAGCCCTTAATTCAAAGAAATAGTCAAAATACATTAATCATGTCATCATCCTTTATAAGAAATGGAAGATTAATAATAAAAAACTGGTTCGAAATAGAAGATGATCATGAATATGATACATTTCGTGAATATCGTTTAAATACTTCTGATTTAACCATATTTGAATCAATTTATCAACTAAAATTTGTATTAATAATCCATGAATGGAACCAAACTAATATGAAAACATTTATCTGTTATAAATAAATCAGATCTGTAAATCCATGAATCAGATCTGTAAATCCATGAATAAGAAAATTCATAAGAACTTGAAGAATTCCGCAACCTGGTATCAGAGCTTAAATTAAGCAGATTATTAATGTCTGGATTAACTTTAGATATTGAGATTAAAAATTTATTTGATAAAATAATCTTACTAAAAGATTTACGTCAAATAGATCAATTATGGAATAAAATAAAAGATCTCCAAACCTTTTATTTCAAAAATCATAAAAAAGAACATTTTTCAAGCAACTGAAAAATGATAATTCAAATTTCTGAAAACGATGAAATTGAAGACGTACATAACAATATGTTATGAATAAGAACAAACTTTGTTATCGAAATCCGATCAATAAAAACAAAATAATAAAAGTAACAATTTTTACTAAATGGAAAATGTATGAAAATACAAAAATGAATATCTTTAATTTATATTCTCAAAATATAAATTTTGAAATAGAAAATTGTGAAAACAATTTGAAACATCTTAAAAATTGTCAATCTTCAATTGATAGTTTCGAAGATTTTTAGAATTTATTAGAACAGATAGATTCAACAAAAAGACTTTTAATAGCCTTAAGAAAATTAAGAAGTTCTATCATCTGTTAAAATGACAGAAGTAACAATTCCAAATCAAAACAACCCGGTTGATGAATCTGAAGAATCTGAAGAAAACCAAGAGTATAATTTGAATATTATATTCAATCAAAGTAAGTTTGCTGAAATACAGAAAACAGGGTTTTCTAATTCAAAAACAAATCTAATAGACCAACCAGGAATACTAAGTAAGATTTCAAATTTTAGTAATCCCAGAAAAAATTTAATTTATTATTCGATTCGTACAAAAGAACGATCTTGTAAAATAAATAACGAATCAAGGTCTAATACTCTGAAGTTATTAACAACTCAAGATATTAATACCATCATGGCAAAAGCCAGTGAAAAAGAACGATCTGAACTGAAATATGTTCATATCGGAGGAATTGAAATAATAATATCAGCTCACTACCGAGAAGGAATAGATACACCAATTGAAATAACAGTTTGTGACAAAAGAATACGTAATTTCGAGGATTCTATCCTTGGAAAAATTGAAGAAAATTTATGTTACAAAAAGATGAAATTTTGTATTTATCCACAATACAATATATTTCTTTTGATAAAAACATAAATGACGTTTTAACATTAGATTATTACTTTTATAGAAATAATCTTATGTTAACAGGAAACCATCCGATCAATATAAACTATGTTGTCGGTTTAGCAATAAGTAATAATTCTCAAACAGGAATAATTTCAACAAAACCAACTATTTATGTTGAAAGAATGTTTGAAAATATTACAAGAATTGAACACCCTCGAAAAGCATTTATTGAAGAAATAAATCCCTATAAAAGATGGAGTTCAGATGACCTCCAAATCACAAAACAGTCTGTACCAAGAAGATCATTATCATTTGCTAGAAATGATGAAGATATTCTTGATAAGATTGGAACCATGAATCAAAATATTCTTAAAATTAAACAAGCTATTGTTAATGAGTCAACCTCATCGCAATGACGTCCTTAATAAAATTAAAAAAAGATCTAGGAGATTTAGAAAATAATATTAATAAGATCAATCTATCAATACAAGAATTAGAGAAGAATTTCAAAGAATATATTGATTTAGCAACGACTAGATTAATAATTGAACAAGAAAGACATAGTAATGAAATATTAAACTATCTTAAGGAAGTTCTTCCAATAGATAAAGGAAAAAGAAAAATGGAGGAAGAACCACCATTCAAAATTGAATCATGGTATAGAAATCCTCTTAGTTATGGCAAACATAAGTATGGAGATGTTTAGTGAAACCGACTCATCTGATTTTGAACAAATAGGAGTAAATACAGAAGAATTGTATCATTCACATCAGGACTCAGAACAATACAGAGATATGGATATTTCAGAATCAGAATCTGAAGATGATTCTAGACCACGATTAAATCTACGAATAAATGTAGAAGGTAGTGGTGGAAGAGATGATGAAGAATTTAAATATAACAGAGACCAATACTTTGGATCTTATAAAGATGTTAGAGATATTCTTATAGAATCAAAAACATCAGGATTTGTGAAACAGAATATCTTAGATTTAGGTTGTTCAACAGCCAAAGAAAGAAAATCAAAGATAGATCATTGGGCAAATGAACTATCAGTACAAATTCAATTAAAACCATTATTAGACAAAAGTGAGAATATTCAAGTTTTAACTCATGGGATGATAAAAATGACACTGGTAGGAGCAGTAAGAACTTGGGCTGAAAACCTAGTAATTACTAATCTACCACAAGGAATGACATGACATCGATATTTCGATCTATTTGTTGATGCCTTGTACCAAGAATTTTTAGGAGTTTCTAATAATGATGCTAATTTGGTAGCTAAGAATATAGAACAAAATAGAGCAATCTTTATATTAGATAATATTAAATTATGCAATTTATGTTACTTAGAAGAATTTATTTGTGATTATGAAACAAACTATTATCAATTAATAGATGCTGATAAAAAGAAACATTATAAACTAAGTATCTTTAATAAGATACCTAATATACCTATACACAGTAAAGATGAATTCTTAACTAGTCCTTATGCTAAAACTTTAGGAGGAGCTATTAAATTCATCAAAGACATAATAACAAAGAAATGTCATTAAGTAACATTAAATAAAAGAATCTCTAAATCCTACAAACAAAACAATAAACTTTGTTGTGACAAAATGGAATTCACAGTAAAAGAATACGGTTGCAAAACAAACATGTCACACAAATATTTAAAACGACAAAAACAGAATAAATTTAATAAACCTTATAAATCTTTTAATAAGAAATATATTCCCTATAAGAAAAAGAAATTTAAAAAGAATTTCTTCAGAAAACCTTATAAAAAAAAATTTTATAAAAAGTTTGATAACAAAAAACCACTTTGCCCAAAGGGTAAAGGAAAGAATTGCACATGTTGGTTGTGCAACGAAGAAGGACATTATGCGAATGAATGTCCAAAACGAAACGAAAACAAAAATAAAATTAAACTTCTTGAAGAAATATATACTATTGGATTCTATCCCGTAGAAACAATTGAATTTTCATCCGACGATGAAAATATTTATTATCTTGATGAATCAAGTGAATCAGATTTTGAATCCGATTCCACATTTGATAATTCAAGAAATAATAATGATTAAAATAACGACAAGGACATTTTCGAAAAGACAAATATAGAGAATAAATTGAAAGTTATGTTTGATTTAGGGACTTATCTATAAGTTGTCCTTTACATAAATATGAATATTTGATTTCTTTGTGTTCCCGATGATAACCAAAATAATTTCAATATTTATCCACTATTTAATCATATCGTCTAATAATTTTTCTTTATTCACTGTTTTCTTCAGTCGTGATACTTTGACAGTCTTTTTCTCTCTTTTTTGCTTCCTTATAATTATTCCATCTTTATTTTAATTAGATTTCGTAAACTTCTTTATATTAATTTTTATTTTTCAACAAATAACTATAAATTAAAATAATTTTTGGGAAGAATCATATTCTTTGTTTTTCTCGTCAAAACTCAATATCAAATTCAATCATAAACATAATTTTTTTTTTATAAAAATTCAATCACAATCATCGTGCTTAATTTAGAATTTATTTAGAATGAGGATAAAAAAAAACACAAATCCTTTAATCTATCTATATTATCTACAAAATTTGAGGCAAATATAACAATCGATTTATTTAAATCTCAACATCACAAAACATCAAATTACATATCTAACATATAAAAACACTCTATATAATTGATTGTTATTGATGAAGTAGAAATCGAAACTAAAATTACTATATTTCTACTAATTGATAGAATTATTCTATCTTCCTCAATTTAATTAATTATTATATTTCATAAATATGACGTGTCGCTAGTATATATTAAAAATTTCAACTCAAATTCAATTAGATATCATAAAAAATCACATTAAAAAAATTATTAGTAATTTTTATTTTATTTTTTGTAAAGAAAATTATTAGTAATTACTCCAGTAACTATACATGATTGTTTGTCAAATGCGCACGAATGTATAAGATAATTAGATAAACACCCTGTGGCCGCGTCTCCCCACTGCTTCAGCCAACAACCAATCACTAAGCGCCACGTGCTCCGTCGCCACCGCGAGATCTTTCACCGACTGCGATCATCGCTAATCAATCACCACGTGTCTCTGACATACCGCCTGTATCCGGTTACTCTGCGATCATATTACTGCCTGCAGCCGGTAACCCCCCTCCCCAATTGTAGTTCGGTGCATAAACACCATCCAAGGAACCTTGCCTCTCTCTGCAAAAAATTCTGTAAGAATTCTTCATTTTCAGTTTCTGTGTCTTTTCCCGATTTATTATCAATTGAAACTGAACTTTTTGTGATGTTGTACTCCGAGTGATGATTTCTAGTGCAAAGTCCTAACTGTTTTCATCATTGTTATACTGGTGATATTTTTATTTGAGTTTCCAATCCTAGATTCGGCTGATGAGGTTCAACATTGGGCTCACAAATTGCGTAATTTCATGAAGTGAGCGCTTTTTATCAGTTGATTCACTTGGTTAAAGTAAGTTTGATTTTGATCTTTTTTTTTTTTCGAATTGATGTGATTGGCTTGAGATTCTTGTTGCAGTTTGTCGTTAGTGTTTTAGTGGATTTGAATTGTTTTAATTTGTCGTTGATTTAGCTTGTAATTGTTGAAGATTTATGCTTTTCTGCTACTGCACTAAAGTTTTTGTGGAGTTGGGGTAAATTAGGGTTTTTTAGCGTGGTTTGGTGTCTGATTGAATTGGGAACACTTTGCAAGGAATTAGAGTTTCTACAAGTTGAATCGGATTTTGTTGACACTCTTGTATGGGTCGGGTTGCTTGATTTCTCTTTCTATTTTTGCATGACTTCTCGCTTTTGTTTGGTGCTGAATTTTTCTGCCCACATTCTGCAGAATCCAAACGATAATGTTCCAGGTTGTACGAGTTTGAGGTTAAACATAATTGGGTGAGTGGAAAAGTTGATGTTTCAAGAAGTTGTAATATTTTCTGTTGATTCAGATTAAGGACATTATCTCAAGGGATGGTGCTGGGTAATTTAGTTTTACATGGTTTTGTTCTGTACTTTGGGTGTGGTTAGAGTTGTTTGGATCCCAGTGACTAAACTCTGGTGCTTCCAATGGTGCCTTCCCGGATGACCGGAGGAGTGGCACAATCATCGTTGAGCTCAGGAATATTTTTCCAAGGAGATGGCCAGTCCCAGGTTGCTGGGAATTCTCTGCTGAGTTCAAATTTTGTGAACTCGTCTAATTCAGTACATGTACAAGCACGTGCCAACTTGGGTCCTGTTTCTGGGGATATGAGCAGCACAATTTTGAATGGTGTGGCAAGCTCCATACCGAGTGTTGGTGCCAGCTCTCTGGTCACTGATGCGAACTCGGGTCTTCCAGGAGTTCCTCATCTGCAGAGAAGTGCGAGTATCAATACAGAATCTCACATGCGCTTGCCGGCATCACCCATGTCTTTTTCATCCAATAACATTAGCATTTCAGTGTCATCTGTTATGGATGCATCCTCTCTCGCGCAGCAAAGCTCCAATCGAGACCTGGGCTTGCAACAAGGCCAAAGGATTCAGCGGCATCAAGGAGTTTCAATTTCCACGTCTGGTGATCCAAGGATGCCTAATTCCTTCACTCCGGATCCTGCTGCTCTATCTCCACAACAGAAGAAACCTCGTTTAGACATGAAGCAGGAAGATATCATACAACAGCAGGTGCTGCAACAGCTATTGCAGAGTCAGGATATCATGCAGTTACAGAATCCCAATCCTCAGTTACAAGCTTTGATCCAGCAGCAGAAACTAAGGCAGCAACAGCAACAGCTTCTACAAAATATGCCACCAATACAGCGGGCTCAAATATTGCAGCAACACCAGCAGTTGCAGTTAAGACAGCAGCTTCAACAGCAAGGAATGCCGCCCGCATCTGGAATAAATCGCCCTTACGACGGTGGTGTATGCTCACGCCGTCTTATGCAATACCTGTACCATCAGAGACAGAGGCCTTCTGTAAGCACTTTATAGTATTTGACAGTTGGTCACAAGTGCCTGCTTGCCATTTTTTTGAATTATTTTCCCCAAACATTATTCAATGCTCGTATTGTTTGTATAAACGATGAAAATTTTCCTTCTTTAGATCCAATCTTGTATTGCATTGCTCAGCGCACTTTGTCATGATATCATTTTTTTGCCAGGACAATACTATTGCATATTGGAGAAAATTTGTGGCCGAGTATTACTCTCCACGTGCAAGGAAGAGATGGTGCTTGTCTTTATATGATAATGTTGGAAATCATTCACTTGGGGTATTTCCCCAGGCAGCAATGGTAATTGTCTTGGGCCACAGGTTACTTTACTGCACCATACGCCTGGATCCGTTTTGCTGATGAAGAAGCTAATGATGAATCTTTGAGTGCTTGGATTTGATGTGTTTATTCATTCAATTTTTTTGACATTGTCATTTCTTATTGCCTCATTTTCGCAGGATGCATGGCTGTGTGACATATGTGGCTCAAAATCTGGAAAGGGATTTGGTAAGCTTTTTCTCAAACACCCATAAATCACTGTTGTATTGGAGAGATTCTATTTTAAGATTGAGCAAAGTTAGGACAATGTGAAGAGAAATCATTGCACTTCCACCAAAAAAAAAAAAAAGAGAGAGAGAAAGAAAGAAAGAAAAAAATCCTGTGATTTGTTTCGCCATTCCATGGGAAGATTCATATGCTCTTGGTTTTTGTTAATTATGGCGGAAATTTTAGTTAGATGTTCTGAAAAGTAAGAAGGTTATCTATCAGGAACTCAGAGGTTATGCTAAATTATTTTGTTGTCATAGGATTTAACTTTTAATGTTGCCAAAAGGCATGTGAGGGCGTAGAGCAGTAAAATTTATTTCTGAGTGAATTTGTTCAAGTGTAAACGGAGTATGTAATCACAAGATATTAGGATCTGTCCGAGTGAACTTTTCTAGAACTTTGTACAAATGGGCTTTCACCAAGGGAGTCAAACAAGCTTCTAGCGGTTCTTTACCTGAGTTTGAGTAGCTTTGTTCATTTTGCATCCCTAGCTTGTACCTCAATGTTCACATCAGATCTTGTACTGTAACACATTTTCTCTTTTTGCATTTTAACAGAGGCAACTTTTGAAGTGTTCCCTAGACTTAATGAAATCAAATTTGGCAGTGGTGTTATTGACGAGCTCCTATTTTTGGACTTGCCTCGGGAGTGTAGATTCCCGTCAGGCATGATGTTGTTGGAGTATGGAAAGGCGGTTCAAGAAAGTGTGTTCGAGCAACTCCGCGTAGTTCGTGAGGGTCAGCTCCGTATCATGTTCACTCCTGATTTGAAGGTAAGCTGCAATAAACTAATTCAGTCAAAACAACCGCCGGATGATAGTCATAGATGTCGTAACACTTGCATCCCCACACCTTCTTCAGATATTATCTTGGGAATTTTGTGCACGGCGTCATGAAGAACTTCTTCCTCGTAAATTGGTTGCACCACAGGTAAAATTGTGCTTCACTGTTATGGTTCTTTTTCGCTGCATATAAAGGTGAAATTGAAGATACGGTGAAAAAAATGGAACAGGATCTACACATGAGGAGTACATCAAGCATATTAATGAAGTTTGTAGAAATTTCTCATTACTAATAAATGGTACTTTTACTGCAGGTAAATCAATTGTTGCAGGTTGCACAAAAATGTCACAGTACTATATCTGAGAGTGGATCCGGTGGAGTCTCTCAGTCAGATATCCAAGCAAACAGTGCCATGTGAGTTGAAAATCTGTTACCCTAGTGGTGTGGATTTTATTTTGGGTTTTTCTCTCTTCACATTTAATAACGGATTTCGTTTTATTTTCATGCTTTAGTGCATTTTTTTTTTATGTTTTTACATAAACAAGAAGAAACTTGTGTAAAAGTCCAACAAGCATCCATTTTAAAAAGTGTGTCAAATTTGTGGTTATTTTTCCTTCTATTAATTTTATAGCTATTGCTGTCGCAGGGTTGTCACAGCTAGACGTCAGCTTGCTAGAAGCTTGGAGTTGCAGTCGCTAAATGACTTGGGATTTTCCAAAAGATACGTGCGGTGCTTGCAGGTATGTCTCAATTGTTGACCTTTGTATGAGCCTTTCAATGTTTACCTGTTGGTGTTTTTGAGCTTTCTCAATTTTTCATGTTAACAGATAGCTGAGGTAGTCAACAGCATGAAAGACCTGATGGATTTCTGCAGTGTACAAAAAGTTGGGCCTACTGGTAACTAACCTTATCTAGCAATGTTGCCTAATTGGTTGTTCACTTCTTGGTTAGGTAATTTGGGTGGAGACTCCATCACATTCTCCAACATCTATCCAAATTACACAATTTGGAAAATAGAAATGCTGCTACTCTTCTGAAAGTTAGAAAATTTTTACATTTTGGTTAATTATTATACGACAGGTAAAGATATATGTTTAACACTACCTCTCCTCCAAGTATGCCACAATATCTCCCGCACCTGACTACTTTCCATGTAGTGTTGATTTATTGGAGGAAATATGTTTAATTTGGATGCAAGATGGGGAAGGGTCGCTGTAGAACACAATGGAGCGTGAAAGTGTGAGATTAAATAATCGGATTTTCTAGCATTTTGGGTCAAATATTTTTGGAAAAAAAAAAAGTATGGTCGAAAAATAAGTTACAAATAGGGGTGGGTTTTCGGTATAGCGTATCAAAAATATTGGTATGAAAAAATTCATACTGGTACGATATCGAAATTCTGAAATTTTGGTATTGAAAAAATTCATACTGATTCCGTATAGATACCGAAAAAAAATTCGATATATACCATAAAAATGTCTATATATCGAAAAAATTTCAGTACGGTATCTCGAAAAGTTGGTATTTTGGCTAGGTATCTCAGCCCTAGTTACAAACGTAACCTAATGTGCAAACCCAGCTTGCATGTGCTGTGGGCGTTCCCGTAGATGTAGAATAAATACATCAACTTAGTGCAAAGATGTTAGTTGTTTGAACTTCATACAACATAATCTGTCTCCATGATTTCCTCAAATAAAGTGCATGTAAATTGCCTTGACACCCATGTGACTTTTATGATGGAGCTCAAAACCATAATCTAATCTGCAGATGGGTTGAAAAACATACCAAGACATATCAAGCCAGCCAATGTCCAGATGCAAAATGCACAAGCAATGGAGCAGATGAGAAGTATCCAAGGTCCGCCAGCTGATCCCAACATGCTCAACAAGTTAATGGCAATTCATCCTTCTCTCAGTAGCCAAATGAATAATAATACCCCACGTGCAGTAGTTAGACAAGAAGCTTTGAGCAGCTCAGCACAGGCTACTACTGCATTGAGTAACTGCCCGACTTTACTGACCAGAGAGAACTCAACTAACTCAAACCATAATTATGTTCATCTGGAGGCATCTTCTCCTTTTAGTACCGCCAGCCAACCTCCATCTTCAATAACTCCCGCATCTTCTGGTATTTTGCCCAGAGCCTTGCAGATTCCGCCAGTTGGTGGCTTTTCGAGTTGCCGTTTACCACAACAACAAGTGCACCAGCATTCATCAGGTGGGAATGTCTTGCAACAGCATATGATCCAGCAATTGCTGCAAGATATGAGCAACAAGAATAGTGGGGGAGCCGTTCCACAGCAGTCCCTTTCTGTCCATAATAATTCAGGCGGGAATCCGGATGCCCGGGAGTTCAGGAATAGCGACTCACCAGCAGTGAGTGGGCCAAGGAATGTTGTCGGCCAGCAGCCACCAAGCAGAAGCGACAGTTTCAAAGCTACTGCAAATGGTGAGTCTTCTGCACCCACCGGCACTTTTGAATTCGGCCAAAAACCATCAGATTTGCAACAGAATCTTCATCTTTCTGATGAGTTGGTTAATGATATCGCCCATGAGTACATCGAAAATGGGTTTTTTAGTAATGATTTCGATGACAATATGAACTTCAGCTGGAAACCGTGACCCGACTTACTTTGTTGTGTCGTAAGCTTGCATTATTAGGGTGTTCCACTTGGGGTGGTCTTTGTACAGGCTGTTGCAATTTCCTTTATTATTATTTTTTTTTCCCATTTTATTTTCAAACATTTGGAACTTGTGATGTTTGGTAGTGCAATGTTCCTGTTTGTTTGTTGAAATTGTGTTATCCACATCCAAAATTTCTTCTCAAGTGTAATTTATGGAAATGAGTTTTGAAAATTATTTTTAATTTGGTGTATTTGCTTGGCCCAATGATTGAAGAAGTGTGTGAGTTGTGTAATGCCCAATTTCTTGCACATCTTCATTGTTTGTTTTTGACAGAAGTTTCCACAGGAAAGGGATGCATGATTCTTTGTTCAATCAATTCGACTCGTTTCAAATCAAATTCATCGATCCAATTTGGAACCTTTGAATATATATTTTTGAAAGCTTGATTAATAATTTTAAAACATAAAAAATTGTCAAACTTGCAGCCTTTATGCCATGAAACAAACCATTTGACATCATGTAATCTATACTAAAAAAATTGATAAAAATACATATGTATATATGGATATAGATATATATTCTCAGACCAAAATTATCCAATCTCTGTGCATGGGGATCCAACACTGGGACAAATGAACACACAATCCAAGCAAAGGCCGCCTTTAGTATGCGTGCAATCAATCTGCGTCATCGAAAACCTAAGCTTCGTGAGAGAGTGTGAATTCTCGACCACAAAATCTCCAACATGATGGTAACTCCATTTCCCTTCTTCTTCCAAGAAACACTGCGATTTTGCATGGTGCCCGTTCGATGATGCTACTTGGAATTGCACTGGTTTTATGTTCCAGCCATGAATCTTTTCTGCATTGTTGCACATTAATCTTCGGCTGCCGACGAGCCGTTTCGAGGGTCGACCGAGTTGTAATCGGAAGAACAGGCTGTATGTGCCTTTGGGGAATTCTAGGTCCAAGTTGCCCTCTACTTCTAGCCACCATATTTGTTGGAGATAAGCCACTGTATGGAACCTGTTACTCAAAAATATTTGAGAATTAATGAAATGCATGTTATTTGGTTTCTTTGGAAAACAAAAACAAAATATTACGTGATAGTCACAAATTATAGAAGATTTTATACTTTGCTATACAATATGATCGAGTTAATATTATGAGACTGATGTATAAAGTAAGTCATGATTATTATCTAGAAAACACGAGAATGAATTTTCAGAAAGTGACGAAATTAAATAAAAAATGAGTTTTTTGTTTTTCACGATGGAAATCCAAACATGGTCCACAATTAAAGTTAGACGTTGAAATGCAATGGCCGGAGCAAGAAATATGGACATCAATCATATCATACATGTCGAATTCTCGAAATTAATCATGGGACCAATATTATATAAAACAGATTATTGATATATACAGATCGAATAGGACCATATATATATGAGCTAAATAATCATGCAACGCACATTTATATATATTCATTTTCCATATCATGTACTTATTATCGATTAATTGATTATTGAATCATATAATATAACACGACTAAATCACCTGTTTACATGTAATTAATCACACTACATGAATTACCTAAAAATATCAACTTATTTATCGCTCATATTATACATTAACATCCTTTAATCATTTCATACATTATCGTATAGCTATCATGGAAAATATTACAAAGAAAAATTCTGACCTGGATTCATCGGTGGAGACATGACTCCAATATCTACGATCATCAATGCCAGTGATTTTCAAGCCCTTCCAAGAAATAGCAACGCAGATTCCTCTTCTCCTATTGTCCAACCAAATCTCCTGCGTATTTTATTTATATTAGTTAATTAAAACCCATAATAATTAATCCCCGGTACTAAAAAAAGAAGAAAAAAAAAAAGGAGAGATTTCACATCCTTGTGAAATATTTAGAACTTGAATTTATTTTCGTACACATGCACCATATTTAACCTATATTTTTCGTTGAAAAATCTAAAAACCATTATATATATTTTCGAGTGAATGCGAAATGGTAGCCAAGAGATAATGGTTATAAAAATCACATGGATTTATCGATTTCTTTTCGTTTGTAATTATTGATTTTTATCAAATTATTTTAGTTTTTACAAAAAACTTATGTGAAAATTTATCTCTTCTCTTGATAATTAAATGGATGTCCGATTCTATCTTTATCATTCTTTCAATATATTTATTTAATTATTAAGGGGTAAAAAATTAGATTAATTATTAAAAAATTCTCACACTTTCCCACTATCCAATTATCCTAGGTCCTAATTAATTACAACGATCTCGCTACCCATGAAAAAATTATAAATTAATTCAAACTAACAAAACATATTTTATGCACGTAGTATAATAGTATAAATTCGATTCTTAATTCCCACGTATTTCATCAGTTCAAGAAAATTAGCAATATTATATTTAGTTATGTGAAATTATCCACTACGATAGATAATCTACATATGTATACATGCGAATACCGTAATAGTATGGCTCAAAAAAAAAAATACCGTAATAGTATAATATAATATTTCTAATCAATTTTTTCGATAATAAGCTACATGAAATTATGTCGTGATCCAACAACTAGTCCAGCCATCCTAGTAACTCCACTAATTTGACCCACAAAAATGATTTCTTCAACATGCATATCACATTGCTAATATCATATATCATATCCTAGCTTGTGAACATATATATATATATATATATATATATATATATATATATATATATATATATATATTTTGAGCCCAAAATCAGAATCGTATAGTTTAAAATTTTACAATATTCCTCTCGGCAGTAGTATAGTACTGTCGGTAGAAATAATTAATTAATTTCTTACCTCTATATATGTATATTTTAGGAAATGTTTACAAATACTTAAAAAATGATTATTGAACTTTTTTATATATATAAAGTTTCAAGATTTTGTAATAAAACCAAGTCCATATTAATCATTTTTTAAAAAAAGGAAAAAAAAAATATTTAGAGACACTTTCTTACTATTACATACTGTACCTGTGTACAATAATATTACTAAATATGATATATGACTATATATTTGGAACAAACAAAAAAAAACGTTGACAATATAATTGGAGACTATATATTTGGAACAAACAAAAAAAAAACGTTGAGAATATAATTGAAACGGAGGGAGTATATGTTTAAAACAAATGGAAAATGTATATATATGTAGAGGAAATACAATACAATAATAAATGTTTGCGTTGCGTACTTTGGTGTCAGCATCAAAGCGAGAGGGAATACTCAAGGTGGCGTAAATCTCCTTTTTAGAGCAGAAATATTTCTCCTTATTCTTCAAAAGAATCCGATGATTTTCAGGCAACTTAGGTTCCCACACAGTATCAGACAAAGAAGCTCGGAGAAATGCTTTGTTCAGACACGAAAATTTGCAGATTTCTGAAGCATCTAAACGTGACAGAATCAAAGCGATACAGTTCTCTGGTATGTCCCCCAGACCATTCATATTTTCCGGGCCTGAAAAACCAGCCCCCATTCAATAATATTCCTGATCAATATTTTGATCAAGAAATTAATTAACCCCGATCGAAAAGATTCGAGAAAATTATGAAACAGAATGCAATAAATGAAATTAACAACTTTGAAGAATTCAAGAAAGTGGGGATCGAGGATTTCTGTGTAGTGGAGAAGAGATCTTTTGGTGTGGATAGAGGAAATATATATATATATGGAAATTAAATGCATTTGTTTATGGCACAACCAATCAGCAAATTTTTTCTCTTGTATATATTATATAATAAATTTATTTGATGTATGTATGTTGTTTCTAACGAAATATACGATTTTAACCTCGTGATTTTAAGAAAAATATATTGTTTCATAAATGGACAAAATTGGGAAAACTTGGAATAAAATTAAGGTCGAGTGTGATTGGACTTGTCACATGCATAAATAGAATAGGGGGCAAAATGTGAAGGAATAATAAATATGGGAAACAAAAAGCAGTAAATTGACTTTAAATCCTACGTTCAAACCTAACTTAATTTCCCTATAGTCCATGTCAAACAAAACACTCCCTAGTTCCACCTGTTTTTTTGAAATTAAGTACAAAAACATTGAAAATATTATACTAATACATGATATATTTGAGTACTAATTGTTTAAGATCTGATACTAGCGTACTAATATATGATTTTTTTTTAGCACTCAAACATACATACAAATATTGGTATTAATGACACATTTGCATTTTTTGGATGAAAATCGGTACAAAATATTAAAAATATGGTACTAATATATGATATTTGAGTACTAACTGTTTTAAATCTGATAGTAATATATGATATTTGAGTACCCAAACATTTGCTGTAAGTGCATGATACTAATAAAATTGTTCAAATTTTATTCTCAAAATTTATATTTTGTACCCGATCTAAACCAATTAATGCTCAAATATTATATATTAATAATATATTTTTAATTTTTGTACTGATTTTCACTCGTAAAAAATATGTGAGCCCTAGGAGTGTAAACATTTTTTTTAAAATCAGGAAGTACAAAAACATATTATATCTGACAGATACCGAATGCAAAATTCTATTGTAGAGATCATTTAAAGCCAATTTACCCAACAAAAAGTTAACCTATAGAGTGAACTTTACGCAGTAGGCATTTGTTAAATATTGCTTCATGACAATGTCGATCTCCTTTTTAATTAATTAATCAAAGGAAATTTACTTTATACTAAGATGATTAATTTTTTATAATTTTATTTGTTTTCATTAATATGGTATTATACATGTCAAAGTATGTCAATGCTGCAGTATCAACATATTAGAAAAAAATGACTCATTAAAACGCAAGAAAAATTAGCAAATATAACATTAACATCAAATTTTAACAACATAGAAAGCCAAAATCGTAAAATAGCAAATATGTGAAATCAAAATTTTTATTTCGCCTAGTTATGTCGACATATAAATTTTGACTAAGAAAATATAAGAAGCATCATGTGATATTTAATTTGGAGTCACAATCATGGTTTGCTGATTTTACACCGCATGTCTAGTGGCCAATCGATATATGTTAAAACGTTTGGTACTGTATATAAAATATATAATATGATATAATACACATTCTTACGACTTCTTCGATATTAGCCTCTGTGGTCCTAGAAACAAATTTAATAAAATATATATCCAAATAAAGTAACTGCGATGTGGATTTTTTATGGCCTTATAAAATTTGTTAAACCCCTTCGAGTTCTTAAAGATATATTCCATGTTTAGATTATACTAATTAATCGTTTTTTATTTGTTTATTTGTTTGTTTGTTTTAACTATGGAATCTATACAATCGTTACTTTATGATATATTGTGTAAATTCTTGGACTGATGTAACGGTCTTTTTTGTGATTTTTTCGTATGAGAAGGTGAGTTTAGTTTTGACCTATTAAGATTTATTTTTGAAGATTTTTCATCAAAGAACGTGTTTTTTTGCCTTAACCTATTATCAAAGAACATAAATGATCTAACTACGGTTTTTAAAAATCTAATAATAATTATAGCCCATCTATTTTATATATAGTATATTTTAATCACTTGTCAAAAAGTTTATGGCAAAATATTCCTTTGCGTGAGTTCTAGGAAAAAGAAAGTGAAAAAAATAAATTTATTTCACATAGTTTATTATGACGTAATTCTTGTTTGCTTGGGGGAGGCATGATCTGGTCTATTAAATCATATAATTTTATTTGAAATCCACACTGAATCAGATACTTGAGAATGGATATCGAAGTTTTATGCTCTTTTTTATACACTAGTAAATGTCACGTACAACGAAACACTTTTTATTATTGATAAATATTGTTAAATAAATGAGTTGAGATGAGAAGAGAAGAGATAAACATGCAATTAGTTAATAATCTTCATGATATTTTAGTAAATATTAAATTCAAAGTAATATGATATTTACAACATTTTTTTATAAAATGAATGTGAAAAATCTTTATTTAAAGAGTTTATATGTTACAAGTTTAATTGAATTTATAGACGTTATTGTAAATAATGATTGTAGCAAATACTATAATTTTGTATAAATTAGACATTGAGAAAAATATATAATTTGATGTCATGAAATATTTAATAAATAAAATTTAAGAAAAAAAATATAACAAAAAATACATAGTGTTGAAAAATTATTTTATCACTACTGTTTTTGAAAAAATAATATAATAATACAGATAATGCATTCTAAACTTTAAATTAAATTACACCGTTTTTTCTTTTTTTACATAACCATTTTTTCTTCTTTCACGATTTTTTCGTTTGTCATCCATTATTTATTCTTTAAAAAATAATTTTCTCATCTTTTTCGATAATAATTCTTGTGATGTTTTCTCTATCAATTATTTTTATTTTTATATCTTTATTCTTTGATTCTTTTGTTGGATCATGCTAAAATAATTCTTTGCAAGAGTATAAATAATTTCATTGTCTCCAACCTCCATTCTTGTGGTATGATCTTCTATTACTTGTAAGTCAATATCGTTAATAATCAATGTGCTATTGAACGGTTTTTTTATTTTTAATTTCATGCTAAGTTGTCCGAAATCTACTATTGCAATAATTTTTGTTGCTAAATTTTTGCTCGAATTTTGAATGCTTTTGATTAAAAATGTTAACATTTCGTCTTGTATTTCAACCGTCTTATCTATTTTGAGAATAAATGTATATATATTTTTATTTAATGTCTCTAAATCTTGTAATATATTGAAGCGATGTTGTCCTATAAATAAAAAAGATTTTATTAATAATTTGTAACAATATACAGGACCGAACGCTTGCTGCTTTACCAAAAGCTATAACTGGTGGTAATAATACAACTCAAATCTTTTAAACCGCACATCAGCCAAGCGTCATGATTCGATTGTTTTACCCAGCAAGGACAATTATTGCACTCAACAATCTTCATTGCACTCATTGTACTCAATGAAAATCAAACTCATAAACTTAGCTATGATACCAATTGTAGGACCAATCGCTTGTCACTTTACCAAAAGCTTACAGTTTTAATTTTCATCACTTACAGTCATCGTTAATTCCTTATTATATAGCTATATATATTAACAGTTTAAAATAATATATTATCAATAACTCATGTTAGGCTATAGATATAATGATTAATATAGTTTTATTTTGGCACAATATTGATATTGATTCTTATGCAATTATTAACTCGAGTTTTCATCATTTGGTTGATTAATATTGAGCAAATATGACATGTTTGGTATCATGCATTTGTTTTATTTTCTTTCTTCTGTATTTATGCTCTGAATCGATATGATTTATTATGTATCTGCTAATAAGTGAGATATGTTAATCAAATTAAATAAAATATTCATTTTGTAATGTTCTAATTTATGTGTTAATTACTTGTCTTACGAGTATTGATAATAATAATAATAATAATAATAATAATAATAATAATAATAATAATAATAATAATAATAATAATAATAATAATAATAATAATCATCATAATAATAATAATAATAATAATAATAATAATAATAATGCATTCTAAACCTTAATTTAAATTATTAATAAATATTTTTTCCTCTATATGTCTAAACCTTAATTTAAATTATTAATAAATATTTTTTCCTCTATATGTTGAATTTTTATCTCTTTTACGAATTTTTTTTCCATTTATCATGTATTATTTTTTCTCTATGAAAAAATCAATATTCTTATCATTTTTATTAATAGAAATTTATATGGTAGGTCTAGCCAAACATGAAGACTCATCCGGACCTGTTTGTGAACACGTTTGGGTGAGTCTAAACTCGTCTCTTCGGGGCGGGTTTAATACTAAGCTAAGTTTAGACCTCGTCCATTATCATCTCTTTATTTAAGTGTTGTTGTTCTTTAAATAAAATATATTTTATAATAATTGGTAATATATATATATATACTATTTGAAAGAAAACTATTACATGTTTAGTTATGGAATCAATATAATATTTAACATTGCAATTAATAAAAAAATTTGCAATATTTTTGAACAATATAAACCTCGTGTTTCAATATAATTAACAATTTAGAATAATACATTATCAATAATTCATGTAAGCTTATAAAGATAGTATTTAATGTAGTTTTATTTTGTCACAATGTTGATATTGAAACATATGCAATTATTACAGTTAGTGTTTTTTATTGTTTTCTTGATTAATTTTGAGCAATTATAGTTTGTTCGTATATTGAATTCGTCTTATTTTCTACCTCATGTATGCATTCTTTCAAGCAATATTATTTATTTTGTATTTGTTAATATGTGAGATAAGTTAATTAAATTAAATATTTATTTTTTAATTTTTTATCTTTTGTGTTGATTATTTATTTTGTGACTATTGATTTATGGAAAACAAATGTAATATGAACAATGCATTGTAAACCTTAATTTAAATTATTGCGCAATTATTTTTTTCTTTTATATTTTGAATTTTTCTCTCTCATGACTTTTTTTTTTCATTTATCATACGTTTTTTATTTCTCTGTGAAAGAATAAATTATTAACTCAAGTTCTCATCATTTGGTTGATTAATATTGAGCAAGTATGATATGTTTGGTACCATGCATTTATTTTTTTTTCTTTCTTATGTATGTATGCTTTGAATCGATATGATTTATTATGTATTTGATAATAAGTGATATATGTTAATCAAATTAAATTAAATATTTATTTTGTAATGTTTTAATTTATGTGTTAATTACTTGTTTTACGAGTATTGATTTACAAAATAATAATAATAATAAAAACAACAACATATATAAAAACAACAATATTTATTTTGTAATTTCTTACCTTATGTGTTGATTATTTATTTTGTGACTATTGATTTATGAAAAATAAATGTAATATAGATAATTCATTCTAAACCTTAATTTAAATTATTGCGCAATTATTATTTTTTTTTTATATTTTGAATTTTTTCTCTCACTTTTTTTCCCATTTAGCATCCGTTTTTTTTTATTTTTTTATGAAAGATTCAATATACACATCATCTTAATAGAAATTTTGTGATGATGTCTTTCTCCATCAATCATTTACATTTTGATATCGTTATTATTTTATTTTTTCGTTGGACATAAATTTTTTATTACTAAAAATTTTTAGTTACAAAATAGCAATAATTTCATCGTTCCCAACTATATTCTGCTATGTATCGTTTTCTATTACTTGTATGTCAATACCGTTAATGATTGATGTAATTGTTGGACATCCTCTTTTCTTTTTAATTTATTGTTTTTTAAAATCTAATTATTTCCTTTTGCTTTTAATATTTTCGTTGTTGAAATTTTTGATTGAATTTTAAATGTCATTAATTAAAAACGTTTATATTTCATATTTTACTTCAATTTTTTTTTCTATTTGAGAGCAAATGGATATTCTTATTTATTTTGGTATATTTAATATTCTTTCATTAATTTCAAGACTATCTCATAATTTTTTTTTAATGGTTTTAGCTTTTATGAGGAGGAAAATTAGTTAACTTTTTTTAATATCAACTTTTATATATATATATATATATATATATATATATATATTTATATATATATATATATATATGATATGTGTGTGTTGGTGTGTTTTTTTATTTATTATTTTAGATTTAAACTTGAGTCTACTTGAATTGATTTATTTCAACATGAGTATGTAATTTAATTAACACACGCATATATATATATATATTAATAACTTTAAAAATCTAATATTTTTTTATATTTAAATATGATCTAATGATATAATTATTTATCTCAATAGGTCCTTACACAAATTAAAATATATATATGTTTATACAGTCTACAAACAAATAAAAATCAAATATCTGTGTTTCAATCTTTTAATATTTAATTAAAATTTTTGAGAAATTTTTTTAAAAATATTTGTGAAAAAATATATTCACTTTATCTACAAAAAAATAGAAAATAAAGTATTTTGATATTTCAATTTTTTTGAAAACTGAATCCTTATCTAATATGCACACACTTTGAATTTTGACATTATCATAACGAAAATAGAAAATAAAGTATTTTGATATTTTATTTTTTTTGAAAAAAAATCCTTATCTAATATGAACACACTTTGTCAATTTTGACCTTATCATAATAATCAATTTTACATATAATATAAATATTGATTTACGTTTATGCCCTGCCTAAAATGTTGTTTTTACTATTATAACTCTATATATTTTTATATGGTTTTGCTTATAGTATAAATAAAAGGACAAAGTTGTTATTTCATAATTGTAAAACTTTGACCTTTTATTCACACTTTTATATAGGTATAGAAACATAGATATAGATATAGATTTGAAATCCCCCAACAGTAAACAGATGTCAAGGCGAAAGAAACTCTTTATTCGCAAAACGAAATTGTCTCATAACAATGTTCAGGCGATAGTGTCGATCGTCTCTAAGATAATAACGACAATAAAAAAAAGATAGTAGCACAAACAAATTTTTCGAACGCAGCGAACAAAAGTATATATATATATATCAAAAACTTTAGTGAAAAAGCAAAAGCAAAGAGATTGTATTCAGTGTTTTTTTTATGCAAACCGGAAACACATATCTACTTAAAATTTAGATATAAAATTTGACACGATTTTAATAATTAAAAAAATTAAAAGACGTACGATTATATATTTTCTAGATCCGAAATAACAAAGAGTACAAGCATAAGGCTGTGTTACAGCTCTTAATACGTGAATGGTCCAAAAGCTAAAATTTTATTTTAACATATTTTATTATAAATTATGGTCATGGATGGAGCTAGGTTGTGTTGAATTAATGAGAGTGACCACTTCATGAAACAGACAAATAAGACTTTTAATTATCGTCTTCTATAATTGTAATTGATTTAAATCTGGTTGTCACAACGGACAATTTAATTAATTAATTAATTTGTACATTTGATTCTTGCAAGAAACATCATGGCCAGATTATGTGCCAGCCTACATAGATTTCTTGCAATAGAGTAGTAATGCTCAAATTATCAATATTAGAGTTGAAGAATTAAAAATATATATTTAGATGAAGTCAATCCTACCAAAACGATTATAAATATCAATTCAAACATTCATCTTCATATTGAAACTTAATTTTTAAATGAACTTATATATATATATAAAATTTTGATCACCTGCACCCTAGGATGCAGGATTTTTCGTGTGCGATCACTAAAACCCGATACCGGGTTTTAGTGCCGGGTTTTAGTGATCTCACACGAAAAATTCTGCACCCTAGGGTGCAGATGATCATTACTGTATATATATATTACTATTTAATAAAGTGAGAGGATGTTATAGTAACTGTTTTTGGTATTTTTAAGTGAATTTTCAGAATTATCCTCCATCTATTTTTTAAAAATCAAATGTGTAATTTAGTAGTTTCAATTAATTTTCATATTTTGAAAAGTAACTCCCCCAACTATATTTTAACTTTTGAGTTTTTTTTTAAAATAATAATAACAACTATTTTATATATTTTATCTTCTAAAATGATAATTTAATAATTAATACATACATTAATAAAACACACGCATTGCGTGTGCAAGCCGTTAATATATATAATGGAATATAGCTTTCTTCTAGATCTATCTCTTGAAATTGCATGATAATGAAAGGTTGGAGCTCATGAGATATATATACTAATTCTTCGTTGATCAAAAACAAAAGCAATGGAGATTTAAAGAGAGTAAATCAGAAAAAATAATAAAGTATATAAACGTTATTCCTGCGAGAAATAATTAATGGGATTTGGTCACTGACAAATAACAAAGATTAATAATTCAAGTGCAAGAAGCTGTTTTTTTAATTATTTTGTTCTTTGATAATTGATTTCAATTTTCATGTTATATACTTATAGTAGACAATTAATTAATCATTTTGGTCCTTGAACATCGATGGGATCACGTGGTCCTTATCAAATCTTTCTTTTCTTTCTTTCTTCTTTTTTTTTTTTTTTTTTCCTTTTCCTTTTTCTTTATTTTTCTTTTTCTTTTTGTTAAAGTTGATTAAATATTTTTTTCCACGAGGAAATTAGAAATGTGTTCCCACCGCACCGACTGGCGACTGCGGCCTAAATTCAAATTAAATTAATAAAGGGCATTGTTTAGTTTGATATATTATTAATATATATATAACTTATCTCAATTAATTACGCATAATTTTTATCATATTATTTATTTATTTATTAATTAATAATTTTACATCAACTAAATCAAATAAATTATAATCTATCCATCAAATCAAATAATGTATTAACTATTTTTTCTTATTTATTTTTAATTTACATTTTATTACTTATCCATGGATTACTTATCCTATCACTTAAACCAAAAGATGCCAAAAATAATATTAACATCACTTCCTTGAATTTCTTTTAGAGAATCACTTACTTTAACATAATATAAAATGGCAATTTTTAAAAGGAAAATACCCTCTCATCTAAGTAAAAAAATAAAAATAAAAATAAGGATGCAATAGATATATATTGAATTTTTTAATATGTTTAATTTCTTAATTAACGTTGCACCTAATCGGTTGGGGGTTATAACTAAAGCACACACCAAATATTTGAATTGAAATTTATTTATTTATTTTTTAAGTCAAATAATTTGACTTGCAAACACTTTCCATATATCAAAATCAAGATTCGTTTATTTCATGTCCACACATTATTTATCGACTACCGTCGATTTGGGGCTCCTTGAAAACTATCTCAACAGTTGATATTGAATTTCTTTTTTTTAAATAAAAACATTTGATATTGAAATTTCAGACCTCATAAAATTGAGAAATCTAGTGGAGGTTTTTTTTAATGTACAAACAAGCATTACACCATCTAGATATGATAACAACTGATTTCCTAACTATACAAAAAAATTAAAAAAATTAATAATAATAATAATAATAATAATAATAATAATAATAATAATAATAATTATTATTATTATTATTATAATAAATCATGGTGTTTGTGTGTGTGTACCAGATAGTTCTTTTTATACTTTTTATTCACATTCAAGCTAAATAAGCTGCACTAAAAATAAATATGAACTTTTTTTCCAAAATAATATTTTATATTCATAAATCTTGAATTTTTCTTGAAATAATGAAATTTGTGTTTTTACAAGTAAACTGTAAACATATGCATTGCCAACGCGCATTAGTAAAGTTCATTCAAGACTTGATCCACATGTGAATAATATATATCAAGACCATTGAAACTAAATCTAATTCTGATTTATCAATGGATTGGATGCATCGGGCACGAATAACAACTTAATTTGAAAGGTTAATCAAATATAATCTATACTAGTTCCGTGTGCATTCGTTATGTGCATATATCTAGACGGTTATTTTTATATATATAAATACTCTTGTTAAAAAAATTAAAATTAAAATCAATTATTTTTTAATAAATTTTTTAGATTTTTTTTTTTACATAAATTTGAATTTAATAATAAAAAAACAAAGAGGTGTAATTTGAGGATCCTAAAAATATTATGAAAAAGTAATATCTATCGTATAGATTTTTAGAAATTTTATATAACAGAAAATGATTTTTACATTTAAAAATGACCTACAATTACTGAGAAGACAACAAAATTTAGCGTGACTGAAATATGTATCCATTGTAAACAGCATTCACATAATGTTTTACGCATTGCAAAAGAAAATCATTTACAATAGAAATACAAGTAATCAGACACGTTCCTCCGAACAAAATTTATTTGGCGCGCGACTTCCATACTCATGAATCGATGTGTTTCCAAAGATATATAAAGGAGGAACCATTACCACCGTTCTTGATCCAGTTGAGAATTACTCATCTTTCACCTCCTTTAGGCACACAGGACAAGTCTGCGAGTGACAGATGGGAGACGTTACACGCGTACAATGGAAATACATTATGGTTTACTATACTTTCAACAGCAAATTTCATCCTCTTCTGATACAAGAAAATGGTCATTTCTGGAGCATCACCGTTCGGACTGGTGATTTGGAATGACTAAAACAAGTGCAGGTGCAAGTAATGGGAATGCAGGATAATCCAATCAAAGTGGAAATGAAAATCTACAGAAAGCATACTCATTCTTGCATACACTCGTGATTATACCTTAAAACATGTTCCTGTGGATTTCATTGTACATGACGATATACCACTTTTTAAGTGTATATGAATTATAAGTACAAAATTTTGTAATACAAATGCACATTTATATTTAGACATGCAAGAGTACATATCAACTCTATCTCAGTTCATAAAGGTGCATTTTACAATAAAATAATCTTTTAAGTAAATTTGCATTTGATAAGTGATTGGTTTTGTGGTAGCAGTTCCACATTGCATGATAAGATTCAAATAGATAGGATGAGTTCATCGATGTGGTTGAAGTTGAACTGGCAATAAATAAAGAAGGAAATTATCCTAGAAAAAGAAGGAAAAAATAATAATACTCACCTTATTCAATCGCAACCAATGAGTGATGCACTTGGAATGATAATGGTGAGCGCATGGCAAAATGATCAGCTCGGACCTATTCTTATATTCGGAATAGCATATCACGCACCTAAAAAATTGTTGACATGGACAAAACCAAACCAGTCAAATGATTTTCCCTTCATTCAATTGAAGCAATAGCAATAAGTCCTTGAGTTTTATTGAATGTGCCATAGGAGGAAATCGTCCAAACCTCGAGCAAAGAGGATGTTATTCACCCTTATCCAAAAATGGCACTGGTAGAAAGGTAAACTCGACTCGTGATACTATACGATATGTTCTTTTCCATGGCCAATAGCTTCAAGGGAGGTGGTGGTGATTATGGTTTTCTGAAGTAAGGTCTATTTTTATTGGCTTACCTCGAGTGAGGTTGATGTGACTTATCATTCATCATTATTTGTGCTAAAATAGCGTCTTACACTCTTTACACCATATTGCTAAATGCTACTTTAAACATGCATTTACCACATAATTTACCAGCAAGGATAATGATAAAAGCCAAAAAACAAGAAAAATAAAAACTCAGTAATAATCATACTCTTCTGGTTCCTTTTTTTTCCTTGAGAAAAACCCTGCTTTATATTTGAAAGTTGGAAGCCGAGCTATGATATTTGGTGAGAGTCCTCTGCTTTCATTGCCAACAGATTCTCCTAGTGTTTGCAACTCCTAAAACCAAAAATAAATAAATTATTAAATAAAACATTTTATGGTTACTTAAGATTGCCAGCTTTAAGGATCAATCCAAAACATGCAGTTCATGTGATGTAACCAACCTCATAACTCATGGCATCGGGATCAAAATCATCTTGCTGTAAGTTCTGATTACTCCCCTGTATTAAGTGTAAGACAAATCAAGAATTAGGCACAACTCTAATGTCTTGTTGATTAATTGAGTAGAGAAAAAATTGTGCAATTACCACCACAGGTGTTTCACTTGAAGATGGCCCGGTGTTAACTGTAGATACAGATGTTACAGTTCCCACTAGCAAGTTAAACAAACGAACATAAGAATGAAAAAATAGTTTAACTAGAATATAATGCTGCAGGCATATGTATGCATTCTCCCAAAGCATCTCTCTCTCTCTCTCTCTCTCTCTCTCTCTCTCTCTCTCTCTCTCTCTCTCTTTGTGCAATTTTCTTGTTTATTGTGTTAGTATTATTCGATCAAGCATTTATGTCATGGAATGAACTACTGATGGGAACTTGCACGCATTTGAAGGCCGAAATAGATTTTTAAACAGCACAACGGAACCACTAATGGTGCCACATGTAAAAATCCCACAAGTTGGATAAACCAAAGGACAGAAGTTCTGATTTGGTATAGATTTTCAAGACAAAAGTGGTGTAGAGTCTATAGGTTGAAACAAATTGCACACAAAGTTACAGGTGAAAGCTTGTGACACGTTACTCACATGGAATAAATGAAAATGGTATACAGGATATAAAAAATTGGATTCATGTCATTGTAGTAAGAAATTGTGGATTCATGTCATAGTTATACGAAATCAATAACATAATTTGTGTTCAGTCTACGTGTATCTTATATTTTCATTATTGTTTAACTCATTGAACTGGCAATCAAGGTGAAAAAAGAAATGCAAAGAAGGGGGCATGGCATAAAGCAATGCAACAAAGTGAAAAGCTGTGGTAGCACATGTCGTTTGTTAAGAGAGCAACACAAAGGAGCCAAGACGAAAGAGATGGGCAAAGAAGGGGGCATGGCATCACTAATTTTTAGTTTTTCCAATATTACATAAAACTATATGCTCCTTGAAAATTGGATGGAATCAGTAATATAAAAGAGAAGTTACAAATAAAGAACCATACCATCACCAGTCTCTGGAACATCAAGACTGTTGAAGTCATCCCCCAACTCCAAGGACCATGCAAATTCTTCATCCAGAGCCAACTGTGATTCAGTACGCGCAGAACGTGAGGACACACGTTCTAACTGCAGAGTCCTGCTGCTAGGTTGATCGCGGTCATTAATCGTATCTCTTCTGTAATTATTGTTCTGAAAATCAAGAAATGCACTTTCCTGTATGAAAACATGCATAGTGTTAATGAATATTTTGAGACCATTGAACGATGAAGCAATATTTTTCAGGAAAATAATTTTTTCAGTTCGCAAAACTGCCTTTTGAGATTTGATGTACCTGCTGTACAAGAAATTCTTCAACATCAACATCACCAAATTCCGGAATTGCATCCCTGAGATGTTCAGCAATTTCAGCTGGAGTCATACCATTCACATAATAATTGTAGACCTCGTTATTCATAATAGACACTTCAGACATCATCCGAAAGTGTATTTCTCAAATGTGTCTGGTCACCGCCCTCAAATCCTATCTTCAAATCCAAGAGAGAAATTAAATAAGTTTTAAAAGCAGAAGCTAAAAAAAAAAGTAGCATTCATATACTCAACATTTTAGCTCAAGTAGTAGCACACTTTATATTCAATAACCAACTATGTAATAGCAACTAACTTATTAATGTGAATAACATTTAAGTTCGGAAGGGGAAAAGTTCATGATATTTTGTTTGCAGTTATTCATTAGATTTTTCTTTCATTTCATTCGAAGTTCACGGTGCTTTAATTCCAGTCAGGACTCCTCTCAAGATAAGTATCGATTTATTGAATTTAGAAGTGACTGAAAAACGCCCATAAAAAAAAACCTTCAGGGACTTATACAACATGAAACTTGAAGCTTTACGGACTAAGAGCATAAGGAGAAACAAATACTTTAAACTATATTAGAGAGTGATAACATACCTTAAAACATTAAATATCAAATATTCAAAATCCTCAGGGTCATGAATTATGAATACATGGGCGGTAAAGGATTATTCTTGAACAAGAACGAGGGATTCTAGACTATTTGTGCTTACAGTTCCAGTCATTTCATTTCGAGTGCGAGGAAATAGTTTAGCAGGAAACAAAACAATAGCCAAGTCAATCTGTACAACTTAATATTTAAAGTTATTTTCTTGACCATAAAAGCCTCTAATCAAAATTGAAGAGATGCATAATATCAAACAAATGAGCATTATCAACTAATGCTGACACGGAAATTTCTCAAACATTGAAAATTTCAAACGGAAGGTTTCAGGAAATTGCCAGCCACTGAGATACAAGGAATAGGAAATAGCAATGTAAAATAGAGGTGGGCCAACAAATTGTTTGGTCAGCAACTATGAGATCCAAAAACTCTATGAAAATGATTTGGTTAAAACCTCAAAATCACAAACCAAAGCATCCCCTTTACATATCTATGTAGTCAAACAATTACTTAACCGTGTGGGTCGCACCTGAATCCCCTCCTAAATTTACTATGCGCTGACTTTGGCCTAGAGCTGACACACACATTGAAACAGTCACACGAAATAGAATACAGAAAGACAAAATTAGATCCTGCTCAGTATAGAGTTCAAAATCCAGAAGTAACAGAAACAGGACAAAGCGGGTACTTTTTCTGGAAATATAACTCCACATGTAAACCAAACTAATCCAATTGCAAACCAGCATCACATCTTGAAGAACTTGACAGAAACCACAGAGAAAAAGCAATGGTTTGTCGAAATTAACACTCGAAGGTGAAATAATGAGCAAAGAAGTCACCTTTTCACCTCTGGAATAATGATGGTGAAAAGGGTTCTTGAATCTTGATTCTCCCCCCTTGTTTTCTTGCTATCACACTGTTCACTTTAAAAAATAAGAGTAATGTGAAGTAGCAAGAAAAGATTGAAGTCATATAATATAAAAAAATGAATAAAGAGCAAATAGAATTTTTGTATGTGGAAGCAGGTGGAAAAAGAAAGCAGTAGACCCCGTCTACTTGACCTTTTCTTTCTTCGTTTCTCTGTCAAAATAAAAATATTAAAAATTTCATATTCATACGCACAAAAGATATCTTGCTCAATCCAATGTGACATTGTATAACCTTCGGGCGTATTTAGATCAAACGATCATAATTGGTCTAAAAAAAATTTTGGGAGCATTTCTGGCCCTTGGATCTGCCGTGGGAGCAGTATCCCCGTCCAAGATGGAAATTTCCGGTCCACGCAATTAATACGTCTGACTTTTGGGTAACATGGGTCATCTAAGGTCCATTCTTGTTCTGTCTTCTTCCCTTTCCTATTTCTTAGATAATTAATGTCCCGTAATTATTATCCATCACTGTTTTGTTATTATTCATAAAACACACAAACTTATATAATGATATACCTCAATAAAGTGATCTACTTGGATGAACTGAAGAAGCTCCTCCAAATAAAAGATGAACTGCTGCTGACCTGAAATCACTAACAAGAGTATTAAGGGGGGCCGAAAGGTGTTCCGGCGTATCCCCTCCGACGCTCAAGTCAGATGCTAGGATAGCGAAAATATAGAAAGTGGTGTGTGTAACACTCGGTATTTTTAAATACGTAAATTCGCATGCATAATTAGGAAATTTATTTATTGAAAATTTTAGATTTATGGGTTAAATAATTATGTAAAATTATTTGTGCATGTTTTAAGTTATTTTTAAGCATTTAACCCATAATTAGTGATTTTCACGATTTATGAAAATTAATTGTTTTGATCGCGTAGACGGGACCGTGGACGGACGAGATGACAACTTTCTATCCAATTTATTTCATGAGCATTTTTAGAGCCCAAAAATATTATTTTGAGTTTTATTTCCTCAATATTTTTAGTATTTAATTTTATATAATTTTAGGAGTCCGTTTTTATTCAAAATAAGCAAAAATAATGACTTTTTAGTATTTTTAAAATTCCCTTAATTATATATTTCGGGATTTATGATTTAGTATCAGATTTAAATCTTTTAAGTGGAGTTTTAAATTATATATTTTGGTATATTAATTAAGTAAATTATGTAGTGTAATTATATTTAAAATTTTTAATCCTAAAACTACCCAACCCTACGCCCAAACACTCCATCAGCCGCCTCACCCCCATCTCCATCATCTTCTTCGTCGATCCAACAGCCAAGGAAGACTCCATAGCCATGTTTTTGAAGGTCCAAAGCAAGTTGTCATCGTCCCGTCATCTCGGATTCGTTCTACACGCTCCTATCTCTTCCTTTAACGGTGCAAAACATGTCTCCTTTCATTTTAATGTGCCATATCAGAGTTATAGGTGTGTGTGTGCGTGAGCATCGGTTTACTTCAAGAATTTTCAGAAAAACAAGATTTGTTATGGTTTTATGCGTTCGTTCTTGTGACTCTTGATCATATTCATGAAATTCTTAGCCATGGTTCACGTTTTTAATTGCATGGCTCGGTCCAGGGGCTAGGGCTCGGTCAAGGGGTGTCCTAGGGTGCCTTAGGGACGAGCAGGAGCAGCTGGTTTGGTCTGGTGTGGGCTAGGTTTGGTCTGATGCACTGTGTGGTCAAAGGAGTCGACAGTCTAGGGTTTTGTGGAAGGATGGATTGGTCAGGGGCTAGGGGCCATGGCTCGGGTTGAGCCATGGTGGGTTAGCACCGCCCAGACGTGGGCTACGTCTGGGCGGCGGCGCTCCGGCCAGGGGTGGCCGGAGCTAGCCGGCAGCAGGCCATGAAGGCCTGCTGCTCACGGCCGAGAGGAAGTCGGGTAAGGGGGGATCGGGTTTTGGGCTGGGGCTGGGGCTGGGGCTGGTCTGGGTGATCTGGGTCGGGTCTGTAGGGTAGTGGGTCGGGTCAGGTCGGTTCGGGTTTGGGTTAGGTGGGCCGGGCTCGAATATTTTAATTTTTAAATATATGATGTTTTTAATTGGTTTTTGGGCCAATTAATTAGAAATAAAATTATTTGGGCTTCTAAATAATTTTATTTGGGCTTTTTAAATTTTTTTTAAGTTAGTCCAATAAATTTTATGGGCTTGTGGGCCCATAGGAATTTTTGGGCCAGTCAGTGTATTTTTGGGCCAGTCTAAAATTTTATTGGGTTTAAGTAAGTTTATGGGCTTAAATATTTTTATTTAGGCCCAATTAAGTTTAATTCAGTTATTTGGGCTAAGATTGGATTATTGGGTTTTTATTTAAGTTAATGGGCTTAGAGTGAGTGACCAGCAGTCTGGACCAACCCATGAAAAATAAATAAGTCCGGAATATATATTTAGTTATTTTTTTTTTATGCATAAAGTCTATTTTAAGTATAAGTATATTATATTATGAAAAATTAATTGAATATATATTACGGACATATTTTCAGTGTATGCATTCATGAAATAATTTTTTATGCATGATTTAATGTTTAAGGTTGAGCAAAAGAAAAATAATTTTTATGTTGGAAGTTGAAGTAGTGTGACAATTTGAGGGGGAATCGTCCCCATATGTGAACTATTGAAGGGTAGTTTACTGCCAATTTAAGAGGTGATTCGTCACCGCCACGTACGTTGATTTCCACGCTGATCAGTATTTAATGTATGATTTAAGGTTACACTATGGATACAACCATGCGATGTTAAAAAATACTTTGCTCAACAATGTTTATGTATTATGTATGATTATGATATTTAAGTTAATTTAAGTTATGTTATGTCATGATATTTTTTAAGCATGCTCATTCATGTATATGTTATGTATTAGTATTAAAGTGATTTAAATTATTTTAAACCCTTGTTATGTTAGCATGTTGGGCCTCTAGGCTCACTACACTGGTATGGTGCAGGTGAGTACGTAGAGGAGGATGTGGTATCCACCGGCGGCGAGGACATATGAGCGGACATGCAGTGACCCCGTGACCGTGATAGTCGTTTGAGTTTTTATGCATGTTTTGAATATTTTAGCATATTATACATTTATTTATTTATTTTCAGTGGTTGACAGTATGAAATATTTTATTTAAATATTTTCAGTGCATGCAAATTTTATTTATTTTTGCTTATGTCAGTATTTTATTAAATGTTTGACTCAGATATTTAATTTATTAAAGGTTGCATTTTTATTTAGTTTATTTATTTTTAAATCTATTTATTCTGTGCATATATGTATGGGCATGTATGTACATATCTTTACTTAGTAAGTATAAAAAAAAAAAATTCCACATATTTATTTATATTAGAGAGTTAGGGTCGTTTCAGTTGGTATCAAAGCACGGTCCTTGGAGGGGTCATTACTGCTATGCGAGCTCAGAAATCCACGCTACCGGTCTGTAAGTTTTAAGTGTTTATAGCATGATTTACTTTTAAGAATTTAAGTTAGCATTAATGTTAAAACACTTAGTTATGCATGTCGATTTACGTAAAGAAATATGTGGTGGTGCAGAATGCCTCCCAGACCGATGAACAGACGTGGGGAATCTACACCTACACCTCCACCTCCACCTCCGCAGAACCCACTTGCAGCATTGGAGCAGGCCAATGCTACTTTGATGGCAGGGGTTACTGCTCTGTTAGAGCAGCAGGCTTCACGTCCTAGAATGTCCCATGAGGAGGACGTAGCTGAGCGGTTCCAGAAGAAGGGGCCGAAGGAGTTCACTGGTACCACCGATCCATTGGTGGCTGAGGGGTGGATTCGTTCTTTGGAGTCCATCTTTGAATACATGGGGATTACTGACACCGACAGGGTGAACTGTGCGACATATATGATGAGGGGAGATGCAGCTCTTTGGTGGGAGGGTGCTGCCAGGGGAGTACATCTTCCTAGATTGACTTGGGCGGAGTTTAGGCGTATCTTCTACGCCAAATATTTCACGGAGGATGTGCGCAGTCGCATGATCCGGGAGTTTATGAGTCTCCGGCAGGGGGACAAGTCAGTGGTTGAGTATGTGAGCCAGTTCGAGAGGGGCTGTCATTTTGTGCCTCTGATTTCAGATAGTCCACCGGAGAAGATGAGGCAGTTTGTGAAGGGACTGAGGGCGGATATCAAGCATGGCGTACGTATGATGGACGTCGCTACATATAAGGCGGCAGTTAGTAGGGCACTGAGGTCAGAGGAGGGTAGGAGAGAGATACAGCGAGAGCAGCAGGGGAAGAGATAGATTCAGTCTGGGTATCAGCGACCATCTTCGCAGCCTCCTGCGAAGAAGCAGTTTACTGGGCCGTCTAAGGGCCCGAATCCGCAGCAGAGGCCACAGCAGTTGAGGGGCGGGGCCCCTAATGCTATAGGTTTTTTTTACTTGCCCGAAGTGTCAGAAGATGCATTCGGGACCTTGTCTGTTGGGAGCAGGAGTTTGTTTCCACTGTAGGGAGCCAGGGCATCAGATAGCTAACTGCCCGAGGAAGAAGAACACTGTTGGTAGAGTGTTCGTCATGCAGGCAGAGGAGGCAGACCCAAACACCTCCTTGATCACTGGTATATCTTACCTCTAGTATTTTATAATTTCTTCCTTTGGTTAAGAATTTCGTTTTTCTGTGGAATTGTTGTTATTTGGATTATCTATTTTCATGTTAGAATAAGAAACATGTTTTACTTGTGATTAGAATTAAAGGTTTTAGCGACTCTTTGGGGAAAGTTTAGTAGTGGTATGAAATTGTTGGGATTCTTCTGCGTTCAGGGATACTCTAGTTGGAGGCAACTCCACGTTTGCGTTGCTAGATTAAGGGGCTACGCATTCGTTTATCTCCCTGGAGTTTATCAGACGGATAGGCATCACACTCGAGATTGTTGACAGTTGTTATGATTTCACTATGCCATCAGGACAGATTATTTCTACCTCTAGTATCATTCGAGAACTGGAGTTGGAGCTTCAGGGGCACTCCATTCGCGCAGATGTGGTGGTTTTGCCGTTGAGTGGATTTGATTTGATATTGGGTATGGACTGGTTGACAGTCAATGAAGCTTCGATTGATTTTCGTCGGAGGACAGTGTCAGTGAAACCGCCGGGAGGCGACCCGTTTACTTTTCATGCATCTCAGAGCAGTGATATTCCTTAGGTGATATCTCTTATTCAGACGAGAAAGTTGTTGAAACGGGGTTGCCAAGGTTTTCTAGCAAGTATTGTCACGGCCACAGAATCACCTAGCAGATCATTATCAGAGATAGAGGTGGTTCGTGACTTTCCGGACGTCTTCCCGGAGGATGTTGCAGGAATTTCACCAGTGAGAGATGTGGAGTTCAACATCGACTTAGTGCCAGACACCGTGCCTATCTCTAAGGCACCATACAGACTTGCTCCTACAGAAATGAAAGAGTTGAAGGAGCAGATACATGAATTATTAGAGAAAGGCTTTGTTCGTCCTAGCTTTTCTCCATGGGGAGCTCCAATGTTATTTGTGAAGAAGAAGGATGACAGTATGAGACTGTGCATCGATTATCGAGAGCTCAACAGGGTCACAGTGAAGAATAAGTACCCACTACCGAGGATAGAGGACTTATTTGATCAGTTGCAGGGAGCTTCAGTGTTCTCCAAGATCGACCTGCGATCTGGTTACCATCAGCTGCGAGTTAGAGAGGCAGATGTGTCCAAGACTGCTTTCCGGACACGTTATGGGCATTACGAGTTCTTAGTGATGCCATTTGGGATGACCAATGCTCCAGCGGTTTTCATGGATCTCATGAACCGGGTATTTCAGCCGTATCTTGATCAGTTCATCATAGTCTTCATTGATGATATCTTGATCTACTCTAGGAGCATTGAGGAGCATAGGCAGCATCTACAGACAGCCTTGCAGACTTTGAGGGAGCATCGTTTGTATGCCAAGTTCAGCAAGTGCGAGTTTTGGCTCGAGCAGGTGGCATTTCTTGGCCACATTATTTCGAGAGATGGGATTGCAGTGGATCAGTCGAAGGTTGAGACAGTGCAGAAATGGGGTATTCCGAAGAATGCTTCAGAGATTCGCAGTTTCTTGGGTTTGGCAGGATACTATAGGAAGTTCATCAAGGATTTTTCCTCTATTGCAGTACCCTTGACTTCCTTAACCAAGAAGAACGCGAAGTTTATTTGGAGTTCAGACTGTCAGAGGAGCTTCGATCAGCTGAAGGAAGCACTCACTACTGCACCGGTTTTAGCGATGACAGTACCACACGAGGAGTTAGTGGTGTACACCGACGCGTCTAAGCTAGGTTTAGGCGCAGTACTTATGCAGTGTGGTAAGGTTATTGCTTATGCGTCGAGGCAGTTGAAGATTCATGAGCAGAACTACCCGACACATGACTTGGAGTTATCGGCAGTGGTCTTCGCTTTGAAAATCTGGAGGCACTATCTGTATGGCGAGAAGTGAAAGATTTTCACTGATCATAAGAGCCTCAAGTACTTCTTCACTCAGAAGGAGTTGAACATGAGGCAACGGAGATGGTTGGAGTTGGTGAAGGATTACGACTGTGACATTAGCTACCATCCGGGTAAAGCTAATGTAGTGGCCGATGCTTTGAGTCGGAAGTCGTCAGTGGTATCGTGTTTATCAGTGCAGCTACCACTGTAGAGTGAGATTCAGAGGTTTGATTTGGAGTTTTACTCAAGTGGTCATGCACCGAGCTTGTCAGTATTGACGGTGCAGCCAGTTCTGCGAGATCGGATCAGGGATGGACAGTCTACTGATGAGGAGTTGCAGCGATGGAGACAGAGAGATGAGGCCAAGGGTAATCTTCTGTATACAGTTGTGGATGGCATTGTTCAGTACCGTGGTAGGATGTGGGTACCGAACGTCGATCAGTTGAGAGCTGAGATCTTAGCAGAGGCTCACACATCTCCGTACTCCATTCACCCCGAAAGTACGAAGATGTATCGAGATTTGCAGCTATTGTATTGGTGGCCCGGGATGAAGAGAGACATCGGGAGAGTTGTGTTAGAGTGCTTGACTTGTCAGCAGGTCAAGGCTGAGCATCAGCGTCCAGCAGGACTTCTTAGACCTCTTCCTATTCCGGAATGGAAATGGGAGAATATTACGATGGACTTTGTAGTTGGCTTACGAGGAGTGCCAGAGGATGCACAGCTATTTGGGTGATCGTGGATAGACTCACCAAGTCAGCTCATTTCTTACCGGTGAGGACTACTTACTCGTTGACACAGTATGCAGAGCTTTACATCAAGAATATTGTTAGACTGCATGGCATACCAGTGTCGATAGTATTAGACAAAGATCCGAGATTTACGTCTGCGTTTTGGAGGAGTTTGCACACTGCATTGGGGACTAGACTTTTGTTCAGTACAACGTTCCATCCCCAGACAGATGGTCAGTCTGAGAGAGTGATCCAGGTTCTTGAGGATCTACTGAGAGCTTATGTCATCGACTTTCAGGGCTCGTGGGAGACTAGACTGCCATTAGTGGAGTTTACCTATAACAACAGTTTTCAGTCGTCTATAGGTATGGCTCCTTATGCAGCATTGTACGGGAGGAGGTGCAGATCTCCTGTGCATTGGGATGAGGTCGGAGAGAGGATTTTACTTGGTCCTGAGATTGTGCAGCAGACAGCTGATATTGTGACACAGATTCGGGATTGCATGAGGACTGCTCAGAGTCGTCAGAAGAGTTATGCAGATACTCGACGACGAGATTTGAAGTTCGCTGTAGGTGATCACGTATTCCTGAAGGTGTCACCTATGAATGGAGTAGTGCGATTTGGCCGGAGAGGCAAGCTTAATCCGAGATATATAGGGCCATTCGAGATCTTGGAGAGAGTTGGCACGTTGGCCTACCGTTTAGCTCTACCACCAGGGCTAGCGGCAGTGCACAATGTATTCCATGTATCCATGCTTCGGAGATACATCTCGAACCCATCACATGTGTTGGATTTTGAGCCTCTTCAGTTGACACCGGAGTTAGCATTTGAGGAGAGGCCTATACGGATCTTGGCTAGGGAGGAGCGCAGATTGAGGACACGGGTCATATCGATGGTCAGAGTCCAGTGGCTGAATCACTCGGAGGAGGAAGCTACTTGGGAGACCGAGGCAGATATGAGGACTCGCTACCCGGAGTTGTTCGGGTAAGTACTGTAATTTCGAGAACGAAATCCAATTTAAGGGGGGGAGAATTGTAACACCCGGTATTTTTAAATACGTAAATTCGCATGCATAATTAGGAAATTTATTTATTGAAAATTTTAGATTTATGGTTTAAATAATTATGTGAAATTATTTGTGCATGTTTTAAGTTATTTTTAAGCATTTAACCCATAATTAGTGATTTTCACGATTTATGAAAATTAATTGTTTTGATCGCGTAGACGGGACCGTGGACGGACGAGATGACAACTTTCTATCCAATTTATTTCATGAGCATTTTTAGAGCCCAAAAATATTATTTTGAGTTTTATTTCTTCAATATTTTTAGTATTTAATTTTATATAATTTTAGGAGTCCGTTTTTATTCAAAATAAGCAAAAATAATGACTTTTTAGTATTTTTAAAATTCCCTTAATTATATATTTCGGGATTTATGATTTAGTATCAGATTTAAATCTTTTAAGTGGAGTTTTAAATTATATATTTTGGTATATTAATTAAGTAAATTATGTAGTGTAATTATATTTAAAATTTTTAATCCTAAAACTACCCAACCCTACGCCCAAACTCTCCATCAGCCACCTCACCCCCATCTCCATCATCTTCTTCGTCGATCCAACAGCCAAGGAAGACTCCATAGCCACGTTTTTGAAGGTCCAAAGCAAGTTGTCATCGTCCCGTCGTCCCGGATTCGTTCTACACGCTCTTATCTCTTCCTTTAACGATGCAAGGCATGTCTCCTTTCATTTTAATGTGTCATATCAGAGTTATACGTGTGTGTGTGTGCGTTATCATCGGTTTACTTCAAGAATTTTCAGAAAAACGAGATTTGTTATGGTTTTATGCGTTCGTTCTTGTGACTCTTGATCATATTCATGAAATTCTTAGCCATGGTTCACGTTTTTAATTGCATGGCTCGGTCCAGGGGCTAGGGCTCGGTCAAGGGGTGTCCTAGGGTGCCTTAGGGATGAGCAGGAGCAGCTGGTTCGGTCTGGTGTGGGCTAGGTTTGGTCTGATGCACTGTGTGGTCAAAGGAGTCGACAGTCTAGGGTTTTGTGGAAGGATGGATCGGTCAGGGGCTAGGGGCCATGGCTCGGGTTGAGCCATGGTGGGTTAGCACCGCCCAGACGTGGGCTACGTCTGGGCGGCGGCGCTCCGGCCAGGGGTGGCCGGAGCTAGCCGGCAGCAGGCCATGAAGGCCTGCTGCTCACGGCCGAGAGGAAGTCGGGTAAGGGGGGATCGGGTTTTGGGCTGGGGCTGGGGCTGGGTCGGGTCTGGGTGATCTGGGTCGGGTCTGTAGGGTATTGGGTCGGGTCAGGTCGATTCGGGTCCGGGTTAGGTGGGCCGGGCTCGAGTATTTTAATTTTTAAATATATGATGTTTTTAATTAGTTTTTGGGCCAATTAATTAGAAATAAAATTATTTGGGCTTCTAAATAATTTTATTTGGGCTTTTTAAATGTTTTTTAAGTTAGTCCAATAAATTTTATGGGCTTGTGGGCCCATAGGAATTTTTGGGCCAGTCAGTGTATTTTTGGGCCAGTCTAGAATTTTATTGGGTTTAAGTAAGTTTATGGGCTTAAATATTTTTATTTAGGCCCAATTAAGTTTAATTCAGTTATTTGGGCTAAGATTGGATTATTGGGCTTTTATTTAAGTTAATGGGCTTAGAGTGAGTGACCAGCAGTCTGGACCAACCCATGAAAAATAAATAAGTCCGAAATATATATTTAGTTATTTTTTTATGCATAAAGCCTATTTTAAGTATAAGTATATTATATTATGAAAAATTAATTGAATATATATTACGGACATATTTTCAGTGCATGCATTCATGAAATAATTTTTTATGCATGATTTAATGTTTAAGGTTGAGCAAAAGAAAAATAATTTTTATGTTGAAAGTTGAAGTAGTGTGATAATTTGAGGGGGATTCGTCCCCATATGTGAACTATTGAAGGGCAGTTTACTGCCAATTTAAGAGGTGATTCGTCACCGCCACGTACGTTGGTTTTCACGCTGATCAGTATTTAATGTATGATTTAAGGTTACACTATGGATACAACCATGCGATGTTAGAAAATACTTTGCTCAACAATGTTTATGTATTATGTATGATTATGATATTTAAGTTAATTTAAGTTATGTTATGTCATGATATTTTTTAAGCATGCTCATTCATGTATATGTTATGTATTAGTATTAAAGTGATTTAAATTATTTTAAACCCTTGTTATGTTAGCATGTTGGGCATCTAGGCTCACTACACTGGTATGGTGCAGGTGAGTACGTAGAGGAGGATGTGGTACCCACCGGCGGCGAGGACATATGAGCGGACATGCAGTGACCCCGTGACCGTGATAGTCGTCTGAGTCTTTATGCATGTTTTGAATATTTTAGCATGTTATACATTTATTTATTTATTTTCAGTGGTTGACAGTATGGAATATTTTATTTAAATATTTTCAGTGCATGCAAATTTTATTTATTTTTGCTTATGTCAGTATTTTATTAAATGTTTGACTCAGATATTTAATTTATTAAAGGTTGCATTTTTATTTAGTTTATTTATTTTTAAATCTATTTATTCTGTGCATATATGTATGGGCATGTATGTACATATCTTTACTTAGTAAGTATATAAAAAAAAAATTTCGCATATTTATTTATATTAGAGAGTTAGGGTCGTTTCAGTTTGTAATGACCCACTGTATCAAGACGTGTCTTTTCAGCGTGCTTATGTCCTCACTCACATGCACCCTGAGAAACTTCCCAGGGGGTCACCCATCCTATAATTGCCCCAAGTCAAGCATGCTTAACTTTGGAGTTCTTATGTGATGAGCTCCCGAAAAAAAGATGCACCTTCTTAATATGAATAGTACATATAAAATCTTTTAAGCCCTCCTCAACCATGTAGTCCCATACCTACACAGTCTCAGAATCCCTCTCATTCCGACATGGGATCGGTTCATTCATGTCTCCCTCCGCCTAGAAGCCTACCAGGAGCCGCTCATTGTCCGTGCAACCTCTTGGCACCGGCGATCACTCCCTGCCTCTTCAACCCCGGGCGTCACAGTGTGTGCACTCGAGTGAAAAATTAGTATCCAAATAATGAAAGTGAGCCTGTTATTTATAGGAGAGAGCTCCGGATTTAGCGCCTACCTTCCTTATCAAGGATCCGCGAATCTCGGGATCATAATCCCGAATCTTTAGGCTGAGATCTCGCCCGAATCTTATCTGACAAAGGAAATAACAATACACTTAATTTGAGCTGAACTGTCATCATGAAGACGCTATACTGCTGCTCTCCCTGAGATCATATATGGAAAAGGGGTGAGTGAGTTATTGCTGAACCCCTGAACTCAACCTGCACACTGATCCTAACATCTTAGCTAGCTCATCAAGGTTGTCCAATCCCTCTACTAAGCTAACTCCCTACTGACATCAAGGCTGAGATGAACTCCAGAGCTCCCAACCTAAGATGGAGATGATGGTGGAGGAGTTTGGATGAGCTCCTGAGCTCCCGAGCTGAGCTCCCTACCCGAGCTGGATGATAGTGGTGGAGGAGTTTGGCTGAGCTGCCGAGCTCCCGACCCGAGCTGGATGATGGTGGTGGAGCTTGATTGAGCTCCCGAGCTGAGCTCCCGACCCGAGCTGGATGATGGTGGTGGAGCTTGACTGAGCTCCCGAGCTCCCGAGCTGACCCCCTGGACGATTCTGGCTAGCTAAGGATTGATCTTTACCTTAGGGTCGTCTATGAGCTGAGATGATTCCAATTGATATACCTCAATAAAGTGATCTCCTTGGATGAACTGAAGAAGCTCCTCCAAATAAAAGATGAACTGCTGCTGACCTAAAACCACTAACAAGAGTATTAAGGGGGGCCGGAAGGTGTTCCGGCGTATCCCCTCCGACGCTCAAGTCAGATACTAGGATAGCGAAAATATAGAGAGTGGTGTGTGCACCCGAGTGAAAAATTAGGATCCAAATAATGAAAGTGAACCTGTTATTTATAGGAGAGAGCTCCGGATTTAGCACCTACCTTCCTTATCAAGGATCCGCAAATCTCGGGATCATAATCCCGAATCTTTAGGCTGAGATCTCGCCCGAATCTTATCTGACAAAGGAAATAACAATACACTTAATTTGAGCTGAACTGTCATCATGAAGACGCTATACTGCTGCTCTCCCTGAGATCATATATGGAAAAGGGGTGAGTGAGTTATTGCTGAACCCCTGAACTCAACCTGCACACTGATCCTAACATCTTAGCTAGCTCATCAAGGTTGTCCAATCCCTCTACTAAGCTAACTCCCTACTGAAATCAAGGCTGAGATGAACTCCAGAGCTCCCAACCTAAGATGGAGATGATGGTGGAGGAGTTTGGATGAGCTCCTGAGCTCCCGAGCTGAGCTCCCGAACCAAGCTGGATGATAGTGGTGGAGGAGTTTGGCTGAGCTGCCGAGCTCCCGACCCGAGCTGGATGATGATGGTGGAGCTTGATTGAGCTCCCGAGCTGAGCTCCCGACCCGAGCTGGATGATGGTGGTGGAGCTTGACTGAGCTCCCGAGCTGACCCCCTGGACGATTTTGGCTAGCTAAGTATTGATCTTTACCTTAGGGTCGTCTATGAGCTGAGGTGATTTCCTCTTCGGGGTATCACAAGTCCCTCCCATAAAAGTCGAATTGAGGTCAAAGACTCGAAATTCCTTTTTATGCTGAGATGACCCTAAATGGATGCCGAGCTGAGGTGCCTCACCAAGCCCAGCTGTCATTCTGGCAAGTACTATGTAACGGTAACTTTTTGAATACTACTCGATCTGAGCCGTCCACCTGTCCCAAGATCAACGACCTGGATTGATCCGAGCTTTCTATTAATAGGCCTCACTGTAAAAATTTCATTTTCACTTTCTCCGTCTCTTGTTTTTGTGAATTCTCTCTTGAATTCCTTTTTTTTTCGAGCTCCTTTGCTTTCCTTCCTTTCCTAAAGTTTCCGAGCTCCCTAAGTAAGTAAACACTCCTCATGGCTACTTCTTTCCGAGCTCATTCTGGGAGCTCAGACGAAGTATTTGCTGAGGTGGATCGATTTGATTCCCTCACTCTTACTGCAGGAGAGCCTACAGGCCAGGACCCTGCTTTCGCATCATCCCCCGCTCAGGATGATGACCTGGGCTACGACCCTGAAACCCCTGTGGTGCCGTGGTATGAGCAATACCCCTCCGAGCTGGATGCTTCGGATGAGGACAAGATAAGAGCTCTATCCCACGCCCCTAAAAATTATGAGTTTATCATTCCTGACCCCACAGACCGAGCTAACCACCCTCCTCCAGGGTATTATACTTTTTATTTAGATCAGCTGGAGGCAGGTCTTAGATTTCCCCTCCCCTTACTTTTCCAACAGCTCAGCCGATATTATGAGCTTCACCTAGGACAGTTCACCCCCAACTCCTTTCGAACTCTTTGTAGTTTTGTAGTTCTTTTTAGGACTCTGGGCTTCGAAGTTAACTGTTTTACCATTTGTAACTTCTTGCTGCCCAAACGTTCTGAGGAGGGCCCCTTTTTCTTTTCCTGCCGACCCAATTGCGAATTTTTTAAGGGTTCTCCCAGCTCCAATAAAAATTGGAAAAATGCCTTATTTTTTGTATGTCCCTCCGACGATTGGGACATGTGTTCTTCTTGGAGGGATGTTCTCCCACTCCTACCTGTTCCCGCCCCGGGCTTTCGTCAAGGGGAATTGTTTACTGGAGCCCAAAGGGCTATAGGGGGAAGGTGCTTTGATGTCTCTGCCCTTTTGGCAGAGGACCTGCTCTACCACCATGGGCTCAGCTCGGCAGATGTTTCCGTTCGAGGAAACTTAGGTACGGCCCTTCCCCCGCCCGTGCTCCGCTTTACTAATGTTATGCTATCTCATTTCTTGTCCTGACCTTCCCTATGTCTCGTGCAGAAAAAAGGGTTATGGACTCAGCCATGAAAAGAATGTTGGAGAAGAAGAAAACAACTGCCCCATCAGGGAGCCGGGCTGCAGGGAGCTCAGCCAAATCTAAAGCCCCTTCACCACGGGCCACTAGCAAGCCTGAGCCTTCTGCCACCCCGTCCAAAGGCTCGAAAAGGCGGGCACCGTCAAGCCCTCACCCGGAGGTAGTGGAGCTGGACTCCAGTAAGTCTTCTATTCTGGAGGTGGCGCCCCTTCGTCAGTTCAGGGCAGAGAAGCCTCAGACTCCCGTGGTCCGGTGCAGGACCAATTTCTTCGAAATGTACCACGATGCCCTGCGCATTGTGGGGGTCGGGCCTACTCCAACGGCTGGTTCAGTCCTCCGGGATATGATTTCCCAGGCTGATACCGATTATGTGAAAAGCCTTGGATGGGCTGAGCTGATGCAATGTTCTAACACTGCCTCAGCTGAGGTAACCTTCCATTGTTCATTACTTTATGTTCTTCTTTTATAATCTCTTTTAATTGTTCTTTTCCTTTCCTAGGCTGCTGTCCTGAACGCCGAGATGTCCCTCCGAGCTTCCATGACTCGAAAGCAACTTTCTAAGGATGCCCGAGGTTATGAAGCTCATTTTGCTGAGCTTAACCAGTTAGCGGAGGACGCGAAGCTTGGTTATGAGAAGGAGGTAGCCAATCTCCGAGCCCAGATGGAGGAAATGAGGATGGGCTTCCAAGCTGAGCGGCTGAAGCATCAAAGTGACCTCCGGGTCTCCGAGGTGCAGAAGGAGAATCTTCGGAGCGAACTCAAGGGGTCCCATGATCAACTTGCTCAGGCCCTTCAAGAACTGGAAGAGTCCCGAGCTGAGCTTTCCAAGGGAGCTGAAGGCTTCAAGGAGGCATTCTTGAAGTCCGATGAGTATATGGATGAGGTGGCTGCCCAAGCCTATGGTTATCTGGCCAAAGGGTTCGACGGCTGCACTCAGCAGTTCAGGGCGCCAGGATATCCTCCTGAAGGGACCCCTGTGGACTTCCTGGACTTAGACGGGTTTGCCCTCTCCTTTACCTCAGCAGAGGCAGCAAAAGAGGATGGGGGCGCAGATGAACAGGGTGAGGATGAGGGCGAGGGAGAGAATGAAAGTTAGTTTAGGGTTTTTGTGGATGTAAACATTTAAATTTTTGCCTTCTTACGCTAGTTTATTTTCTTTACATTTTCCTTAGTCTTCATAATTCAAACAGACCTCCTTAACCTTCCCCGATGAGATGAGCTATGCTCCTTAAGGAAAGCGTAGTAAACATTAAAAATAAAACCAACACTCGACGGTGAACCGAGCTGAGCTCCCTAAGAGGAGGTAAGATTAATTCTTCAAAATAGGCTCACCCGAAGGTAAGCTGAGCTGAGCTCCCTGAAGGGAAATAAGATTAGAATTTTTTAAAAATAAACTAACACCCAAAAGTGTCGAGCTGAGCTGAGCTCCCCGGGGAGAGCACAGTACGGATTTAAAAATAAACTAACATCCGGAGGCGCTGAATAGAGCTGAGCTCCCTAAGGGGAGCAAAGTACTTGTTTAAAAATAAACTAACACCCGGAGGCGTTGAACAGAGCTGAGCTCCCTAAGGGGAGCAAAGTACTTGTTTAAAAATAAACTAACACCCGGAGGCGTTGAACAGAGCTGAGCTCCCTAAGGGGAGCAAAGTACTTGTTTTAAAATAAACTAACACCCGGAGGCGTTGAACAGAGCTGAGCTCCCTAAAGGGAGCAAAGTACTTGTTTAAAAATAAACTAACACCCGGAGGCGTTGAACAGAGCTGAGCTCCCTAAGGGGAGCAAAGTACTTGTTTTAAAATAAACTAACACCCGGAGGCGTTGAACAGAGCTGAGCTCCCTAATGGGAGCAAAGTACTTGTTTAAAAATAAACTAACACCCGGAGGCGTTGAACAGAGCTGAGCTCCCTAAGGGGAGCAAAGTACTTGTTTAAAAATAAACTAACACCCGGAGGCGTTGAACAGAGCTGAGCTCCCTAAGGGGAGCAAAGTACTTGTTTAAAAATAAACTAACACCCGGAGGCGTTGAACAGAGCTGAGCTCCCTAAGGGGATCAAAGTACTTGTTTGCATTGAACAGAGCTGAGCTCCCTAAGGGGAGCAAAGTACTTGTTTTAAAATAAACTAACACCCGGAGGCGTTGAACAGAGCTGAGCTCCCTAAGGGGAGCAAAGTACTTGTTTTAAAATAAACTAACATCCGGAGGCGCTGAACAGAGCTGAGCTCCCTAAGGGGAGCAAAGTACTTGTTTTAAAATAAACTAACACCCGGAAGCCGAGCTGAGCTACCAGAGCCAAGCTGAGCTGCCGGAGCCGAGCTGAGCCTCTGGAACCAAACTTCCGACCTGACCTGAAATATGTTCTCAGATCGCCTAAATGGACTCCCGAGCTCCCGAGCTCCCCAGCCAAAATTCCTTGACCGCCAGCTCATCTACATGAGAGCACTATGAAGTGACCCTTCATAATTATCTAGCGCGTGCTTAATTAACTTGCTAACACCATTTGTACTTGAGTATCTAAAATGAGCTAAGGGCTGAAATCAAAGTGCCGTAACTGAACTGAGCCCAAAAATCAGGGTCGAGGTGACTAGACTAAGGTAGAGAGCTGAACCTAAGTCAGGGGCCTAAGAGGCGTGACTAAAGTGATGAGCTGAACCAAAGTCAGGGGCCTAAGAGGCGTGACTAAGGTGATGAGCTGAACCAAAGCCAGGGGCCTAAGAGGCGTGACTAAGGTGATGAGCTGAACCAAAGCCAGGGGCCTAAGAGGCGTGACTAAGGTGATGAGCTGAACCAAAGTCAGGGGCCTAAGAGGCGTGACTAAGGTGATGAGCTGAACCAAAGCCAGGGGCCTAAGCGGCGTGACTAAGATGATGAGCTGAACCAAAGCCAGGGGCCTAAGAGGCGTTACTAAGGTGATGAGCTGAACCAAAGCCAGGGGCTTAAGGAGCGTGACTAAGGTGATGAGCTGAACCAAAGTCAGGGGCTCAAGGAGCGTGACTAAGGTGATGAGCTGAACCAAAGTCAGGGGCTCAAGGAGCGTGACTAAGGTGATGAGCTGAACCAAAGCCAGGGGCTCAAGGAGCGTGACTAAGGTGATGAGCTGAACCAAAGTCAGGGGCTCAAGGAGCGTGACTAAGGTGATGAGCTGAACCAAAGTCAGGGGCTCAAGGAGCGTGACTAAGGTGATGAGTTGAACTAAAGTCAGGGGCTCAAGGAGCGTGACTAAGGTGATGAGCTGAACCAAAGTCAGGGGCTCAAAGAGCGTGACTAAGGTGATGAGCTGAACCAAAGTCAGGGGCTCAAGGAGCGTGACTAAGGTGATGAGCTGAACCAAAATCAGGGGCTCAAGGAGCGTGACTAAGGTGATGAGCTGAACCAAAGTCTGGGGCTCAAGGAGCGTGACTAAGGTGATGAGCTGAACCAAAGTCAGGGGCTCAAGGAGCGTGACTAAGGTGATGAGCTGAACCAAAGTCAGGGGCTCAAGGAGCGTGACTAAGGTGATGAGCTGAACCAAAGTCAGGGACTCAAGGAGCGTGACTAAGGTGATGAGCTGAACCAAAGCCAAGGGCTCAAGGAGCGTGACTAGGGTGATGAGCTAAACCAAAGTCAGGGGCTCAAGGAGCGTGACTAAGGTGATGAGCTGAACCAAATTCAGGGGCTCAAGGAGCGTGACTAAGGTGATGAGCTGAACCAAAGTCAGGGGCTCAAGGAGCGTGACTAAGGTGATGAGCTGAGCCAAAGCCAGGGGCTCAAGGAGCGTGACTAAGGTGATGAGTTGAACCAAAGTCAGGGGCTCAAGGAGCGTGACTAAGGTGATGAGCTGAACCAAAGTCAGGGACTCAAGGAGCGTGACTAAGGTGATGAGCTGAGGCACATTTACATCAATATTTCTGAAAAAATAACTGTTTATAGATAAACGTAGAAGGTAGCTTGCATGAATTACAACTTAAAGGAAAATTTAACTTGCAACATTTAAGAATAATATTTGTGTAAATTGTAAGCGCTCCAAGGTCTCTTCAACATCTTTTCTTTTGAATCCTCTAAGTAGTAAGCATCCGAACTGAGCCTCATCACCACCTTATATGATCCTTCCCATTTAGGGTCGAGCTTCCCTACAGCCACCTCCTAAAATTTTCTCAGCACCAAATCTCCTACCTGGAAACCCTTCCTGCGCACCTGACGATTATAGGACCGAGCTATCCTGTTCTTGTATGCCTCCATCCTGATAGCAGCAGCTTCTCTCTTTTCACCCAAAAAGTCTAAATCTTCCATCCTCCTCTTTCCATTTTCCTCATCATAGAAAATGATCCGAGCCGACTCCTCTCGAATTTCTGCTGGCAGGACGGCCTCGTTTCTGTACACCATACTAAATGGAGTCTCTCCAGTCCCAATTCTTGGTGTGGTACGATATGACCATAACACACTAGGGAGCTCTTCCACCCAATTTCCCTGGGCTTGGCCCAAACGCGTCTTCAAGCTTTGCACCAAAGACCTATTAGTCACCTCCACCTGACCATTACTCTGAGGATAATGGACAGATGTGAAGTGTTGCTGAATTTTCATTTTTTTACCTTGCACTCGAGCCCCTTGAAACTGCCTCTCATTGTCAGATATGAGCTTACGTGGTACTCCAAATCTGCACACAATATTCTTCCACAGAAATTTCAAGACTTCCCCTTCAGTGATTCGAGCTAAAGCCTCTGCCTCAACCCATTTAGAGAAGTAATCAATAGCAACCAGCAAGAATTTCTTTTGAGCTGGGGCTGGAGGGAAAGGACCCACAATATCAATTCCCTATTGATCGAAAGGACATGCTGCTACTATCCCTTTCATTAACGCTGCTGGTTGGTGCTGAAGTCTACTATGTCTTTGACAACTATCACAAGAAGTTACCAAAGTTATGGCATCTTTCAGAATAGTGGGCCAAAAATATCCCGCCAGGAGAACCTTACGGGCTAGAGAATAAGACCCTAAATGATTACCACAACACCCCTCGTGTATCTCCTTTAGGACATAATGAGCTTCCTTGGGGCCTAAACACTTGAGAAGAGGTCCGACAAATGACCTCTTATAAAGAACTCCCTCCATCATCACAAAGCGGAGACTCCTTTGTTTCAACCGATATGCCTTCTTCAGATCCTTTGGTAACTCACCCTTCTCCATGTAATCCAAGAGCTCCTTTCTCCAGTCACTCTCTTCCTGAGCTAATGGTGCGAGCTCCGTAGAGGGTGTCAATTCCACTTGCATGACAACTTCCCTGGTCTTTCAGTTATGAAGTGAGCTAGCCATCTTGGCGAGATAATCTGCTTTTTCATTGCCCTCCCTCGGAATTTGTTCAAACAATACCTCATCAAAGAAACCCTTAGCTTCCTCTATCGCCCTCATATATTCCTTCAGCTTTTTATTTTTGACTTCATACGTTCCATTCACCTGCTGGGCTACTAACTGTGAATCAGAATAGAGGTGTACCCGAGCTGCCCCAGCTTGCTTAGCTGCTCGGAGGCCAATCAACACAGCCTCATACTCTGCTTCGTTATTAGAAGCTCGAAAATCCAACCTAACTGCCAATCGGATCTCATCTCCACGAGGGGAGATAAAAAACACCCCCACCCCACATCCGTCACTATTAGAAGAGCCGTCAACGTATACTTTCCACAAATCCTCTGCTTCCATATGTCTCGTTTCGGCAAGAAAATCAGCTAACGCCTGGGCCTTAACGGCCGTCCTTGGTTCATACTGGATATCATACTCACTGAGCTCCGTAGTCCACTTTACCAACCTTCCCAAAATATCAACTCGAGTTAATATCCTCCCAATATGGCTGTTGGTTAGCACCACAATAGGATGTGATAGAAAGTAAGGTCTGAGCTTCCTTGTTGTCATAACCAAGGCTAATGCTAACTTTTCCACCTCTGAATATCGAAGTTCTGCACCCTTAAGGGCATGTGAGAAGAAATAGATAGGGTGTTGAGCTGTTCTCTCCTGCCTAATAAGTACTGAGCTAACGGCCCCTTCCAAAGCTGATAAGTAGATGTACAATGGTTCACCAGGAATTGTCTTAGCCAACACAGGGAGTTCAGCTAAGTAGCTTTTTAAGTCATCAAATGCCTTCCCGCATTCATCATCCCATTCAAACTTCTTGGCTTTGCGAAGAACCTTGAACAAAGGTAAGCTTCTATGGGCTGATCTTGATATAAATCGAGACAAAGCTGCAATCCTTCCTGCCAACCTTTGAACTTCTTGCAAGTTACGGGGAGCAGACATAGATCGAATAGCCTGCACCTTCTCAGGATTGGCCTCTATGCCCCTCTCAGTAACCATATACCCCAAAAACTTACCTCCCCTGACTCCGAATACACACTTCTTCAGATTAAGCTTCACCCGATAAGCCCTCAAAGTCGAGAAAGTCTCCTCAAGGTCGGCCAGCAACCCCACATCATCCTGAGACTTTACCAGAATATCATCTACATAAACTTCCACATTTCTGCCAATTTGGGAGGCAAACACTCTGTCCATGAGTCTTTGATAAGTGGCCCCTGCATTCTTCAAACCAAAAGGCATCACTTTGTAACAAAAAGTTCCATGAGAGGTGGTGAAACTTACTTTGTCCTGATCTTTCTCGACCAGAGGAATTTGATGATACCCCTGATATGCATCCATGAAGCATAAGTATTGATGACCTGCCGTTGAATCAACCAATTGGTCAATTCGAGGCAGTGGATAGCAATCCTTTGGGCACGCCTTATTTAAGTCCCTGAAATCAACACACATTCTCCACTTGCATGAACTCTTAGGGACAAGGACCACATTGGATAACCAGGTAGGGAATTGCACTTCCCTAATGTGTCCTGCCTTAAGAAGTTCCTCTACCTCTTTTTTAATGACCTTATCCTTGTCTGGACCAAAGTGTCTCTTCTTCTGTTTTATCGGTCTTACTCCCGCAAGAATATTTAGTCGATGAACCATAATTTCTGCACTGACCCCTGTGAGCTCCGATACAGACCAAGCAAAAACATCTTTGTTCTTCTTTAAGCAACCAACCAAGTTTTGCTTCACTGATGGGTTCAGATCAGCAGCTAATTTGACAATCTGAGCTCCCGGGATTAATTCCACCTTCTCATGACCTTTTTCGGACATCAGAAGCACCTTCTGTCCGTGCACCTTCGATGTTCGACCTATTGAAACCATTCCTACCTCCCTCTTCTTCTTCTTTGAATCAATCCTTACCTCATTCACATAGCACAACCGAGCTGCTTTCTGATCACCCCGAACAACCCCCACTTCTCTTCCACTTGGGAACTTCAACTTCTGATGATAGGTAGATGCCACGGCTCGGAAATCACTCAGGGCAGAGCGCCCCAATATTCCATTTAAAGAGGATGGTGCCTCCACCACGGTGAAGCAAGCCATTTTGGTTACTCTCTTCTCTCCACTCCCAAGGGACAAGGGGAGCGCTATCTGTCCCAACGGTTGCAGAGCATGACCCGTGAACCCATACAACTCTGTGGTGATTGGATCCAACTCAAATCCTTCCAATTTCATTTGGTCCAGAGTTTCTTTAAAGATAATTTTTACTGAGCTCCCAGTATCCACAAAGATACGAGCCACGTCATAATTGGCTATGGTCAAGGTGACCAGTAGGGGATCATTATGAGGTAGCACCACATCCTTTAAATCTTCCCTTCCAAAACTGATGTTCGGGTCAGTGGGACAGCTGAGCTGAGAACTTACCTCAAAATTTTCCAACCTACGCCCGTGAGCTTTGCGAGCCCTTCCCGAATCTCCATCCGTACTACCCCCGGAGATCATATGGATAACACCCCGATTGGGATGATTTGCAATTTGCTGCACCCTATCTCCTTGATCGTTTTGAGGAGCTCTTCCCTGATGATCACCTTGATTCTCTCTAACTTCATTCCTTTGATTCCTCCATTGGGGAGCTCGGCCTTGGCGAGGAGGATTTGCTCTACGAGTCAGCTCAGCTCTGATTCGAGGATCATCATACATGATCCTTTGAACCTCCTCACCTAGCCTCTGACAATCATTGGTGATATGCCCATACTCCTGATGAAAATCGCAAAACTTGTCAGATGGCGGTAACCGCGGGCCTTTCTCAGCATTACGGGGCCTCACAAGTGCTCGCCTATCCTCACATACTTGCATTGCCTTCTCCAGGCTTACCGATAGGGGTACATAGGGGTAGGGTCCTTTGACCCTGTTCATCTCTTCTGCCACCTTCTTCCTTCCTCCTTCTATCTTCCCCTCTGCCTTTGCTCCTACCTTGGCACTGGGCTTACTCCCAGACGTTCCTTCCTGTCTCCTCTGCCTCTGTGCATCCTCCAAATTCACGTACTTCTCAGCTCGACTAAGGAGCTCATCATAATTCAAAGGAGGCTTCTTGACTAAGGATCTGAAAAACTCCCCTCCTCTCAACCCTTGAGTGAAAGAGTTGACCAAGGTGTCAGCAGTGGCAGCAGGTAATTCCAGAGCTGCTGTATTGAAGCGCTAAACATACTCCCGCAACGATTCCACCTCAGATTGCTTCATATTGAACAAACTGAGAGAAGTCTTCAAATATCTCTTGCTACTCGCATATTGGTGTAGAAAAGCTGAGCTGAAGTCATTGAAACTCTGAATACTACCAGGCTGTAAAAGGTTGAACCATTGCTGGGCTGACCTTACCAAAGTAGTGAGGAAGACCCGATATTTAATTGCATCTGAATATCTATGCAACAAGGCTGCATTTTCAAATTTCCCCAAATGTTCCTCCGGATCTGAGCTCCCGTCATATTCCCCTAAAGTAGGCTGCTTAAAATTTGCAGGGAGTTCCTCATCTAGAATAGCCCGAGTAAAAGGACTTTCCCTCTGTATAGGCCCAGGCCGACCTCCTACTTGCCGACCTAGTCTCCTAATCTCTTCCCACACCGCATCCATTGGGTTTGGCTGACCCACGGGAGGAGGTGGTGGATTTTGACTCATGGCCGCTTGCACCGTTTGAGTGATGAACTGGCTGAGCTGATCTACAGTCATATCCGCCACATTTCCTCTTTCCCTTCCTCTTCCTCTTCCTCTTCCTGCCATATCTACGTCTTAGCTCGAATTTCCCACAGACGGCGCCAATTGATATACCTCAATAAAGTGATCTCCTTGGTTGAACGGAAGAAGCTCCTCCAAATAAAAGATGAACTGCTGCTGACCTGAAACCACTAACAAGAGTATTAAGGGGGCCGAAAGGTGTTCCGGCGTATCTCCTCCGACGCTCAAGTCAGATGCTAGGATAGCGAAAATATAGAGAGTGGTGTGTGCACCCGAGTGAAAAATTAGGATCCAAATAATGAAAGTGAACCTGTTATTTATAGGAGAGAGCTTTGGATTTAGCGCCTACCTTCCTTATCAAGGATCCGCGAATCTCGGGATCATAATCCCGAATCTTTAGGCTGAGATCTCGCCCGAATCTTATTTGACAAAGGAAATAACAATACACATAATGTATTGAGGTATATCAATTATCATTATATTATAATATTAAAGAAATCATAATAGATTGTCATTATAATGAAGATATCATGATAATATTAAAATAAAGAAGCGTTAAAAAGTTGGGTTCAAGTTACCTAAACTGTACGTGTTGCGATATAGATAATTGAATTAGAGCAAGAGTGACATCACGTTAACCAGGTTGTTTTGTTTTCCGGTTTTTTGCGTTGCCAACTTCCATTAATCGATAATTTTATTAATAATGATTAGTTCGAGAGACAAAATTAAAAAAAGATTTCTCATCAGAGGAAAGAAAAGATTCCCGGCTGGCCGCCTGAATCTTAATTAACTCGACGGTTAATTAACTTGAAATTTTTTTTAAGAATTTCAAATAATAGGTTTTTGCGTTTAAGAAATTAAAATAATAAAAAAATTTACATCTACTTCCTTTCCTTGCAGACCTTGAGGCCTGTCTTCTAAGTTCTATCTATGTGGATATAAATTTGTATGAGCAAAAGAAACTTGAAAACCTTAATGTGAACGAGAAATTACATGGGTTCAAATACAGTCGGACAAAATCAAAGAGAGCAATTCAGGAGGCGGCGGCCGGACTGGGTTAAGATCACATCAACCATATGCTCGTCTTTGCCAAAACCGTAAGCTAATCTTGAGGACACAGGTTAAAATATTTGAGGTAAACTTTGTCGATACAACCGCTGGTTGTAAGACCATGAGTAGAATATTCACTTAGGCCAGGGATCAAGAAATCACAAGATGCGTGCTAACAGAAACAAGTATTAATGCTATCCATATGATTAGTCTGAGTTGTGATGATAAGTTTCTAAACATTGTACTTAGGGCGGCTAGATGCAAATCCATATGCAACTCTGCAACACTCGGCCATGATGATCATCCAGAAATCAAATCTCAAGGAAGGAATAGGTGTGTGTCTCATTCACCTCCCACTTGTCTTTTCCAGGAGTCCTCCACAATCAACTCATCCACCCCCCAATCTTCATAGCTGTGGCACACCAAAGATAATACAGTCAACAACCATGAGACAAATATCAGATAACATTTGGGTGAATATGTTTCTGGGTTTCATTTCATTTTTCACATCTCAAGATTTCCAAAAATTTTTGGGTGGCTGGTAATAAATGATGCTTCATAATATGGACTCCAACTGTTAAAAAATGTAGAGGGGAAAAAGTGATATATATAAAGATGTGATTTGGAAAATGTGAAGAAAACAAAGAGATGGTGACTTCAGAAGAGAAAAAAATGACAAAAAGGAACACAACATCACAAAGTTACCTTCCATCAGGGAGGTATCGCCGGATGGTGAAAGGTATTTTTCTCTGTCGCAGCTCCTTCATTGCAATCTATAACAACAAAAGAAAAATAAAAAAGCTTCCAACATCAATCAAACAACACCGTATTTACCGTAATTTACCTCGAGTGGGTCAGTTTCACCCTCCAACTCAACCATAACTGGGGCGTTCATGCTGCCAAATCACATAATATTTCAAAAATCACAACCAACTCAATACATCAACAGAAACACAGTTTGTGACCTAGAATACCACTAGACATAAACTGAACCTTATCTGCACGGCCCGTGTGCCAAGTATTCTAGCTCTTTCATATTTGGTCATATATTTGGATGTCTTCCGAGGGCGTTTAGTAGGTTCTTGCTCCTCTTTTCCATCTCCTTCTCCATCAATTGGATCAGGTGCTTCCTCATTGTTGTTGTTATCTTCTTCTTCAACCTCTGCTCCTTCCTATCAGTTTCACAACCCAAGAACACAGAAGGATAAAAAAAAAAATTGAAAAATTACATTATTTGCACCCTAAAATTGAGAACCCTCCACAGTCGAAAATACAAAGAAAACAAATCTCTCACGTCAATTTCAGGATCCATAGGCTCATCTTCGTACCTGCAATAAATTCAGAATGATTGCGATTCAAAGAGAAACCTCTATCCAGAAAAAGTACTGACATACGCCAAATAAAACGAGTAATGAAAGAACCCTCTTCCATAAAGAGAAACCTCGAGTAAACCCCAATCACATTACAAAAAATATATGAATATATAAATATAATAGCGTTCGATTAATCTACAGTGCCTAACTCCCGGTATACACTTTCCCAAAACTGGTGTTTTACTAACTTTCAGCTAACATAAGACGAAGCTAAACCAATAATTAGAAAATTTACAACACAGCAAACCTTCCGTCCATTGCATGTACCCAGAAACCCGACTAAAACCCTAATTAAACCAAAAAATATTTGATTAAACTGGCGTTCGATTGACGTACAAATCCTAGTAGATTAATTAAAAAAAGAATAATTTGCGAATCATACGAACCCTCCATCCATGTCATAGTCCTCGTCGGCCATGGCGTCAGGCGATTTTCTCCGCACTCTCCACCACCTGAGAAAGTGTTTGAACTTTGAATGAATGATGAAGCACAGAGGCGAAATCAAATTTAAAGTAAACGACGATAATGGGCCGGGTAATTGGGTCATTTTTTATGGGCCCCCAATAGTTTATAGCCCACCAGTAATATGTTTATTTTAGTTTTTAAACTATGATAAATACATATTTTTTTATTTATATTTTTTAGGTTATAAAACTTTAAAATATATTATTAATAATTATATTATATTATATAAACGATTTTTCAGTTCGACCGTCCGGTTAAAATGATTCGACCATTGAACTGTTTTTTAAGGTAAACCGATTCGATCATCGGTCCGGTTATAAAGACCGATTATGAAAACATTGTTTCATATTTTTTAAAAAAAATGGAAACACAATATCATCATTTAATTTGTACCAAAATGATTTCAAATTTAAGATGAAATCTTGAGTTTTGATATTCAATTGTAACAAATTTTTTCTTATTATCGATAAAATAATAACTACAAAATATCAAAGTAACGTGCCACCCGTTACTAACTCTATTGCTCATATATGGTTGCTTTAATCAATTTAAACGACGGAAAAATGAGAATAATGACATTAAATTTCCTCCTATAAAACAATACAATGGAAAAATATGAAGCTAAACCAAAAGCAAACCATGGCCTTAGAGCGCTTTACAAAAAGCACAAAAAAAACGTAAACTTTTCGTTAAATAATGTCCCAAAACAACACTGCCGACTAAAAGGAACCAACTAATTTGAACTAGAAACTCCACAAAAACAACACTTTCCTATAATGTTATTTGCACTCCAATAGTCCATGATATGTTCATTAACCTATAATGTTCAAGGTTCATCGCATTCCCATTTCGACGTCGGGACGCAGCTCACATAGCGACACCAACGGCAACGCTCGTATCCATTCACTCCCCGGAACAGCATCACGAGTCCGACCATAAATCTGCATTCAAAGAGGCAACCAGTCGGATTGGTCCTTACATAACTCGAAAAAATACAAGGTAAGGCCACCTGGCTAGTGTGACGATAAGAAGTACAATGTTTACCCGACGATTAGCAATATCAAGGACACCAACCAAAGCACGTATTGATACCCCTTGTACTTAGATTTTGCACGAACTCCGACAGGGAGATTGTGTCTTTCGATCCACCCGAACTGTGGACGAGGCAAAAGAACAAAGCCAAGCAAGATTCCGGCCAAGAATCCCCCGATATGGGCGAAGTTATCAACATGTGGAAGAATCCCAACTGCTAGGTTAACCAAGACTATAAACAAAAGGGTTGATAATGCCACGATCTGCGAGGTAAAAAAAAAAGATGGAATCAGATGGCTAAAAAGTCATTTTACTCATGAGCCATGAGTGATTGTTTCACCTTGTTGGTGTATATAGACCAGTTTGTGATCAACTCGGAAAGCATGGCTCCAAGAAGCCCAAAAAGTGAACCAGAGGCACCAACAGATATTTGGTTTTGGATAAATAAAGATGATAGTATGCTCCCACCGAATCCGGATAGCAAATAGATGACGCCAACTCGCACTGCAAGGCATGTTTCGAATGATCACAAGTATATATAACATGTAATGATGAAGAGCGGAATGCTTCGAGATATAGAGATGATTGGAGTGAGGGCTCATACCGAAGCCAAATTGCTGCTCAAGTCGAACACCGATGAAGACGAGGCTCATCATGTTTGCTATGAGATGTATAATGCCAGCATGTAACCAGATACATGAGATAAGCCTCCAGCCTTGATGGCGGTGTACAACTTTATTCCAATTAAGTGCACCCAACTTCTCTAATCTTTGGTACCAAGAAAAGCAGAATCGAAGAGCCATTAGCTTCAATTTCTATACTGTTTTACTTTCTTTTTCTGAAGAACTATATCCTCACAACAAAACCATCAAGTTCAGCATTGCACAAAAAAACAACACTTGAGCAAAGAAAAAGAACATAACAAAGTTAATGCAATCAATCAGAGCATAGATCATGCTTCATATATAATACCATCAAAACAAACAAAAAAACGAAACATTCAAGAACTAAATCCTTGAGCTAATCAACCAACCAAAATTACCACCTCGAAAACCAAAACCCAAAAAAGAACCATACCAAAAACAATAAAAACCCGAACTTCACACAAAAATCAAGCGTAAAAATTCAGCAAGAAACAAAAGTGAGCAATCAAGAAACATGACACCCACGTTGCAGAAGAAGGGCCGAAGAGTGGATTCTCCCTCAGCGGCTGGAAAGAAAATCTTCCAAGAAACCTCGCCGCGCACTTGTCATTGTGGCCAAGCAAACTCCAACCCCTGTTCTTGAAATCCCTGGGGCAATTATTCACATACATCACCACCAGAAACATCGCAACATTAGCCACCACAAACACCGGAATCAGCCACGAAGCCCACTGGTTTTCCCCCTCCTCGAACGCGTCTGCGCTTGAGTAGTTGTTTTTCTCCACTCCTCTGCTCTCTATATCCTCACCCGCCATGGCTGCAAGCTGCTGCTGCTGCTTCTTTTTTTCTTGTATTCGATCCCTTCACCTTGTCTTTTGCCTTGCAAGAAATTTGCTCTGGTATTCTTGAATTTATTGCAGTGAAAAAATTGAAGTGGGATCGTGGGAAGTTGCTTCCACTTCACATTTGAACGTGCTGGAAGGAGTTGTTTCGTTCGGTTCGCATTCTGTGCTATTGACCGTAGGGATCACCTGTTATCATCCTCACGGCTAATGCTCAGTGATATTGCTTCGTTTGATTGACACGTGTCCTGGATCGTTTGTTTTTGAGTGGCTATTGGGTGGCGTACATGCCGAGCTGCGGCTTGCGAAACATAGAAGTGCAGCCCAAGTACCGGGAGTTACTATTTCAGTTATTCTTCGCGGTTACTAAAATTTTGGATAATAAAGAAATTAATAATAAATAATAAATAAAATAAAATAAAAGAAGCTAACGTTGCGTTTGATTTTAAGGTTTTTTCGGTAAGAACTCGGATCTAATAATTTCAATTATTTCAATTTATGGGAAATAGTTTAAATGCTAATTGGTCGTACAAAACATTTATTTAATTTTTTTATAACATAATTGTAATTAAAAATAGACTGAAAATCATTTGAAAACAAATAACTATAGCAGAAATTATTTCCTCTAGCAATTGTATTATTTTTCCTACCCACCAATATTCAATTATATAAATTCTTATGTGAATTAGATATTTCTAGTTAGATTTATTTAGTGATATAGTTTTTAGGTAGTGTTTGCAAATTTTACTTTAACATATTTGGTCTTTCTAATTTTATTTATTTATTTATTTCAATTACAACTTGGAGGTCTCTCGGACACGATACATGTAAGTTGTAACACTGTTTCAGTTTGAGACTCTTGCTGTCACTTGGGCCAATGCCTATGGGCTATGGCTAGGCCTAGCTAATTTGAATTCAAATAATTGTCTTCGAAATATAAATATATTTGAAATTTGAATTATACTTTCATTTCTTCGATAATAAAAATAGTTTAGAAATACAAGCAAATGTACATTATATTCTAGAGAAGCTCGAAAGGTTTGTAAAATCAGTTCAAACTTTTTGGTTTTATGTATTTCTGGGCAATTCATTGTTTCATAAATCCAGAATTACTCCATGATGTATGGAAGTTGAATATCGTGCAATATATGGCATCCATCATATGTGAAATAAATTAATTTGGACCGGCAATTGTTAAAGGATTGTTGTGAATATTCTATATGTGTGTGCTCGAGAAAATCGGGCAGAGCGAGTGCGATTATTTCCAACGATAAGTATCCTCGATGAACGTGGGTCATATCTTTGTCACACTATGAGTTTTGAGTCATTATCTTATCTTGTTGTGGATCATATCTCATCACATCATAGTCAAATTTCGGGATTTTTGGGCTTAATCTCGAGGTCCTATAGTCAACTCCAGATAATTGCTCGGCCACATGTAAGAAATGGTTACGCTTTCCATATTCTCAAGTTTTTTCTCTTGTTTTAAGCTCTATACTTTTGCCTTGTTATATTAAATTAACTCGAGCATTTAAGTGACTAATAGACGTGGAACACGTGTTGCATGTGTGACACAAAACATAAATATTATATATTTTATGTGCAGCACACATTTGTTTTTCAAGATATTTGATTTTATTGAAAAAATAAAATCAAATTATCGTTAGTAGTTTATTTTCAAAATTGAAAATTTATAGAAACATACTTCATACAACATGAAGAAAAATATTTGTGTTTTTTCCACAAAAAAAAACATGAAGAAAAATATCGAAAAAACTAAATCTTATTATGTATGGTATGTGAGTAATACTGACTGTTGGGTTTAATTATGATGGAAAAAACTTTTGTTTTTTTGTCAATAAATGAAATGATATATCATGATAAAATAATATTATGCAAAAAATTTGGCATAATTACCTCATAAATTAAACTTTCAATAAAAACACATCTACGATATAATCAATACATATTTGGTAAATAATCACATAACTTCAAAGCACCGAGAATAAAGATGCAAGACACTGAGAATTTGTTACGCTAAGTCATCCTTACACTCAAAGCACCGAGAATAAAGATGCAAGACACTGAGAATTTGTTACGCTAAGTCATCCTTACACTCTACATATTATTATGTCTTTATTTTATTGGTTTTTAGGGTTTAAAAGAGATTGATTAAAAAAATGTTATCTATGGATAGTAGAGATTTTACATAAATAGTTGATGACTAAAGTAAGTATTTAAATTTGAAATTATAGATTTAGATAAATTTTAGATTTATATTAGGTATGTAGCTTTCAAATCGGTTTAGATGAGTTTAAAATATTAAAGCAATTGGTAACAAAATCATGGTTTTTTTTAAAAAAAAATTAATTTTTGAAACTTTGGAAATTCGAAAATGTAACAATATTTGGTTAGTCGAATGATAAAAACAAAGTTAATGTGGTATACAACTATTTTCAAAAGTTAAATATAATTGCATAATCATAAATACTTTTATGAAATTCTATAAAATAAAAAATTACAGGTTAAAAAGAAATTTTATGACTAAAGTTAAAGAAAATAATTATACTGAAGAAGGATCATCTTTATCCTCTACATATTATTATTTTTTTATTTTATTGGTTTTTAGGAATCTAAAAGAGATTGATTAAAAAATGTTATCTATGGTAGAGATTAATTCTACATAAATAGCTTATAAATAAAGATCTTGGGTAAGTATTTAAATTTGAAATTATAGATTTAGATAAATTTTATATTTATACTAGGTATGTAGATTTCAAATCGGTTTAGATGAGTTTAAAATATTAAAGCAAGAGCTAACAATATCATGGTTTTTTTAAAAAAAAAATTAATTTTTGTAACTTTGGAAATTCGAAAATGCAACAATATTTTGGTTAGTCGAAAGATAAAAACAAATTGAATGTCGTATATACAACTATTCTCGAAAGTTAAATATAATTGTACAATCATAAATACTTATATGAAATTCTATAAAATAAAAAATTACAGATTAAAAAGAAATTTTGTGACTAAAGTTGAAGAAAATAATTATACTGAAAAAGGATCTGCGTGTAATATAAATCTTTATGAAGCAATATCTTCCGAGCTCTTAAATTATTGCTTCAGCGATGCACCAAACTTCATCCAAAATTTTTTAAAAAAAAATTACACGCTTAGAGGTCAAAAAGTTAATATAATAAAATAAAAAATTAAAAGAATGATGAAATTGAAATGTGAATTGTATGTTGTGGAAGAAATTTGTTTGAATAGACGATGTAAATCAAGAAAATTGCAAATAGATGAGTTGCTCTTGTTTTTCGAGATATCCAATAGCGAATAGATCGCAAAATTTGTGTAAAAAATACGTACATAATTCCCTGATTAATAATAATAATAATAATATAATAATAATAATAATAATAATAAAAAGAATACGTAAGTCATTGATCTATTGTAAAATGAAGGAAAGTTACCAATTGCAGTTATTGTGAAGACCCAGAACGTGTGATGAAAGAAAGTGACGGCTGAAAATGGGGTGAAGAAATGCAAATAATAAATTTAAATAACAAATTAATTGAGACTGAGGGTAAGTCCACCATTAAACCAACAAAACTAATTTATCCTAACAGGATGTTCATGGAGAAATTTGGAAAACATAATTTGGTGTGATGAAGGATTTCTGTTGTTCAATGCATAGTCTTTCCAGCTCGAGACATCCAAAAGGATCATTGAGACATTGTACCCAACACCCATATTTATCGGACCTAACACTTCTCGTTCGAAATATAGCACATTTAGGTCATGATTGGTATGCTTGAATGGAATAGAGTTGGAATGGAATCAACTTTGAAATGAAATAAGAATAGGAATTGAATGATAAGTTTATTCCATTCAAATTATTGGTATCATAAAAATAAAATCGAAATGGAATCGGATTATTTTTAATTATCAAATAATGTTTTCATTAAAATCAAAAATAGTAGCTATTCAAAAATATTTATTATAAGTTAAAAAATATTTATTATAATTGTTATTTAAAAACAATAAAAAAAATATAACTATTCATAGCCTATTAATCATTATAAAATTATCTTTATAATAAAACTAATATAATTATTAATCTGAATTTAGTAATTATTATTATTATTATTATTATTATTATTATTATTATTATTTTATTTATTAAAAAATAATTATTTTTTAATAAAATATAATGATAGTTATATATTTATAATATACATTATTATTAGGTGAACGTTTTATTTGCTTATTTATTAATATTATTATCATTATTCATTAATAATTCTATATTTATAAATGATAATAAATTAATTTGATAATAATATTATTATTATGATTATTATTTTAGGTATTTTATTAAACTAAATAAAGGAAAAATTTTACAAATGGAGAAAAATTAGGAGTGTGAATGATCATTACTATACAAAATGGATGGAATGACTATTCTCATGAATATGGGAATAGCCATTCCAATGGGAATGAACATTCTCATTCCAAATCCAAACCAAACATGGTTGTAGGGAATGAGATGGGAATCCTCATTCCATTCCTATGTCATTCCCTTATACCAATCATATCCTTAGTCTATCCGATTTTTCTCGAGCTCAAATACCTCTTTGTCATCCAATTATATATACCATATTTTTTTCGCATTTTAGTTATTCTATTGCAATTTATTTTTCCTTTTTTAATTCAAAATTCAATAAATTTATTTTAAACTTTTATGTTCCCCTCCCCCAAAATTTGATAAACAAATTTAGTATTATATATGTATTTTTTTTAATACTTATGTATCTATTAATATTTAATAAATTACTATTTAATAAAGTGAGAGGAGGTTATAGTAACTTTTTTGTACTTTTAAGTGAATTTTCAAAATTACCTTCCACCTAATAAAGTAATTTTTAATTAAAAAATCAAATGTGTTGATTTTCAAATTTTGAAACGTTATTCCCACCCTGTATTTAACTGTTTGAGGATATTTTTTAAAATAAATAAATAAATAATAATCACAACAACAATTATTACATATATTTTTCTTCTATAGTTTAATAATACATATATTAACGTGCAAGTCGCTAATATATATCTATACTATTATATAAATCTATACTATTATATAAAGGCTGAGTGTCTTATAGTAACTACTTTATGGTGTGTCATGACACACAAAAATAATATTTCAATTCTACCTTTTTTTGTCCACATTTTTTTTCTCAACTTCTTTTTTCCACTAACATCTTCCATATTTTTTTTTCAACTAATTGTATCATTTTTGCTTCTATGATTTTATAATTTCAAACATATATATCTCAAATATCAATTTGATTACATTAACATATTAAATTTTTAGTATCTTCCTAATAATTAATTTTCAATTACTAATAATACATTATTTCATGATTAAAAACTCATAAAATATTTATGTATTATATTGTTTGTGCTTCTGTCGCTAGTTATAATAAACTATCTAAGTTAACTATTAGATCTTTAGTTTGGATGGTTAGACATGGAAATTTTTAGTGAGACAATAGGCAATGACGAGTCCAACGGTTCGAATCTCTCTTCTCCCATTTCATTTAAATTTTTTTTTTAATTTATTTGTATTGAGCTCATTGATTAATTGACACGTCTTCAATCTTTTTTATTTGGGTCAATTTTAATCTATACTATTATATAAAGGTTGAGTGTCTCATAGTAACTACTTTTTGGTGTATCATGACACACAAAAAATCATATTCCAATTCTACCTTTTATTGTCCACATTTTTCTCAACTTTCTTTTTCCACTAACATCTTCCATATTTTTTTTTTCAACTAATTTTTCATTTTTGCTTCTATGATTATATAATTTCAAACGTATATATCTCAAATATCAATTTGATTACATTAACATATTAAATTTTTATTATATTCCTGTGACGACCCGAGTTCTAATCTCTCATTTAATCAAATCATCATAATTAATAGACAAGAATCAAAGTCTAAACAAAGTAATTTTTTTTTTTTTTTAAGAATTGAGCACCTCGCTCGATCGGTGAAAAGCTGCCGATCGAGCGAGCCTCTTTGCCCAACTCTCGGGTGCAAACAATTTGTGGCCTCGCTCGATCCGCAACAATTCACCGATCGAGCGAGCCACAATCTTCAAGTTTTCTGTTCCTGCAATAATGGCCTCGCTCGATCCGTGATATTTCACCGATCGAGCGAGCACATTTCCAGAAAAAGGAACAGAAACCTCTACTGTCAAAAATGTGTTCTTCCAAGCATTTATCATCTACTGTCAATTTAAACAAAGCCTATTCCACACTATAAGCTAGCATGCATTCTTAACATGATAAAGTTGATAGGAATGAATCATAACAAAGCCTTAAAAGCATCACAAGATAGGCTAACATAACAACAAGATTCATTGTTATAAGAAAGGTATTAAGCTACAACAGCATTTTGTCTTAAGGATTTACATATCATCTCAAATCCTATATACATCAACAAGACAACAACTTAATCACCAACAAGTCTTGGTACAAGTAGCTATATCATGTTCATATGTTTGGACTCAACACTATCATTGACAGCACAAGAAACCATCTATACTCGGATCATCACGCTATTCTCTCATCCCCTTGTTCTTCATGTTCTCTTTTGCCCTGTTCCAGTCCCGCCTATTGCCATGACACATACCATACAACAATAGCCGGATAACTTCGGTGAGAAATAGATTTCCCAGTAAAAGCAACTAAACATGCATATAAAACATATATCAAGCTCATGATATAAATAAATAAAGACAATGCATGTTTTAAAACAAGGTTCATCTCTTATCTCGTCGGTTGGGATCCCGAGAAGGAGATATCATAGCTAACCACCGACTCTCCCAATCGAGGTGGGGCTACTTATCTTACTTCTCTAGACTTTGAAGCCACTACATATGCATTTCAGACGCTAGGCTACGTCAACCACCCAGGCCATGCATATATAATCCCTCAAATCGTCTATTCGAACGTTTCCGTTCATTTAAAAATCAAAGAATAAGTCTTTCAAGATGAATGCAATATATATCATCACAAGAGCATTCATTAACATCTAATACTCATTCAATAAATCATAGAAGAGCATAGAAAAGCAATTAAGCAAATAAGTATGTGATTTAGGGAACTCGATACAAACCATCTCGAGTTATAATCTCATTCAAGTAGTAGTCCACTTTTACCTTTCAAATGTGAGGGTTATGGTGTCTTCAAGCTTGTCAAAATCTGTACAAGTATCAACCATAAGCCTAATCCAAAATCTGCTCAATTTTCAACACAAACGTCAAGGCAAAACGCTACCAACCTTGTGCTTTCTTCTATCGGTTTCGAAGTCAAGATTATCAAGTCGATGCGTCCTGTTTATAAGCTGAAACCACAATATAATTGCCAAAGAACATCAGCTTAAGCTCATCTCAATATCAGCCCAAACATAAGATAGCAAAACACTTCAAATCAAAAGTTCGTCGGCATATCGGTATAAACTCGGCAATCCCGAACGCAACTATAACAATATCAGTTGTATAAGCTTCAAAACCAACATAATCCTCAACATATCAGCAGGTATATAAATCGAATCATAGCTGGAAAATCATAAGAACATGATACAACAATCATTCCTCAACCCAACTTCAAGAAAACAAATTTAGAAGCTCATCAACCTCAACTCACAACACAAATCTGATAACTGTCAATTTCGAATTCTCAAACCCTGATGAACTAAGAGAAAACTTACATCAATTCGAAGGTCTCGTTTCAAGGATTCCAGAACATCTTTTGGAATCGAAATCGGATACCCGAGGCTCAAAATATTGTAATTTGAAGTTTAGGAATGAACTTGGGGTTTCTTTGTTCTTGCTCTCGATTCCTCCTTCTACTTTTCTGATGAAATATGGTAATACACACGTGAATACATATTTTGCATAACAAGTGTCCACCAAGTTTCAAGTATTTGAATTTTGGCCCCTCAAGTCTTCAAAATTTGCAATTCAGTCCTCAATCTTCCATTTTATTCAATTTCAATCCTAATCAATTTAAGAATATTAGAATTTAAATCAAAACTCCAAATATTCCCAAATTAATTATTCTTGAATTAAAATTAAATAATTTCGGGCGTTACAATTCCCAATAATTAATTTTTAATTACTAATAATACATTATTTCATGAATAAAAACTCATAAAATATTCATGTATTATATCGCACACGCAATTGCATGTGCTTCTGTCGCTAGTTGTAATAAACTATCTAAGTTAACTCTTACCCCATTTAATTTTTTTAAAAAAAGTTTTTAATTTATTTGTCTTGGACTCGTTGATTAATTGACACATCTTCGATCTTTTTTATTTGAGTCGATTTTAATGATTGAGCCAATTTTGATGTTTATAATTGAGCTTTTATTGAATTGAATTTTTTTGCATTGTTTTTTGTTTTCATGTATTGACGTTAATAATGAGTATATCATCTAAAACTAAAATTTTACTTTTAAAATTAATTTTAACTCACTTTTTTCGTATTAAAAAAATTATAAATATTTTGTAGACAAAATAGTTATGAACTTTAAATTAAGTTTTAAAAATAAAGTATAAAATGACACAAAAAATTACGATTTAAGTTCAAATTTGATTTCGTTGATATTGACAGATCTGCATGGCCCTTTAACATATCTATGTGGCACTTGAATACGAAGTATCTCAATTTTTTCATTTTTATATATCTCATATTCAAACAAAAAATTTTAGGGAAAAAACATCTATATCACAAATCAAAGAACGAAACTAACATTTCTAGCTGATAATTAATAATTTCAACACCATCGCACATTGTCGTTACTTAATATGTGACCCCCAAACCTTACATTTTGGATCTGTTCATGTAATATATATATATATATATATATATATATATATATATATATATATATATATATAGTCATGATCCACTGCACACCAGTGTGCAGGGATTTTGTGTGCATCGCGGGATGTTCTCGCGAACATCTAAAAAAAAATCAGATGTTCGCGAGAACATCTCAGATGTTCACGCGAACATCACAGGGTGCACACAAAATCCCTGCACACTGGTGTGCAGGGGAACAAGATTATATATATATATATATATATATATATATATATATATATATATTGTGTGTGTATGTGTATAGTTTTGTTTCTTGCATACTAATACATATGATAAGCAAGTCTCGGGTCAATGTTCAAGTCTCGTCAGTTGTGCGGGTAGTTTCATTATATTGTTGTAATTGATTATTAATACTTGTACTCTCGAAAAAAATAATACATAATAAATTTTATTATATTATTGTAATTAATTATTAGTACTTATACTCTAAAAAAAATTGAACATCAACTAACTTTTAAAAAAATAAAAATAAATAGAAGGCTGCAAGTTGGCATTCATATGTATGTGGATGTAACAAAATCATGGATTATTCTATGTTACACCTGTAGTACTTCTCATCCCATGATATGGTCAAATATCAACCATTGGATCATCAAGATATATGTCAATTTCCATAAAAATATATGGGTCTCACGTGATCTAATGATATTGAAATAGGGAGAGAAACACTCTCGTTGTAACATAGACTAACCCCAAAACATATATATATATATATATATTAAATTAAATTAATGATTGGTAGGAGCACTAATCTTGTGGTGGATGGAATTACAAGCCGAAATTAATATTATATAAAATATAAATTACCGTGAATTTAGTCACAGTAGTTTAAAATGGTGATGTTCCAACGCTCTACGTGCACACTTTATAAGTCAGACGATATTTTGTTCTTAAAAATTAGACGATATTTTTTTCTCAAAAATTTTATTATATTTCTTACTATCTTATTAAAGAAAAGTACCACTTACTAACCGAATTAAAATTAATTTGGTGAAATCCAAAACGAAATATCTAAAATACCCCTTAAAAAAGAACAAAATCTCTCTCTCTCTACCTCAATCTATATCTCTATCTCTATCTCTATTTCTATCTATATTTTAAACTTCAATTGTCCATGATTTTTTTTATTTGTTTGCCTTGATTTTATTTTTAAATTTAAATTGATTTGAAACAAAAATACAATAAATATATATATATATATATATATATATATACAATAAATAATATTTATATTTTAATCACACACATAACGTGCGTGCAGACGCGACTAGTTATATATTATTGTTATTATTATTATATATATTATTATTATTAGTATTATATAATAATAATTGAAAACCCCACTTAAGTCACGTCCCCCATTTTGTGAAAATTGACGGGGACGTTAATATCTCATACACTATCAATTTTGTCTTCTAGCAGAATATGTTTTTAAGAGTAACAATTATTATATGTGTACCAATCAAATATTCAAAGATGTTTCAGACCAACATTTGACCTCATATGTCGAAGAAATTTTGATAGAAGTAAATATCCAATATATATGATTTTTTTGTTGCTAATAATATTTTTTCACCTCGTCTTCGATCACTAAAATTCGATACTGAGTTTTAGTTGTTTTTTTATTTTTCGCATAACTAAAACACAGTACTGAGTTTTTGTGGTCGGAAATGAGTTGGACATCATTGATTGGGCAGCTTAAAATTTCTCTATACATATAAATATATATGCATATACACTTTTGATCCCCGCACCCACGCACTCTAAGGTGCGGGAATCCACGTGCACTCGTGCTCAAAACAACTCCGATTGCCTTGAAATTTTCACGTTAGGGTCATCTCGAAAATGCGAATCCAACGATAGATCATATTGTACAAATTTCAATCTCGGTGGTCGAAAATGTGAAGATGGCCGAAAATTGCATATTTTACCTAATTTTTTGTCATCTTCAAATCTCTGACCACCGAGATTGAAATTTACATCTGATGGGTTATTACCCAATTGATTTTCTCCCGGGCCCAAACCTAGTGACTCAATCCATTTGGGTCCAATATTATTTAGTTATTTTTGGACATTTTATCAAGGCCCATAAATTTCTAAAAGCCTATAAGAGGCTCAAGCCCATGAAACTCTCCGAATACCTATAAATAACTTAAGTTCCTCTCTATAGTCACATGTCCTAGTTCTCTAGAACTTTTATTGGACAAATACTGACTTGAGCGTCAGAGTGTTTTCGTCGGGAAACCCCCGGCGCCACTCACTTTGCTTTGTGATGCAGGTAACAACCCATGAAGTTCGGTTTTTGGAATAGTTTGAGTATTATTCTGGTCATCCGGATCTCTACAAATTACCCAGATTCTCTCCAATCGGGTAATATCAATTTTTTGCTACATCAATATCGTATGATACATCGTTGGATTCACATTTTTGAGACGACCCTACCGTGAAAATTTCAAGGCAATCAGAGTTGTTTTTGGTAAGGGTGCACGTGAATTCATCACACCTAGGTTGTTATATTTATTTAAAATCGTAGGATTTTTTTTGTTGTTTAATAAACATATATAAAATATATGGTTAGTTCGTGTGATGCCCTATGATATATCCCGGGGTATCATCTGATGGTATCCCGAGATGTATATATTTTCACATGAACTGGATTTATGAGCAATAAAGTGCTGGTTGTGGTTGTGTCAGATAATTATTATTAGATAGCATGTCAGATATTCACTATCTAAATTTGGGTCTGGACTTGTTAAAATCATCGGATCGTGTGTCTAATACTCTTACTTATGGGCCGACATCATGGGGTATACAATTTCAATAATCTAAATAAGAGGAAATCATACATACATATATATATATACATACATACATATATATATATATATATATATATATATATATATGTATATAATCTTATTCCTAATTACTCACATAAGTGAAAATAGAGATTTCTGCACTTTCTTTCCAATATGTTTATCCCCTTATTTTATCGAAAATAAATGGTTCATTTTTCAGTTTGCTTACTCATTATGTTTTTTATATGATGATCACACATTACGAGATACTACATATATATATATATATATGTATATATATATATATATATGCAGTAAAAAAAATTGGGAACAAAATTGAAGGTGCCGTGTATCAAGTCAACATGAATTAATTTTGGAGTCGGACTTTACAATTACGAAGCAGTGAAAGCACGATCTATCAAAATATTGAATTTTGGGCCCAATCTAAAATATCACGAAAATATTATACTCAGACTATATATAAATAAATATAAAGTATTATTCAACTCGATTCGTTTTATGCAAGATAAAACATATTAGATATAAACTTATATGATTTAGCAAAAGCGGATTCTCTATCTATCTATATTAGTTGTATAATATTATCTTTATTAGTGTTTAAGGGTATTTTAGTCTATTTTTTTTCATTGTAATATCTAGTTATAAATACTCTTTATTGTATTCTAATTGAATCATGCAAGTCAATAAAAAATCTCTAGCCTTCTTTTTTCTCTATGTCATCATGGTATCATAGCCTAGGTTTATGGATTCGGTTAATTTTCCCTTTGATTTGTTCTCGCTCGCGTTGGTTTGTCTGAATTCGGTTAATTTTGGAAATTTTGAATCTGTTGATTTCGGTTTTGGGGGTTTTGTATTTGTGCCTCTTTCATCATGGTTAGTCGTAAGGATGATTCACTTCAGTCGATTAGTGTTCAATTGGATGGTAAAAACTATACGTATTGGAGCTACGTTATGAAGAATTTCTTGCGTGAAAAATCTCTGTGGAGCTATGTTACAGGTGTACGGATTAAACCTACAGACGAGACGACGACCAACTATGCGGACTTGGCCGAAAGTTGGGAGGCTGATAATTCGAAGATTATTACATGGATTAACAATTCTGTTACCCACTCCATTGGTGTTCAGTTGGCTAAGTATGAGACGGCTAAAGAGGTCTGGGATCATCTGGCTAGATTGTACACACAGTCTAATTTCGCCAAGCAGTATCAGTTGCAGACCGATATTCGCGCACTTCAGTAGAATGATATGAATGTTCAAGAGTTTTATTCTGCCATGTCTAATATCTGGGATCAGTTGGCTCTCACTGAGTCTGCAGAGCTGCGAATATTTGAACCATATTTGGCTCGTAGAGAATAACAACGTCTGGTACAGTTTTTGATGGCTCTTCGAAATGATTTCGAGGGATTGCGTGGGACAATTCTACATCGTTCTCCTCTTCCGTCTGTTGATTCTGTGGTTAATGAACTGTTAGCAGAGGAGAATCGACTTAAGTTTAAAGCAGATAAGGGGTCTGTGACACCTACAACTTTATCTGTCTTTGCTGCTCCACGACAGTCTCTGCCTAGCAACCAAAATAGACCAGCTCCTAAGGTTTCTTCGGATTAATGTGCTTTCTGCAAAGAAAAGGGTCATTGGAAGGCTCAGTGTCCGAGATTGTTGGGTAAAGGAAAACAACAACAGCAACAACGACCAACTCAAGTCCTCAACCACCACGCCCGCCATAGACTGGTCCATGGTCGTATCGCCCACCTCAGGCCAACAATGCAGTTGCTGCCCCGTCCTTGGATCCACATATGTTGGAGCAGTTTCAGCAGTTCCTCGCTTCCCAGCCTCATGCCATGTCTGCCTCCTCTCATAAAGGTTTGTCCTTGTCCGATAATTTAGGTAAATCGTCTCCCCTATGGATCTTAGACTCAGGTGCTTCTCATCATATGTCTCCTGATATTGATTCTTTCACGTCTGTTAATTCCGATCCATCTTTGTCTGTCATGACCGCCGATGGTACTCCAATGCCATTGGTAGGAATTGGCTCTGTCCACACATCTCATTTATCACTTTCAAATGTATATCACATTCCTAGTCTAACTTTAAATCTTGCATCTGTTGGTCAATTGTGTGATTCGGGTCTCTCAGTTCTTTTTACTTCTACCATTGTTGTGTTCAGAACATGCGATCTCAGAATGTGATTGGGACAGGCCGTAGAGAAGAGGGACTCTATGTCTTGAATGAGCTAAAAGTATCATATGTTGCTGCATCTAGTGCGGATTTGTCGTCTTTTCGTTTTAGTCGTTCGTCTTCTGATTTTTATCTTTGGCATTCTCATTTAGGTCATGTTTCTGGGTCTCGTTTAAAGTTTTTGGTGTCTACAGGAGTTTTGGGTCATTTGGACAGTCATGATATTTCTGATTGCAGTGGTTGTAAACTGGCTAAATTTTCAGCCTTGCCTTTTTATAAAAGCATTTTTTTTCAGTTGTGCCATTTGATCTTATGCATTCTGATGTGTGGGGACCTTCTCCTGTATACACCAAATGAGGTTCGAGATATTATGTTTCTTTTATTGATGATTTCACTTGTTATACTTGGGTTTATCTTATGAAACGCAGGTCTGATTTCCTTACCATATTTCGTAACTTTAGAGCTCTTGTGAAAACCCAACACTCATCTGTCATTAAATGTTTTCGGTGTGATTTGGGGGGTGAATACACTTCTAACGATCTTTCTCAATTACTTGCTTCTAATGGGACTATCTACCAAACCTCGTGTACAGACACTCCTCAACAAAATGGTGTTGCTGAAAGAAAACATCGTCATCTTGTTGAAACAGCTCGTTCGTTCATGTTGTCAGCTGAGGTTCCTAGTTTGTATTGGGGGGAAGCAGTACTTACGGCTGCTCATGTAATCAACAGAATTCCAATATCTCATAATTCAGGTTTGTCCCCATTTGAAAAATTGTATGGTCATTCACCTGATTATTCCTCGTTGCGCGTCTTTGGTTGTACTTGCTTTGTTCTTCGACCACAAGTTGAGCGTAATAAATTGTCTCCCCGGTCCGCCTTATGTGTTTTTTTGGGTTATGGTGTTGGTCAAAATGGATATCGTTGTTTTGATCCAGTTAGTCAAAAATTGTATGTCTCACGTCATGTTGTGTTTTTAGAGCATATTCCATTCTTTTCTGTTCCTGCTAGTTCACATCATATGACACAGTCAGATCTAGTTCGTATTGATCCTTTCGATGCCGAACCCGATGAAGCTCTATCTGATACTTTGGTTCATGAGGCATCCACCTCCCATGCCCCTGCTCCTACGACCACCCAATTGTCGGATGCGATTGCGGATGTTCCTCCTCTGCGTCAGTCCACTCGCACTCGTAAGTCTACTAAACTCCCCGATTTTGAGTACTCCTCTTATTCTACTTCATTTGCTTCCTTTGTTGCCTCTGTTCATCGTCTTTCTGAGCCTTTGTCTATAGAGAGACAATTCTTGATCACCTTTGGCAGGCTGCTATGGCTGAGGAACTTACTGCTGTACACCAGACTCATGCATGAGATTTGGTTCCGCTGCCATCCGAAAAACATACAATTGGTTCTCGTTGGATCTACAAGATTAAAACCAAATCAGATGGATCCATTGAGCGATACAAGGCTCGACTTGTTGCTAAAGGCTATTCACAGGAGTATGACATGGATTATGAAGAAACGTTTGCCCCTGTTGCAAAAATGACGACTGTTCGCACTCTGATCGCAGTTGCTTCTGTTTGCCGATGGAGAATATCTCAGTTGGATGTCAAGAATGTTTTTTTGATTGGTGACCTTCATGAAGAAGTTTATATGATGCCTCCTCCTGGTGTCGCTCATTAGCCTGGTGAAGTTTGCAAGCTTCGCAAAGCTCTTTATGGTCTCAAACAAGCATCACGTGCCTGGTTTGAGAAGTTTTCTATGGTGATCACTTCACTTGGCTTCCTTTCTAGTCACCATGATTCGGCTTTATTTGTCAAGCGTACAACAGCAGGTCGTATTCTATTATCCTTGTATGTTGATGACATGATCATTACGGGTGATGATTATGATGGTATTGCATCTTTGAAATCTGAGTTGGCATGTTGCTTCGCCATGAAAGACTTGGGTATGCTACGTTATTTTTTGGGAATTGAGGTTGCCTATTCTCCAAAAGGCTATCTCTTATCTCAATCAAAATATACAGCTGATTTGTTTGAGCGTGCTCGACTTACTGACAACATGACTGTTGGTACTCCCCTTGAGACCAATGCTAGATACTCTCTGTCGGATAGCACTCCTTTGGCAGATTCCAGTCTCTATCGTACCATTGTCGGAAGCCTGGTTTATCTTACCTTGACTCGCCCAGACATTGCACATGATGTTCATGTGGTTAGTCAATTTGTCACTGCTCCTACTACAGTTCATTGGGCTGCCGTTCTTCGTATTCTCAGGTACCTTCGGGGCACTCATTTTCATAGTCTCTTGTTTCCTTCTACGTCTTCGTTAGAGCTGCGGGCTTACTCTGACGCGGATTGGGCTGGTGATCCTACGGACCGCAAGTCGACCACTGGATTTTGTATTTTCCTCGGTGACTCACTTATTTCGTGGTAGAGCAAGAAACAAGATGTCATCTCTAGGTCTTCTACTGAAGCTGAGTATCGTGCCATGACCTCAACTACCTGTGAAATTGTTTGGTTGCGTCGGTTGCTTGCTGATATGGGTATTTCTTTTTGTCACCCTACTCCACTGCATTGTGATAATCATAGTGCTATTCAGATTGCACAAAATTCAGTCTTTCATGAACGAACCAAACATATCGAGATTGATTGTCATGTCACTCGCCACCACCTGCAGATCGGCACCATCACATTGCCATTCGTTCCTCCTTCTCTGCAGATTGCTGATATGTTTACAAAAGCACACCCCGCATCGCGCTTTCATTTTCTGTCTGACAAACTCTCAATGCTTATCGTTGTAGCATCGTGAGTTTAAGGGGGGATAGTAGTTGTATTATAATTTTTATCTTTATTAGTGTTTAAAGGTATTTTAGTCTATTTTTTTTCATTGTAATCCCTAGTTATAAATACTCTTTATTGTATTCTAATTAAATCATGCAAGTCAATAAAAAATCTCTAGTTTTCTTGTTTCTCTATGTCATCATCTATCTATCTATCCACGAACTCGAAACGTGACTAGAAAACGAGCCATGTTTGGCAAGAAATAGCCTAACCTCCATAAAGAAACAACAATGACTCCGATTAGAGCTTTGGTTGCTGTGTCTTGTTTTGCTTTTTGGTATCCACATTACCCCGTTTGAGTTTGACTCCATAATTTATTTATTTTTATTTTCCATGACATAATAATTGGTGCACACGAAGCTTTTGAATTATTGTTGCATCTAAAGCACGCACACAAAGATACATCGGTCCCTCTTCGTACCTAATACTTTACTTACAATGCGAGTCAAATTAAATATATAATCTACATTTTATTTTTTTGCCTTGTGTCGCACTGAATTCTGTTTTCACTCACACGCTATATTTTATAGTATCTTTTTGTTCCATCATTTTATTTTTGAAATTATTTTACGATCGGTTCCAGAAGTCCCCCCACTATAATCTAATCCATTTCTCCATTTATTTTGTTTTGTTCATAAAATAGAAAAGAAATATATATATATACCAAAGCAGTGTTGAACTCGACCGATTTGCTTAAATTTATTTTTTAAATTTAATTGTTGTAAAAATTGAATCAAATTAAAGATGATGTAAAGACGTTGAATACTATCATTCACACCAAACAACGCGATTATTTTTTTTAATACTCCATGTATGCATACTTCTTTTTAATTTATTGAAAAGTTAACACTGTTTTGAAGACAAATAATCTTCCTTTTGACTTCTCTAATGGTTATGGCCAATTACAAATTTCTGTAATGATATTTCATAGTGTAATGCGAAAATTTTCAACAAGAGACAATAGTGGAAGAGTGCCAAATTCGTAGTCAAATTAAATAAAAATTAACGTAAAATAAATATCTCAATAACATATCTAATTAACTATGAATGAACAACACTCACAAAAAAAGAGCATTTAATTCCAAAAATGTCTCGAATTGAATTCCATACAAAGGGATTTTAAGAAATAAAAACATTTAAAAACAATTTTTTTTTTAAAAAAAATAAGAGCTGAGAGGGAGAACTGAGAAGAAGCAGCCAAGAAAGTTGGCTTGACCAGCACTCCCTGGCTGGCCTCTTTCTTTCTTTATTATTCATTATCATTTCCCATTCACTTATAATTCCCTTTTGCTTTCTCAAAGCAAGACATCTTACAATTTTTCTCCACAATACACCAACAAAATCCCCAAAAGAAGGCCTCAAAAGTGCAAATTGGTATATGTGATTCCATGAGTATTGTATGGTTTTTCAAGAAAAAATAATATTAGAGAGATAAATATGACATTAGATGAATTATTCTTAATTTGTTTTCACAAAGTCATATAAAATGTTGCATAGATATATATTGTCACATCCGTCAAATTAAGTCACACAGTCAAAATAAACAATAGCGACATAAAATAAACTTGAATTATAATATTATATGTAACTATTTATAATTTTTAATTAACATTTTGATATATAACCTCCTAACACGTCCATTGTTGATTTTTGAGCTTTTATTTCATGTTTGGACCATCTGATGAATAACCTATGCAGTGTTTTATGCACAAAATTGTGTGTTTTGGTACAATTTCGAAATAAACTGTCTTAAAAACTCGAATCATTATATTTTTTCAGCAATTAATTGTTTTTGTAAAGAGGGTGTAAAAACAAAATATTTTAAATTAAAATTGGAAATTCATATTATTAAAATTGCTTTGCTTACTTAACTGTGATAAAAACTTTTTATCCAAACATTTTAAAAGTAGAATAGGAAACAATAATAGTTGATAAAATTTGGAACTTAGATATGTTTCCATTTTCTTGCAACTATTTTCAGAATTTGTTTGACAGTTGACCTAATTCCCTTCCTCATATATAAAAAAAACCTCCAAAATTGCTCGAAAGATCAGTAAATCCATGTACACATAATCTATACAAAGATTTGGAGAAAGGGGAAAGGCCTGAAAATTTGAGGAAAAACCAAGAAATGGGGAATTCCTTTGGGTGTTCAGCTTCAGGGGAGAGATTGGTATCAGCTGCAAGAGATGGAGATTTTGTTGAGGCAAAGATGCTGTTGGACTGCAATCCATGCCTCGCAAAGTACTCGACCTTTGGTGGATTGAATTCTCCTCTCCATTTTGCTGCCGCAAAAGGCCATATCGAGGTTCGAACCTTTTTTTTTTCTTTTTTTTTTCCAGCCAATGGTTATATTCTTGAAAAGACCCGATTTTTCTTTTTCTTTGTCTTTTGGGGTTGGTTTTCTTGTTTCAGTTTCTACTCAAATCTGTTTCTTTTGGTACTTGTCTTGATTTTCGAAATTTTGGTTTTATAGATTGTGGCATTGTTACTGGAGAACGGAGCTGATGTGAATACAAGAAATTACTGTGGACAGGTATAATATCTAGTCTATTTTTCTTCAGTTTTTTTTTAATAAAAAAAATTAATTCTTTCTGGGTTTATAAAGTCAAATCATGTTCTGAGATAGAACTCGGGGTTTGGACATCAGATGGATGGTTTGGTTTTTCTTGTGCAAAAGAAAAATCTTATTGTTTAGATCAACTTAGTTGTGATCAGTGCTTTTGAATTGATAATGAGATAGTATTGATGGGTTTTTGCTTGTATGAACAGATCCGTACAGGGGCAGGGCTGAATTGATCTTTCATCTTTGTTTGATTAAAGTTTTCTCAAGAATTATGATATTGTTTATGCAGACAGCATTGATGCAAGCTTGCCGATACGGTCACTGGGAAGTTGTTCAAACTCTTATTCTCTTTCGATGCAATGTGAGTTTTTAAGTAAATATAATTTTCTTGATTTTCTTCGTTTATTTGTAATATCCAGTAGCTTACATTGAAAAAGATAGGTGAATTTAATCAGTGTATACAATCTTTATGTTCGCTGGTTTATCAATTGGTTACGAGCTAAGACATTAATTCTTGATTGTTTGCTCTGTTAAATTTTGGCACTTTGTGTATCATTGATGGATTATCTTTTGAAGCTCGCAACCTCTGTAAATTTCAGGTTACTAGAGCAGATTATCTTAGCGGGAGGACTGCGCTCCATTTCGCAGCTGTCAATGGTCATTTGCGATGTATAAGATTAGTGGTTGCCGATTTTGTTCCCAGTGTTCCGTTTGAGGCACCAAATTCTCAAACCAATGGGGATGGAAGTGGTGGTGCTAATGATAAAACAAAGAATGACCAGAGGTTTCTGATTTTCTGAAGTCATTTTGGCCATCTTTCTTGTTCCGTATAAGTGTCAAGCAGAAATGGAGGATGATTTATGAGAATAAATAATAACAAGTTCAAATGATTAGTAAAATTTTCGAGATCTGTGCACCTTTATGTATTTTCTTATTTGTACCTTGTTCATTCTGTGACAGTGCTCTCTCCAAATTTGTAAATAAGGCCGCTGATGGTGGTATTACGGCTCTTCACATGGCTGCGTTGAATGGATATTTTGACTGTGTGCAACTCCTACTCGACCTGCATGCAAATGTTTCAGCTGTAACATTCCATTATGGCACGTCTATGGATTTGATAGGTATTCTATTTTCTTGAGTTTTGATTATTTATCCTAGAAAACCCTCTTTTTTTTTTACTGTTTCATGATTTCTTGGAGTCATAAATTTATAGGGGCTGGTAGTACTCCTTTGCATTATGCTGCCTGTGGAGGAAACTTGAAATGCTGCCAGGTGATATTTATTTTTATGTCATTGAATTTGAAGTCTCGAGAAATAAACATTTGGAACTATCTGCCTATTTTTTGGTGGTATTGCAAATGCGGTGTACTGATAATCTTGACCGTTTTAATTTCCACAGATCCTTCTTGCAAGAGGCGCCAGTCGTTTGGCATTAAACTGCAACGGGTACTGAAATTTGGATATGTCTTGTCAATATTGGCTCAAGTACTTGTTTATGTGCAACACACCGGGTGATAGTATAACCTGTTTCAGATGGCTTCCTCTTGATGTCGCAAGGATGTGGGGACGTCATTGGCTCGAGTCGCTGCTCACACCTAACTCTGATTTACCAATCCCAGTGTTTCCACCTTCTAATTATTTATCATTGCCGCTCATGAGTGTGTTAAATATAGCAAGGTAAGAATTAAGATGGAAGATAATTTTTGTTAGCATTCCATCACAGAATACTAATTTTTTTTTCCTCTAAACCATTTTCTTTTGAGGATTCCTCTAAACCAATTTTGATATTTAACACTGAAATTCTTTTTATTTCAACAGAGATTGTGGGTTGCAAGCCTCAACAACTGCATCAGATGATGCCGATATTTGTGCCGTGTGTATTGAGCGAGCATGCAGTGTAGCCGCTGAAGGTCTGGTACCTTTTTCAACATCGATATAATATCGTGTCTGAATTATAATGTATCCACGGTTATTTCCATTATTTTGTGTTGGTATCAAATTCCTTCCTTCTAGTTTATTCTAGCAATGCTTCAACCAAAGGTGGACTAGTGCGCCTAGTTCAATGGTTGTTCCTCTCAAATAAAAAGTTTATTTCATTTGCAATTTCCCTCTTAAGTTTAGTGCCCAATGTCACATTATTGAATATCCACCCCCGAATACCAGTACTATTTATAGATTGAGATGTACCAGCGATCATATCTGCATTTACTTGCTCCAAATTCAAATCTGCGTCCTCAATCTTCCATTCAAGACTTGATAGATGCTAATCTGCTCAATAGTGAACATATATATCTCTGTCCTAACTTTCATGAATATCTCTGTCCTAACTTTCAGGGTGTTCACATGAACTCTGTGTAAGATGTGCTCTCTACCTTTGCTCGACCAGTAACATTCCATCAGAATCATCAGTACCTCCAGGCTCCATTCCCTGTCCTCTTTGTCGACACGGCATCATCTCTTTTGTCAAACTTCCTGGTTCTTCATCAAAGGAGATCAAATTACCATTGTCACTTAGCTTATGCACACCATGCATGCTTCATCCCCGAGAGCCAAATGAATCCGAGGCCTTTGGTTCACCAGATATGCAAAAGAATCGCGTGTCTTCTATTACCTCAGATATGTTTTGCCCCGTCACTTGCAGCCCATTTCCTTCTGTCGCCATGCCTTTATGCACATGCAATGAAGGACCTTGTCCGAATTTTGATTCTGGCGAAAGAGACCCTCAAGAAGAGTCACCTCATCGTTCACAATCCACATCAACCGAACAGGACAAAATGGACGCAATGAGACTGGAGAAAACGACTTGTTCAAGTATGTTTTGGGGAAGAAGAAGCTGCAGCAGGGAGCATCAGTGTAATGCCGAAATAAATGCATGATAATTGGTTTGTTTGAAAAATAGATTTGAGTTAGTTTGAAGTTTTGGGTCTCAAGTCCGATGGACAGTTTGCTTCCATTCCTTTCCTTGTTCGAGAATCCTGTTCGTATTTGTCTGGAAAATGCCACAATCCGCGCCCGTTTCTGTGTTTGCTTTGGTTGACCGAAGGAGCTCGTAAAGATGGTACACCAAGACTAATTGATGATAGTAGTATGCCACCGTATTTGTGGCATTATTAGTTGTTTAAGAATGTTTGGTTTCACAAGTGAAGAAGTATATATAAGTTTCTTCTTTTGCTGGTTGTGTGCTAAGATTTTTGTGAGCCGCAAGTATCTCTACTGGAGTCTACATATCAAACTGGGAGCTATCGTGTTGGTAAATAAGATCGTTTTTTTAGGTTAGTTCAGGTTTTCTTCTGTGTGTTAAATATCTTTGTGATGAACAGCCAAACATGGTAAGTTATTTGTGGGGAAATTATTATCTAAGTCGGAAGTTGCCAGTTTGATTATAAACGACCAGATTGACATTGTTAGGTCCTTGCCTTGTGAGCAATAACTACTCATTGCTTCCAATGCAAAAAGATTTGAAATACTTTGGTTTTTGTACCAGTACCATTTCTTCTCACTAAAGGCTCTCGTTTGGTTGGCTTATTTATTAACTTGAGAATCTGCTAAAAACATATTTTCGTTTTTTATAAAAGAAATTTTGTTTGCAATGTAAATTAAGGTGAAATTTTGAGAAGAAAGATACTGTTTTTTCTTTTTTCGTTTTTTTTAAATGTAAGTTATGGTATTTGAGTGGGGTTAACTGTGAAAATCCGTGTAAAAGCGGCACAAGGTAATTACTTTGTAAATGGTAAGTTTAGCTCATCAATGTTTCCACAAAGTAGAAGCTAAAGTTGAACGACCAGCAATCTCACTAATCATTATTCTGTTACATTGGGACCCCAAGGTTATCTCATCACAAATCCAGTAAAAGATTCACTCTGATTCTAACACACACACCAAGCATTTCATTTCTTCTTATTACCATTATTTTATTATAAAACAAAAAAAAAAAAAAAAGAGAAAAAAAAAAGTTTTGTCTGATCCCACCAGCCAATATCAGCAATCCCAAAAGCAACCAGAATCGTATTAATTAATACCAGTAATCTTGTAATTTTTTGAATTAATTAATCATCTTTTTCTGCAGGCAGTCTCTCTTTGTGCATTGAAGTAGAGTGCAGCAACAGGCAAATCTAGGCCATTTTCTTGTGCAAATCTCCTTGTGTTGAATTGATCCCTTGAAGGAGGTAAGTACTTGACGCTGTGCCTCCCTTTCTGCTTGAAAACAATGAATGCGTAGCGATGGATGCCTATCGTCGGCTTCGGCTTCTCATAGCATACTACTTCTCTCCCTGTTTTATCATGTCATTTCATATTTGTGTTCTGAATTTGACTCGATTTTATGGCTATAAAATTAGAACTTTATTAAACTTACCAAAAGAAGCATCAGTAGTGCCAGGAATATCGGTAACTATCCTGGAAATGTTGTTAAAAATTATATCAGTTCATGTTCATGATCATATATATGCTGAATATACATAATGTATATATAGTTAGATTATTTGAGATATTTTTCATATGTTCACAAACCAGTGGACATGTTCCCTCAGGTAGGGGTCGCTTGGACTCGGAGCATCCGGATCAGTCATGACCTTCAAAAAACAACACAATAAGTCGTTATGAATCCGAGTTTATAAACAAGAGAATAATTCAGAAGATGGTATACTATTAATGTGATATCCCAGTAACACTATCATGTACGCATATATCTATCATGCATCTCGCCGCGTTTTGATTGATCTTTGTAAACGCAAACTTACAAGAGTATAAGCGGCCCTCATGTCTTCTCCGCCTATCTCGACCCTAGGCTTGGCGGCCACAAGAGCTGGCATGAGTTCATGTCCATTGGCAACATGTTTGTTCCCATTATTGTATATCACATTCAACTGCACACTGGGATCGAAAAAATCCACCACTTCTCCTATAATTCTTCCTACACAGAGGGTTTCCGCGAGCCGCGACATGATCACAACTAGTAGAAAAGTGGAAACTTTGAGAGTGAAATGTGTTTTTGTCTGGTTTTGTGCATGGAATTGATGGAAAGAGTGGATTTTTATAGTGCAAAAGAGAAAGGGACGTGTGGGGTTTGGATTACAAGTTTAAAGATTCTTGGGAATTTCTTCTTTCATGCATGAAATGAAAAAAAAAGGTTGTCTGTATTCAGAAAGAAACATGTTTGGAAGAATTTTCGCGTGACTTCTATATCCTACGTTCTTTTATTTCAAAAACCAAATCATGCACGAATTTTTAATATTTTCGCTTAGAATTTATAGATTTTTTTTTCATGCAGTAATCAAATCTTTATTTATGGAGATTTTCCAATATTTTCACTTACAATGGCTGGTGATAAATGGAATTTTCGTTTTTCTTAACAATTGAGACTTTAATGATAAAATATTGGTTTAAAATAAAATTTGTTAAAAAAGGTTTTGTCAATTATATTTTTGTTTTAAATATATTATTATAACAAAAATATAAGTATTTCGTTTTATCTTCGATTAAATTGAGTAAGTCTCTTATAAGACGGTCTCAGTAATATATATATTTGAGATATGTCGATTTGGTCTATACATAAAGTAAAATTAAATACGTGAGATCTCACAAAATTGATGGTCTTGAACGAGTTTTTGTATTAAATTTTTTTTAAAAGCATGTAAAAAAATAATACATAATTACTATTAAATTTCTTATTAACTATTTTTATTTTATTTCAAAAATATGTTTTTTTTAAAAAAAGAGTAACAATTTTTTTAAAAAATACTTCTAAATTTAAACTAAAAAATTAAAGTAGAGATAATTGAAGAATATAATTGTCATATCAAATATTTGTTTTCTCGAAGTTACTGGTTTAGAGAAGAAATTTGTAATATATATATAGCTAGTCTCCAAAAATTATTGATGCGTTATCAGACATTGGCTTGAGAATATTCCTACTATAAAAAATTAATTTCTTTTTGAAAAAATAATTTGTCTTTTGCTCATTGGCTATTTGGGTCGACTTAGGAATCAGAATATAGGCTCTACAAAATTTTAATATAATATCATTTGGGCAAATGGGAATTCTGCTTTTCAAGGTGCTTCTCCAAGTACAAAATACATTATGGCATATGTTGTTTTTCAAAGGGCTTTTACATCTTGCCCAAGAGTGGTATGACAATATAATTTTGGAAACCTTTGACCCATTAATTAATAAATTATTAATATATATTAATATAAATAAATCTATATAAATCCATAGTGCTGGGAACATCTAAATCATATGTATAATATTAATTATCCGATTTAAAAGAATTGTTACTGCCTCATTGGTTCTCCAGTGTCCCAACTTCAAAGAATAACTTATCTCAAAGGTAGTGGTGCCACTTGTCTGATACACAACTTCTTCTCTCTCAGTTATGAATTTCTCTTGAATCACTTACTCAAATATACAACAAAATCCTTTTTTTTTTTAAACCTACTCATTATGTTTGGGATTAAAATACATAACATAGTTATAGCCTATATATTAACATTAGGTGCGTGAAATTTGAACCAAACACGAGATGATCGTGATGTAAATACGTTGAATTTCATTCTCTCATGCACCATTCAAATATTATAATATAAGAAAGCTCAATTAGAAAACTTAGGCAACTTTCTCACGCAATTTTTTTTTTCCTTGAAGAGATTTCCGCTGCTTAAATTGTACTAAATGGTTCATTTGCCTCTCGCTCGGTTTTAGAATGTTAAATTTTATTGCTCGAGATTTAGAAGGTTCGATTTTATATATTGAATCAGGCATTAATTACATGCGTTTGTTCTCATATATATTAGTGTGTTGAGTTTCTCGACCCTTTGATCATCATTGTGTCACTTTGTGTTAAGAAATTTACTTTGACTTAACTCAACCTCAAAAGTTAACTTTAAGGAGGGAGAGTTTCTCTTGTCTATATAAAAGATTCTCAGGATATTAACTCAACCAATGTGAAACACAACTAACACACCAACACACTCCTCTCACGTTCATGAATGAAATGACCGGAACCCAACCAATATGAAACACAACTAACATACCAACAAACTACACTCCTACCAATATGGAACACAACTAACACATCAATACACTGCTACACTTCTCTTGTAGAGACATTAATGAGTGGCCTAACTATGAGACGGGTGGCCCAATTATGGGCAGTCCAACACATGTTGCGGGTCTGAGCTCTGATATCATGTTGAAAAATTGGCTTGGACCTAATTCTACCCCAAAAGCTAGCTCAAGGGGAGAGAGTTGCTCTTGTCTATATAAGGGCTCCCAGGATATTAACCCAACCGATTTGGGATACAACTAACACACCAACAGGTGTGATTATAAATGCATGTGGAGTAACTTGAATACTTATATATACTTAACAAAATTGAATAGCAATCTAGGTTTCATTTGGAGTGGTTTTCTTTATATTCCCAATAACCAATATTAGATGATATGCGACAAGTACATTTTTGTGAAAGACTTATGCTATTGTATAATTAAGGGCGGGAAAAAATACTCAATTTTTGGTATTCCGAGGTTAATATATAGAAAAATACAGGATTATTGGTACTGTGACAGTATGAAATTTGAAAATTTTTGGTATATACCATAATAACAAAATACCGAAGCAATACATAAAAATTTTAAAATATATAAGGTTTTCTTTGATATAAAACGACATATACCGATATCATACCAAAATATCGGTATGGTATAATAGGCTAGTTATATGTACCGAAATTTCAGTATACCGTATAAAATCTTCTTATAACATAATTTTCGTTACGATACACGATTTTCGGTACCATACGACCATTTTGTAAAATGACGGTCATACACACGATTACATATTGTTATTGAAATTACAAAATTATCTTAAATACACTTTAGTTTAAAAAATGTATGTAAGATAGTTTTATATGTATAACAATGTGTGTAACTGATGTCCCAAAAAAAAATATGGGTCTGGTCCGACTTGAACCCGATAATCCATGCCCAAGAAAGATAATTCAAAGTACATTATTGTTGGAAAACGGTGTTCAGATCAATTAGAATTGATACCCGGTGCAGCGGAAGTTTAAAAATTTTATTTTATTAATATGGAACGATTTCATATCTGGGTATCAAAACTTTTACGATTAAATTCATACAAGTAAAACAAATAATCACAATTAATGTTTTACCTTAAATCTCGAAACGAGATTATGGACTCCAACAGAATTTAATCTGCTCTTCTTGTAAATCCCGGGAATTGATGGCGTCACGATCAATCACCGGAATAAGGTCCACGAACAGAAAACAGAAACCCTTTGATTGACTGCACTAGAAATCAATCAGAAGTTTTGCGTAGAGAATAAACAGATATGATCTGTTAATTCAGAATTGTAATTTTTCACAAAAATCACAATCCGAATTTTCTCAAAAAGAGCAAGGAATTTTCGAAAAATCCCTTGGAATTATTTATGCAGTGTTCGAAAATTATAAGACACAATGTAGTTGATTTTCGAACCCAACACCTCTATTTATAGATAATTTCTAGTTATAATTGTATCAGGACTCTAACTCCTTAAAGCCCACAATCCATAACTTAAGCCCAACAAGCCAAGCCCGTTGTTATAGAAATTAATATAAAATTCATCGTGACTCCGATTGATAAACTGATTTCACCAATGTGCACAGAAACCATTTCTGCATCTTTTAGAGTCAATATAATTTTTCTGAATCCGAATTCAGTGATTTCCAAAAATGCCCATCCCTATGTCATTTTAGGAAATCTCACTCCCTTTAGTTAAGAAGTCCAACTTCTCTTTCATTAAATTTAACTCTTTAAATTTAACTATCTCTACGGGGTTTTAGTAATCCATTACTTGTGTAACCCTCAATGGTTCAGGAATACAGCTAGCCGTGGGCTCACAACTCCTTGTGACTCAGAACAACAATTTCCGACTTACCCATCGAATCATGGTAAGAGCGCCTAGCAACATCGCCTCATGATTCCCTAGGTATTACTGATAGTGCCTGCAAGAACCAGTAGATTTTGGTTAGCGTACAGTACGATCCCTTCAACCATATATCCCGATCGAATCAACAACCATTGGTATATCGAGAGTCGTTCGAGATTCGATAACTATGCATAACATCTTGGAGATCTATTAGTGACATCGCATGTGTTACTAGGATAACCCATTAACCTAAAACACATCATGTACTCTGGTTAGAGATTCGTCACACTAATATCTCCTCAGATCGCAGAGGATATCCACACTCACAAGTATGTGGTGAATCCTTGACAACAAAGCATCGACTCCTATATGTGTCGTAACTGTACCCAATCCCGATACCTGATGACCCCAATAGAGTCGGTAAACGAGTCAAAGTACAGTACTAGCATATAGAGTCTCAATGATGTTTCAAGTAATAAGGACTAATGGTGTACAACCAAAACCGCGGACTTTATCCACTCGATAAGTGATAACCACTAGGAAAGTCCGAATAGGGTAGTTCGATCATTCATCATATGAATATCCATTTTTGAACATCTCTATGTTCCATACCAATGAAACGTGGTACTCGGCATCGCAAATGCTAGTCTCAATCTCGAGCGATCCTTATCCCTTTTTTGCGGACGGCTCAATTGACTAGGAACAATTTAGAATATACAGTGACTATAAGATGTGTTTTATGATAGCCATCCCCATGTGCTACCACATCGTACATACACTATAGTATATTCAAGGTCTTTATCAAAAATAATAATATTATATCATAATATAACAATATGAAGAAAGATAAAGTCAATACCATTATAAAAGTGTAAATTATATTAAACAAAAGATTGTTTTACATAGAGTCATAAAAGCCCTTAGCCACAAGTTGGCTAACTGGGCACCCACTCTTTCAATCTCTCACTTACCCTAAAGCCAACTAGTCATACTACGTAATCCCATTGCTTCGCGATGTTTGTCAAACAATGGTCCTGGCAAGGGCTTAGTAAGCGGATCAGCGACATTGTCTGTAGAGGCCACTCTCTCGACACTAATGTCTCCTCTTTCCACAATCTCCCGGATGATGTGGTATTTCCTCAGTACGTGTTTGGACTTCTGATAAGACCTTGGCTCCTTTGCCTGAGCAACGACACCCGTGTTGTCACAGTACACCGGGACTGGACCAACAGCTTCAGGAATTACACCCAACTCTTGGATGAATTTCCTTATCCAAACCGCCTCTTTAGCAGCAGCTGATGCTGCAATGTATTCTGCCTCAGTGGTGGAATCCGCTGTGGTGTCTTGCTTGGAACTCTTCCAAGAGACAGCACCGCCATTGAGCACGAATACAAATCCAGAGGTTGATTTCGAGTCATCCACGTCACATTGGAAGCTAGAGTCGGTGTAGCCTTCCAACTTCAATTCTCTTCCTCCATAAACCATGAACACATTCTTAGTCCTTCGCAAGTACTTAAGAATATCCTTCACGGCTTTCCAATGCATTTGACCGGGATTGTCTTGATATCTGCTCGTGACGCTCAGAGCATAGGCCACATCCGGTCTGGTAGATATCATCCCATACATGATACTACCAATGGCTGACGCATATGGTATGTGTGTCATCTTCTCTATCTCTTCGTCAGTCTTGGGACACATAGACTTGGATAAAGAAACTCCATGACACATAGGTAGATGTCCTCTCTTGGACTCATCCATTGAAAACCTTTTCAATATGGTTTCGATGTAGGTTGATTGAGTAAGTCCTATCATTCTCTTAGATCTATCTCTATAGATCTGTATCCCAAGAATATAGGAGGCCTCACCCAAATCCTTCATCGAGAATCTACTTGATAACCATATCTTTGTTGACTGCAACATCCCTACGTCATTCCCCATGAGTAGAATGTCATCAACATAAAATACTAAGAATGTTACCACATCCTTAACTACTTTCTTGTACACGCATGGTTCTTCCGGGTTTTTGATGAAACCAAAATCCTTTATTGTTTCATCAAATTTCTGGTTCCAACTTCTTGATGCTTGTTTGAGACCATAGATTGATCTCTGAAGCTTGCATACCTTATGCTCGCTTCCCATGGATGTGTATCCCTCAGGCTGCGTCATATAGATCTCTTCCTTAATGTTTCCATTAAGAAATGCAGTCTTTAAATCCATTTTCCATATCTCATAGTTATATCATGCTGCTATGGCAATAAGGATTCTTATGGACTTGAACATTGCGACTGGTGAAAAGGTTTCATCATAATCAACTCCTTGTCTTTGAGTATAACCTTTTGCCACCAATCGTGCCTTGTAGGTCAATACCTTTCCATCAGGTCCAAGCTTTCTCTTGTAGATCCATTTGCACCCAATTGGAACAATTCCATCGGGAGGATCTACTAAAGACCAAACTTGGTTAGAATGCATCGAATCTATTTCCGATTGCATAGCTTCAAGCCATAAATTTGAATCCGCATCAGAAATTGCTTCCTTGAAGTTTTTTGGATCACATCCAATGTCGGGTTCACTTTGATCCCCTTCAAGAAGAAGACCATATCTAATAGGAGGCCTAGAAGTCCTTTCGGATCTCCTAGTAGTAGGCGTGTCTTGTGATGATTCTTGAGGTGTAGGATCGCTATTTTGTATCTCGGGTTCTTCTCGAATTTCTTCGAGTTCCATCATCTTGCCTTTCTTATCCAATAAGAACTCCTTCTCCAAGAAGGTGGCATTCCTTGAAACAAACACTATTGTTTCATTAGGATGATAGAAATAATATCCGATTGAATTCTTCGGATACCCCACAAAATAACATAAGGAGGATCGACTATCCAACTTATCTCCCACTGTCTGCTTCACGTAAGCAGGACATCCCCAAATCCTCAAGTACGAATACTTAGGAGCTTTGCCATTCCATAACTCGTATGGTGTTTTATTTACTGCTTTAGTGTGGACGTTGTTTAACAACAATAGTGTCGTTTCAAGCGCGTAGCCCCAAAACGAAGGTGGTAGCTCAGTGAAGCTCATCATGGATCGAACCATGTCCAACAAAGTTCAATTGCGATGCTCTGAAACACCATTAAGCTGAGGTGTCATAGGAGGAGTCCACTGTGAGAGAATCCCATTCTCTTTTAGATAGTCCAAAAACTCGGTACTTAAGTATTCTCTACCTCGATCCGATCGAAGTGCCTTAATACTTTTACCTAGTTTGTTTTCTACTTCAGCCTTGAATTCTTTGAACCTTTCAAATGCTTCAGACTTATATTTCATTAAATATAAATACCCATACCTAGAATGATCATCAGTAAAGGTAATAAAGTAGGTGTTGCCACATTTAGTACCAATCCTAAATGGACCGCAAACATCTGCATTTTGACTACGCTCAGGTTTCCCTTTGAAAGGAGATTTAGTCATTTTTTCCTTTAGGCAGGACTCACAAGTAGGTAGAGAGTTAATATCAGACATATCAAACATGCCCTCTCCCACTAGCTTGTTCATCCTCATTGAGGAAATATGACCTAGCCTAGCATGCCAAAGGTTTGCCGGGTTTTGACTATCCTCCTTCCTTTTAATTATTGTTATCGGTTTATCAACATAATTAATTGGAACGTCTTTTAATTTTAAGCTATATAGATCGTTTTCAAGTTGTCCATTTCCAATCAAACATTCATTCTTGTAAATATTGCAAATCCCATTTACAAAATTGCAAGAAAAACCATCTCTATCAAGCATAGAAATAGATATAATATTTTTGATCAAATCCGGAACATATAAAACATCTCTCAAAAATAACTTAAAATTGTTCTGCAAAACTAAATAAATGTCTCCTATAGCTTTGGCTTCGACTCTAGAACTATTCCCGAGCCTTAGCTGGGTCTCACCCATCCTTAGCTTACGACTTCTTGTCATTACCTGCAAATCATTGCAAATGTGAGATCCACATCCGGTATCCAATACCCAAGAAGAAGTATTAAGCGAAACATTTATTTCAATGTAAAACATACCCTTTGCAGTTCGCAACTGTTCGAGGTATTCTTTGCAGTTACGTTTCCAATGACCGGGTTTTTTGCAGTAATGGCAAACGTTTTCATCTTTTATCTCAATTGAAGCCTTGGCCTTTCCCTTCTTATTTGGTACAATCTTCTTGGGCGGGGCAGAACGTTTCTTACCTTTTCACTTGGTCCTTTCTTAGAGTTAGAAGAGGAGCCAACCAAGAGTACCGGTTTATCCTTCTTTAGTGTGGCTTCATAAGTCACAAGCATATTGACCATCTCTTCAAGGGTGGCCTCTATCTTGTTCATATTGAAGTTCATCACAAAGCCGTCAAACGACGAAGGAAGTGAAAGAAGCAACAAGTCCACATTGAGTTCATGCTCTAATGTCAGTTCGAATTTTACCAACTTTTCAATGAGCCCAATCATGTGTACCCCATGCTCACGGACCGAAGTCCCATCTCGCATGCGGCATGTCATGAGCTCTTTGACAGTCGCAAATTTCTCGGCCCTTGACTGAGCTCCAAAAATTTCCTTGAGTGCGCTGTGAATGTCAGCAGCATTCACCGCATCCTCAAATCGCCTCCGGAGTTCATCAGACATTGATGCTAGCATATAACTCTTTGCCTTGACATCATGGTCCCACCAATCGTCAAGCTTTTTCAACTCTTCCGGACTAGTGTTAGCCGGGGCTTCCTTCGGAGGACGCTTCTCTAACACGTAGAAAGCCTTATCCTAATTTAGAATGATTTTTAACTTACGGAACCATTCCGTATAGTTAGCGCCAGTCAACTTGTTTTGATCGAGAATTGAGAGTAGTGGATTACGCGAATTCATAATAATGAAATACTGAAAAAGGAAACAGACAATAATCAGTGATTTGTTTAATTAATTTACTAAGACATAAAATATGGCGAATTTCATTTTATGAATTACACTCCCACTATTTTGACGATTTCACTACCCTCTAGTGAAAACGAGAAACATTTTCTTTAGTGGGAACATGGAGTCCAATTGACAAACTATGGTCCCGAATAATATCAGTCAACCACAATTTTCAAAAGGTAGAGCCCAATTACTTCCAAAGCAACCTCCATGTTTTTACCTCATGTCCAATAAGGGCCCAATAATATGACGCCGTTTATTGTGACATGTCAAGATGACCCATCAATATTAAGTTGTGATGGACGGTCGCCATGTGAATCCCCAATAATATGAGCCAATCCCATGGGAGTTCCACCCAACTTACAACATGTGTCGATCCAATGTACAGCTTTCCGACGAACGCCCCCCCCCCCCCCCAATAATATGAGCCGGACCGTATCCGCGGGTAGCATCACATACATTGATCGTTGATGGAAGGTAGGAATATTTAAACAATATTTAAAATTTCCTTTTGTTTATCTTGATATCAATTTTAAATCATATTTAAAATGAGAGATTTTATTTTGAAAATTTGTCTCATCATGCAAATTATGTATGCTTGCGGGATTCATACAATTTATGTCTAAACATGCATACATCAATAATATCATATATTATTAAAGGATGATCGATCCCATTAACTATTCGACCCGTGGTTGCCAATCACGAGTCTAAGTCCAATCCTAGGTGATATGCAAGTATGCAATGCAATCCTATTACATTGTGCTTTCAATTTACATTTATTCGGTCTTCATTGTCTGCTGGGCCCACCATTTCTTCAAATCTTTGTCTCCCACTAAGTCTAATAAATTTACAATAAATTTTGATGACAAATATGGGATACATTTTTAGGATTGATACTAAATGTGGCAACACCTACTTAATCGTTAAAATCTTCAAAAACGAGGCTTAAAATTTTGTACAATCGATTAATTTAATCGTTTGATCTGAGCAACCTGGCTCTGATACCACTGTTGGAAAACGGTGTTCAGATCAATTAGAATTGATACCCGGTACAGCGGAAGTTTAAAAATTTTATTTTATTAATATGGAACGATTCCATATCTGAAGATCAAAACTTTTACGATTAAATTCATACAAGTAAAACAAATAATCACAATTAATGTTTTACCTTAAATCTCGAAACGAGATTATGGACTCCAACAGAATTTAATCTGCTCTTCTTGTAAATCCCGAGAACTGATGGCGTCACGATCAATCACCGGAATAAGGTCCACGAACAGAAAACAGAAACCCTCTGATTGACTGCACTAGAAATCAATCAGAAGTTTTGCGTAGAGAATAAACAGATATGATCTGTTAATTCAGAATTGTAATTTTTCACAAAAATCACAATCCGAATTTTCTCAAAAAGAGCAAGGAATTTTCGAAAAATCCCTTGGAATTATTTATGCAGTGTTCGAAAATTATAAGACACAATGTAGTTGATTTTCGAACCCAACACCTCTATTTATAGATAATTTCTAGTTATAATTGTATCAGGACTCTAACTCCTTAAATCCCACAATCCATAACTTAAGCCCAACAAGCCAAGCCCGTTGTTATAGAAATTAATATAAAATTCATCGTGACTCCGATTGATAAACTGATTTCACCAATGTACACAGAAACCATTTCTGCATCTTTTAGAGTCAAGATAATTTTTCTGAATCCGAATTCAGTGATTTCCAAAAATGTCCATCCCTATGTCATTTTAGGAAATCTCACTCCCTTTAGTTAAGAAGTCCAACTTCTCTTTCATTAAATTTAACTCTTTAAATTTAACTATCTCTACGGGGTTTTAGTAATCCATTACTTGTGTAACCCTCAATGGTTCAGAAATACAACTAGCCGTGGGCTCACAACTCCTTGTGACTCGGAACAACAATTTTCGACTTACCCATCGAATCATGGTAAGAGCGCCTAGCAACATCGCCCCATGATTCCCTAGGTATTACTGATAGTGCCTGCAAGAACCAGTAGATTTTGGTTAGCGTACAGTACGATCCCTTCAACCATATATCCCAATCGAATCAACAACCATTGGTATATCGAGAGTCGTTCGAGATTCGATAACTATGCATAACATCTTGGAGATCTATTAGTGACATCGCATGTGTTACTAGGATAACCCATTAACCTAAAACACATCATGTACTCTGGTCAGAGATTCGTCACACTAATATCTCCTCAGATCGCATAGGATATCCACACTCACAAGTATGTGGTGAATCCTTGACAACAAAGCATCGACTCCTATATGTGTCGTAACTGTACCCAATCCCGACACCTGATGACCCCAATAGAGTCGGTAAACGAGTCAAAGTACAGTACTAGCATATAGAGTCTCAATGATGTTTCAAGTAATAAGGACTAATGGTGTACAACCAAAACCGCGGACTTTATCCACTCGATAAGTGATAACCACTTGGAAAGTCCGAATAGGGTAGTTCGATCATTCATCATATGAATATCCATTTGCATGCTTTGAACATCTCTATGTTCCATACCAATGAAACGTGGTACTCGGCATCGCAAATGCTAGTCTCAATCTCGAGCGATCCTTATCCCTTTTTTGCGGACGGCTCAATTGACTAGGAACAGTTTAGAATATACAGTGACTATAAGATGTGTTTCATGATAGCCATCCCCATGTGCTACCACATCGTACATACACTATAGTATATTCAAGGTCTTTATCAAAAACAATAATATTATATCATAATATAACAATATGAAGAAAGATAAAGTCAATACCATTATAAAAGTGTAAATTATATTAAACAAAAGATTGTTTCACATAGAGTCATAAAAGCCCTTAGCCACAAGTTGGCTAACCGGGCACCCACTCTTTCAATTATATCGTAGCAAGGCCCAAAAATGATGAACATCCCAACCAATACAAAAATTTTATGTTCATGATCCAAGTCTTAGCTCCTGTTCGCATTGGGCTGAGCCCTGTTAGGGTGAAATAGGCGCCCGACCTGGGATCAATACAAAGGATAAGAGTTTGGAAGTCTTAAAACACTTGAGATAAAATCCCCATAAATCTGGGATTAGATAAGGTTCATAAGGCGATTCAAAGAGCCTTAGCCGTCCTAATTGAGTCCTACTCTAACACAAATTCTTTCTCAACAAGGTAACTTACCCCTCTAACCTCTATAAATACCAGATATTTCTTATGGTTTGACACATTCACTTCTTCTATTAACATATTCACTCACTTTATTTTCGTTCTTTCCTTCTTATTTTTTGAGCACTGACTTAGGCATCGGAGAGGTCAAGCCGAAAACACTTTCGGCGCCCCCTAACGAAGTTTCTGTCTGTGCATAATATTTTCATGCCCGACCCGACCTGATTTACAAGAGATTTGAATATTCACTCTATCAGACCAAATCCAAGGTAAATTTTTAAACGCATCAATTGGCGCCGTCTGTGCGAATTTGAAAACAAAGGGTTAAGATGGTGAGTACAAGAGAAGAAACAAATTTTGGATTCTCGCATGTCTTGCACATCAGAAACTTGAGAAAAATAATGAAATTAAATGAACCGTCGGATCGGGTTCAAATTTTGTATGCATATTTATTAACATGTTATCAAGGATATGAACAATGGAGATCATGATTGGCGGCTTGTAGAATCAGATATGGACCATCGAACAGACGCTGCTCGCTCGCACAGCTAGACCTGGCCACGGTCCGGGTCCGGGTTGGCATTTAGCCAACCCTTAACCGGCCCGCCAATGGCCGGTTCCGGTCCGGGTCGGTGAACCGACGGTTCTGGTCCGGGTCCAGTTAACCGCTGGTTCAGGGTCCGGGCTAACCGTGTCATTTTAAAAAATAATAATAATAATTGCAGCGCACCAGCGCTGCATTGGAGGCGCTGGGGCGCTAAACCTTCGAATTTAATTCAAAGGTCAGCGCCCCAGCGCTGACATTGCAGCGATAGGGCGCTGCACCTTCGAAATTTAATTTTTTTTAAATTTTTAAACAAATTTTTAATAAGACATATTCTTTAAATAATCTCAATCAAATATTTCATATCTAGATAATAAAAATCTATTACATTTATTAAATAAACAATATATTAGAATTTCAACATCTTAATATCTTATGACTTAATATTACAAATCTATTACATTTTATTCTACTTCACTCGCATTTCCTCCCGTCGTAGTTCCGGATGTTCCTTCGGTATCATCTTGGTCTTCTTCATCACTTTGAATATGTTGTGTTCGAGTAACGGCTTTTGACCAATCATTGAGCAAACATTGGGCTTCCAAGTTTTCCGGCCTTAAGCTAGAACGTCTCTCGTCCAATGTATTTCCTCCAATACTAAATTCTTGCTCCACTGCAACTGTTGAAACCGGACAAGCTAGAATTTCTTTTGCCATTATAGCCAAAATTGGATATATTTGTGTTTTTTGCGACCACCATCTCAAAATGTCGAAGTTTTCCTCATCTGTATCACTAAAATCAAAAGTAGTGGTAAAATAATTCTCAAGTTCCTGACTGGAACTTGAGGATCCTCGTGAACGTTTCGTTCGTTCCCTTAATAAAAGTTGTGCTTTAGTAAGTTTAGAAGAAACATTACTAGTTGCAGTGGATTGTGTTTCATGTGAAACAATTGGTCCACCATATTTGATGTTATATTCATTATAAATATCAAGTAAATGAGTTTTAATATTAAACAAAATCAATGAGATAGAAGGAATCGTTTCCGCAATAGGCTCCTAAGATTCATAATATAATGTTAACATGTCGCTTAAGCCATCTAATTTAAGTCTAGGATCTAAAACAAAAGCACATAAAAAAATTTCAGGAATGAGCAAAAAATATTTTTCCCATTTTGCTTTCATGACGAGAATACATTGAGATAAAGCACTATCATTAGAATTAACATGTTCATGAAAAATACAAGCAATGTTGCAACAATGTGTTAAAATTAAATGTGAAGTAGGGTAATAAACACCGGATAATTGGTCACTAGCATCATTAAAAACTTTTAAAATTTCACAAATACTAGTGCATATTTTCCATTGATTTGAAAACAAATAAATATCACGAGCTTGAACAAATTGATGAAAAAATGTACATAATAAATTTTTATATTCAAAAGAGGATAATAACAATTTATATGTTGAATTCCAACGAGTTGGAACATCTCGTGCAAACCGCTTAGGCTTCATACCATTTACTCTACAAAATTTTTTCCATTGCTTCATAACTTGGGGGTGCGTCCATAAATAATGAATAGCGTTTCTAATTGGTTGAATTTGTGTGCCTAAATTTTTTAGCCCATCTTGAACACACAAATTTAAAATATGACATGTGCATCTAATATGAAAAAATTTGCCACCTAGTGATGGTTTACATATTTCAATAAGCTCACTAATACTAGAAGTATTTGCACTAGCATTATCAAAAGACATTGAAAAAACTTTGGTAGTTAGACCATATTCTCCTAAAATAACAAATATAAGTTGCGAAATATTTTGTGCCGTGTGTGATTCGTTGAAACATCTATATGCAAGCAACATTTTTTGAATGTTCCAATTATTATCAATCCAATGACATGTAATACCCATATATGAACAACTTTGCCAATGATCACTCCAAATATCGGAACACAAAGAAACTTTATTATTCAAACTATAAAATTCCTTAATTAATTCTTTCTTTTGATCAACGACTAACTTTTTCATTGTGCGTTTGAGACTATTTCTTGGAATACGTCTAATAGAAGGATTTGCACTTGTAGAAAGCCAATTTTCAAAAGATAATTTATCGCTAAAACTAAAAGAAAGTTGTTCAACCGCACAAAATTTAGCCGTTTCTTCTCTAACTCTAGCTTCGTTATATTTAAATAGTTAAGATTCATTACCCGATTGAGAAGAGAATGCCGGAATTTGAGTTTGACCACGATCAATACCAATTTCCACCAGATGATTTTTCTCGATATGCCGCGTCAAAGTTCCATAACCACCTCCTTGTTTAAATTTGTAACATTTTGAACAATATTTGCATTTGGCTTGCAAATCACCGGAGGGAAGCGTCACCTTGTCGAAGTGTTTGGTGAAGATATCGGATGTCGGGCGAGGCACCGCTCGAGTTTGTCTTTGAGAGGCCGCCGGATCGTTCATACTTTCTTGACTTGCATGATGACGTGGTGGTGGTGGTAGTTGTTCAACTTGTTGTCTTTGTTGCGTCTCTTGTCGAATTTCTTGAATTTCATCATCGAAATATTCAAGATCAAATCCATCGACATTGAATTGAGGATACTAGACCTCGGGTGGTATGATGTTCTTTTCCTTTCCTTTTCCTTTGTCACCCCTACGACTTGATCCCGCTCCGGACATTTGTAATTGTATAAATATGAAAATAAATCAACAATTGACAATAAACCAATAATCGAAACTTGATATTTTTGATAATTCAAGAAATTAAAAGGAATTGAGAATAGAGAGAATGAAGAGAGAATTCTGTAAACAAAATGAAAAGAGGTTGGGGGTATTTATAGATAAAAAGTAGGTTTTTTTTTAAAAAAAAATAGCCGGTTGACCCAGCGGGTCGGGCGGGTCGACAACGGCCACAAGATCGTGGCCGTTGATCTCAACGGCCACTTGCTAGTGGTCGTTGGATCTGGGCGCCCTGATGGGCGCCACGTGTCCAACCCTCCGGGTTGGACGGTTCCAACCCGGCGGGTCGGACCCGTGCAACCCGGCGGTTTGACCCATCGGGTCGCCGGTTTTCCCATAGGAAAACCGGGACCGGACCGCCTAGTGGCCGGTCCGGTCCCGGTTTCGGGTCGAGCCTGTTGACCCAGTTAACTGTCCCGTTGACCACGGGCCGATTCCGGGCCAGGTCCGAGCCCAACCCGGCCCTTGGCCAGGTCTACGCACAGCTTCTATGTGTTTTTCGCATGACTTGCGCATCATAAACTTTAAAAAATCGTTGCAATTAATTGAACCGTCGGATTGGGCTCAAATTTTGTATGCATACTCATTAATATTTTTCTAGCATCTGAATGGTGGAGATCGTGATTGGTGGCTTGTAGAATCAGATCTGGACCGCCAAACAGACGATGCTCTCTCGCACAGCTTCTATGTGTAGTTCTTCGCAGGGCTTGAATATCAAAATCTTGCAAAAATCATAGGAATTAATTAAATTGTCTGAAGAGTTCAAATTTGGTATGCATATTTGTAATCATGTTATCAAGAATATGAACAGTGGAGATTGTGATTGGTGGCCTGTAGAATCAGATCTGGACCGTCGAACAGGCGCTGCTCGCTCGTACAGCTTCTATGTGTTTTTCGCATGGCTTGCATATCAGAATTTTTAAAAAATCATATAAATTAATTTAACCGTCGGATCGAGTTCAAATTTGGTATGCATATTTATGATCATGTTATCAAGTATCTAGCGGCAGTGCACAACGTTTTCCATGTATCCATGCTTCGGAGATATGTCTCCAACCCGTCGCATGTGTTGGATTTCGAGCCCTTACAGTTGCCACCAGATCTAGTGTATGAGGAGAGGCCAGTACGGATCTTGGCTAGGGAGGAGCGGAGGCTTAGGACGCGGGTCATACCGATGGTCAGAGTCCAGTGGCTGAATCATTCAGAGGAGGAAGCTACTTGGGAGACCGAGGCAGACATGAGGACTCGCTACCCGGAGTTGTTCGGGTAAGTACTTTAATTTCGAGGACGAAATTCAATTTAAGGGGGGGAGAATTGTAACACCCGGTATTTTAAATACGTAAATCCGCATGCATAATTAGGATATTTAATTATTTAAATTTTAGATTTATGGGTTAAATAATTATGTGAATTAATTGTGCATGATTTAATTTATTTTTAAGCATTTAACCCATAATTAGTGATTTTTATGATTTTTAGTATTTTAATTATTTTATCGCGTTGACGGGACCGTGGACGGACGAGATGACAACTTTCCACCCAAATTATTTTATGAGTCTTTTTAGAACCCTAAAATATTATTTTGAGTTTTATTATCTCAAAATTTTAAGTATTTAATTTTATATAATTTTAGGAGTCCATTTTTATCCAAATTAAGCCATTTTAATGACTTTTTATTTTCTTTAAAAATTCCCTAAATTAATATTTCGGGAATTTCAATTATTTATCAGGTTTCTTTTTTTTTAATTAGAGTTCTAAGCAATATATGTTATATATTAAAATCCTTATTAATAATTTTTAATTTACCTAAAACCTATTTTATTAATTAAAACCTAAACCTAATCTACCCAACCCCACACACACACACGCCTCCATCACTCAGCCGACACCCCACTATTCATCATCCTCTCCATCGGTCGAGACAGTCCCAAGAACTCCATAGCCGATCCCCTCAAGTTTTTTTTAGGTTTCTCGTCGCCCCGTCGTCCCGGAATCGTCATCTACGCCTACGTCTTTCCATTCTACGGTGCAAGGCATGATTCTTTCTTTAATTTTCGTACCATCTCAGTTATTATAGTGTGCGTATGGTGTATGCATCAAAACTTTAAAGAATTTTCAGAAAAAGATGGGTTTGTTCGGTTGTATGCACATGGCTCTTTGATTTTCATTGACATGCTCACGTTTTTTATGGTTATGGGCGTCTAGGTTGCTGGTCAGAGGTTCCTAGGTTGAGGGAGGGTGGCTTGGACTCGAGTGGCTCGAGTGGTTCGAGCCAAACGAGCCCAAGATTGGAGCTAGTGCAGATCAGGTGCTTGGGGGTGCACAGACTAGGGTTCGGGAAGAGGCTTCGGCTTTGGCTTCGTGGACTGCATGGGGCTGGGGGCTGGGGCAGGTTAGCACCGCCCAGACGTGGGCTACGTCTGGGCGGCGGCGCTCCGGCCAGGGGCGGCCGGAGCAGGCCGGCAGCATCCATGGAGTGGCTGCTGCTCACGGCCGCAGCAGAATAGGGGGAGGGGCGATCGGGTTTAGGGTTAGGTGATGGGTCCGGGTCGGGTTGGTGGTCCGGGTCAAGTCAATAGGGTCTAGGGTCGGGTCAAGTGAGTCCGGGTCCGGGTTAGGTGGGCCGGGCTCGAGTCTTTTTAATTTTAAAGTATTTTATGAATTAATTGGTTTTTGGGCCAATTAATTAGAAATAAAATTATTTGGACTCCCAAATAATTTTATTTGGGCTTTTAAAATTTTAATTAAGTTAGTCCATGAATTTATGGGCTTTTGAGCCCATAAAAGTTATTGGGCCAGTCTTTGGGCTGTTGGGCCCATTGGGCCAGTTTAAGTTGTTATTGGGCCTAGAAGGTTTTATGGGCTTTGAATTAATTTAATTGGGCTTAAGTATGATATCGGGCCAGTCTCAGTGTTAATGGGCCAGATTTAAGTAAATGAGCTTGAGTGTTAGGGCCAGCAGTCCAGTACGATCCATGAGAAATTTGCATGTGTCCTGAATATATATTTAATTATTTTTATGCATTTAAGTTATTTTAATATTTATATGTTAGTAAGAAATTAAATTAAATATATATGAAGGACACACATTTTTATTCAAGTACATGCATTCATGAAATAATATTTTATGCATGATTTAATGTTTAAGGTTGAGCAAGAAAATATTTTATGTTGGAAGTTGAAGTAGTGTGACAATTTAAGGGGGATTCGTCCCCATATGATTGAAGGGCAGTTTACTGCCAATTTAAGAGGTGATTCGTCACCGGCCACGTACGTTGGTTTCCACGCTGATCAGTATTTAATGTATGATTTAAGGTTACACTATGGATACAACCATGCTATGTTAGAAAATTAATTTGCTCAACAATGTTATGTATTATGTTATTTAAGTTTATTTAAGTTACGTTATGTTATGTAATTTTTAAGCATGCTCATTCATGTATATGTATGTATTAGTATTTAATTATTTTAAATTATTTTTAAAACCCTTGTTATGTTAGCATGTTGGGCCTCTAGGCTCACTACACTGGTATGGTGCAGGTGAGTACGTTGAGGAGGATGTTGTACCCATCGGAGGCGAGGATGTATGAGCGGACATGCAGTGACCCCGTGACCGTGATAGATGTCTGAGTCACGTGCATGTTTATTTATGTCAGCATGCTACATTTTATATTATTTTTCAGTAGTTGGGAATTTTGAATATTTTTATGGAATATTGTTAGTGCATGCAAATTTTAATCATTTTATTTATGCAGTATTTTTAATTAAATATTTGACTCAGATATTTATTTTATTTTAAAGAATGCATTTTTATTTAAGTATTTATTTGTTTATTTAGTTATTTATTTATTTTAAATCTTTTTATTCTGTGCATATATGTATGTGCATATATGTACATATTTTATTTAGTAAGTAATAAAAAAAAAAATTCCGCATATTTATTTATTAATTATAGAGTTAGGGTCGTTTCAGTTGGTATCAGAGCACGGTCCTTGGAGGGGTCATTACTGCTATGCGAGCTCAGAAATCCACGCTACCGGTCTGTAAGTTTTAAGTGTTTATAGCATGATTTAATTTTTAGAATTTAAGTTAGCATTAAATTTTAAACAACTTAGTTATGCATGGCGATTTACGTAAATAAATATGTGGTGGTGCAGAATGCCTCCGAGACCAGCTAACAGACGTGGGGGACCTCCACCTCCACCTCCACCTCCACAGAACCCTATCGCAGCATTGGAACAGGCCAATGCAAATATGATGGCAGGGATTACTGCTCTGTTAGAGCAGCAGGCTACTCGTCCCAGGTTGTCCCACGAGGAGGACGTTGCTGAGAGGTTTCAGAAGAAGGGACCCAAGGAGTTTGTGGGGACCACCGATCCTTTGGTGGCGGAGGGATGGATTCGCTCTCTGGAGTCCATCTTTGCTTATATGGGGATCACAGACGCCGACAGGGTGAACTGTGCGACGTACATGCTGCGGGGTGATGCAGCGCTCTGGTGGGAGGGTGCAGCCAGGGGAGTTCACCTTCCTACACTGACCTGGGCAGAGTTTAGGCGTATCTTCTACGCCAAGTACTTTACTGAGGATGTGCGCAGTCGCATGATCCGTGAGTTTATGAGTCTCCGTCAGGGGGACAAGGCCGTGGTTGAGTATGTGAGGCTGTTTGAGAGGGGCTGTCACTTTGTGCCCTTGATTGCTGATAGTCCGCAGGAGAAGATGAGACAGTTTGTGGAGGGCCTGAAGGCTGATATCAGGCATGATGTTCGTATGGCAGACGTCCTTACTTATGAGTCTGCAGTCAGTAGAGCCTTGCATTTCGAGGAGGGTCGGAGAGAGATCCAGAGAGAGCAACAGGGGAAGAGGCAGTTTCAGGCTGGGTAAGCGACCATCTTCGCATCCTCCTGCGAAGAAGCAGTATACAGGGCCGGCTAAGGGCCCGAATCAGCAGCAGAGGCCACAGCAGCAGAGGCCGCAGCAGCAAAGGGGCGGGACCCCTAATGCCATAGCTTATCCTACCTGCCCGAAGTGCCAGAAGATGCATTCGGGACCTTGTCTTTTGGGAGCGGGAGTGTGCTACCATTGTCGGGAGCCAGGGCATCAGATTGCTAACTGCCCGAGGAAGAAGAACACTGCTGGGAGAGTGTTTGTGATGCAGGCTGAGGAGGTAGATCCAGACACCTCCTTGATCACCGGTATATCCTACTCCTAGCATTTTAATAATTTTCTTTTGGTTAAAATTTAGTCTTTAATTTGGAATACTTGTTATTTGGGTTATTTAACTGCATGTTAGAATAGGAAGCATGTTTTACTTGTGATTAGAATTAAGAATTTGTAGTGACTCGTTGGGGAAAATTTAGTGGTGGTATGAAACTGTTGGGAATTTTCTGCGTGCAGAAAGAATTCTAGTTGGAGGCAACTCCACGTTTGCGTTGCTAGATTCAGGGGCTACGCATTCGTTTATCTCCCTGGAGTTTATCAGGCGGGTAGGCATCACACCTGAGAGTAGTGACAGTGGGTATGATGTTACTATGCCGTCAGGGCAGATTATTTCTACCTCGAAGGTTATTCGAGGACTGGGGTTAGAGCTGCAGGGACACTCCATTCGAGCAGATGTAGTAGTTTTGCCTTTGAGTGGTTTTGATCTTATTTTGGGTATGGACTGGTTGACAGTCAATGGAGCTTCGATTGATTTTCGTCGGAGATCAGTGTCAGTGAGACCTACAGTGGGCGACCCGTTCACTTTTCATGCATCTCAGAGCAGTGATATTCCTCAGGTGATATCTTTTATTCAGGCGAGGAAGTTGTTGAGACGGGGTTGCCAGGGGTTTCTAGCGAGTATTGTCACGACTTCGGAGCCATCTAGCAGATCATTATCAGAGATAGAGGTGGTTCGTGACTTTCCGAATGTCTTTCCGGAGGACGTTGCAGGAATTCCACCAGTGAGAGATGTGGAGTTCGGCATCGACTTAGTGCCAGACACCGTGCCTATCTCTAAGGCACCGTACAGACTTGCTCCTACCGAGATGAAAGAGTTGAAGGAGCAGATTCAGGAGTTGTTAGAGAAAGGCTTTGTTCGTCCTAGCTTTTCTCCGTGGGGAGCTCCGGTGTTATTTGTGAAGAAGAAGGATGGCAGTATGAGACTGTGCATCGATTATCGAGAGCTCAACAGGGTCACAGTGAAGAACAAGTATCCACTGCCGAGGATAGAGGATTTATTTGACCAGTTGCAGGGAGCTTCGGTGTTCTCCAAGATCGACCTGCGATCTGGTTATCATCAGTTGCGTGTTAGAGATGCAGATGTGTCCAAGACTGCTTTCAGGACACGATATGGGCATTACGAGTTCTTAGTGATGCCTTTTGGGATGACCAATGCTCCAGCGGTTTTCATGGATCTCATGAATCGAGTCTTTCAGCCATATCTAGATCAGTTCATCATAGTCTTTATTGATGATATTTTGATCTATTCTAGGAGCATCGAGGAGCATAGACAGCATCTTCAGACAGCCTTGCAGACTTTGAGGGAGCATCGGTTGTATGCCAAGTTCAGCAAGTGCGAGTTTTGGCTTGAGCAGGTGGCATTTCTTGGCCACATTATTTCGAGAGATGGGATTGCAGTTGATCAGTCTAAGGTTGAGGCAGTGCAGAATTGGGGTATTCCGAAGAATGCTTCAGAGATTCGCAGTTTCTTGGGTTTGGCAGGATATTATAGGAAGTTCATCAAGGGTTTTTCCTCTATTGCAGTACCCTTGACTTCCTTGACCAAGAAGAATGCGAAGTTTGTTTGGAGTTCAGACTGTCAGAGGAGCTTCGATCAGCTGAAGGAAGCACTCACTACTGCACCAGTGTTAGCGATGACAGTACCACACGAGGAGTTAGTGGTGTACACCGATGCGTCTAAACTGGGTTTAGGCGCAGTGCTTATGCAGTGTGGTAAGGTTATTGCGTATGCGTCGAGACAGCTGAAGATTCATGAGCAGAATTATCCGACGCATGACTTGGAGTTAGCAGCAGTGGTCTTCGCTTTGAAAATCTGGAGGCACTATCTGTATGGCGAGAAGTGCAAGATTTTCACAGACCACAAGAGTCTCAAGTACTTCTTCACACAGAAGGAGTTGAACATGAGACAGCGCAGATGGTTGGAGTTGGTGAAGGACTATGATTGTGACATTAGCTACCATCCGGGTAAAGCTAATGTAGTGGCCGATGCTTTGAGTCGGAAGTCGTCAGTGGTATCATGTTTGACCGTACAGTTACCACTACAGAGCGAGATTCAGAGGTTTGGCTTGGAGTGTTATCCGAGTGGTCGTGCACCGAGCTTGTCAGTGTTGACGGTGCAGCCAGTTCTGCGAGATCGGATTAGAGAGGGACAGTCTACTGATGAGGAGTTGCAGCGATGGAGACAGAGAGATGAGGCTAGAGGTAATCTCTTGTATACAGTGGATGATGGTATCGTTCAGTACCGTGGTAGGATGTGGGTACCGAACGTCGATCAGTTGAGAGCTGAGATTTTGGCAGAGGCTCACACATCTCCGTACTCCATTCACCCCGGAAGTACGAAGATGTACAAAGATTTGCAGCTATTGTATTGGTGGCCCGGGATGAAGAGTGACATCGGGAGAGTGGTGTCAGAGTGCTTGACTTGTCAGCAAGTCAAGGCAGAGCATCAGCGTCCAGCAGGACTTCTTAGACCTCTTCCTATTCCGGAATGGAAATGGGAGAATATTACGATGGACTTTGTGGTTGGCTTACCGAGGAGCGCCAGAGGTTGCACAGCGATTTGGGTGATTGTGGATAGACTCACCAAGTCAGCTCATTTCTTGCCGGTGAAGACTACTTATACTTTGACACAGTATGCAGAGCTTTACATCAGGGAGATTGTTAGATTGCATGGCATACCAGTGTCTATTGTGTCAGACAGAGATCCGAGATTCACATCAGCGTTTTGGAAGAGTCTGCACACAGCTTTGGGGACGAGGCTTTTGTTCAGTACAGCGTTTCATCCCCAGACTGATGGTCAGTCTGAGAGAGTGATCCAGGTTCTCGAGGATCTTCTGAGAGCTTGTGTCATTGATTTTCGGGGCTCTTGGGAGACTAGACTACCATTAGTGGAGTTTACCTATAACAACAGCTTTAAGTCGTCTATAGGTATGGCTCCGTATGCAGCATTGTATGGGAGGAGGTGCAGATCTCCTGTGCATTGGGATGAGGTTGGTGAGCGGATTTTGCTGGGTCCTGAGATTGTGCAGCAGACAGCTGACATAGTGACTCAGATTCGAGATCGGATGAGGACAGCTCAGAGTCGGCAGAAGAGTTATGCAGATGCCAGACGACGAGATTTGGAGTTCGCTGTAGGTGATCACGTATTCCTGAAGGTGTCACCTATGAAGGGAGTAGTGCGTTTTGGCCGGAGAGGCAAGCTTAATCCGAGGTATATAGGGCCATTCGAGATCTTGGAGAGAGTTGGCACGTTGGCCTACCGTTTAGCTCTACCACCGGGGCTAGCGGCAGTGCACAACGTTTTCCATGTATCCATGCTTCGGAGATATGTCTCCAACCCGTCGCATGTGTTGGATTTCGAGCCCTTACAGTTGCCACCAGATCTAGTGTATGAGGAGAGGCCAGTACGGATCTTGGCTAGGGAGGAGCGGAGGCTTAGGACGCGGGTCATACCGATGGTCAGAGTCCAGTGGCTGAATCATTCAGAGGAGGAAGCTACTTGGGAGACCGAGGCAGACATGAGGACTCGCTACCCGGAGTTGTTCGGGTAAGTACTTTAATTTCGAGGACGAAATTCAATTTAAGGGGGGGAGAATTGTAACACCCGGTATTTTAAATACGTAAATCCGCATGCATAATTAGGATATTTAATTATTTAAATTTTAGATTTATGGGTTAAATAATTATGTGAATTAATTGTGCATGATTTAATTTATTTTTAAGCATTTAACCCATAATTAGTGATTTTTATGATTTTTAGTATTTTAATTATTTTATCGCGTTGACGGGACCGTGGACGGACGAGATGACAACTTTCCACCCAAATTATTTTATGAGTCTTTTTAGAGCCCTAAAATATTATTTTGAGTTTTATTATCTCAAAATTTTAAGTATTTAATTTTATATAATTTTAGGAGTCCATTTTTATCCAAATTAAGCCATTTTAATGACTTTTTATTTTCTTTAAAAATTCCCTAAATTAATATTTCGGGAATTTCAATTATTTATCAGGTTTCTTTTTTTTTTAATTAGAGTTCTAAGCAATATATGTTATATATTAAAATCCTTATTAATAATTTTTAATTTACCTAAAACCTATTTTATTAATTAAAACCTAAACCTAATCTACCCAACCCCACACACACACACGCCTCCATCACTCAGCCGACACCCCACTATTCATCATCCTCTCCATCGGTCGAGACAGTCCCAAGAACTCCATAGTCGATCCCCTCAAGTTTTTTTTAGGTTTCTCGTCGCCCCGTCGTCCCGGAATCGTCATCTACGCCTACGTCTTTCCATTCTACGGTGCAAGGCATGATTCTTTCTTTAATTTTCGTACCATCTCAGTTATTGTAGTGTGCGTATGGTGTATGCATCAAAACTTTAAAGAATTTTCAGAAAAAGATGGGTTTGTTCGGTTGTATGCACATGGCTCTTTGATTTTCATTGACATGCTCACGTTTTTTATGGTTATGGGCGTCTAGGTTGCTGGTCAGAGGTTCCTAGGTTGAGGGAGGGTGGCTTGGACTCGAGTGGCTCGAGTGGTTCGAGCCAAACGAGCCCAAGATTGGAGCTAGTGCAGATCGGGTGCTTGGGGGTGCACAGACTAGGGTTCGGGAAGAGGCTTCGGCTTTGGCTTCGTGGACTGCATGGGGCTGGGGGCTGGGGCAGGTTAGCACCGCCCAGACGTGGGCTACGTCTGGGCGGCGGCGCTCCGGCCAGGGGCGGCCGGAGCAGGCCGGCAGCATCCATGGAGTGGCTGCTGCTCACGGCCGCAGCAGAATAGGGGGAGGGGCGATCGGGTTTAGGGTTAGGTGATGGGTTCGGGTCGGGTTGGTGGTCCGGGTCAAGTCAATAGGGTCTAGGGTCGGGTCAAGTGAGTCCGGGTCCGGGTTAGGTGGGCCGGGCTCGAGTCTTTTTAATTTTAAAGTATTTTATGAATTAATTGGTTTTTGGGCCAATTAATTAGAAATAAAATTATTTGGACTCCCAAATAATTTTATTTGGGCTTTTAAAATTTTAATTAAGTTAGTCCATGAATTTATGGGCTTTTGAGCCCATAAAATTTATTGGGCCAGTCTTTGGGCTGTTGGGCCCATTGGGCCAGTTTAAGTTGTTATTGGGTCTAGAAGGTTTTATGGGCTTTGAATTAATTTAATTGGGCTTAGAATAATTTTATTGGGCTTAAGTATGTTATCGGGCCAGTCTCAGTGTTAATGGGCCAGATTTAAGTAAATGAGCTTGAGTGTTAGGGCCAGCAGTCCAGTACGATCCATGAGAAATTTGCATGTGTCCTGAATATATATTTAATTATTTTTATGCATTTAAGTTATTTTAATATTTATATGTTAGTAAGAAATTAAATTAAATATATATGAAGGACACACATTTTTATTCAAGTACATGCATTCATGAAATAATATTTTATGCATGATTTAATGTTTAAGGTTGAGCAAGAAAATATTTTATGTTGGAAGTTGAAGTAGTGTGACAATTTAAGGGGGATTCGTCCCCATATGATTGAAGGGCAGTTTACTGTCAATTTAAGAGGTGATTCGTCACCGGCCACGTACGTTGGTTTCCACGCTGATCAGTATTTAATGTATGATTTAAGGTTACACTATGGATACAACCATGCTATGTTAGAAAATTAATTTGCTCAACAATGTTATGTATTATGTTATTTAAGTTTATTTAAGTTACGTTATGTTATGTAATTTTTAAGCATGCTCATTCATGTATATGTATGTATTAGTATTTAATTATTTTAAATTATTTTTAAAACCCTTGTTATGTTAGCATGTTGGGCCTCTAGGCTCACTACACTGGTATGGTGCAGGTGAGTACGTTGAGGAGGATGTTGTACCCACCGGAGGCGAGGATGTATGAGCGGACATGCAGTGACCCCGTGACCGTGATAGATGTCTGAGTCACGTGCATGTTTATTTATGTCAGCATGCTACATTTTATATTATTTTTCAGTGGTTGGGAATTTTGAATATTTTTATGGAATATTGTTAGTGCATGCAAATTTTAATCATTTTATTTATGCAGTATTTTTAATTAAATATTTGACTCAGATATTTATTTTATTTTAAAGAATGCATTTTTATTTAAGTATTTATTTGTTTATTTAGTTATTTATTTATTTTAAATCTTTTTATTCTGTGCATATATGTATGGGCATATATGTACATATTTTATTTAGTAAGTAATAAAAAAAAAAAAATCCGCATATTTATTTATTAATTATAGAGTTAGGGTCGTTTCAAGAATATTATAAAAATTTGGTTAATTTAAGAGTTCTTACATGGGCTCGGGATCCGACCAGAGTTCTAAACTTCATACTTCTTTTAGACTATTGATGCCCCAAATTTTATGAAGATACTTTTATTGTAAGATAGTTTTATATGTATAGCATTTGACCTAATTATATGGAGAGAAAATACACGCGATGGAGCACAGAAAAAAGTGTGGTAATGGGGGTCAATCAGTGGGTAAGAAGTGCATCTTCTAATCGTTTGCAATTATGGAAAAAAGATTTGTCTCCGAATGATTCATCAAACTTGCCAAATGTCCTGCCTTGGTGTAAAAGTAATACACACGCCCAAGTAGCTTTCTAATAAATGATATTTAAATTCCTCAAAAAAGTAAATTAAATAAATTGCCCTTAACAGATGCATATGAATCTTATTTATATTCCTCTTAACAATAAAAAAATTATTCCTCTAATATTGGCCTTGAGATTCTTTTCTTTCTCCATTATGCATCTAACACGTTACATACAACTTTTTGAGAGGCTGATTGGACACGTTTCTTTTGTAATGTTCCTCAGATGAACTATTAATTAATCATGATTAATTTGCTCTATATTCATATATTATCACACAAAAATCTTACGAAAGAAGATACAGATCTTTTATTTGATCTGATTTATGATAGATGTATTATTTTTTATGTCGTCAAAAGTATTGTTTTTATTGTAAATATGAGTCGAGTCGTTAGTTGCAACTGAAAAAAACTTTTATCATTAAATTATATTTATGACAGTTTTTATTTCTATCATAAATTAATGACAACGTATTTATTTTTCTTCGTTAATTTCAATTTTTTTCTTGTAATGGCCTCATAAAAGATCTACTATTTATGTAGTTATTTTTGTGGGATCAGTAGATTATTAAAAACTTCTTATATCTAATTATGGTTTTTAATTTAACAATCGATTTGTTATAATTGAATTTCGAAACTTAAACTTCATCTCAAACTCGAGAGTCTTGTGTCACATGAACTACGTTGTTAATGATTTTCTTGTGTAAGTTAATAGTATGATTTGATGTAAATTATGAACTGAGTATATTTTGGATGTTCATATATAATTCTACTTTGTCATTTAAATTAAATTAAAAAAATTCAACGTTATCATATGATTTTAAAATAGCATGTTTCTTCCCCTCTTACACCTTGCTTATGGTCCTACCATCATCGAAATTTGTAAAAAAAAAATAAAAATTAATCATTATTTTCAATTAATTATCATATTTTGGCCAAAAAAAATTAATTATCATATTTTAAACTATATTTAGCATGATTATTCGAACACTGTAAAAAGATATTGTTTGATGTGCAAAATGATAATAAATCGTAAAAGACCATGAGATATGCATGAATTGGCCCAATTCCTAATTCGATCCAAGCTACGAGCCCAACTGTATGAAATTAGCCCAGTCTAATTGAAACAGGCCCGGGATCCAGCTATCCAGTAGGCTAAACGTAGAGTGGAGACCATCAAAAAGTAGCTGGCAAACGGCAAGTAATAATTATGCATAAAGCAGAGAAATAAAGAGGGTAATAAATAAAGAAATTATGAATGGAAAATAAGTGGTTACTAAATACATATAATTAAATAATTTATTTATGTTGCTACTATTAATGATTCTAACTCCACACGAGAGCCATCAATCAAATTCAATCCTCTTCTTTCATATGTGGACTATAATATTAAGCATTTCAATGTCTAAAAAAATGTGGATACAAATTTTATGCTATTTCAAGTTACAATATTTAGGATTTAGGAAGTGTTTGTAAATATTCATAAAAAATATTCTTCACCTGTCATCTAAAAAGAAGCGTTTTTTTTTTAAATAACTCGAATTTTTTATTTTTTTTTTGCTCGGTTTAGTTCAATTATTGAAATTGGTTTTATGTTGATTTTGATTCTTTAAAAGTGATTTGGGTTTTTTGGTAAATAAATGAACATTTTTCTAAACACTCTTAGCTTTTTATATGTTCGATTTCCAAAATTATCTTTTTATATTCATTTAAAGTTCACAATGCACAATCAAACTCTAATTTCAATAAGAGTGGTTTCGAAATTTTATTTAAAAACAAAAACTCATGTGAAACGGTGTTACAAATCAATATTGTGAGACATATATTTTATTTGAGTCGTCCACAAAAAAATATTATTTATCTCATATATAAAAAAAAACATAAAACCATTTCACAAGATGCATTTTCTTCCTTAAAAATTTTTGTTAAAATAACTTATTTAACAAACACTCTAGTTTAAAAGATTTTGAGTGTTTCAATACTGCACACTTCTAGTTTTTTTCCCATCATTTCTTTACAATATGTAAAATTTAATTATTTTTCTAAACGCATAATCTTGTATTTTTCTCTTTTTTAGGAGATAATAATCATTTATTTTTCAAGTCAATTAGTTTGCGATTTAAACATTGATCTTCATATAAAGGAGTAATTTAAGCATGCACAGGAAATATAAAAATAAATAAAGTGGAAACGATGCTTTATTAAATACCCTAAATCAAAAGCATATGTAGTCCTTTCGCAATCCTTTTCCAGTTCCTATGTTTGGTATTCTTTTCAGGGTCATATCAAATTTCCAGACTTCGTGATTTTTTCCATTTTCTTTTCAAATGACTATATTGCGTGCACGCCTTATTGAAATTCTTTTCTGAAGCACTGTTAATTAATTTATTTATAAAATAAACATTTCCTTTTTAAGTTCACTGCCAATTTTTTTTTACTACAGCATCAATGGCGGAGCTAAAAATATCAATTTACCCGGGCTAGAATTTTAAGCTTCTCTAGTACTTTAATTTTTTGAATCAAGCTATTCGGGCTAATATCAAATTAATTCAAAATTATTGAAAATTAATATATTAAAATTTTCAAAAAAAATTTGTGCCACCCGGGCTATGTGGCTCCGCCACTGTACAACATTATTAATTAATTAATTAATTAATCATAATGTCACTTATTTCATTAACACATAAATAACGGATTGATTCTCATGACATATGAGTAATACCAAATTATATATCCAATGGTTCCTATTTTTACACATAGACGTAATTAATGATATATTGTTGACGTGATAAATCATGGAACATTAGATCTATCATTGAAGTAATACACATATGCTAGGTTGAACTCTACCAAAAAAGTGTTACAAGTCATGAGAATTAGGTCAAAATCTCGTAAAACAAGTGAATATAAGCAATTTTTTTTGAGTAAAATATCGATGTATCAATCACGAAAATTGACTAATACAACTTCTTGAAGCCAAGAAATAAATTCATCTATCTTTTCAAAATACATTAGCATAAAAACATCTACCAAAAACAAATGGGCTGATCGTAAATCCCTTTTAAGCAACTGGAAGCCATTGATGAGCTTATTGCCAAAAATTCCTAAGTATCAGTTTGTTTACAGGAATGGGACAGCATCCATTTGGTGTTTCTTTTTCGTACAGAAATCTTTTTCCCTCCGAACAAGTTTTCTCCTTTCAAATTGGCGAAACTAACCCTCAATTTAATGTGTGATGGAATCGACAGGCTCTAAGAAATTAAACTAATATTGAATCTTATTATTATTATTTTTTTGTGTCGAAATCTTTATCTTTTAACTATTAATGTTTGGTAGAGTGATTATAACCCGCGATCTCCAACTCGAAATCTCGTCCGAACCCGAACCAGGATTTTGTCAATGCTACCACATTAGGGCAGTGTCCAAATGGAGATCCAATGACCCATGTTTTTGGGATTTGATATGATCTCATTTGAAATGAAATCATATCAAATCACAAAAAATGGGTCATTGGATGCAGCACATGGGCACTGCCCATGTGCTAACATAGACAAAGCTCCGAACCAGATATAACTGATATCGATATCTTTTTAAGTTACTGTAATCACCGCTTTTTCGGAAGAGTTTTGAAATATACAATTAAAAGATGCACATCTTACAATTTAATTAAAATCGTATATATTTAAAAAGCCGATTCTTATAATTTGGTAAAAACACATAATGAAATTTTAGTAATACCCATTATTTTCTTTCTACACAGAAATAAATGATAGCTAGGAGTAATTTGTTGTTATTATCCTAAAATAATCTTTCTTATCAAATCTTATATTTATCTAATTTTAAAATCCAATACTATCTTCTATATTTTGAAATTTTTAGATAGTTCATTACACGAAGAAAAAATATGAAAAATTATTAATCTGATGTTTAAATAAATATTTATACTGTATATATGTATCTATGTTTTCAAAATTTTAGATTAATTTTAATAAAAAAATATAGAAATATCATAAATTTAAAAATAACAAAAATATTATGTTTAGATATAAATATTCTAAGTATGGACCTTGTGTACAAGGAGACTAGTTTTAAATAATTAAAAAAAAAATGTGGTGATCATGGAATAAAAAATTGTCCTTGGAGAACTTTTTTCACACTAATTATTGAACTTGTAAACTTGGCCAAATTTTAATCATGAGCCCGGTTGCTTTGATGATGGAGGTTTCTAGTATGGGTAAAAGTATTAAACAAAGCAGTAGTCAAACACTTTCCTAATTAAGCTCTACATGGATTGGACTCTATATCCATAATCCATCCATATGGCCAATGGATTGAATAAATTATAAATGATATATATATATATAAGTGATTTTTCTTTATTAATCTCGTATCTATTAAATAAAAATTGTTGAACGGCACCAGAAATATTTCACCCCAACCAAAATATCCATCTGCAATAAATAAATTAATAGTTGGAAATGAACATCATATATATGCTGGTTCATACATCATGTATATAAATTTTCTTATCTTAAAAGATATAAAAATTTATATATATGTATATATATTAATTAGGTAGATCAATACAAGCAAAATGTAGTGTAAACGAATCTCAAAGCACATGTTTTTAATAAGTTTTCTTAGGTTGCGTTTGGATTGAATTATTTCAAATCCATGTATTTAGATTATAATTTTAGTGTTAAGAATGAAACATAGAGAAATCTCAAGTTCATAACTTAATTATTTACACATTACTTAGATGGATTAAAAAGATTCTAAATCATCACTTTATTAAATAAACTTAAAATTCATCCTAACTACCATGAATTACGATATAAACATAAAAGAAGTGAATTTGATGTTTGTGTTGTTACTCCTCTAAACAACAAAAATGCATTTAAAATCCATGTATTTGAAATAATTAGATCCAAGCGGAACCTAAGTGAATCCGGTTCATATTAAAGTGAGGAGTAATTTTTTCAAAATCATTTCGTGTCAAAAATCTGTCTTTTTTATATGACATTGAGAACGCACTGTTGTTATTTTCGAAATGTATTGAGTAAACCTACATAACGCAATAGCTTGTAAACTAAGTTAGTCAAATAAACTCTCATAAACAAGTTTTGCACAATATAACTTAACCGAGAACATGTTGGTAAAGGTAACCAAACTCCTAACTACTTGTCAAAAACTTAAACATCTATTGGAACATGTCAAAAATATATCTTGAAATCGATTTGGAAAACCGTCTCACAAAAAACTCGAGTGAGGGTAGGCATCTATGGATCTAATAACAAGGTAGTGTTTGAGAGAGCTTTTAGGAAGTACTTTTCAGTTTTTCCTGCACAAAATTTTGAAATTTTATGAAATTTTGTGAATGAAAAGCTGAAAAATACTTCTTATAAGCTCTCCTAAACGAAAAAATTTATTATGTACACATGTAATGATTTACATGTTTAAAAAACTATCACACCAATAAAAACTTAACAAATATAATTAACTATCAATGTAACAAAAAATATTACAGCAATTATCACAGATGAATTTTTCCCCAAACACTAATTGATAGTTGCGTGATTTTATGGTTGCAATATGGAAGGGCCTTTTGGTCAAAGCGAGAATGGAATCGAATGGATATGATGAAAAGGCAGAGTTTTTAGGTTAGAGAGTAGAGTCTGACAAACTGCAAACCCTCTTTTTCGTATCGTTTTGGACTTATATATCATCATGTGTCAGACAGACTAAATACGACGCCGTCTCGTTCCCTCCATGTTCCACTTTCACTCGACATCCATACAAACCCAATTATTCTAACAATTTTAATTCCATTTTATTATATAAAAACATTTGGATTTGGATTTGTCCGATGGGTTTTAAATTTCATCAGAGTAATAACTAATAATTCATCATTCGTTTTCATTTCCATTTTCATTAAATAAATAAATTAAGAAAACGTTTCGAGTTTTGTAACATAGCCAGTGAGTGAGCCATACTCCTTCCCCCTCTTCATGTTCCCAACAAACTGTACTGTACCTCACTTCTTCCCCTTTTTCTCTTCCCACGCTCTAAATACTGCCTCCAATTTTCAAGAAATTATGCTCAGTTTTCCTCAATCCTTTTACTCCATTCATAGTGTGACTGATTGCATTCACGATGCGTGTTTATTTCAACGACGTTAGTCAAGTTTTTGCGTTGAAGCCTTTTCCTAGTGTTCATATCTGTTGATCGCTTCACGAAGCTCATTATTGGCGAAATGGCGTCTACCCTTCTGTTGCAGTGTCTTTTTCTCTTGTTTCAACTGTGTTTCTTGGGTTCTGATTGTGTTTCTGGGCAGAAACTTGGAATTCCTGATATGAGCAATCTTGTTTCTTTCAAGAATTCTCTTGAAAACAAAGAGATTCTCGATTCTTGGTCTCCGTATGTTTCTCATTGTAACTGGACTGGTGTGTTCTGCGATGGGGATCGCGTTGTTTCTCTTGTTCTGTCGCCTCATTCCCTCAGGGAGCCGCTCAGGGGTCCATTGTCGCCTGCAATTTTCTTTCTTCAGCGCTTGGTTGTTCTTGACCTGTCTGGAAATGAGTTGCATGGCGAAGTCTCTCCCAAAATTGGTTTTCTGCGGATGCTAGGAGTCTTGGACTTGGGAAATAATCAATTCAGTGGGCATTTGCCGGTTCAACTAGGGGATTTGAACCGTCTGCGGAAACTCAGACTTGGCCCTAACAGTTTCACCGGGAAAATTCCACCAGAGATTGGGAATATGTTGAAGCTTACTTTTCTTGACCTCTCCGGCAATGCCCTCGTGGGGGACATCCCACCTGAGCTCGGAAATCTGACTCAGCTTCAGATTTTGGCTCTTGGAAACAATTTCCTCACAGGTTCACTGCCTGCTAATCTCTTCCCGAAGCTTGGATCTTTATCTTCGTTCGATGTTTCTAACAACACGCTATCTGGTGTGATTCCGCCTGATGTTGGAGAACTCACCTCTCTCACTGAGCTATACATCGGAGACAACCACTTCTCCGGAGAATTTCCTTTGGAGATCGGCTGGTTAACACGTCTTGAAGTTTTCTCGGCCCCTTCTTGTCTCTTCAACGGCCCGTTGCCTGAAACATTCTCAAAGCTGAAATCTTTGAGCAAGTTTGATCTTTCTAACAACCCCTTGAAGTGTACACTCCCGACATTTATAGGAGAGCTACAAAACTTGACCGTGTTGAATCTTGTTTACGCTGAGCTAAATGGCAGTGTTCCATCTGAACTCGGGAGTTGCAAAAACTTGAAAACTTTGCTGCTTTCATTTAATTCCCTTCACGGGACGTTGCCGGAGGAGCTTTCCGAGTTACCGCTTATGAGTTTTTCTGCTGAAAAGAACCAGCTTTCAGGTACATTGCCTTCCTGGCTTGGAAAATGGCGAAATGCCGATTCAATACTGCTGTCTGATAATAAATTTTCCGGGAGAATTCCAGCTGAGATTGGGAATTGTTCCATGCTGACCCACATTAGCTTGGGTAGTAATATGTTGACAGGTGAGATTCCTAAAGAAATCTGCAATCCCGTTTTGCTTTCTGAGATCGAGCTTGACCACAATTTTCTCACCGGTAGTATTGAAGAAACTTTTGTGAACTGTAATAATTTGACGGAGCTGGTGTTGCTGGATAATCAGATTCATGGTAGCATACCTGATTATCTTTCTAAGCTCCCTGAGTTGATGGTTCTTGAATTGGATTCTAATAACTTAACAGGTACGATCCCTGCAAATCTTTGGAGTTCTGTGAATTTAATTGAGTTTACTGCAGCAAATAATCAGTTGGAGGGCGCACTTCCTGCGGAGATTGGCAATGCTGCATTCTTGGAAAATCTGGTTCTCTCGAACAATAGGCTAACGGGCACCATTCCTAAGGAGATTGGAAATCTGAGTGCCCTGTCTGTGTTATATTTGGATTCTAATAATTTTGTGGGGAGTGTACCCTTTGAGCTTGGAAAGTGCGGTACACTGGCAACACTGGTTCTGGGAAACAATAGGCTTAATGGTTCCATTCCTGATGAAATTACTGATTTGCCTCTGCTACAATACCTTGTTCTTTCTCATAATGATATCTCTGGAAGCATTCCTTCGAAAGTTTCGAAATATTTTCGCCCAGCTTCTGTTATTCCAGACACAACGTATGTACAGCATAGAGGAGTCTATGATCTTTCATACAACAGATTGAGTGGTTCAATCCCGGATGAATTGGGGAGCTGTGTGCTTTTGGTTGATCTCCTGCTCAGCAACAACAGGCTTTCTGGTGAGATTCCAAGGTCCTTAGCACGATTATCGAATCTCACGAGCTTAGATTTGTCTGGTAACTTGCTTACGGGTGGAATTCCTCGCGAGTTTGGTGATTTGGTTAAGCTGCAAGGTTTGTATCTTGGAAATAATCAGCTTACAGGTCGGATCCCTGAAAACCTTGGAATGTTAAAAGACTTGGTGAAACTTAATTTTACCACTAATATGTTACAAGGTCCGATTCCAACAAGTTTCGGTGGCATGAATGAGCTTACGCATTTGGACTTGAGCTCTAACATGCTTAGTGGTGAAATCCCAGCCTCTTTGTCGAAAATGGTGAATCTCGTGGGGCTTTATGCTCAGCAGAATAGGCTTTCAGGTAATTTGGATGATCTTTTCAAGAACTCAGTACTGTGGAGAGTTGAGATTCTGAATTTAAGTAGCAATGCATTGAGTGGGGATTTGCCACGATCAGTAGGCAACATGACATATTTGTCTACCTTGGATCTTCATGGAAATGGTTTTACGGGGAAGCTTCCAAACGTGTTTGGGAATCTAGCTGAACTTCAGTATCTGGATGTCTCGAAGAATAATTTAAGTGGCCAAATACCAGAAGATGTTTGTGGAATAGCAAGTTTGTTCTTCTTCAATTTGGCAGAAAACCAGTTTGAGGGTCCGATCCCGATAAATGGGATATGCAGCAAACTCACCAAAACTGCCCTGGCTGGAAACAAGGGTCTGTGTGGAGGAATTGTCGGTTTAAAATGCCCTTCAAAGAGCTTTGGCAGAAAGTTTCCTCTGTTGAATGAATGGGGATTAGCTTCGGTTGTGGTTGGAACGACTTTGATATCTCTTTCAGTATTCATTGTGCTGAAAATTGTCCTTAACCGAACCAGCAAGAATGATCTTGAGGACATGAGTGACAGCAAGATGAACAGTTCAGATGATCCAAATCTCTATTTCTTGAGCAGCGGCAGCAAATCTAAAGAACCACTAAGCATCAACATTGCCATGTTCGAGCAACCTCTTTTGAAACTGACCCTAGTTGACATTCTGGAAGCCACCAACAACTTTTGCAAGACAAACATAATCGGAGATGGAGGATTTGGCACCGTGTATAAAGCCACTTTACCAGATGGTAAAACTGTTGCTGTTAAGAAACTGAGTCAAGCCAAAGCACAAGGCCAAAGGGAGTTTTTAGCTGAGATGGAAACGCTAGGCAAGGTGAAACACCGAAATCTTGTTCCCTTGCTGGGGTACTGCTCGTACGGGGAGGAGAAAGTGCTAGTTTACGAGTACATGGTCAATGGAAGCTTGGATAACTGGCTAAGAAATCGAATAGGAACGCTCAAAGTTTTGGATTGGACCAAACGATTCAAGATAGCTGTGGGTTCTGCCCGAGGCCTTGCCTTTCTTCACCATGGTTTTATTCCCCACATCATACACCGCGACATCAAGGCTAGCAATATCCTTCTGAACGAAGATTTTGAACCAAAAGTTGCTGATTTCGGCCTGGCGCGACTGATCAGTGCCTGTGAAACACATGTTAGCACAGATATTGCAGGCACGTTCGGATACATTCCGCCTGAATATGGTCAGAGCTGGAAGGCCACGACAAGGGGTGATGTTTATAGCTATGGTGTGATCCTACTCGAGCTTTTAACCGGGAAAGAGCCTACGGGACCTGATTTCAAAGATGTTGAAGGGGGGAACCTGGTTGGATGGGTGATCCAGAAGACGAAGAATCGTGAGGCGGTGGATGTGCTTGACCCGATGATTCTTGATGCAGATTCTAAGCAGATGATGCTACAGACCCTGCAGATCGCTGTAATTTGTTTGTCTGACAACCCTGCCAATAGGCCTACTATGCTTCAAGTGTTGAAGTTCTTGAAAGGTATCAAAGATGAGTAGAGAATGTCGAGCATCACTTGGGTATTTAATTATAAATGATAAAATTATAAGTTTTACTAGATGGAGGAGGAGGAATTGTAGTTTCAATTTGCTTTCTGAATTTGTGCAAATTTGTTTATGAATTTAGAGTATTCTATAACATATTGTGATTATATAGTTGGGCTACATGATCAAAATCATCTTTTGTTGCTTGAATGTGTGCTTTAGTATTATTTTAATCATATTTCAACATTTTAATAAAGAATAGGATTCTCTTTAGTTAAACAGTAGTACATCAAAATTCATACACTGCTTATGAATAGAAATCAAAATCTAGAAATTTAACTAACATATTAAAAGGAGATGAAGAAAGAAAAGCAAAATAAAGATTTTGAAGATTTCACTCCAAATTGGTATGGCGAGATCTTATTTCTTCAGGGCTCCTATTCAGAAGCTCCCCCAGCTTGAACACAAGCATTTCGAACAACACATACATCGCCCCTTCATACACGCTCCCCATCGGAAGCAAGCTCCGTTGCGCATTCCCTCCGTCTCCGTCGTCTGCCATGGTCTGCGCCGGCATGTAAGCCACCGCGCTGGCATACTTCACCGACGAGCCCAGCTCCGGCTGAGCCGTCAGAAGCACCACTCTTGCGCCGCCACTTCTTGCCACGCCGCAGATGGCGTCGACCGTGGAGAAACCCCCTGGGCCGGCGGAGGCTATGAGGACGTCCGGCTGGGAGATTGGAGGAGTGGTCATGTCGAAAACGAAGTGGGCGGAGAGACCCAAGTGGAAGAGACGCATACACAGGGCTCTTAGCATCAGGCCTTCACGGCCCACGCCGTAGAGGAAGATCCGGCCGCCGCGAGCTGCGGTGGCGGAGATTTCGTCGACGAGAACGGTGAGAGGCGGTGGATGGGGGGTGGTGGAGGCGGTGAAGACGGAGGCTAGGTGGTTGCAGATTTTGGAGGCTAGAGAAGACATTGAAGCATCAGCCATTGGATAAGTCGAAGTCTCACTCCCTTTCTCGGCCTCGTAGAAAAGAGAAAAAACTGCTACTACACCATTTACTTTCATAGTATATTTGTGATAATTTTAGATGATTTCGTAATTTCAAAAATAACATATAATTATATATGTCATTGTATATGCATTATATCTCGATAAACAAACAAATTCTCTCCTACTTTATAACACATGACAGAGGAATGTGAGTGAGAATCGATCCATGGAAAATCGAAAAACAAAGAGAAATGGGTCATTTGGGTTTTGCATCAAAGCAAAGAAAATCAAGTATTGATGAATGAATGATCCAGTCATAGTTTAAATTCATCGCAAATTGATAAAACAGATTCATTTGAATGACAAGCACATAAAACTTGAATATCTACTAAAAATTCGAGCTCTACTTTTTCGATAACCATGTTTATTCAACACCAACATCCCATCCCGTTCGAGATAATAGTTCCGAACATAATACTTTTTAAATCCTGCACTAAACATGATTTGTAGTTCATCGAATATTAAATACTAATAACAATAATAATAATGAATTACTCCTTGTCCTTCTCGGTATCAACTGCAGAAGAGGCTTCAGGAGTCTCCTTCGCAACACTTTCTGATGGGCCATCAGCAACACTCTCTCGGGTAGCCTCGGTTGCAGCTTGGCCTTCAGTCGTGCCATCAGTAACTGGCACAGTGGTCGTCTTGACAGTTCCAACCTTCACATATTTGCTCATGAACTTGTACTCCCAATCCTGCAGGGCTTCGAGCTCAAACACACCTAGACCGGTGAGATCACCGTTCAAATCTTTGTCATCAAAAGACATCTTCGCAAGAGCACGACTTGCGTCCTTTCCAGCAAACAAGGCATAAGGCCCACCTGGCCCATAAAACATCCTGCAAACAATGTATGAAATTGAGTACTGCTAATTCATTTGCACTTGCAAGACTCTTGTAAAAGAAAATTTTGCCACAAATTAACATAGTCGGTTCAGCAAACTTCAGCTCACATGGAAGGTGAGACATGCATAAGATTTCCAAATCAAACAGCGCATATTCCAGATTCTGAAAATGAATTGTGATGTTTCACCATTTATTTCATCGACGCAATATCTCTTCAAACTAAAGGATGAGAGATGCAAAGTGGCTGGGATGGTGGGTTTAGCAAGATACCCTTGTATCAAAGTGGATACGGTTTCCTCTTTCTCAACCACGACATGTTAGACCAAAAACTAGAGTCTGGTTGTCTGAAAGCAATTCAGTTCTTCCAATAAATTTCATATATTATAGACATGGGGACTATATATTAGCTACCTATCCCATATGCTGACATGTTCCATATACAGACTAAGTGGTTGCCATATATCCCCTTAATCGACACATAGTGCACATCCAGCAATTGCAATAAAATAAGCACGAACAAAGTTTTGATCTGCTCAAGATTGGCTTTCAGTCAATTGCATAGATATATACGCGCGCGCGCACATATATATACCAGGAAACAGCATCACGTATAAAAATATATGTTTATTAATATCTAACAGATAATAGAAAAGATATATTTGATTGACAATATTAATTAAGACACAATATGATTAATTAATGGTGCATCGGGTAATAAAGTAGAAAATGAAAGGTACAAAAGGAAATTCACAATTCAAAGTGATATATTTATATGTAAGTTAGATTAGATATGATGCATACTTCGTCGTCCAAAGATCCTTATCAAAGTTCACAATGGCATCGAAACTAGGAATACCGATCAAGAAAACTGTAAAAGAATACCTGAGAGTAAACCATTCTCAGGAGCAAGTTCTAACATGAAATTATTGAACCATGCACTTCTGCCCAACCAGGAATATTAACCAGGAGCAAAAAGGAGGGGAAAAGAAAAGGATGGCATCAAACAAAACGATGCCATGAAAAATTAAAGCTCCCCGGTCACCAGCCTATATCAAGTGAAGCTAATCCCATCACTGACAATTTTCTGTGACTCTACACACAAGGGAAAGTAACTGTTCGAAAAGAATAATGTGTAATGGTAAACATTTTGCATTCATTTTCTGCTACTGTAGCAAGTGAGAATCACATTATGAGAAATCCAAAATATTAAAATATAGCGATTTCAATGAATAAAATGGTGGATGAGGAAAAGAAGATAACAATGCTACAATTGGGTAAGTAAGAAAAACTTAACAAAGGAAGAAGCTTGGTTTCACTACAAAAGTTTCAAGTCTGCTAAATATTGCATGGTTTCCAATTTAGAAACTTAGAATATCCCTGGATAAAAATTCAGGTTTTATTTATAAAATGCGTGAATATGGAAATCAACAGTTACTCGTCCGTTATACTAACCGACAATTTTTTTCATGTACGACAGACACAAGAAACAGCTAAGTACGGTATGTGACCGTTGTGAAACGGTTTTAATAAATAATTTTTTAAAAAAACACATATACAATCAATTCCATCAAAACTGGATGCCCTTAATCATCAGCTCCACGCAAGGCTGACATATAATGGAAAAAAATTAAGTTAGTTCGATCAAGGATACACAAACTTGAAACTTAGAATCCCAAGAAGCTGTTGCAAATAACAAACGAAGAATTCCTGCAGAAGGTTATGTTCATATTCCATTAACATGAAAAAATGCAGAAACTGTACACAAAAGTTCCAAATAAACAAAAAATCTGAAATCCACTTTACACAAAAAGAAAGCATAAAAAAAGTGGAATGATAACATGATATAAAAAAATATGGGGATATTTTAAAAGGTCAGCAAGAAAGATTAGCAACATCCAAAAGCCATCTGTATACACGCAAGAGAAATATACTAACATTATATATGTGCCAAAATCCACTAAAACCAACAATGAACACCGAAAACCCATAAAAGGTTCGATTCCTCTATAAACTATTGCACACACATGACTATATCACTAAAAATCAACAAAAAAATGAAAACTTTTCCCTTTCCAGAGTCTCACAAGTCATAGCATGTAAATCACAGTCAATCACAGCTAAGGTCAGAGACAAAAAAAATACCCCAAAATTCATCCGATCAGAATACCAACAAAACTCTAGGAAACACCAACCCAGGAAGCAAAGACAAACAAAATCACACAAATATCAAGAACATAAACCTGCTCAGAGAAACATCATAGATCTGGCTCTTGATAGCCATGAGCAAAGGCTTCTGTGAATCAGAGCCATCGTACTGCTTCAACTCCTCCTCAGTTATCTCACCTAACTGAACCGGAGGAGGCAGAGGCTGCATCTGCTCCTCAAAGCCTCTCGACCTTTGCCGGATGTGGGTATCATCCGAAGAACCAAAGAAATTAGAAACCACATAGTAAAGGGCCAAGCCCAGAGCAAGAACTGTAAAGAAAGTAGCTGGAGAAAGCCCCGTATATGTGGTGATTGATTCTTTGAAGGTCTCCCACAATTCAAGGGCCATTGTTTTAGTCGCTGAAGAAATGGGATAAAGATTGAGAGGAAAAAACAATGAAAGAGGGTATTCTGTTTCTTGGACCGTGTTAGGGAAGAGGGGGTTTTGTAGGCTTTGCCACGCAGCGGCGTAAAGTGGGGTTTGGTAAAGCTCGCCGTTTTAGAATTAGGGACTACGGTTAGAAAAAAAAAAATTATTATGAAAAAAAAAGAAAAAAAACATTTTAAATACCTAGATTAGATTTCACACACATAATAATCATTCATCAATCATAAATTTGTTAGATATGAGTCGAAAGCATAGGCCAAACAAATTGTATGAGTTTTGTAAGCACTCCATGTATCCCTATACTTGAAAGGATGTTTAACTATAACTAATAATAATTATGTGTCCAATACTATAGCAAGTTTGTTCATGGATCTCAAATCTATGGACTTCGATTATAGTTTTGTGATTGATAATAAAACAATAAATCAAATATTAAATCTATATTTTACTCATTTACACGTTAGTAATACAAAAATATAACAAATTTCAAATAGTATAGGTGAACTTGAAATTCACTTAATTAATATACAATACTGTATAAATATGTGAATAGTGGATTTGAAATTTACGATATTCGTTCTCTAAACAACAAAAATACATCATTTGAGATCTATAGATTTGAAGTTCATCCATCAAATACGTATTAGTAGATATTCATATCAATCAAACAAATACTATCTTTGTAAAATTAGAAATTTGAAAAACGGTGAGAAAATAACGTCTTACAGGATATTTTGCCACATAATTTAAATTTAGAATATGCTGCCATATTTGAATGAAATCAACATAATTGAAGAAGTAACGTTAATTATAGCCATTGATCTGAATTATTTGGGTTTCATCAGTCAAAAGTCACACCTTATGCCTGAATAAAGCAATGAATGAAACAGCAAGAAAAAGGCAATAATCCAAGTCTCCTTATTAAACAACCAAGTATTAGCGCACACAATATATATACAGCCGCCCTAGAATCTACAACAACCAGATGTCACAGCTCATTCGTCGTTCGAATCTAAAATACATCTATGACCTCAATCATCAACAGATTCAACTGAACACTCCAGATAAACAAGAAAATAAACCGCCTCCGATCATCTGCTATCGACTATGGTGTCAAAATGACTTGTATTTAGTATTTACCATCTACATAGATCTTAGTTCATTGTCCTGAATCTTGCACCTCTTATTAGGTTCAAAAGGCCGCTACAAGGGAGGGATAGGATCAGATCGCGAGTGATCTCACTTCATCTACCTTCCAGAGATCCTCCTCGTACTTGTACCACCTCATCAACCCTTCGTCATTTCTAGCACGTTGGCACATCACACACGAATCATTGATACACGATATAAATCTTTTCAACTTGCTTGTCCTTTCGAGAATCGTGCTGTCAAGCTTCCGGAGGACATTTCTTGTCGCAGGAGGTGGAGGGGTATCAACAAGTAGGCAATGAGATATGTTGAGAACTTCCAGCGCTTTCAACCCATCCAAGATGATAAATAAAGCATCCTTGAGAACCATCGAGCATCGAAGGCTTAAGACTTTCAAGTTAGGTAGAAATGCAACCAGCGTTGAAGCGAAGCAAACATCAAAGGGGCCCATTATCTTCAATTCGGAAAAATTCTTACAATTTTCCGAAATTTCCTCAATTATAACAGGAGGGTTTGATATGCTAGGCATTGTTAGTGATTCGAGGTCTTTCCATATATGAATTGCATGACATATTCCAGCCTCCTTTATTCTGTTCCACGCAGGCATGACCAGCCGTTTGAGACGAGGGCACCTACAATACAGATGGTTAGTTGCATCATTCTTCTGTTTCAATAAATCAGGACAAACTACAAGTTCTCAGGATACCTTTCAGCTGCGTAAGTCAACTGATCATTGCTGATGTAGAGATTGTAGTGAAAAATTATCGTCGATACGCTTCCACGGCTTAGATTTAAGGAAATCTTCAAAACCCGAGTCAATGTCTTATCAGACCGACCATCCACGTATACATACGGCTCTAACGGTATTTTAATGAAGTTTGACTTTAGCATCGACAAATCAAGAGTCCTCCAGAGTAAAGGGTCGCAAGCCGCCAATCTCCAAGTACTACAAACTTGACCAATCCCCAAGATCAGATCAAAGATGTCCAGGGTTTGGAAAATCTTAACCAAGATATCATGATTCATATCCTCCCATTTTCTCAAACTGGAGAAGGTATCGTCCATTGCACAAGCTTGCGTAAATTTCCTTAGATATCTTTGTCTTGATCCTAAAAAAGGTACCAGAAAAATTATCCACGTGACGACCAGACAGACGGATTGCCAATCCAGTTGGCACACCGATCAAATCATTGCGTCCTGACTCAGCAACTTCTTGTTTCCAAAGATCTTTACCACTCCTTTAAAAAATGCTGGGAAACCAGATTGTAATAGACTCATAGAGTTACACCAACACGATGATAAATTCAAGTTACCAGTTGACTGGACATCATAACCTTCGATTATCCAAACGATACACAGAATACGAACATACTATATCAACAAATAAACCTGAATCCCGTTAGAAATCCACTGTTTCAAAGTCCCAATTTCACCAGTTCTGATTAAAAAAACAATTCTCATGAAAAGGAATGGTGAAAAATATAATCTTGCTTCGGTCGCGTAAAAATAATTGAATTTCATGTATACTTTTGTAAATGTTAGGGCACACTCGTAAGTCCTCCGGCAAGAAATTATCTCTTCCAACATTTATTAAATCCAGATGGAATTAAGAATGGAGCAACAAAAACTCCATATGAGATCTAACTAAAGAAACTGTAAAATGCCAAAAATTGGAAACGGGTGGGAGCGGTACAGAAAAGATCAGCAACAAATCACACATCTTGAGCCACAGAGATCACCAAACCCTCGTACCGGAAAATCCACAACCGACCAAGAATACCAAAATCATCACATCGTAAAATCCAAGAAAAAAAAAATCAGAAAACAAAGCATCCATTACAGTTTTCCTCAATAACTCTAAGAGCCACAAGATTTTCCCAAATCATAAACGTCCCAGAATCAAGATCCAAACCCAAACAAGAAACATTGAAAATAAACAAAAAAAAAAAAAAGTACACCAAGATTAGCCTGGTACCTTTCGATTAAAGCAGGAAAACTTCATGGTCGGATTTTTCCCATCAGTGGGCTGTCTTAAAAATGATTCTTAACACTGAATTTCAGGAAAGAAATGTAGCAAGTGAGACGAAGAAAAAGAGACGGGAGCTTTGAAATGACATGAAAGGGCTTGTTTTTCATGGGATTAACGAACTATATAGTAGTACAGAATATAGAAGAGAGATTATCTGAATTGCTGACACCAAAAAAGCTGGTTGCCAAATGCCGATTATTTCCCTATTATGCAACGCTCGAATGGAACTTACTGATCTACCTAGCTGTTCAAATTTATTAATCTCTATCTTAAAATCCTTTGTTTTTTGTTTTTGTTTTTGTTTTTGTTTAAGAAAATTATGGGTTCAAGAATATTAATACTTTTCAGATTTTCAATGTAGTAACTATTTATATTGTCAAGCTATTTTTAAAACGGGAAAAAAAATTAAATTTAGATGATAATTTCTATTTTATAGAGAGAATCTACGATTCATTGAATTCAATCAACTAAAGTCAACTACATTTATTTAGTCATCAATCAAATATGAAACTAATTAATAAGTTAGAAAATTATTATAGACTAACCCGAACAACATAAAATAAAACGAGAAATTTTTTTTAATAGTTTATGTAGGGGAATACTAATAATCGTAGGTGAATAGTAAATATATATTATTTCGTTTTACCTAAATTACAATGGAGTTGTTTATAATTAAAAAAAAATGAATTTGTTCAGATTTAACGCGTTACGTTTGGACAAACTCTCAAATGAAAACTATTATTATTTATTATTTATAAAAAATAGGAATATGTTAATCTCATGCAAAATCTGTAACCTTATTTTTGTGTGTGTTTATGAAAATATTCGCAAGAATAAAATTCCATTATTATATATCACTTCATTTTAATTTTTAACGCCAAACATTTAAGCATCAGACGGGCTGAAACGGATAGGCCCGGTACTGTCGTGGGCTTGGGTTGGCCCATTGTAACCTGATTGATCTTCCCCACACTAACGTTTCTTCATCAGTACTCAATAGTAAGTAGTAACTTCCTAGAGGTGTTATTTAATGTTAACAAAAATGTTCAAAAAAGAAAAAATATAATTTTGAATCCGTATAATTATAATAATTTAATCCTAATTGGAATAATTTACTTCAAAAAGTTTTTAAAATATATATGTGGAGGGGTATTTGAATAAATAGCATGATGTTCATGAAAAGGCTGTTAGTGATACACACAAAAACTCGTATAAAAATTTTAATGGGACAATTTTGTGAGATATATATTCAATCTGACTCTGATCATTAAAATATATGATACCCCGGTGAAATATCTAGGATTATCACCAAACCCGAGTGGTTGTCAAAAGCCCAAGTACGGAGTGGTTTCTAGGACCCGCCCCCGCATCAAAATCGCCCCGACGGGGCGGATCTAGACCCGTCAAAGCGGGTCCGGGCGGGTCTTAGGTTTTGCCAAACCCGCCCCGGACCCGCCCCGCCAAAGTATTATATATATATAAATTTAAAATATTCATGTGTATATATAAATATAAAATATATATGTAATATTAATAATATATAATTATATTATTATACTAAATAATTAATATTTTATCCATAATTTGAATGTTTAATATTATTGGATTGAAATAAAATTATTTTATTATGATATGTTTAGTATAAAAATAAATCATTATAATGTTTTTTAGCTAATAAATATTAATTAATTACAAATTAATAAATTTCAACTTGTAAGAATAATTTATTATTTGTCTTAAATATTATAAATCTATATTTGAAATTAAATTTAATGATATTTGTTAATTTTTAAACTTTTAATTTTTTTATTTTAATAAATTTAAAATTATTTAAGTTATGGCGGGTCCAACGAGTCTAACCCGGATTGGATCCGCCGTGTTCGCGGGGCGGGGCGGGTCCAAAGGAAGCGGGTGGGTCCCGGGTTTAGCCAGACCTGCCCCGTTGCCATCCCTAGTGGTTTCTAGATTGGTGGATGAGAGAAGATCAGACAAAAGGAAGTTATTCCCTTGCCAAGGAGCTCCTCCCTTCCCGAGTAGAGAATCCTTCCTGGGCTAGAAAGGTCCTCCCTTTTCCGAGAGTCCGGGCCCTGGCTTGACTGGGTCACGGGTCCCACAGTATGGGCATCATCTTGGAGCGACAAAAAATAATAATGAATATAGCATTATTCAAAAAATTACGGGAAACATTTTGTCACATTAAATACTGTCAAAAATCACATGTAATGCAACCATTACTTTTCTCCAGACTTCCTGGCATGGCAAGGGTACGTTCTTTTACGTTTTCATATTTACGCTTCTCACGTCTTGTTATTTACACATACTCAATTTCTCTCTCTCTATATATATATATATATATATATATATATATATATTATTTTTTTTGTTAAAAATATTATGATGTTTCAATACATATATGAAACAAATCGACTTATCATATATATATACATTTGTGATACTGTCTCGCGTAACATCGATTCCATGATAAAATGGCATGGAGCATCACAAGGAAAACGTGAATATGCTAAAAGCTCTCGATCTTGATTTTATAATGTTCAAGAAGTTGACTTCTCGATGTTAAATACACGATTGAGACTTATTTTTTATTATATATGCATGTAACATATATATGATTAGATCTCTTGTGAGACAGTCTCACGATTATTTATATGTGTGACGGGTCAATCCTACTTATATATACAATAAAAAATAATACTTTTAGCATAAAATATAATATTTTTTTATGAATGACTCAAATAAGAGATATGTCTCACGAAATTGAACAGTGAAACCATCTCACAAGAGTTTTTGTGGTAACGTAATGATCATATATATCGTGTCTATTTTGTTTTTAAAGCTATTGATTTAACAATATATTGTGTATATTTTGTTCTTACAATTTTTTGAATTAATTATAATGTTATGAGATTTATTAATAATTTTTTTAATCATAAAATATGAAAATTCAAGCCACTGCCCGCTGTATGACATTAAGGGCTGGGATACCGAACCAAAATATCGAATTTTCGGAATATCGTACCGAAATTTTTTCGATATATATACATTTTTTTGATATATCGAATTTTTTTTGGTATCTATACGGTATTAGTATGAATTTTTTTCATACCAAAATTTCGATATCGGTATCGGTATAAATTTTTTTCATACCAATATTTTTGATACGGTATATCGAAAAACCACCCCTTAATAAATTAATAATAACGGAGTATTTTTATCCGACCAAGTTCATTTTTCAAATTTTCTCATCAATGATATCATGATAAGATTTTAGGAGAAATGAAATTTCTCTGTTTAAAGATCAAATATAAGAACAACTGTATGTATTATTATATTAATTAAAGTTAAAATTTTGGGACAAAAAATAAAAGTTTTTTTGCGGAAAATTAATATGTAAATATCGATTTTTTAAATAGAAATGTGCCGTGTAACGTGCCCCTTTTTCAACCTATTATTATCATATAAGCAAAAAAGACGTGACATTTTGCGAGGTGAAAAGTCTGTAAGTCAACATATTTCCAATGAGAATTCACGAACTGGGTAAAACTTAAAAGGATTGTTATTTACTTCGGTTGTCGAGCCAAAAAATATATATTTCTGTATATAGTTTTCATCATAAAAACAAATTATATGCTTTTTTCCCGAAAATTATATCCATTTTTAAGTGCCATCGAAAGTTTTGTTGTTTGTTTTTTTTCAAAAACTTTATTGAAACTTATATGCAACGTGGATATCGTGTTTAATTTTAGCGGAGACAAATACACCGTCCCAATAAAAATATGTAGATATAGAGTCTTGATCTCACACGGTCACACCCTCATTTTATAAATAAAATTACATATATTTTTAGCATGCAATATTTCTTTAATTTTTTTTGTAAATACTTAAATCGAGGGTCCAAGTGTTTTTATCAAGAAAATTATGTTATGAAATTTGGGTCATGATATGCGTTTGTTAAATTTTTGTTATCTTTTATTGTTGGCAACAATACAACTCTTGTTCGTAAAGTTTTAATATCTCCTATATTTATGAAGTTATCAAATATGTTAGGCTCGTCACGCCACATATAATAGATGATCAAATATTAGAAATTATCAACCAAGGTATGTCTGCTAGCCAATCGAGTTGATAATTTCTCGACCTATCAAAATGAGGGTCGGTTCACCCCGCTGACATATTCTAAAAATAGTATATTAATAAAACATCTTTTTATTCGATTAGTGTCATGATTTATTCTAGTAAACTTAATTACGTTGGTTGATACTATATAGATCCATATAGATAAAGATATATATTATATTTGATTCAACCCAAATACAAATACCCAATGAAATGTGATTATATACAAAACACGAATCATTAAATACATTATATATTAACCACAATGTCTTATTTATATTTTCGAGTGTTCTGAAACGTAAGATTAAGTGTGCTTTAAGCGTGAGGCATACTTAAAAAGGTAAATGAAATCCTACTTGTTTAGGTAGTGCCCAAAGAGCATTTAAAGTTGAAGATTTATCTATATATGTGGGGTTTATGATTTTTTCAATGAATCTTACGTATGTTGATTAATTTTCATTCTTAGATGTACAATGAAGGTAATGTCTATACAAGTAAGTTGAAATGATCCCCTAAAAAGCTCCGCCTTCGACCAACAACAGGTCAACTACAGTTTGTCGGTACTAAGCGTAGACTTAAATCTATCGTATTTATGCATTATTTTATCGTTTTCTTTGTTCGGAATAATTACAACTTCAGTAAAAAGTTATAAAAATGTGATTTTTTTACGCTTAAACTCAGAGTAATCTCGTTTAATCATTCTGCCTCTGAACATGAAATGGAGAAATGACATACAACATCCACGTTGCACACAAAGCATAAAAGTAATTAGTCTTGCATGTCGACCCCTAATATATATTTCTTGATCTTGTGGTTGGAGAAAAATGAGGTAATAATCTGAGTCGATTCTTCTTATTTATCTGAATTTAATAAAAAAGGGTGAAAAGGGTCACAATCTTTTTGTCATCTTTGGAAAAGCACAAAACAACAACCTCCATGATATCAGCTAAATTGGAAAATCGCAAGCCACACACCATAAGAAACACACTTCACACTCAAATCACACACACTTTCTTCTTCTCTTCTCCGCCAATTCCTCCTTACATCTTTATGATTTCTAGCAGGTAATTACCACAATCCCTCTCTCTCTGTATGTATGTATATGTTGCTAGTTTATGTGTATATATATATATATATATATCTGATTTGCATGCAAGGACTATATGTATATATGAATGTTACATATATGTAAGAATGTGTGAGCTAGTCTCATCTCGCCATCTCTCGCCGTGCTGAAGAACGCGCCACGGGAAGAATTTGATCGAGTGAAGTTGTTTAGTGTTCAGCCGACGAGGTAGTTCTCTTGTTGGTATTACTATAATTTTTGCATGGTTAATAATTGGAACTGATGTTGTCTATTTTCTATCTAAGAAAATGGCATAAAATCTAAACTTTTTGCCAATTTTGAAAGCCTATATGAGATGTATATTAATTAGTCAAAAGATGTGTTTTTTTTTTATAGAATTTGCATCAATGTGAGGGATTTTCGCCGTCACTTGTGTTCGAATAAGCGGGGTGACTCAAAGATGGAATTTTTAAAATTAAGAACAAAATTATAGGAATCGATGGTCGATTCACATTTTTTATTATTCAGTTCTGATCATCTTTCACCGGAATCATGTTGACGTAGCATCAGACATGCCAGTGATGTCCGGAGCCACGTCAACATTTCTCGGTGGCATGTAGATGTCCAGACGAAAAATGAAATAATATATATGCGATAAATTAGTCGAGTCAAACTTAAAGATGAGCGATAAAAAAAAACAAAAAATTTTTTTTTTTAAAAAAACGAGATGCAAAGTACATGTCAAAAATGTCGTTATCCCAACAAAAAAAATGTGTCGGTTTGAATATTAAGTAATTTGATTAAAACTAAATAATATTGAATTCGTATATCTTGAATAAACAGGCTAAATATACGTTGCAAGGGGTTTTCTCCCTGCAGGTTTAATTAACTCAAAATTATATAATCAATATATTATACTATGATTCCAGAAATTATTAATATGTATATATTATTATATTTATATTGGATTAAATAAATGCATAATTGATGTTTGGGGGGATAGTACAAAATAAATGCAGAGATATGGAAGCATAGGAAAATAGTGGAGGGGATGGGTTCTTGGAAGTCTGTGAGAATGGCCTTTTCAATAATTCTGTAATCGTAATCTGTTGGCATTTATGATATATTCTTCCCAAGCTTCTTCCTTAAAAAAGAATTGTTTAAAATATTTCTGGAAGTCAAATTCATTATGCTATGTCTGTTTTTAAGTTCTTCTTTAAATATAAAAACAACACTATTTTCTCAAAACTAGATAGTCCACTTAAAAAAGTTAAGGTTTTTAAAGTATCTCGGTGTACATTTATACGAACATCCACTCTTGCATGTCATCTCGGGTTAAATTAACATTTTAGTTGTTAAAAAAATAGTGACTTTTTACTACTCCCGAATAAATATATATAGTGACGAAAATTTCAAATTTTTAAATAAATCAAGTTAGAAGTAGTTATTATTTATTTATTTTTGAGTGAAAACAATTTTTAAAAGTATATTTTTGTTGAAAAGAAAAGGACAAAAGGTATTAACCGGGCGGAGTCGAAATAGTAGAAATCTCACGTAGTCCTTGGTCACACGGCCCTCCCAAGAAACCCGAACCTTTTCTGTTCACCTTTCCAACTTATTGTGTCGTCTTCTCTCATTTTCCTCCAAAAAGTACACTCTTTTCTTGAATATCATTTAGCTTGTGTAAACTGCATTTTGATTTTGGGGCAGATAATTTGTGGGTTTCGATTAAAAATGGTGAAAAAGAGAGACACAAGTAAGGAAGAGGAGAAAAGGAAGAAGAAGAATAAAGGGAGAATGGCATGCTGTGAAAAAGAAGGGATAAGAAAAGGGGCTTGGACTCCTGAAGAAGACAAGATTCTTGTTGATTTCATCACTCAGAATGGGCATGGCGCCTGGAGAAATCTCCCCAAAATTGCAGGTTTCACCATTTTTATTTTCTTTTGCAAATATGGGGCCATTCATTTGCTGTTTTGTGTTGTTCATTTCAGCTAAATTATTTCCTTCTTGGCATTTTGAGCCTATTGGATTCTATCGTTGTTCTGGTTAAGAGTGCGAAAAGAAGCTTAAATTTGGTTCTGTTTCTTTCCATTGCTGTGAGAAAATATATTCTGAGATTTTATCATCAGAAGCAAATATACAAACATATAATGTATAGTTGTCTAAATTTTCGACAATTTTGTAATCTAATCTTATTTATTTGGAACAAAAAATGTGTAATGTATTGGTGTGGTCGTAATATGATCGATCACATGATTAGTTTTTGGGATTGAGAAGAAAGTTGGATTAAAAGATGGAATGTAGAGGTGAAAAAGAGTTGCTTAGAAGATGGTTTGGAAATAAGATTAGCATGTCACTTGTGTTTCTGGAACACATTTTCTTTTGTTATGGTAAGAAGAATATTGATTTTAAGTTCATTAAATACAATTAATGTTTGTTTGTCAAAATTGGGCATACGATAGAAAAAGTTGGAGTCGAGTTGAAAAGTGGTAGATAACATTACCCATACAAGGATCTCATTTGTCCTAGTTTCGGAAGATTTTTTCAACTGCATTTTCTTGTGTGGCATGGAGAGTATACGATTGCACGTGAGTCTTGGCTTCTCAAGAACTTCAAAGCAGTCACCCCGAGCTCGAGACTCCGGAGGCCCCTTGAGTGTAACCATAGACTACTCGATCAAGCTCGAGCAGTCGAATTTATGCTATAACCTCCTTTTCACCGAACAAGAAAAATACAAGCTTTTTTATTCAAGAATATTCTAATAGCAGATTTTTTTTGCGTGTTACAGGTCTCCTTCGGTGCGGGAAAAGCTGTCGGCTTCGCTGGATAAACTATCTTCGACCCAACATTAAACGTGGTCCCTTTAGTGCAGAGGAAGAGAAAAGCATAATTGATCTACATGGAACACTCGGGAACAAGTAAGAAATTGCCTTTTTACACCCCATCAATTGCATCCCGGGGGGACCTAATATGAGGATTTTGTTGTTATTTCCTCATATTTCTTTGAGGAACAAGAAGCAATTCCGGGGGCATCTATCACTGTTTAATTAGCTATGTTCCGCATCAAGGTTGTAGGTGAAACGATATCCTTATTTCGAATCACTGCTACTTTCAGATGGGCAGCGATAGCCTCGCGTTTACCAGGAAGAACAGACAACGATATCAAGAACTTCTGGAACTCGCATTTGAGGAAGCGCTTTGCCAGCATAGACTTCAACCAGCCGGCCAGCTCCTCTAAGTCAGTCGACACAAATCTTGAATCTCCGCTGTCTTGCCAACTGGTACAATCGGAGAGCATTCAACTCGAGGTCAAATCTTATCCATCAAATGAAGCACAACTTACACTGTCAGAAAATAAATCCGAAGGGGACTTCTTCCTCCGTCTGTGGAACTCTGGAGTTGGTGACTCATTCCGGAAAATCAAGGAGTGTACAAGTGAATGGATTGGCGACACCTCATCTCACAGCCCAGCTTCTCAAACATCGTCCTTGACTAAAGCTGAATGGAGCTCCATAGCCACAAACCAAATCTCTAAATCCAACGCCAGCCAAAATGTGGAACCTCTGAGCTGCAGAAAGGAAGCAGACGTTTTTGCAGTCTGTTCTGATTTACCCAAACCATACGAGTTCGATGATTCAGCAGATGTAATGTTACAGTTATTACTAGATTTTCCAGCGGGTGGCGATGATATGGGATTCCTTCAAGAATCCTTCAACAACGTCTCAGCCTCTATCCGAGATCAGATGCAGTAACTTTCCCTTGGTGACATCAATGTGATCATATAACTAGAATGTCTAGTTGGTATAGCCGTATAGCACTGTTTGCCGTTTGGCCAACCTTTCGAGCTGAATCTAAACTAGAAGTACTAATTTGAAAAGAAACATTTTCCATAATGATCTGAAATTTTAATATTCTGGTAGTAACTAAGATTAAATTGTTGAGATCCTATCCTGGGTAGCATGTTAATTATAGGTTAGTTCATGTCTGTTTACTGCTTCTTTAAGGTAAAGCCTGTAGACTGTAGTTGATGATATCGAGGGATGAGCCTTCCGGCTTGTTTCTAAACTCGAACAAGAAACAACATAATCAAAATACTTGAACCAACACTAGACGAAACAAGATAAAATAAATCATCTCCCCCATTTTGATCATCGGTCCGATAGGTTTTGAACAAAACAATCAAAATCGAACTGAAATTATGGAAACTTTTTCAGGGAAAGGAAAACTGATTTATCCGGATAAACAACCATCGTTACCACATAAGTCAAGAAGAGAAGTTACTGCCCAGACATTCCACTTGAGATTTTATTTATCTATGTTCGCATAAATATCAAACGTAGGATAGAGCACTTGTTACTGCAACTGATGGTCAGGTAAAATCTTTGAGCTTCATACCATATCATATTCAAATGTTACCATATTGGCCACTAAGAACAGACGTCGAAACAAAGGCATTATGCAAAACCTCCCAAAGCACATAAGATTTTCCTATCAGCATCCAAAATAGATAAAATTCAATAAATAAAATACTATACATCATACAAACTTGCCGTTTTTAACGAAAAAAGTAATCACTTATTAATTAAACTGTATCAAATAATACATCACTATGCACACATAAGAATGAAGTTATTGGCCACAATCAACGAATTCTACATCAAATTACCGCACAATAAATACATCTGAACAAGAAACAGTAATCAAATAGAACATATGCATATAAAGCTGCAGTTTGACATTTGGACAAGATAATTTCACCTTTAGAAACATCCAAGTAACTTCTTTGGTCCAGTCCCAGTAGCGCGGTATTTTGCAGCTACCTCTTCTGCCTTCAGAAGATCTTCCCCACGTTTGGCTTCAGCAATCGCTCGTTTTTCTTCTGCTGCCTTGTGGACTAGTGCAACCTTGTTCTTCATTTTCTCTATATACTCTGCTTTCTTTTTCTCCAGTTGTTCCTACAAATTATTCGTATATTGGGTCACAACCCAAATCTGCATTATACTTGCATGCCGATGACTTTATCATTTATCCAAAACATTGTAATTAATTATAGGGGCAACAAAGCATGTTAAAGAAATTCCTGTAAAGCACTGAAACAAAGATGGCAAAGTATGGGGTGAGTGATGTGATATTTTTTTTTGTTGGCTTGTTTTTCGAAATTTTCGTTTTCATTGATGATGACAGTATAGCCCGCCAGGTGAATAGGTTTATCTCTAAACTACCACTACTACAAAAAAAAACTCACGTTATATTATTATATGCACACGTGAAAACATAAGTTGACCACCAATCCAAATTGAAAAGCAAAAACAAATTTGATAGGAATAATCTACAAGTTTCCAACATTAGTCGCGTGTCTCTAATCTCTATGTATGAAAGAGGAGACTTTATACTCTTTAACAAGGGGGCAATCAAAAGCAGCTCAGCCAAATCTCGACTCAAACTCGAGTAGTATGAGTACCTATCTCAAGCAATGCTCGAGCTTAGATTCCAGCATTCTATGAGTAATCAAGCTCAACAATTTTATTCTTATTATGTTTTAAACATATTGATTAAATGAATATTTTTATCTTAATTTCGTCATAATTCACATACTGCATTATTCAATTTTAAAAAAAAAATCAAGAGTTTTCTTCTCAAAATAGACTGGATATTTGAGTTAGCCTATAGCTCAAATAACGCAAAAATCATGCAAATTGAGCTCGAACTGGAAAAGCACCACTAAAGTATACTCAGGTTCAAGTACTATTTTTTGGTAGAGATGAACTCCATGGTAGGGTGCTACTAGAGCATTGGGACTCCACATGTATAATTTCAAAACTAAACTAACAAAAGAAAATTTGAATGTACTTTTGAAAATCATCTCCTGAACTTTCCTTTGAACCTCTAAACACATACTCCTGGAATTAACCCAACGTCAACGTGGCAAAAAAGGACGTGAAGCATAACTTTGGATATCAAACGTGCCAGGCACATTCATTTCAATTTATTAAGGCGAAAAATCCATAAACTAAAATTGTGACTCCTATGTAGATTTTCAATAATCTAAGCTAAATTAAAACCAAAAGAAGACAAACGAATGATTTTGAAAACAATCAATAAGCAAAATTTAATATTAAAAACTGTTAATATGTAATTGCATGAAGTTTTTTTTTCTGACAAATTTATGTTTAAAGTTTCTCTTTTTAAAAATACTTAAAATACAAATTATTAAAATAATTATTTTAGCTATATTTTCATTATATTATTCACAGTTCACACCCACGTCAAATGCTTTTTTGTTATTTACTACTAGCACTCAAAAGGGGCAAAAGCTTAAGTGCTTGAGTGCCCCGGAGGCTGGAGCCTAAGTGCAAAACAAAGCCAAGAACTTTATTGAACTCAAACACAAAGAGAAACTTCTGTCACAAAAATTCAATCTGTGCGTTGCCAATTATTTAGCAGCAAGCCTATAGGAAAAACCAGGGCGTGCACAAGTATATCAAGCATATGACGAATACATATTAAATGGAACAAAGTATAATTTGTTTTTTGGAAATTTTGAATTAACTAACATGCAGTTTTTAAATCCATGGTTGTTTAGGGGGTTAGGGGATGGGGCAGCATCAAAAAGAAGTCATTACACTAAGATTTATAGCTTGTTACCTCGATCTTCTTAAGCTCAGCCTCCAGACTAGCTTTCTTGCAGTTCTCCCACGCCCCGATAGCAGATACCTTCTTCTGAGCTCTGTTAATAATTCAGCAGCAAAGGGCCACCAGTTGATAAATGCTCATTTTACCCTACTTTCCTACGGACACTCAACAATTATTGAGAAATCTCTAATGAAAAAAGAACACAACTTACTTGTTTTCAGCTTTTGACTTCTCACTTTCTTCCCATGCTCTGATCAAGGAATTCCTCTTCTCATTTGCTACCCGTATAAGTGCAGCATCTGAGGTAGTATAACTCTCGACTCATTCACTATAAACAGAAGTAGTAGTATTCTAAAATAGTCTTGATTACCTCTGATGAGGGATCCCTCGGCTTCTTTCTTCTCAGTAGAGTCTGGTTCTTTAGCATAGAACAAAAAAAAGTCGAATGTCAGGGAAAAGGCTTGAGTTAAAGCAAGGGCTAATCACCATGTTCCTGAGCAAGGTACGTCAAAATTTGAGATTTACCATATAATTTTACAGAACATAAAACAAATTTCAAGAGGGATGCTATTATTATTATTCTTTTTTTTTTTTTGGAACAAAAAAGGGATGTTTTTTTTTTCGACAGTGTGAAAAAAAAGGGGATGCTTTCGAACATAAAGAACATGCACCTAAAATTCCAAATTCGAATTCGAGAAACAATCTTATTATCACAGCAACAAAGAACCCTTTTTTCCTTTACAATCAAAGACACTAAAACATCTCAAATACCAACACAAACAACAGAGAAGAAAGGAAGTCTTTACTTACTTTCGACAACAACAAGAGCCTTGGACTCATCAGGTTTCTTCTCTTCAGCAGGTGGAATCTCAGATTTCTCTTCCACCACATCTTTCGGAGCCTCCACAGGCTCGACCACCGGCGGCGGCGGAGGTTCGGAACAGGTCTCGGGTTCCACATTCTTGGTTTCCTCCTCACCCATCTCTTGAGAAAATTGGTTGTACTAGCTCAAATTTAGCAGGAAAACACAGAGAATTGAACAAAAGAGAGACAACGATACGAACGGTGGAATAGGTCGTAACGGTTAGTTGGAGGAAGGTAAGTGCCGCTTGGAATTGAACACAGAAGGAAGCTGTGTGATTGATACAGATAATTTTTGGCCTATCATGAGTTGGCTGCTGCCCACATGTTTTTGTGTAGTAGTAGGCTAATAGTTCCCACGAAAACTTTTACGAGATCGGTCTATCTTTTGTCGTTTAATTTTATAAGATGAATATTCGACTCAATTCGTACGAATGTTATTTTTTATTTTAAAATATTGTTTTTAATTATAGATATTGTTCTCATAAGAGACTTATTTCTAAGATTTTATAAATAATATTTTTTAAATGAAATTTATATATGAGCTTTTTAAAAAAAAACATTAGATGTGTTTTTTTATTAAAAAAAAAAAAGTTTTTGATCATTAATTCGAAAGCTTTGGTTTGAAAATAATTTCGTGAGTTGGAGATTATATGATTATCTTTTATTCTACATTTATTTTTTATTGTAATAGATAGCTACATAATCTAACAGAAAATTAATAATGTCACCCAAAAATAACAAAGAATAGTTTTCATTGTCATAAAAAATAATTATTATTATTACGTCGATACATTTCTTTTAAAATGTAGAAACACTTAAAGAAAGCACTTTTTAAAATGTAAATTCAAATTTCTTTACAAAATATAATCACCAACAAAATTGAAGTATCTTTACACTTCAAACACCAAATACGAGAAACTGAATGTATGACTAAAGATTCATTTAAAATTTAATAACATCAATGATTCTCTTGATTCCAATGGACATAATAATATTCAATGTTTTGGACACATATACATGCACAAATAAATTAAGAAATGGAAAAAAAGATCTGATAGGGACGTAAAGAGGAAAATTGTAGATCATGCTAATAAAGGGAGCGAGGAGCAATAATATGATCACTTCTCAAAATATTAATTTTCAGAACTTATGTGTAAATAAATAACTTCTTTTATTTTTTTATTTTAGATATTCGAACATATTGTATATTCTCATATTGTTATAATTATGTAAATAATCCAAACTCAAAAAAATCTTTTTTTTTAGTTGGAGGACAAGATTTTTGTTACAATTGAGTCTCGAACTCGAGATCTTAGTGCTTGATGAGCTACACATCGTCGGCAACTTAAAAAAATCTTGGGTTGAGGTTGGAGGGAAACAGATCATGTTGGTGGGATATTTCTCTTTTCCTTTTCTTTTCTTTAATTTAATAAATATCACCAATCGCAATCATCATTGCTAAAAGACCCAAAATTGCAGTGAATCAGTAGTTAACTAGAGATTATTTTACGAACAAAGAGCCCTTTTAATCAAATATCAAAAGATAGAAAAAGATTCAATTCATACTTGATTAAGCCTACCACTCCATAATTCACTACGAATTTCATTCTAATAATTGGCGAATAATAGCAATTGCATCACGTGGTAGTGGGAATTATTTATTTATTTATTTATTTTATAAAAAGAAGATTTAATGTTGCAATTGCTTATGGGACCATTTCAGCCAAACTTCTTCTTCTTCATCTTTGTGCCGACATAAATTTTTTATATCTGTTCTTTGATAATTACGTGAATGCTTTGGTTAATTAACCATAAATTGTTTCTGATAACACTGTAAATAATCAAATTACAACATAAATGGGTTTTGATTTCTTTGATCAGCAGACCTTTGTGCCTTGTAAATTGTAAGAAACAAGAAGAATAACATATTATTGTGATTATTATAATGATCATTATTATATATATCATGGAATGTTTGTAATTCACGTTCATGCACGCACCACTCACCTACTATACTGGAAACCCTGCATTATTAAAATCCAAATTACAAGAGCAACAACAAAAAAAATCATTCATGTTCTATGGCACTGTAACCATGATCGTGTTCATCTTCTGGAGGAGCCTTAGACAGGATCGTGAAGATGACAAACGACCCGTATAAGATGGTGACGATAGCGGTGAAGTTGACAAGGAAGGCCTCCGAACCATATTTCGCGACACCCGAGCTCTCCAGGAAGGTAAGCTTTTCAAGGTATCCCAAGGCAGCAGTGCCTACAGCCAATATATAAACAGAAATGCCGAAAAGTACATGCCATGGAAGTGACTCCCTTCTAAGTTGTGGTGCTCCTCCAGGGTAAAAGAAGACCACGAACCCAAATAACCACTGTAAATGATCAGAAAAACATGAGATATAAATAAGATTTTGGCAAATTGTAGTCCTTACTTGATGAGTATTAATGAGAAGCTATGGAGGGATGGAAGCCTTTTTATAGCAATAATTTTTCCTATATAGCACCTATTTATGCAGCATGATTATAGAAATATTATATTTATCAGAGCCAGCGTCATTCGAAATTATTTGGAGGGGAAATGTTTGCTATAAACAGTTGGCCCTGTATCTTAATGTATCTGGCGTTTCAATCGATAATCAAAATATCTGAGTTGTATTGTTAACTCCAACTAAAACTTTGTTACAATCATATTTGCTCCTACAAGCCTTATTGATGTAACTAATCACTTAATTAACAAGAAAATCGGTTCAAGCTTAATCCTTTTTGTCATGACAATCTCAACTTGTTATCGCCCTTCAGATCACAAGGTGAAAAAAGCTACGTCGACATGCCAGTGGTGAAACACATGCAACAAGAACCTTGCTCACATATTTATGCTACTCAAGCCATGATTTTTAACTGGAACATAAAGGGCACCCAAGAAAAGAATATAAGATAGAAAAGGAGAATTAATTTGAGTATTTGAATGTTACCTGGATTCCATAGAGAGAGATGACACCAATTCCGAGCCAAGAGTGTAAACTATATAAATTTGCAATGTTGCTTTCATTGTGGAACTTGAATGCGGTGTATATTCCAATGATACCGAGTGCAAGAGCAATAGCATGAAGAACTAGATGTATTAGCTTCTTTTCTGCCTTCTTCAGAGGCAGAGATTTGTAACTCATAATGGCTGTAATTATAAAATAATGGAGAAAATTAAGAAAAATTTTCTACTAATTTTAGGTTCCAGATGAATTTTTATTACCTTGGCCTCCGATTACGATAAACCCAATGAACATCAATACAGGATGATTCTGGAGCCAAAAGAAGAAAAATAGATGTGAGACTTACCACAACAATCTTAGTAGCCAAGTTTTTAAAAAAATCTTAAATGAATGTTCCTGTTTTAGATCTTATTTTCCTGTCAGAAGAATCAACCTGAATTGAAGCATTGCAGTCCCTTAATCGACTATAGTAAGTTCTTCACTGATCTTCAATTGCAAGAGTTTATCTTTTGAAATTCATGACCCATCTTTATTCCTCAACTAAACCCCGTACTTACAATGTTTCTGAACTATAAAATGTTTACTGTGATTCAACCAATTATATATAATCTGCAACACTAAGGGAGTGTTTGCAATCACTAAAAAAAAGTGATTGTTAGCTTTTTGCTTAAAAAAATCATTTTTGTGTGTTTCTTAAACCTAGATTGTGTGTTAAATTATGCTTAACTTATTGAAATCCAAAATCTAGTCGTGTGGTGATTTTGATTCTCCAAAAGTGATTCTAATAAGAGATCATTGTTAAAATCATTCTAATCACTTATTTATCAAACATTACCCAACTTCGATTTTTAGATTTTCAAATATGTTTTCAAACACTACCAACTTTTGATTTTTTTTAATTTTTTTATAATTTATGAATTAATCACTTCTACAAAAAACACAATCTATTGCAAACACTCCCTAAGCTTTGTGGATATATTCTATCATCTTATGAAGAAGGTTTGAAACCATAATCATCTCCCCATATAAGTTAAGAAAGAACACCATTTACTTTTTGATATACTCTAGTGCTTTTGATTGCTGGTGGACCATGTAAGTAACGCTTTTGAGACTTACATAATCCAAGAATACCCAAATAAAATCGGTATGTAAAACCGTGAACCTCATATACACAACGACCGGATCAAATATGCCAAAAGCGAAGAACTGACAGCCAAGTTTGGTCCCAAACTTGCAAAAGGCTTCCAATAACTACAAACACCCAATCTCTTTTTTCACCACCCGATGTAAATAGTACAAGGGCAACGAGGACCACGTGTTCATCATCTCTAGAAGTAACACAAATCTCAATCAATGCTGCCTAACTTCTCTAAATGTAACCTATAATATCGCACAAAAATCGCTGCAAGTGTTCAATCTGGAATTGCTCCAATTTGGCATATCGTTTTAAAGATTGGAAGAGATCCACGCATAAAAGAGTGACTCCTGTCGCAAAACCTTCACTTGAACTTGTACAAACCAAGTGGTAGAAGCATGTGGCTAAGGTAGTGTTTTAGAGAACTTCCAGGAAACACTTTTCCGCTTTTTATTAACAAAATTTTGAAATTTTGTGAAATTTTGTTAAAAAAAAGTTGAGAAGTGCTTCCAAGGAGCTCCTAGGAAACACTACCTAACATATCATTCTAGTTGGCGGATGAAAAACAGGGCAGCCAGGGCCAGCCCCCCTGCTTTTATTTATTTAAATATCCGTAACACCGTAATTATATCAGATAATTACAGTTACACCCCGTCTAAACTTTTGTCTAATTAGTTTCACGTTTCAACCCTCCTAGAAAAGAACCTGCATTCTATATTTCTATGTGTGTCAAGTGTTCTGTTCATGATTCCCAAATCACAACTGAACCTTAGGTTGTGCTTGGATTGAATAAATCGACTAGATAAAATTCAAATTACTTGACTTGCGTGGACAATCCAATCCACGCCTCAAATCCTTCCCCAAATATCTCTCCCTCCAAATCAAATGAATCGATCCAAGTGCAACCTCAGGGACAACAAACTTTTCTAGTAATATTTCACAAAGATGGATACAGAGGTCATACAAGTTTACTAAGAACAACACTGCACACCACGGACTTGAACAGGTTCGATGTGGTTAGGCATCTAATAATGGATATCATTTGAATAGAAATTAAGAGTCTAAGCTTAAAGTCCTCCACTCAAACCTTATTTTATATACCAAATTCAGTTACATCGGTGCAAAAGCATCTCACAAATAACTGGACTCCCTAGAAATCCGTTAATTTATCATCTTTCAAGCCAAAAGATTAGCTTGCGAATTGTACGGAGTCAGCTCATTTCCCTGGAAGACAACATCGAATCAAGAAAAACTCTTCCACAACATCAAACAACCGTCAAAATCTAGTTTTTCTTGCAGCCCATATCCCAATAATCATAGCACACAAACTAAACAAGATGCTCATAAAATAACAATGCACAACAGACCCTCAAAGCTTCCAAACAAAAAGGAAGAAAAATCACGATGAACTGGAAAAAAAGAGGGAATCTTACATTGAAAATGAGACTCTTGTTCGTAGCTTCCCAAGCCAAACCACCCCTGAAGCTTACGCACCAGACTAACACCAGTATGGCACCAACTACAGCCAGAACATGCGCCACATAAGAAACGTACACAGCCTTCACCCCTATCGCCATTTCTTTCTTTGTTTTCCCCACTCCTCTCCAAGTTTTCCTCAATGGGTTTGCTCAGTTAAGATGTAATCCGCCAAATACTACAAAAACAGAGCGATCTTCCTCGTAATTTTCCAACTGTGGGTCTCCCCATTTTGTTCTTATATATGAGTTATTGGTCTTGTGGTGTCCACGACTCTGGATCATATTGAAGATGCTATTGCTAGCTACCTCCACGTGCTCAACTACCACGGGGTACTGGGTTGTCCACGATTTTCTTTTTCTTTTATAAAGAGACTTTCAAAATTATTATTATTTTAATATTCAAATTTTTATTATGTATTAATCCTCGTGACAAATGCGTTGATGAGGTTTTAGCCCAACTCCATTCCATGTTCAAATCTTTTATAATTTCGATCAAATACTATAAAAAAATATATAGTTATAAATGCAATGCTTGTGCATATAATCCAAACAAAATATTTGCACACAATGATATATATATATAGAGATTGAAAAAAAAAAACGTGAAAAAGGGAAGTAAAAGAGTTTTGTGAGAGGAGAAACCGCAATTTATTATTATTTGCGCCTTTAAATATGTGAATCTCATAACCATATGTCCATATTTGGTGTTTATGTAAAGTCATATTGAGAAAAAAACCGTAATTTATTATCTCCGTCTCGATTAAACTTGTTGCATTTTTTGTTTGTCACAAGTCACAACTATATAAGCTTACATTATATTTAATAATATTTTTTATATTCTTTTACTAATATATCCATATTAAATACATTTTTAAAATTGTACAATTATTTTTTTAATACATTAAATAAAGATGAAAATGTATTTAATAATTTTTTTAACTTGTGTAAAAAAACAAGATTATATAATCGATATGGATATGGTAGTACTAAAATAGGCTTTTTTTTAAAAAAATAATAATATAAAAATTTAAACAAATTATAAAAACAAAACAAATTTGAGAACTTTATAAAAAATATCACAATCCGGGACATGATGTTCCTGACATGGCAGAGTCTTAATGAATCTGATAAAGTTTGTCCCGGATTCATTTTTTTTAAAGAAAAAATCCAATTTGATTGAAAAATTGGTCGGATCGAGATCCAGATCAAAAATAAAAAAAAAATAATACGGTCAATAACTAATAATTGTATTTTATTTTATTTTTTTTATTAAATGGACATATCTACAATTTATAAATATTTTGATTTTTGAAGTAAAATATATAAGATGGAATATCTTAAAACAATTTTTTTTTTAAAATAGACACAACTTTTTAAATTTATTTACTTTTCATAATGTTTGTAAATTTAAAAAATAATTGATGATGAATTTTTTTTTCATAAAATTGTTAGAAAAATTGATGATCAGTTATTTTTAAAGGGTTACAAACAAACTATTTTAGCTATAAAAAATTACAAATTTGAGATATGATAGAGTATTATATTTATTTTTCATCTTTAAGCTAACAATAAAAAAATCGATTAAATATTTTTTAATTAAAAATAAATTAATATTCTATGATCTCTTAATTTTATAATTTTTTATAACTAAAATAATTTAAATATATATTTAATATGCGTCCAAATCATAAACTTTATCATTCATGATATTAGTTCAAAAATTTTAATAACATAAAACAAATCTATTATAATATATCAAAATTTAAAAAATTGTGATACTTTTATGAAGTTTTCAAATTTGTTTTGTTTTTATAAAACTTTTTAAATTTTATATTATTTAAAAAAATCACTAAAAATACATGAATCTCGATAGCTTTGTTTTTTTAATAATATAAATGCAAAGGTTGGTAGATTTAGCGGCTGATAAATTTATGTTCTTATATAATTTTATTTTTCTAAAAATTTATATTCAAGTTGCTTACTCATGCTTCTGTTCATCCAAAATATCACACGTGAATACTGAATACAAATTTTTTTTAAAGCAAATAGATAGTTTTAGAAAGTTGTTTTTTAAAAAAAAAATAAATTTACTAGTACTTAATTTCTTTATTTGTATTTTTTAAAATAAATAAATAATCACCATGAAATAATATTAGAAAATGAACATAAAATAAGACAACGCAGCACATTTCACATGCGTGTACCCATTAAAGCTTATTGTTCAATTTCCGATCTAGAAAGAGGAGTGGCAGTGGGTAGGTGTCTGCTTGCTTGTTTTGTTTATTCTTTTCTTGATTTTATTAAAATGACTTCTTTTTCATATTTATAGCATAGCACTTATACGTGTCGAATGAACAGACCAAGCAAAAGATTATCGTCATTTATGATAATCGTGTTTGAAATATGAATCATCTCTTTACAAAAGTTACGACTGAAAGTAATTACACTGCCTCTTCTATATAATTATTATATTATATTTTATCAAAATTTTAAAAATGGTAACGTGAGAAGCATCTTATTAATTAATATTTGTAGTGAAACAATATCCTTGACATAAAAAAAAATATTTTAATGTATCAGATCAGATAAAAATTCATCTTACAAAATTGATTCATGTGACGATCCATGGTCTTTTTGTTAAGGTCCACATTATATAAGCGATATTTGTTGGGACGAAATCCTCTGCTATATTTGGTGCTACAAACTGTGCTACACTTTGCTAAAAACAACCCCGTTTCCACAAATTATTAAAAATTAAATTCATTAAACAACATGGATGAACAAAATATAATTAATCATTGATAAAATGTTCGATTCACCTATTTTTTCAATTAAAATAGGCAATAAATTATGTCCCAAGCACGATAAATGAGTAAAACAATTTATTGATGATCTTTTAATTGAAAAAATAGGTGAATCGAACATTTTATCAATGATTAATTATATTTTGTTCATCCATGTTGTTTAATGAATTTAATTTTTAATAATTTTTGCAAACGAAGTTGTTTTTAACAAAGTGTAGCACGATTTATAACACCAAATGTAGCAAAAAATTTCGTCTCATATTTGTTATACAAAGTTTAAGAGGGCATAATGTATATGGTAGAGAAACAAAGGCAAATTAACTTTAGGGAACCGATCGTGGGCCCGTAGAGGGGCCACAGAAATCGACTCTTGGCATTAATGTGACCAAAATTGAACTCATCGAACATGACACAAAGATATAAAACGCTGGGAGGATCAAGATTATGTTTGAAATTCATTGAATTTTGGAACGTACACTGCCCATGTGCTGCATCTAAGGGCCCATATTTTTTGAAATTTGATATGATTTCATTTCAAATGAGATCATATCAAATCCCAAAAAACATGAGCCGTTGGATCCCCATTCGGGCACTACCCGAATGGGGTAGCATAGACAAAACAGTTTAGTACATGCCGCCCGCAGGACACTATCCTGCGGGTGACGTGTAACCCCATGATTAGTCAAAATTAGTGGGTTCCACGTAGGACCCATTGATTTTAACCAATCATGAGCCGCCATGCAGGGGCGTATCCAGAAAAAATTTATCTGGTGGACAAAATTTTATTCGCAATCAATCTAACAGTTAAAGCTAGCTAAATAATATAGTAATGATTAAATACAAAATTGTATATGTCAAACCTATAATATCTAATATTATCATGTAAATCTATTGTTTTCCAAAAATAAACTCATTGTCTTATAAATTAAAAGTCACAAAAACTCCTGTAAGATGGTTGGTTAATTTTGTGAGACGAATATTCTATTTGACCTGACACATGAAAAATAATAATTTTTATGTCAAAAACATTATTTTTCATTGTAAAAAAGGGCAGGTCGATCCGTCACACGGATTTATATCCGTGAAACCGTCTCACAAGATACCTATTACTGTAATAATCATATCCAAAAAAATGCATTACTAATTTTATAACTTAATTTATAAATAATTAAATGAATACATATTTAAATAATGATATTTCGAAAGTCAAAATTTTACCGATTTATTCAGGAAAATAGACTTGAAAATTGAACTAATCAATTTATTGAAAACAATACACATTCGATTTTGGCTATTCTTTTGAGAATTCCACCTAAATTTTATATTAGATAAACATTGGCATACATCTCCAAATTTTTTACAATAAAAAATCCACGATAATATGTAATAGAATAATAACAAAAATGACTGGAACATTAACATATTTAGCAATTGGTGAGGATGTGTAATAAATACTATGAGAATGATTCTCATTGCCACAAAATTTGAAATATAAGCTATATATCTATATCCTTTTAAATATATGAGTTTATTTGTGATATTACACTAATGTCCCTTGATTTATTTGCTTGTGTATCTATCATTAAATACTCATTTAAGATCACTATACGTCTTCTCAATCTTTGTTTTGCATTTTTCACTAATTTTTCTTCATTTATTTGCATATCTTGGTTTTCCTCAATGATTAATATCTATCATTAAATACTCATTTAAGATGACTATACGTATTTTCAATCTTTGTTTTACATTTAAAATATCTTTGAATATTGACTATGGTCTATGGGCATTTGAAAACATCATTTAAGATCACTATACGTCTTTTCAATCTTTGTTTTGCATTTTACACTAATTTTTCTTGATTTATTTGCATATTTTGGTTTTCCTCAATGATTAATATATATCATTATATTAAATACTTGTTTAAGATGACTATACGTCTTCTCAATCTTTGTTTTACCTTTAAAATATCTTTGAATATTGACTATGGACATTTGGAAACATCGGGGAAGAGGATAAACCATGGGCATGAAACATTCTTCAGGAGTCCACTGCCATTTATTTTCCACATGAATCTGTCTACCTACCTATCATCATAGATACCCGATTAATTTAGTCGACCATATTTTAGAGGGGGCTTCCTTTGCTCTTTGTTTAATGATAATTCGTTTTCAATTTCTGTTTGTTGCTTCACTTTAATTTAGTTTAAATTTTTCTTGTTTTATTTGGAGCTTTGTTTTATAATTTTTGATGAGAAAAATACTCGTTTCTTTAATTCAGTAAAGATTGGAGATGGAACAACAGCCAGTGAAGCGCACACTGCAAGTAGAGGATGAGTGGTCGTGTGGATCTATTAATTATTGCATGCGATTGTGCTCGCATAGATATTTCTAAGAATTCGTTTACATGGTTTTCATTTGATTAAAAAAAACATTTAGTGAATCGATTCACAATATTTGTGTGAGCACACCAATCAACATGAAAATATTTGATGGGTTGGCGTATCATAATTTGTAATGGTAAATAATTTACCATCCTTAATTCATCGATATCTGTCGGTATTCTCTTACCCATGCCGATTGAGTTGCATTTAAAGTCACTCATATGAAGTAATCCCTGGTTAATTGAGAGTGCTTGAGCAAAAGAAGTACCGATATATGTGACATTCTCGGAAGCTCTCGTATGTCGAGCTTCTAAGTTGCTATATGATTTGGTTGGTTGGGTGAACCATGAAAGAGGAACGTTAAGTAAGATCGATCTTAGGTGGAAACACCACCAATAGTAAGATACAAGCTGACACCTCTCATGTCTTTTTGTCGTTTAATATGCAGTTCTACTTTGTCATAAATATAAGAACATAAAGTCATGTCTCTTCTAATAATTATAGTTTGGGAAATGCTATATGTACATAGAAGGTTATATGTTGGCTTACACACTTCACATGAAATTACAAAATTATCCCTTTATTTTATTTGAAAAAATTCTTTCCAAAATACATCAAGGATATTTATGTAATGTCAAGTATAACATGTAACCAAATGTGTAACCTTCCGTGTACATATAGCATCACTCTTATAGTTTTTGGTGTAATGATAAACATTTGATCCTAATTAATACTAACTATGATTTGAAGATATTTGGCTTTTCTGGTGAAAAAGTTAATTAATGTACTTTGATTTTTCTTAATTTGTTATTTTTAATATGTTGAATTGTATTATTATTATTATTATTATTATTATTATTATTATTATACGTGAATATGCAGTAGCACATCAAAATTGGATAGGTCACAAATAATATTTTTTGAACATATTATATTGAAATGGAGACATTGCTTTATAAATTTCAAGAAAAAATTAATAACGTTTATGACTTTTTTAAATAAATAAATATTTTAATTATTAATGTTAAGAATAGCCATTATCAAAGATAGAAACTTTTCTTCTGGAAATGTTAATTAAATACTATTTTTGGAGCGATCTACATTCATTTTTTAATTTTAGAACTAGAATTTCACTCTCTCTTAAAAAAAGAAAAGAAAAAGGGGGACTAGAATTTCATTATGGAATAATTTTTAATTTTGATTTTTTGCTTCGCTTGATACTTGATAGCTTGTTTATAAATTGCTTTTCTATGCAGTTCTGGAAGAGCTCTGATGAATTATTAACTTGATGAGGTTTTATGCACAAACTACTTGACAAATATATATAGTATAAGAGTTATACCAAAAAGTAAGACACAAAAGACCCAAAAAAATAATATTTGATATTTGAAATAAATAATACAGCCTAAAAATCTTATCATAAAAGTCCCAAATTCGAATAAATAATACATCCTAAAAATCTTATCATAAGAGTCCCAAATCGAATGATAAAATCTTGAGCACGTGAATTGAACTTGATGAGTCTAATGTACCATCATATTATGGAGAACATGATAATTAAAAAGGTCCCTTAGAATGTAGGAGTCGAAATAAACATTCTAATAAGAGCAACACAAATATATTAACCCATTTTACAGGTTTTTAATTTTTTTATTTTTATTTCTTACTTCTTGAAGTCTATCCATAGACAAAGTAGGAGAAAACTTTGTAACTCTTTATTAAGGGACCAAAACTAATAAATTTTCCTTCTTCATAACCCTCGAAGGTTTAGGGAAACTCTAACTCAATTAAGAAACATGCATCTTAATAATTGCAGCGCCCAACCAACTTCATCACTAAATTATTTAATTAATTATTAATTATGAGACAAAAGGCTCCAATAATTTCATATTTAAATGATTTGGCTAAAATAAATTTATTTTCTAATATGATTCTTAATTATTTCTAGGATAGAGTTTATTCGAATCAAAAGGATTGATATCACGTACAATATATATGATTTGGTTGGTTGGGTGAGCCGTGAAAGAGGAACACCTGATCTTAATATTTGTGTGTGTGTGTGATTTAGCTTTTAGGTGAGTGAGTGAGTTAGTGCATATCTTATATTTACCATCATTATTCCTTTATCAACCATGAAGACAAAGATTATAAAATAATACACATGATATAATGAACAACATAAAAATTTATTGTCGTGTTTACTAAAATTATTTTCTTTAAAAAAAATTTTTAATCAAGGAAATAAAAAGATTAATTGTATAAGAAGATAGACTCTAGGCATTTTGATAATTAATTTCACTTCTTAATGATGATAATTTTATAAACATGTTTATAATCAATATGTTCTTACGTGCGTTTCTTACGTGCAACACACATGCACACCATCAAGTATAAACAAAATATGGGCAAGAGTTTGCCGGGCAAGAGCCCACTCTTGCCCATATAAAAGGTCCGCCCCTGCCGCCACGTCACCTGCAGAGCATTACTTTACAAGTAGCATCTACTCAACCACTTTGCTCATGTTTGAAATGGTGTAAAAAAAGTGTTTTCAACTTTTTCTTTAAAAGAACTTGGATCATTGAAGTTATTATAATTTATAAGTTGTTTCGTAAGATGTGGTGATTGATTTGACCTCGAAAATTTACTCTTAAATGTTTATAGACTAGAACCACGGAATTTATCTAGAGTCGGGGAGGTTTGGACACAAAAGTTGGCCAAAAAAATAAATCCACAAGCATGTTAGAGTTTGAATATCTAGACTTTCTTCGCCAAGAGTGACATACCGTATCATATCGAAAAATAAATATCGTATCGAAAATTACATTGTAAGAAAATTTTATACCGATATCGTATCGAAATTTTTGGTACATATAACTAGCATACCGATTATACCAAAATTTTACGGTATATCGAGATTTCAATACAATATCGATATATACCGTTTTATACCGCAAAAAACCTTATATTTTTAAAATTTTATTGCTTAAAAGTATTATATATTTTTTTAAAAAATTATATAATATTTCGATATATGAGCATATAACGAAATTTTTAAATTTCATATCGTTAACATATCGTAACATGCTTTACTGAAATATTCGACATATAAAAAATTCAATAAATTCAATATTTTTCAGTTCGATAAGCTTAGTAAAAATTCGATATTTTTTTCCGCAAATATCCATTGCTTTTCATATATGACATACTCCTATAAATAGCCTCGTATTATATTAAATTTTTTATAAAAAAAATGGTTTTAAATAACTTTAATCATGTTTGAATAAACTTATTCAACGCCTTTGAAAGTAAAATGATGATGATGATGATAATAATAAAAAATAAATAAACAAATAAAATTTAGATATTGGAGTTTTTAATGCTTTTCATTATTTTGAAAAATATAATAAATGTTTAATTTTTCCTTGTCCGTTTTTACAACTCTCTCATTCAAATAGGAACCGATTTCAGCATATTCATAAACAACGAATTAAATAAAATCATAACCAAGATAAATCCTACAACGAAGTTCTTGCTATAAAACAGACAACTAAAAATGGAACCTCATGAAACTGTGTGCTATATATCTTTTCTTTTCTTTGTTGTTAAACAGCAACTGTGGTATGTATACGTATATCGACTCATACTGATACAATAAGAACAGACAAAACTTCAAAGAAAAGAAAGGCAAAGTTTATAATGGTCAATCTTCTCTGTTTTCCCTGAGTCTCGCATCATTGAAAATGTTGTTCCCATGATTCTACTAGTTGTATATTCTTCTGTTTTCCCTCAAGAAGAGCATGAAGTGTCGCAGGATCGTGTGGCGGAGGCATGACGCATGGATCCCAATAGCTAGGCCCTTTAACCAGAGAATCCGTCATGAATTTCTTCTCCAATCCTTGTGCATGGCAAGCCATTGATTCCGAACACAGCTCGACTGCTTTCTCGGGGACGGTGGGCTTGTAGGTTAAAAGCTTAGCGTACTCGTTCAAGAGATGAAGCATGTAATCGTACACGTAGTCCATCTTTAGTTCCTCTAGAACGAATTTGCTTGCAGTCTGGCCGATGGCTTGAGCCTGTTTTCCAGAGTATGAAACATGTGTATGGTCGATAATACGAGGGACGATGCAAGAACTCAATTCTTTTAGCTCGTAAAGTAACTAAAACACTGCATTTAGATCGTTTGCAATGCTCACACAAAGTTCTCAATCCATGGGTCATTGTAATTACAGAGAGAGAGAGAGATGATCATACCTCTTGTTCATGGCTATTTCCATGGTCAACTGCATATTTAATCGATCTGCACTTATCGTCCTCCCTTATCGGCCAGTAATGTTGCAGTGGCATCAAATATCTAGTGAAAAAATCATAGTAACGAGGCTTTACAAGCAACGTCACAGAATTGCAAGCTAGAATGTATTTCTCGCTCACGGACCATGCTGACCCTTCAATGTAAATTTTGTATCTGTGTATATTGCATGATGGGAAAAAAAAACGAATGAAGCTGTTGATATTCTTAAGCAAACAATAAGGAAACAAGTCCATGAAATCATATCCCCATATCCATATAAAAATAACCTGCAGTTTTGATACTTGAAAAAAAAACGAACCCTATATAAATAGTTCATCCGTCACACCTGTGAATGCATTGGCTCGCCAAGTCGGATTGCTTGTAACCTTGATCTTGTTCTTGTTTCCAATCCTGCAAATTTATTTCGAGTAATTATTGGTTCAGTGTTCTAACATTTCCCTGTCAAATGCCAATCTCTGTGTAGGTTCTATCAAAATTCTTGATTCCTCCCAAGAAAATCACATCAAATTAAGTGAATTGTTAAATCCTATCATAGCTCAAAATGAAGCTTCTAATGATTCAAAACAAATATAATTTGACGAACTTGTGCAAATTTCCATACATCAATTCTTATTGAAAGTAAAAGTCCAAGAGGAAATTAAACTTTACCTGTGCGTATACACGAGCATTCCAATCATGTTCATCAGAAACATTACACTTGAGCAAATCCATCCTGGTGGCAGCAACGACTGGATTTCCCTTCCAGTAAGCATGCGGTTCCCTATCCTCCCATCTGGTCCTCATGTTTCCTTCTTTGATATCTTTGGACAAATCATTCCATGGTTTTATATTTATCTCCGGCCTAAGCAATCAAATCTAGTCTATAATTCCACCAATGCTTCGGTCACACATTATACTATATAATCAAGATTATATATTATATGTACTCCGACGAAACAAAAACTTACCATCCCCAGAACGACCAATCTGGAAACACTAAATCATATGTTGCATCGTCGCCACAGTATCTGAACAATGGTGGTGGAGCTTTATACTGGGGCTCGTGGAAAGTTTCTTTCTTGATGACCGGCCAGTCTACACAATCAAACATCAACTCCAAATCCGGGACTTTTCCAGGGAACTTCCTTAGCAATTGCAAGATCCCCCAAAGAGTAAACGTATCTCTACTTTGAAATGATTTTCTATATGTTTCCACATATGCTTTCCCGTTTAATATCACCAATCGGAAATTTGCTGTTCGACTGGCACTCATCACCATTTCTTTAGTGATTCCTGTCTCCCTCCATGGCAACAAATCATCATGAATCCAACGGAAGTAACCGGGACACGAAGGTGGTGGGCTTAAGTAAAGGTTGTCGTTTTCTGATGGATTTTTGGAAGGGTAATAATTGGCGGGGCATGTTCCAGGCAAGGCACCAGGTGAACAATTCAGTGGTATTTCTATGATCTTGGGATGGATTTGAAGTGTTTCGGGAGGATGATGATACATTGTTTTGGTAGTTAATACTGGTTTCTGAGGGTTTTCAGGCATGACCTGCAAGAGGAGACATTAAACAAAATTTGAATAGGATTGTTAGTCTTTGTTTGAATGGTAGATTTGTGAAGGAATACAACACAAAGGCATCCACAAGCATATGAAGAAATAGTGTTCAAGTTGTCTCTAGACAACTATTTCTTTTGCATTCTCAACAAATGACAGTAGTTTCTAACAAAGGCTATATTTTGATTTTGTAAATATAAACTTTACCACTTCTTCTACAATGATAACATCATAAAAACACAAAATATTAGTTATTGAATGATATATACAGTCGACCGAGACTGTAATTTGACTATATAAAGAATCAAAAATTTATTGAAAAGTAAAAATTTCTCTTATAAAAATAAAGATTTCCAGAACAAATCAAAATAAGAAACATAAATGCTAATGCTCCCACCAATTTAGAATCCAAAATGGCCACATTACTATAAAGGTTTGTTTACAAACACTAAAAAAATAAGATTCTCGGCTTTTGGCCTAGAAATTGGTTTTGTGTGCTTCGCTAACTTTTATTTAATTTAACGAAATCCAAAAATTGGTGAAATGTTGATTCTACTTCTAAGAAAAATGATTCTGGCAAAAGTAGTATCAGAATCACTTATATCAAACACCATGATCATATTCTGATTTTCAACTTTTCATTTTTGTTCCAAATCACTATGACTTCTTATTTTTCCTCACTTCTTCATAATTTATAAACTTAATCATTTCTTCAGATACAAAACCTGTTGTAAACACCACTTAATTAATCCCAACTATACCATTACACTAATCAAGATATATTTTAAGCCCAAAACATTTGCAAGTAATACCAAAATTAAAGAACTCATATAACAAGTGTGACACAAATTAAATTAAACTCATAGTTGGCTCACATTTATTTATTAATTAATTACTTACCGACAGATTGACAGAATATAGTCTTCACTGCGTGCATGCTTGTTAGTGAGCACTTGGCGCACGATAACGCGTATCCAGAATTTTCTCCTCATTCTCAAATTTATTAATTAGTCCATTTATTATTATCATTATTTCTTTCAGGAAATCTAATATTCTTATTATTTCTTTAATCAATCATTAAATTTTTTTCCTTAAACAAGAAAGTACCAGAACTACCAAACGACGCCGTTTACACCAGAAACATCGTCCAGAATCAAGAAACAAATTATAGCCCACTGAACAACAAGGCATAATATAGAGAAGATCACCCTCAGAAGATTAATGCTACATAGTAACATAAGATGAAAACGAAAATGGGAGACTCACAGCAAGCGACGGTTCCAGGCGGCGCGTGCAGAGGAACGCGCCGAAAGACATGAGGCAGACGAAAATGAGGAGGCCTATCAGCGAAGATCTTCCAAGCAACCGGCGGATCATTGCTTCCATGTGTTCACTTCAGAGTCGAAATCCCACTAAGATTTCGAGGTATTTTTCAACTCTGGTGGCCAGCTGCAGGCAGGCACAGATTAGTTTTGTCGGAATCTGTGTTGCAGTTTTTTAAGCAAAGGGCAGCAACTTTTGACTTTTTTTATGCTCATTTCACGCACATCCCATCACCGATTTAATGTTTGTGTATTTTACACACAATGTATGATATATATATATTAATCTTTGCGAAGTTTAATTTCGATTTGTTTATGTATTAGTAATCTTTTGCATACATTGTATAACAAGTAAATATCGAATAAATAGAATTTTTTAATCATTTATCCTGATTATTTAACTACATTTAGAAAGTTAGTTATTATACATTAACCAAAAAGTTAATTGAAAGACAAATTTTGGCTGGTATTTTTATAAAATAAAAGTACCCGTTTATTTAGTTTTGACTTGTGTTTACATTTGAGGTGAAACTAACCAACGGTCAACAGAGTTAGATTTTCAAAATTATTCTCTATATCAAATTTCTTTTAAAAAAATATTATTAATGTTATTTTTGGAACATATATATATGTGAGATTCTTAATTAGGTTAAGACTGAAATGAAGTGGTAATTAATTAAACTAAAGTAAGCTAAAAGATGTGCTTAGAGAGGTGCAGAATCTTGATATACATGCAGTGTTGTAATTGGAGGCGCGAGGGCCGTTAGACTTAGACCTCATCGTTTCGTGTGTCTAAGCGGTTGAATTTTTCCATGTCTAATTATTGAATTTTTCCATGCCTAATTATATATAATCATGCCTGAATGAATAATTAAATATATATTATTTAAGTTTATTATATTTTGAATATAAAGTGTATAATATATTGATAATTAGAGTTTTTTTTAAAAAACAAATTTGATGATTTTTTACCATCCTGAATTCCTGACTCAGACCGCCTTCTGAAGCATCTTAAAGCAAAGGCGATGCAGTCGATAGCTACCTACAGCCGGACATTGTTTAAGCGACTTGACCGTCATTTAGAACGTTGTATATAGTGGTGCAAACGAATCGAGTAAGTTAGTGAGCTTTACGAGCTCGCTCGATAAATATTTGATTCGTATTCGAGCTTATCGAACTCGAGCCGAATTCGAACATTTTTTCGAGCCGAGCTCGAGCCAAAATTATTATGTTCGATAGTTCGCAAATAGTTCGCGATCTTTAATATTTAATTAATATAATATAATTATATAATAAATATATACATTTCGAACTTTATCGAACATTTCGAGTTTTTCGAACCATAATATCCGAGCAATAGTTCACGAATAGGTTCGAATATTTCGAGCCGAACTCGAAATCAAACTTCATTTCGAGCCGAGCTCGATCCAAAATATTTGAAATTATCGAGTTTCGAATCGAGCTCGAACATACTCTTATCGAGCCGAATTCGAGTATTAAAATTTTATCATTATTCGGCTCGATTCGATTCATTTGCACCCCTACCCCTAGGTGAATACAACAATTTTTTAAAACAAAATTCAAAACAGAGTGCCGACTAAAATGGAACCAAGCTTATATACATAATTATGATTCTTAAAGTAACACTACTCCTCTTCCCGAAGTGAACATCAAATTTATTTTCGTTTTTAATACAACACTAGTGTATTGATGCACACGATATGTGCTTGTATATTGCTTTTTTATTAATGTGAATTAAAAATTATCAAGGAACTAAATTGCAATTATAAAAATTACCGAGAAACTAAAATGCGATTTAAAATATTGAAATTTTGAAAAAAAAAATTAAGAAAGATCAATTTTTGTAAAATAGAAGATGGATGATGTCTAAGGGAGAGATTCTTTATGTATAAAAAAAAATAAACATAAAATAGTAAACAATACTTTGGTATAAAGTTCTGTATATTATAAACATATAAAAATAATTAATATCGTATAAAATATTGGAATATATTCTAAAAGATGAATTCCCATATACATATATATAATTATGTATTGCCAGAAAACTAATAAATGAATACTGGAAGCACAATATGTAAAAGAGCAAAACGGAGAATGCTTTCAAAAAAAAAGAAAAAAGAAAAAAAGAGCAAAACGCAGAAACGATTCAATTTCTATTAATTCTAATTGAAATCGACGTTTCACACAGTCCATTTCTCTTACATATTCAACCAACAAAACTGACCACTTTAGTTCTCTGCTTATTATCGGATTTTACACTCTTATCTTTCTCATCAGAAACCTGAACAGCCGCCATGAAGTCATCTTCAAGGTCGTCTCCACTAACAAACCTGGTGATCCGATTAGGCCTTTCTTGAATCTCAGCTGCTAAAACACGGCGATTAGCGAAAGGCAAGAGAGCATATGCATGCAAATGTCACATATATAAATATAATTGATGTATAAGTTTTAGTTATTTCAACTTCCATATCATAACAGCTGAACCAATGAGTAAGAAAATATAGCTTTCTTTGATTATGCTTCAACTTCTTTCTGAAAATTCAAGAAAACAGAAAAAAGTTGTTTTTTCCACGATAGAATATAAGATAGAAAGCTGTATCTGTTTCCATTTCAAAAACACTTTAAAATCCAGCTTACTGAAACTATTAAACTAAATAATTCTGCATCCAAAAACACGGTCCAAAATGTATAATTCTTTGAGATATTCTCACCGATCTAAGACCGGTTGATCCGATCAACACCTTTAGTGAAAATTAAATTTTTCCATCAGTCTCGCAAAACTGACCTATGAGACGGCCTCAGGAGTTTGTGTGCATCAAGAATATAATCAACACAGGCAAATTGGCCAATTTAGCTCCTTTTCATCAAGACAAGATATTTGAAACTCAACCAATGTGTGATACACATCTTTATCGGTGGTAAAAATATTGAACACCCATGGCAAGCATAGTAATGGCATATCAATGTAACATAGTTTCAGCATGCACTCATACACACTGTACTTACATGAATTACTGGATATCCGAAAACCTTTAGAAGTTTGGCTGTGTTTATTAGGACAATCTTTGGCCAGATGCGTGACACCGCCACAAATTTTACAGCACCCACCCTGCACAAACATTTTGCAAAACACCGAAAACTTATTAGCCCCATAACTTGCAGAGTGGTGTCAATAGATGCAAAACTGAGTGTAATATAGTTAGGTCATCAAACAAATCCCATTAGATTTTTTTATTATTTTTTTTGGGGGGTGGGGCGAAATTGGCAAGAAGAATGGGGAGGCTGAGATGAAGATTATTTTGACTTCTATGATTTCACCAAAATCATTTTTTTTTCCTTTTTAATTCGAAGACTTCTCATGTTGGGATGGTGGTGGTGGGGCGAAATTGGCGAGAAGAATGGGAAGGCTGAGATGAAGATTATTTTGACTTCTATGATTTCACCAAAATCATTTTTTTTTCCTTTTTAATTCGAAGAGTTCTCATGAAGAAGTTTGTTGAAGGTATTAGCAAATAGTAAGGAAGCGCCAAGGGTCAATCAAAATGGTGGTTTTACTTATCATAAGCAAGAAAACCAGTTCCTTATTCAGAAAGATGATGGAAAAAATGGCAAATTATGTCACAGCATCATGAGTCAATCATGCATCTTCGTTTGTGTCATTATAAAGAGAATGTACCTTTGGATAGATTCCATGAGTATTCTTAGGACAATTTTTACTCAAGTGCCCAGACTCATTGCATATAAAGCAATTCGCGTATCTAGTTCCTCCTGTGACATCAAAACTGAAGTTCAGAAGACCTTTCCCAAAACCTAGGCCGCACAGACGAGCCAACTTTTAATAAAGTTGGAATTTACATCCAATCACATGATTTAAAATGAATCAGTACAATCGAGTTAAAATTCTGTATGTATATCTCCACAAATTTGAAACAAAGCGGGACACCACCAAATTATTCTCTTAGACCTGGTCATGATTGTATCCCTACCTCAATTACAACATGAAATCTACGGCATGGCTGCAAAAATCATCTAATACTGATCAATAGAAATCTAGGCGCCGAGATTATAAGTCAATTCAGGTAATTATATCTGGAAATAATGGGGGATGCACATAATTAAGTCTGAAGGGAGAATATTTACCATCTTGAAGAGGATACGGACATTTATCCAGCGAATGTCCCATTTCTCCACAATTGTAACACAATTTCCTGTCAACGGACTCTTCGTCCTTGTTAGGGCAATTCTTTAGACTGTGGCCACGATGCCGACAGAACAAACATATCTACATCAGTAAAAAAATTAACTAGTGTCAAGGATAGTACATTTCCTTCACGTAGTAAATGCCCAACAAAATATTCATACACTAACTAAGAAGAGGGAGCAGAATATAGCAATTTAGAGTTAAAAAAAAGAGCTAAAAATCTCCAAAAATATATACATACAACATTAATGGAAGTTTCAGTAAAAACAATAGAAAAAGAAAAGAAGTAAACACAAACTTATTTTTGGTCAATAGAACGCAAAAGCTCCTCAAAAACAATTACAGAAACAATAAACCCAAGGGAATGAACTGGCAAGCATTATAACACAATATATATATATATATATATACACACACACAGAAATACAGATACCCAAATCCTTGGCCATCGAGTACCCAGATACCAAAATCCAAAACATAATCAAACAAAAAAATTAACCTTATTCCTTTCCCACTCCATTTTTTTGGGGCAACTTTTAGCAATGTGGTCAGGCGCTTTGCATATGTAGCAGCTCTCGCCGGGCTTCATGCCAGCAACTCTAAGTGGGTGCCTTTTGTACGAAGACTTCTTCGGCTTATTCGGATCAATGGGTTTCAACTTCTTGCGTTTGAATTTGCCATACTTCTTCTTTACCTTGTTTGGGTCTTTCGGCGGCGTTGGCTCCGGCTTAGGGAAGAGTTCTGGGTTCGAATCCTTGAAGCGTTTCCGCGCCGATCTTTGCCTTTGGCTCACCATTCCCTTCTTCTTTCAAGGATTCCGCTACTTCTACTGTGGAGTTCGAAATCAAGAATTGAATTGAAGGCTGTGAAGTGGGAAGGGTTTGCGAAGGAGAAATCAGAAATCTTCGTTAAGATGAAGATGGGCTGGATTGACTCGGAAGCCCATGTCCCAGGACAGAAAGAGCCCAATACTTAGTCAACCCATTTATCCAAGTGGTCCAGGGCAGAAAAAGCCCTACCAAGACAACCCATCTAATAATCCCAATGGCCCATGAGAGGGAAGCTCAATACCAAGTCAACCCATCTAAATATCCCAATGGACCATGACAGGAAAAGCCCAATACGAAGTCAACCCATATAAATATCCCAATGGCCCATGACAGGAAAAGCCCGTACCGAGTCAACCCAACATCTAATTATCCCAATGGCCCAGGACATGAAAAGCCCAATATCTATCCAACTCATCAAATTCTCGACCCAGCCTATGATTAACAAAAAAACACAGACGCATCTTCTTCCTTGTCGTGGCCTGCAGCTGCAATGGTGTCGCCGCATGGAATTCTACTAGCGAATCACATAATATCTTCTTTTTACGGAGATCAGTGCTCGGTGACCACTTATCTGATTTCCCACTATCAGTTTCATTCTCCCCCGCTCTGTTTTCGATTCTAATTTTTACGTTTTCTGCAATTTTTTGGCTTTGCAGAAAGTTTGCGACTGTTTATTGCGCCGAGGAGCCATATCCCTAGCTCAGATAATGCGATACACGGAGCTCAGCAAAGAGAGTGTCGTGAACTGCTTGCGTGTTTTATTCAACCAAAATTGTGTCCAACCCTTCGCAATTCAGCAGGAAGGTATAAGTGGCGACCATTTAAATTCATAGCAGTAGTTTTTTTGGTGAATTCTTTGTATTACGCTTGAATGCGAAATGTTTAGGGCCATGCGGATGTAGGGGCTAACTTGTTTTTAAAAAAGTTTAACTTTTTCTTGTTTGAGGGAGATTATTGGTCCTCTCCCGGAATTTGGTGGCATTGTTTTGAATATTAGTACACTGTATGTTAGGGATCAAATAGTTATGGTATTCACGAGAAGACTAAAAGTTAGATAATTTTAGTTGCTGGACTCGTTATTATAAGCTTTCCACTAGCAGGAGTTATTTTTTTATTGCTTGTTGGTTATGATTGATCGTTAAATGTTCTTTTGGGTCAAGTAATGTTTTGATTCTTTTAAATTTTAGGTGGTCATCGTGAGGTGCCAACTATTGTCACACAGTATATTGCCTTGTTTGACAACATTATTCACAAGTCGAGGGCTCATAAATTTATGCAAATCGTATCGGAGGAGCTAGGAAGTGATGTGAGTATTGTTTGTAGTGATTTTTTTCTGGTTAATTTGTTGTTGCACTTGTGCCTTCTGGTGTTGAAGTTGGTTTCTGGAGCTATTGATTAATTGCTTTTTGATACAGTGTGAGAAAATTTTTGATGGGCTGATTCAGCATGGAAGGCTTTCTCTTAATAGAATAATTGAGAGGAATGAGCAGACCACGGGTAAATCATGTATTATAAAAATATATTTTGATGTTTATTTTTATGACGGATCTATTGTTAACTCTTGCGGTATTTATCAATTTATTGTTGCAATTACTTGGTGGCAACTTCAGGCTGTTCAATCTGAAAATGGATTGATAATAATTTCTGAAATCGTTGACCACCTACCATCTGCACTTTTTTATAGAGTTGTTGGTGACAATGTGATCATGGGTGCTTTTTTGGCATCTTTGCAATTCTAAAGTTAGATAGATGGTGAGGGATTTAGGCCTTGGTTTTTGGAATTAGAATAAAATATCTAATTTCATTAGACTATAAGCGTGCTTCAGTTTGATATTTCTTTTACTCATGTACTCCCTGGCAAAGTTTTTAAACAAAACTTATATATCAAATTATCGATCTTATGTAATAGAAATGTGGGGGTTAACATAAGTTGAATGCATCACCCTTGATTTTGAAACTTTTTAAATAATCTGCCTTGGTTCACTTGTCAGGAAACATCTTGTTAAGCATTTAAGAACCACTTCACTTTTTCTCTAAACTATTGCAGGAATGTCTGATGTTCTGGCTGTAAAAGAAAGCTTCAACAGGCTTCTGAATTTCAGATTTATTGAACGATGTCCTAAACCTGAGCCATTTCTTGCGCCACCTTCTGACGAAGAACCTCCTGCGAAGAAACGTGGTGCCAGGAAAGGCAAGGTAATCGTTTGCTGACTGGCCAGTTCACTAAAAACACAGTATCACTTGTACAAATATAGAGGAAGCAATCACTTCCTCCAATTGTTCGCATTTTTATGGATGATTTCCTATGTCATAACATAGGCTCAACTTAACTAGAAATATAAGGCAATGCCGATGGATAGCAGGATAGGAAATTCATGATTTCTGCTTCAAATATTTTTACAGGTAGGACTGCTCAATGATTCTAAACAATTCAATAAACGTTGATCATTCTGTTTTATGTTCCCCTCAAAATTAGTTATTCCCTGAAGTTCTTCCTCATGCAATAAAATAGAGCTTTAAGCTGTAGTTGGTCCATTATCCATATAATGTATATGAATTTTAATTCTTGTCTCAGATTTGTTTATTATTTTATTTTGTTAGGGAGATTGGTTAGACGTAGGTTATATCCTTGATATGTACATTTTATTAATGAAATTTGTTTCTCAGGATCACATCAGAAAAGCTTAGTTGACTGGTGTTGTGCATGTTTTAGAGTATAATCAAGTAATGGTTCAGATGATGATGCACTGTTTCAGTTGTTCAGTTGTAATTTCATTTGTTTGAGAGCACTAATATGCAGAGTTGGTTGTTCCTGTATAGCTTCTCCTTGGAAACTTTTGATGTTGTTGTGTGGTTAATTCCGAACTAGTTTGTAGAGACTGAAGAACTAGTTGACAAGTTAGTGCTTGTTGTGTAATAACAGACTGAAGAAGAGCAGACAGTAGAGCAGGTTGTTTTGGAAGCAGCTACTCCAATGGAGTCATTAAGATTCTTAGCGGACATAGACTCTGCTTCTGAAGAAAAAAATGAAGAAAGTCATGCAAGAGTGACACTTGGGAAGAAGGTTCGTGTGCTACCCTGTTTTTGAAATTTTTTTAAAAAATTTTGATCGAGTTTTGATAAATATATATATATATTTGATTAAGTAGCGTAAAAAAGAGGCTATGATGCCTGATGAAGATTTGATGGGTGCTGCTGAAAAGAAAGAAGTTATTTGGCGTGTGAACTACGAAGAATTTGTACGACGTTTGAGGGCCAAGGTTTGTTGTAATGGTTACTTCTATGCTTGGTGCCTATGGTTCAGTCTCATTTGATCAGGGATGCAACATTTGATAAAAGTTGTTAAGCTTTATGAATTGTATTTCTCTAATAAGAATCCATCGTGATTTATAATTGCATATTCTCTTAAGTATTTGATTCTTTGCATTTGTGGTTTAGACTTGCATTTCGTACGTAAAAACAAGACTGAATGTTGAGGCTTCGATTGTGCTGAGTGCAATTTTGGAGCTAAGTAAAAACTCTGCTGTCAGGAAGAAAGCTCAAGAATCAGGTAATTGACCCCTGGTTTTCATTCTCAAGTCTACTTAATCCAATGTTGTTGCTCATCTTATCCGTGCTTGGTAGTTACTCTAAGGAATTATATCCACTGTGGGACCATGTTGAGTTTCTTTCCTTTTGCCTCTAGTGTACCTTTAGAAATCCATCACTAAAGTTTGGTCTTAAAAATGATCTGAAGATAATTCAGGTTATGCATTGCTGGTAGTTGATTTCCAAAGCACAAAGACATAGGTGGTTGTGAACTTGGCTTCTATCTGTTCAGATTTATACGACCAGAACATATGTTCGATAACTTGCATCCCTCTTCCACTTTCAATTGTTCCTCGCTATATACTCTTTAGCTTTCGGCTTTCGCAACATTAAATTGCAGTCGATTGCAGAATTTGCTTTGATAAATGTCATTCAGGGGAGAACCCTTAAGAAAGACTCGGAGAGTGATTTCTCTCGCCTCTTAGAAAACACCTAGAGAAATAGTATAATGAATAACAAACTCCCTGAACATATGCTTTCTTCTATTTCCACTATAGAGAATAGATAAGCCTTTAAAATTGGGTTCAATTTGTTTAGCCCCATAGCTAGGCCTAGCCAAATGACAACTGTTCAACTCCTCTTGAGTTGCTTGGATAAAGTGTTTAGTTTAATCTATTCTGTCATGGCTCGTGTGTCCCATTAACTTTTATTTTCCCTACTGGTGCATCTAGAACTATGTAGTTGGTGTGGGTGAATTATGAACACTTTAAATGTTGATTGGTGATCTTTTGGCTTTTGCATGATGATGCTTAGTTTATTGAGATCTCTTCTACTGTGTAATTGAACTTGATGTTCCACTTGGTGAATTCTCACCAGTCTGAATATAATTTCCAGTTGATCTATCAGTAAATGCTATTTATGATGAGGTGATTAAAAAGGATGGTGGTCTTGGTATGGATTTCGATCGTATTAGAGCTTCACTTTCCCAGCTTGGCAGTACACGCTCATCAGCAGATGGTGAAACTTATAGTATTGGTATGGACATACTCTTTGTGCTACTTTCTGGTGCAGTCATCAAATGTTCACATATCAGCAGTTGTTTATCCCTTGCGTTTTAATGCACTCACTGGCTTCACCCTTTTCCTCTCTCAACAGATTTGAAGGGCATCACTGAAAAGGCTCAAAATGAAGAGGTCTGTTATTTTCCTCCATATTCTTGGCTTCTTTTGTGTATGCAGCATCTAATATTAATTGCAATATTTTATAGGTGGAGTCGGTGGTATTGAAGAGATACGGGAGGGAGGCCTACAGGATATTCAGATTACTTTCGAAGGCTGGTTATCTTCTTGAGACTGATAAGGTAACCCTAATAGAGTATTATTTCGACGCTTTTCATTTGGCATGCTAATTTCTACACTGGAGTTGTCACTCAATGTCAAAATATTTATCACTGCACTGATTCATTGACTTGGAACATTCAACTGTTTCCGAAAGGTGGATTGCTCTTATCAGACCATTTTGGCATGTAATTTTCCATAAGCTGTTCTCATTTTGTAGCGACCGATACCTATATTATGTACTTGAGACACTTTCTCTTGGATAGAGTTATAGCAGTTGGCTAGGATGAGAGATTTGGATTATTAAGACATTTAATGTCAACTCATGTATTTTATGATTGGAATTGAATCTGCTCAACAGTTTTCACTGATTCAGCATTAACTTCATAGTCTTTTTTATGTGGTTTTTGCTGGAAAATGTTAATTTGTTATTATGATCTCTGATTCCCTTTTCTACTTGGGACAGTAAACTTCTTTCCATGTTATAAATTGTGAGATAGAGTAGAATATTGTTTTATGGTCTTGTTGGAAGGAAAAATGATGGTAGATTTGAATTGTTTAACTATTCCGGTCAAAACAAAAAAATGACTAGATTTAAGCTGATTTAGGGGAAATGTTTCTTGTGGAGCATCTGATATTTTAACTTCTGTAGATTTCAGATGACACATTTGTTGAGAAGAAAGATACACTCAAGATTTTATACAAGCTTTGGAAGGATGATTTTTTGGACATGGAGGTAACATTAATAGCATTATCATTATTCCAGAATATGCCTCATGTTTAGGCTAGGCATTGATGCAATTCGATTCCATGAAGGCAGCCTTGGATTATTATTTTGTGAAGTTTCACAGATAATAGCATTATCATTATTCCAGAATATGCCTCATGTTTAGGCTAGACATTGATGCAATTCGATTCCATGAAGGCAGTCTTGGATTATTATTTTGTGAAGTTTCACAGATAATATTCAAAGATTCGACCAAAACGAATGTACATATAATGAAACATTACTTGGTAATTGCTCTTGGCTGCTGGCAATCTGTGGCACCAGTCTCTACCAGATGTGCTCAAGAATGCGGTTAGATGTGACAATGTTAACTGGTGAAATTGCAGATATGTAAGCTTCAATCAGAAAGAAAAACAAGGGACTATAGATGTACTGGATTAGTTTTTATGGGTGACATTTTTACCGTTGAGATGCTTTGGAGAAAATAATGTTTGTGTTGGAAATGGAAGAACTTTGAATTCATTTTTAATATTTTGCAGAAAGTTTCGTTAAATGGATCTAAACTCTCTGTATTGCTGCTGTGGAGAGTAAGTAAGCAACCCCTTTTTGAAAAATTTCGCGATGAAATGTACCATGCCGCTTTAAATGTTCGGCTAAGAATCATACATGAAGAAGAGCAGGCAAAAGAGGTAAAATTTTATCAGCTTTTCATCCTTATGTTTTTAGGAAGAAACTGATCGTTTGTCCCCATGATACATGCCGTGGCAGGTTCTTCATTTACCAAGAGAAAAGCTGGTTGGAGAACTGGAGAAAAAATATAGACGATACTTTAGAATTGTGGTTATTTTGGAATCTTCGTTGATAAATCTTGATGATGCTATCATTCTTTTTCATAGTTTTTGAATAACGCTATTTATCCATCATTGTGCATTTCTCCGACATATGAACAAATCTTTTATTTTCTATTTTTTGCTCTACAATTTCACATATTGGATGGTATGTCATTATATATTTTATGTAACTCTTAACTTTGGCATCTTGAATTCTTAATGTGTATTTTGATAAACTAAAAATACCCTCTTTCAAATTACAAAAACATTTTATTTTTATTTATTAAAGAAAGTATAAAAACTTATCTTAGTAAATATGTAGTTTATATAAAACTATCATATCTTAATATATATATTTTTTTTTCTTTATTTATATTTTTCAATGTTAAAATAAGGGCAATTTGCTCAAAAATCTCCAAATGCAAATATGTTTTGCTTTGAGATTCCTAGTCATAAAATGTGGTACAAAACAATACAAGATATGGTACAAAATCATACAACATGTGATACAAATTAACAATAAATGTGGTACAAAAAAGTGGCTAGGGAGTACAGAGCAAAACATGTTTGCATTGGAGATTTTTGAGCAATTTGCACTTAAAATAATCATCTCATCATAAAATAAAAAAAAAATCATTATAAAAACATTATAAAGTTCTAAATTTTAATATATGTAGAAAATTTTAGAATCTTGAAAATGCTCCTTGCATTTTTTTAGCCTTATATATTATTTATTTAATGAAAATTAGATTTACATTAAAAAAAGTAAAAAAATTATTTAAAATGCAAAATTTTTAATTTAATTTTTATTTTTCAATTTTAATTATAAATTTCTTAACAAGCATATTTATATTTTGAAAAATCGATTAGACACGCACACGTTTGCATGTCGGGTTGGTGCATAAATTGATGGTGGAACAATGTTAATTATAAATGTGCTTGAATAGAACGAATCAATAAAAGAATTTCTGCACATTAAAAAAATGATGCTGAGATAGAACGAATCAATAGACAACTTAGGGAGTATTGGTGATTATGATTCTCCAAAAGTAATTCTAATAAAAATTTTAGTTATAAAATCACTATAATCACTTATTTATCAAACACTACTCAACTTTGATTTTTAGATTTTCACTTTTGTTTTCAAACACTACCAACTTTTTGTTTATCTTCACTTTTTTACGATCTATAAATCTAATCGCTTCTACAAAAGCATAATATATTGCAAATACTCCCTAGTAATACATGTATAAGCTCTTTATTGGATCGTTCTATTGGCTCACTGCATAATCTGATAATCACAAGGAAAATCAGCAAAAACTAGAAATCTTGATTAAAAAATGTACAAATTCTACAAAATATTAAACACAAGTCATGAATTGTAAATTGTACTTACCAATCTCACAGCATAATCTGATCATCACAAAGAAAATCAGCTAAAATTAGAAATCTTGAATAAAAAATGTACAAATTCTACAAAATATTACAAGACAAGTCATGATTTGTAAATTGCACTAATTGAGAAAGGAAAAACAAAGAAAAATCGGAACTAAAGTGTGTAAGATTAGACCAGGTATAGAAATGATACACCAAACTGAAGCCTAAAGAGAATAAAATTGTGAATACAGATGATCCCGGATTTTGTAGTACTCTTCCGATAAGGGGCCTTCGAGAATTATATGTTGTATATTGCCACCACCCTACAACAGATGTTCCAAGATTTGCCACGATTAAATTATGAATAAACTACACCTCAAAGTTACAATTGCTTCGTCCTGTAAGAAAATTTACCACCATAAAGTAGCGTTTGTATCATGAAAATTATATTCCATCAATGTCGAAAGAACTGTGTTTCATGGTTGATTTGCATCTTGAAGTTATGTACAATGTATTCATGGAATTTACACTAGAAAAACGTGTCACGACATGAAGTTTATACTAAACAACTAGGTGAACGTGGCCCATTCAAGCATACATATGACCTGATAAAAATCAACGAGATGAATTCCCGTATTACAAAGTTAAATATAAATAGTACTAGTTTTTCCAAAATTAGTTTCTATCCACTTCTTGATACGCAGGCACACCTTGGAATTTACATGCTCTGTAGATGAATTCCATTGATGTTAGAGCATATATTACCTCTATATAATTAAATCGAAATAATATCCTTGGTACCTAGGTCTTCTATGAAAAAGTTGCAATCTGCTTTCGTTTAAAAATTAACCTGTTCTGAAAAAGCATAGCCACAAAAAGGTTTTCTGTACTTGACTGACTGCTAAAAGAATGCGAAATGAGGAAATATCTTACAAATCAAAGCAAAAATCACCAACCTTTTGGTTTGAATCTCCAACTTTGCGCAGAGTCACATAGTCCCCACAACGCAATGCACCACCAGCAAATTCAACCTAAGAATATAACATATGTTAAAACCACATTAAACTCTTAAAAAATTGAAAATAAAACAGAGCAGACTAGTAGAGTGCCTAAGGCCAATCGCCAGTTTGCCACCCACTTAAATGAAACAATAATCAAATTTACATGTAATTTTGCTGAAAATTTTGTAGTCGGTCCTGAATCAAACAGCACAACATATGGCTCATTTACATAGTCAAACAGGGGCTGTCAGGAACCCGAAGGAGTTCATTTTGTGTTTAAACAACTGAATCTTTGATAACTAAAATACCTGGATCCCTTTGCTAGCAAGAAACTGCTTGAAGTCAGCCATTTTTATGTCCCCAACCAAGACTGTCTTATGCGGTGGAGCAGGAGTTGAAAGAGGAAGCAAAGACAACGTTCCACTTTCTGTCTTCCCTACTTCAGCATCAATCCATGCTATTTCATAATCTCCAAGCTATAATAAAAATGTGTGCACTTTTCAGATATAGAAAGAGTGTATTTTGAGTAAACCACATCCATTTACAAGGTGGTGACAAAACCCTGGAACTTCACAATTTGGTGTATTTGGCTAAAAATTTTAGGAAGAAGCCACTAGCCAAAGTTTTATCAACTTTAGACTCGCATGCATTTGCAACGGTTAATACACAGTAGCAAGACTTCATGCCATCTATTCACAGTGACTCTTCTTAAAATACATCAACAGTAACAGTTGGCACAGCTTCTTAAAGGAAATACTGAGGTGCTTACCTTCTTGAATAGAATGTTACTCATTAATTTCTCAGAAAGTTGAACCTATATTTCAAAAGGAAAAACATAATAAGCCCCAGATTACATGGTCAACTGCTAATGAATTCAAAAAGGAGATGTAAAACATGGACAACTTACTTTATAAGCACACAAATCTGAAGTGACATCAATTGATTCCTCAATCTGAGGAGCATATACATGGGGACAAACATTTTTGAGACAATGTTGCTTTAAATGCTCGGTGGCTTCTGCTGATCCATGTACTAAGACCTAGGTCAGAGACGAAAAGAAAAAGGTAATTGTCAAAGAAACTTAATTCAATCACCAAACTCTTTGTAAACGGTTGAAGGCAACAAAAAAACGCCTATAGATATCACATGATAAGATACCAGTCACGAATAACCTACCCCTAAAAAATGTAAAAAATTCCCAATGTTCTAAGGCAGTAAGAAGTTGTATATTATCACAAGGGATATTACTAAGTTAAAAAAGAATATTATTCGGTATCATATGATGCTACTTGCTTCTAAATTTTCAGAAGATATATCTCGTGTGTCACTGTGACGGGAATAGCCCGTATTGTGTGGGGGAAACCATACAGTCATTTGATCATATTTTGTGTTAAAAACTTCAAATAATATTCAACAATACCCTGGAATTAAGAAATATTGGAAACTTCTATGTTTATAACAATATCTTGGAGTAACGACAACATAGAGAAGAAAGGAGAAAATCTGAAAAGTTCTCATTATTTTTCTTCACAATCTTTGTGTAATTACAAGCCCGCCTATATACAAGTCTAGTTACCTTATTTCTATATATTATACAAGAAATAAGCCTTAACTGATGGGTACGAATAAGCAACAAATATTAAAAAGGACATTTTACTATAAATAACTTATTCTATTCCAGTTTTACCACTTCTCTAGGAACAAATACAAATACATATATGTGTGTGTGTGTGTGTGTGTGTGTGTGTGTGTGTTTGTGTGTGACGTAATACATAACAAAAGGCACAGAAAAGGTACTTACAAGCTTCAAGGGGGAAACATGGGCCAGAATCTTTTTGATTGAGCTGCCATCAGATCGGCCCTCAAAATCCATAAAGACCAAGGAACACTTGACATAGACCTGCGATGTTGCGTTTAACAAAGACATCAAATTAATAAAATAAATCAGACGGGTGGACTATTAACACATAGGGCTGTTCATTCGGTTACAACCGCTTGAAGAACCAAAAATTCGGTTAACCAAAAATCCTAACTGAACCGAATTAAATGGTTGAGTTTGGTTTAAACAGAAATTATTTCGGTTTTTCGGTTAGGCCGAATTTTAATTTTTTAAAATGTTTTATTTATATTCATTAACAGTAAAAATAAATAATAAAAAATGATTTAAAAACTAAAAAAAATGATTTTAAAAAATAAAATAACATCGGTTTTTGGTTCGGTTCAGATAGCCGAGCGAAAAAACAAAAAATGCAAAAAACTAAAAATCAAAACGAATTAATGGTCCGGTTTTCAGTTCAAACTGAATTTACGGTTTCAGTTTGGTTCGGGTGGTTAACCGAACCGTGAAAACCCCTAGTAATTTTAATATAAATTCAAGGACCATTCCACAGTTAGTAATAAACAGAAAACTAAAGACCTTAGACATGTGATTCACTATAGTATAAAATATGGTGTGTAAACAAGTTGAGCCCACCCGAGTAAATAAATTTTGATAGATCAAGCTCGAATTCAATACAAGCAAGCTCCAGCTCAAATTGAATTTGAGTGATTTAGAAATTTTCAGCTCAGGCACACTTGAAGATCTATTGAAAACACAAGCTGTAAAGAACTCAACACAATTTTAATCCAATGCCAAGTATAATTTTGGCAATGTGGTTTTCTGGTCATGACTGAGTAGTACATTGTTGAGAAAATAACTTCAGCTTTGTGAGAGCTAACTTCATAGAATTGAGGAATTTTGACTGTTGTTGTGCAGGTTTTAGAGTATATTTGAGTACTGGTTCAGATGATGATGCACTGTTTCAGTTGCAGTTTCCTTTGTTTGAGAACCCTAATATGCTCAGTTGGTTGTACCTGTATAGTTTCTCCTTGGCAACTTTTGATATCGTTGTGTGGTTAATTCCAAAGTATTTGTACAGACTGAAGAACTAGTTGACAAGTTAGGGCATGGTGTGCAATAACAGACTGAATAAATGCAGACAGTAGAGCAGCTTGTTTTGGAAGCAGCTACTCCAAGGGAGTTCATTAAGATTCTTAGTGGACATAGAGTCTGCTTCTGAAGAAAAAATTGAAGAAAGGCATGCAAGAGTGACACTTGGGAAGAAGGCTCGTGTGCTACCCTGTATCGAAATTACTTTAAAAATTTTGCTATATATATGTATATTTATATTTATATTTGATTACGCAGCACACATATTCTACTCCGGTTTGCCTAGAAGAAATTACTTTTAACGAATTTTTTGCATTTATGAATAACACAGTTGAGAAAATAACTTCAGATGTAGTCAGAGGCAGCGGTTGGTAAATTTTGGAAAAGTAAAAGAGATTCTACGTACAGTTTGCTCGGAAGATACTACTCTTGACGGAGCTGTATCAAATATAAGACTAGCAAATCCTTCATCAAGCTTTCCATTAAGGTCGCCATCAGCCTACAAAGTAGATGCTGTGAGATAAATAGCACAATCAATAATAAAAGGAGTTGAATAATTGATTTATGGAAACAAGTAAATGTGTCCTATGTTCTTCCAGATGTGAAAAAATCAACTCAGTAACATATGAAGGAAAGAGACGACTGTTCTTATCCAACAAGTTGATGAAAACTGACGCACAAAGAGAGGTATGCTATTAAAAAAAACTAACCAGCATTGATGCTTGGTCCATGTCTTCATCCTTGATTGTATAATCATCTGGATTGATAACTTCACCAAAATCATCCCATTCTACAGAATTCTCGTAGAAGGGGAACATTGGAGCGGCCGTAGTTGGAGGTGGAACAAACCCATCAATCAATACGTCTCTAAGAGACCCATGTTGCAAACCAACAGCTGCAAGAATGTAATGTATTTGAGTTTGCGAAAGTTGGGGGCCATGCAGAAATGTATCCTCCCTTAGTTAGGTATTATCTATACTCTTGAGAACCTCGGTTTCTCTATCCTCTAATAGAGCGGTCTGGATTTTCAGTGTGTGTACTTTCTCATATACGAACTCATTTTCCAAAATATAAAATGAAATATTTTACCTCAAAATTTCGACAAAGAAAAGTTTACTGGGTAAAATTAGCAAGTATTTTTGGGATTGAGGGATTACAATTTGAAGAAGGATTGATGATGCTGGTATCAACAACCATAGGATCATTCCCAGCAGGCTCAGCACTGGGGGAAACTTTTGATTCCTCCTCTTTGATAAGAGCAGCTTTAAGAGCCTCATCTTTTCTTTTCCGATCTTGCTCTTCTTCATATGCAGCCAACTCCTCTCCAACCAAGGGAATTCTCTTTGACATTATTACTTTAACAGCTTTAGGAGGAGGATCTGACTGAAGCATACGAGCTAGGGTGGAAAACTACAATGTGCAGAAGTCAGCAAAAATGCGCATGAACACTCCAACAGCAGCAGGGAAATGGGACCAGTTTTCTCCTCTTTCTATTCATTTTTTCCTCTTTAATGACAATGAAAAATTATCTAATTCAAGATCAAATGAATGAAGTTTTTTTTTACCAAAAAAAGAGAGCAGCCAAACCCAATAGTTCAATCTGATAACAGATGCAATTTGCTTTTTACGAAACGCCACTTGATCATTTTGTTACGGAATCAAGTTGTGTTAGTACTCCAGACCATCATTTCATCACCAGAAACTTGAATTGAAAGGTAATAGAAATCATGTTGATGGCCGGAACGATATAGGCACGGAAAAACACATTAAACTTATTACATATCCAATGAATGCAAAGATAAAAGCACTTGTGTTTGGAGCTCTTGTAATTTCTCGAGAGGTTTTGGCCTAGTCCCCTTCTTTTGTATTTCTTATTTATCTAATAAACGGGTAGGGGTCTGCCTAACCCCCGCCACAACAGGCTTTTTAAAAAAAAAAAGAAGATAAAAGCACTTGAACAAACCAAAATAATGCAAAGCCTTCCATAATACCTATACTATTTAACTAAATGAAGTACAATGATGAGTTACGATCCAGTGTTGTAAATGGTGGTAGACATTCAGTGACTACCTACCACCTAGGTGGTTGAATTTTTTCCTATTGTTGATACATATTTATGTATAATCATGCAATGCAATTACAAATAGTCATCATTCTTTATGTAATATATATAATTAAATGATGCTTATGCATAAATAAGTTTCATACAATATACAATTTATACAAGGTGCAAATAAATACATAAATACAACTTACAAGATAATTAATAAAGATTTATCACCATATTAATGCTAAAAAGGTAATATCGTTACTTTTACCAAAAGCCTGAGTTTAAAAAATTCAAGATTTCAATCAGACCACCTTCTGTATTAGCTTTGACTCCTAATCCAACAAGGACTAGACTAAACATAACTAATCTTCTAAATCATCTACATATGCACCATCATTCTCCTCGTTACATTCATAAGCCTCTCCTCATCTAACTCAAAATTAACATTTTCTACGTTCTCCTCCTCCAATGTATCTAAACCCTCATCAAGTTCTCTAATGGAGATGTTCTTTGTGCTCCTCCTTGGTGGGACTATTGTGTTTTGGAAGAGAAAGTGTTAAGTGTACAAGTGTATTAATAATAGTGTTTCGCCTCGCCCACCCCAACTCATCTTCTACCGCCTAAGGCAACGACAGGGTGGTCAACGACTGCCTCGACAGCCATTTAGAATACTGAAGAGCTTGTAAAGGGATCTACAGCCTAAGGCAACGGCGGTGCGGTCAACGGCCGCCTCGACAGCCATTTAAAATACTGAAGATTTTATAAAGGGCTCTAGCATAAAAACAAAATGGCAAAGAACTCCAATAATATTAATATTGAGAATTCCAATAGTGTCCTAATTTGGGGCCCATAACATGATTAAAATATGTTACTAATTACTACTAGATTCACAAATAGATTAATGAAAGCAAACCTGGCCTCTCTCAGTAAAAAGTACAAGGTTCTTCACATCAGCAGCCCATTCAACAAATATATCATGAGAGAATCCAGCCTCCAAACTTGCCATTGATGCTAAAACAATCTGACAGAAACACAGTGCTAAAGAGATCATGAAATTGAAAATCCAGAAATATTGAAATAATCAGTAAATTAATTTTACATCCTAACCTTTGGGCCATCATGAACATTTTCAAGCTCACTTTTATTGATCAAAAGAGTGACATGTCTGCGAATGTTGTATAAAATCATGGATAAGGGCCTCTTCACAGATTTTTATGAGCTTTTGATGTTAACAAGACACGATGAAGGCATCGGCATTTGCATCAAAACTACCAACCAATTTCTTCTTCTCAATTTAGGTTATATAGAGATCATTGGTCAAGCGCTAGGGTCAGTACATGTTCAAAAGAACTAAATCAAAGACCAAAACATCCAGGTCCAAAAATTTCCAGGACAACGAGTATAAAAATGCTGACCACACACTGAAATTTCAAGAGCAAGTGAAACTAGATGGAAATCATCTTTAACGATCCAACTATTTAATTGATGCACCATGCAGTTTTTTCTACATGCTTTCAAAACTATTCCCAACTAACCCAAAAAGTACCAAAGAGATATCTTACTTCAAAAGAAAAGCATTGTCGCGTGTATGCTCGAAGGATTTTGCTATTGAGTCACTCATCCACTCGAGAAAACTCTTGGCATAATCAACAGTACTTGATGACACATATGTAAGGAAGAAGATGGGAATCGTCAAGTGGTGCTGCTCCCAGTACTGCAAATTTTTTTTTACTCTTTCTACTTTTGATATAAATCTTAATAACCAATTGATAATAACCAGATGGAGAAACTACAATGTCATTAAGGCTGACTTACCTGTTCCAGGATTAAAAGTAGCTCCAACACTCGACCAGCTGTATCTACTGGCACCAATATCTTTCCATCCGCTCTCAATGTCCGCAGGATAACATCTAAAATATACAAGAATAAAGAACAATTTTTCCAGTAAATAGCAATCAAAGAATTTACAAAATTATAAGGCTTGATTAGGATTTACAGTGCATGTGGTCAAGTCAAAACAAAATCAAGATACATGGAAGGTTTTTCTTTTCCATCAATAAGAATAAATTTGAAAGTGATTGAGTATATGAAAAAATAGTGAAGCAAAACAAAACAAAACAAATCAAAACAAAACAAAAAAACCTGAAATTTGGGTCCAGATAGCAGAAATGTGATCTTCTCTGGATGAGTGAACAACAGAAAAAGGGAAATGGGAATTTAATAGAAATGCGGTTCGAATTTATGAATGATGATATATTACCTAGAAATTCTTGGTCCCTCTGGCGCCTTGGAGGCTGATTACTTAACAGAGCATTATAAGCATCCGTTATTAGAACTGCAGGGCGGACAAAAGACTCTAAAACAGTTCCATTCAAATGCCTGATAAAAGAACAGTGGAGTTAGCTTCTCCATACTCTGTACATGAATATCACTCTGGTTCCAAAACTTCAATTGCGCAGGGGCAGGAAGAAAACCTTTCTTTGCGATGATTGAAGTCAACAGCATATATAACATCTTCCCCGTCTTTTGTTATTTTCCAAATTGTGCCACCTAAAAGGTGACCAGCTAAGTGGGGAGCAACAACAATTCCTTCTCCTTTTCCTAGCATTAGTTATCAAGAATTGAAATATATGAAAAACAAAAGATAAGGTTATTTTTACACGTTGTTATGCAAGCATAAAATGATGATACACTAGTTCACATGGAATCACCAGCAACTAACAAAGTGTTCTCATCTATATTTTTGACGAATTTAAAAGTTCTCAAAGCAGTCATAAAAAGATAAACAGTGCAAAAATAAAAAATCCAAGCCTGAACACTGAAACTTAAATAAAAAGCTTATAATGACGACACTAACAATAAAAAGCTTTTAAATAAACAGTGAATCACGTTAAACAAAAGGGAGCTAAACAGTGCAAAAATAAAAATCCAAGCCTGAACACTGAAACTTAAATAAAAAGCTTATAATGACGACACTAACAATAAAATGATTTCTGAATTGTAAGTTAAATAATTGCAAATATTCCAGTGTAGATTATACAGCAATACATGATATGTCACATCCCCTCTTTTACATTCTTCCCTTGAGAGCACAATAAAAGAAAACTTGAAACATAAAACAACACACAAGAATAGAATTGACAGATAATAAATTAAACAACTCATAACGTGCCCAATCACCAGAAGCTTTTGGAATACAAACTTACAAACCAGCAAAGAGAAAACTTACCAGACATGTAGTAATTCTGAGAATATGTCAATCTGGTAATATTTTGAAATGCAGAATCTATATCATCCAGTGTAAATAAATCGAACTCTGACACTTGCTGCAAGAAATCAAATACAATCGGTAGGGAAAATGTATTGAGAATAAACATTGCTCAATAAGATGGTACAAGTTAACAACATTACTCGTACCAAACTGAAAATTGTGGTTTGATCTTCAATATTAGTTTTTGTAAATACCAAGTATCACTTGTTGACGCCGGTATACAAACACCAAATACCATTTTTCAGGTGCAGAAACAAAGGTATATAAGTTATAATCAAGAAATAACATGTGTGATATCATCATTAGTACTAAAACTATAATAATTCGATAATTATTTTTAGAATCTGCAATTGATACATGAGTTGATTTACAAATTTTTTCTTATTTTAATAATTTAATTACCGAAATTTGTTTCATTTTCATAATTTTGGTTAGCATAGATTGAAAATATGAGAATGGGTATTCCGTGCAGTAAAAGCATTTGTGATTTTGAAGTTCACCTAAATTTTGATTCAAACAGCACGCAATGGTTCTTATGAAATGAAAAGTTCTGATGCTTCCATCTAAACTTAACCTAGAAGAAAAGCTCAAAACATACTCTACTCAACTAGATACACACAAGTATCATCGGTTGTTGGAAAGAAATGCCAGAAATCAAGTCTCATGCACTCCCGGAAACTATAGCAAAACATTCAATAGTCATGTGACTCACAGATAGTTTAAAACAGTAATATCACTAGGGTCATGCTCCACCTGGTTACATTCTTACTGAGAATCATCATTTTTCATTGCAATCAAGAAGAAGAAAAAAAAATAATGAAAAATAGAGAGGTGAATGAAAAGGTGATTTCACTCTCCTTAATTTCAATAGCTCTTATACATGCATTAACCAAAAGGAAACTACTTGCTTTCAACTGCTGACGATATTTGACAAAATACACTGCTCCATCGTCGTATACTATAGCTAAAGTAGATAAATATTGATTTCTTGTGCAATGAAGAAAGCTAAATCACGTACACAACTGAGGGTCTAAGTTTGCGCAGCTGTTCTACAGTAGCTAATGGAAACCAGAAAGAAGAGCAACCATAATCATTCAGAAAAAAAAGTTCCTGATTAATGTTTCACCTTTCTGGAAAGATAGTGATCGTACATAGTAAGTAAACCCAATCTGTACACAGGTTCGGTCGCATAAACAGGAGCACATAGTCCAAGTTCTTTCATGGCGTAAGGCAATGCGCCGAGATGAAGTGTGTCAGGGTGGGATAGCAATACGGCATCCACAGCTGAAGCTACCCTGATCGACATTGAAAGCTTTCTCCATAGTTATAATTGTAAATTTTTGAAACTCACGATGACATGTAAACCAACCATCCAGCGAACATAAAGATTCAACAACAGTGAACTACGTTGTGCTACATCAAACCTGGCGAGGGGTTGAAGAAGGGAGGCATCAAAATGGTCGTTCCAACCGCAATCAATGAGTATATTGAAGCCGTCAATGGAGACCAAGTACGAGAGCGGGTTCTCATTGTACACTCCACACAGAGGCTTCACTTGCACCGATGTCCCCATTTTCCCGTACGAATTTGCTTCCTTTTTCGCTTTGATTTCTTCTTATTTTTGTTTATGTTCACGAATTTTTGCGATTCTTCTTCGCAGTTCAACTGAGCTCAGGATGGGGATGCAGGGTTTTAGGATCCGTGTGTTCTTGCCCAAATTGTTTATCCGGGTTCAAATCATCGGCCCATTTTGACGCTAGTCTACTTTTAAAATTTTAATAATTACTTTGAAATTTTTTGTCCGCGTATTAACATTCATTATTCCAGAAAAAAAAAACTATTGTTATAAATGTATCAACATAATTCTTTATAAAAAACCTAATTATATAAAAATAATTTTTTTATGTTGACCAATTTTGAAATTGTTTACAATTTTTTTTACATGCTTGTAACGGTGTCAAGGATATTAATATATTATTATATTTAATTTTAATAATATATTTTAATTGTTTTGGAATTTTTAATTTTTATTTTTATTATTATAAAACAGTTAATCATAACATTTTTTTTATGTGATGTAACATGATAAAAAATTAAAATTGTAAAAATACTTCCTCAGCCTAATATCCACGTTTTTTTTTGTCTCAAATATATAGTCGTATATCATATTTAGTAATATTTTTTTACACTCCTTTACTAATATACTCCTATTAACTACATCTTGAAAATTGTGCAATCAGTTTTTAATACATTAAATAGACATAATGTTAAAATTCTGAACATAAAGTACTAAATTCACAAACTCTATTTAAAAAAAAAAAAAAAAAACCTAATCGATTGATTTTTGAAAAAATTGTATTTTTTTGTTTTGTGTTTGTTTTTTTTTGTCATTTTAGTCCTCTGTGTTAATCAAATTTCAGTTTGTCATGCATCTCCATATTTTTGTCAATTCTAATAATTTTTCATCGGAAGTGTTAATGTAAACCACAATATTGATGCGGCTTCTGAAAAATACTAAAATCGGCCAAAAAACAAAGATAATAGACGAATGTTGAAATTTGACAACGTAGAAAGTCCAAAATTATAAAGAAATCACACAATGTAGTTTTCCTTTTTAGAAAACTAGCATTTGAACATTTTAACATCTACTATTTTTTTTTTTGGAGAGTCATTTTAACATCTACTTTCCATTTTAGAATAAGAGTGACTTCTCATGTATCATGAGTCAATTTTGTGAGACAAATCTTTTAATTGGATTACCGATGAAAAAGTATTATTTTTATGCTAAAAATATTAATTTTTATTGTATATATGAGTATGATTGACCCGGATAAAGATCCGTGAAACCATCTCTTTAAAGACTTACTCTATGGTTGTGTTTACTTGCTATGATAAGTATAGAATTATATTAATAATCTTAAGCAATCACATGTGTACTTGCTTTTTGAGGGTCTGTATTAACTCATAAAGTTCATCCATAGTTACCTAATTTAAACTTTAAACCTTGATGATTTATCCCAAATAAATGGTATGATAAATAATCATTATATTTCTAATTGAAAAAATTACACTAATATCCTTAATTTACTTTCCAAAAAAATAATATATAAAAATCTCATTTAAAAAAATTATATAACATGGATATAAATTTCAAATACTTTAAGATATATTAATACATTTGAAAAAAATTCTAATAATTTAATATGTAATTAATACATTTCATTAGAATTTATCCTTATTCATGGGGAATTTTTTTTTAACTCAATTTATTAATTTTTTAAAAAAATAAATAATATTTATACTTAATAATTTTGGTCAATTAAAATAATTTACATGTGGATTAATAATAATTTACATTTTTCAATAAAAATCACAATCTCAATTTTACAAATAAAAACTAAAAATAAGATTATATATTATACAAAAAAGTCAAAATTGTAACTCGTCATTTAATCATAATATCAATCACAAAATTGATCCATTAAAGTAAACCTGTGATTGTTTATGGATCATCATTCAACATTCTATAAAATTAGTTTCATAGTCTTATTATTATTTATCTATATATAATTAATCTCACTAAGTAAACACATCCATAATGTATCATTAATACTGTCGAGTATCATTAATATTGTCGAATTAAAATTATCCAACTCGCATGTCTTTGTTTCGATATCACACATTTTTATTTTCCTTTCACGTTGTTAATTGTTTTTTATTTGTTAATTTTCTATCAACCATTTTGCCTGATATGTAGTGGCTTTTTTTTCGGAAGACGAAAACTCCATAAGAATAGTATGATCATGAAAATAACATCGCAACAAATAATTATATTTCAAAATAGCATAAAATAGTATTCAAGTCTCGTCCCAAATATAAATTTCCTCAGATGGCCTCAATACATGCCAGACAACTTGATGTTTTATCATATTCCGATTTGAGATCAAATGGACCAAATCGCACCCAAAGTCTTTTCCGAGTTTCTAACATCCTCGAGCGCAGACAGGTTGAGGCCAAACATAAGCATCAGGGCACTGTTAGGTGGGCTTTCTCATCTACATTTATCGAATTTCCCTCCCACAGCTCAGCCAGGTCCTTCTTGACCCAAGAGCGAAGGATTACAGGTCCCAGGGTAGAAGGCACCTGCATTCGCCGCAAAATGGCAAAGAATTGAAAAGCGAGGTTGGATAATATCTACTAAACGTACTAGAGTCTAGAGATCAAGTCAAAATCCGAAGACAATGTTGGAACTCTTAATACAGTTTAAATATTTGAATTTCACCTTAGTTTCAACTGTCTTTAGTATAAGAATAATCAATGTCCGTACATACCAGATACAAAAGAGCTGGTTGAGGTGAGCGTGTCAAAATGCCTGCTGCTAGTGCGGCTACCAGTCCAATTGCGTAGCCAGTAAGTGCATGTGGAAAGTATTTGAAACCCTTTGAAGATTGTACATCAAAGGCACTAGCAGAATCCCTGCTTTTTCGATGATCGAAACCGAGAACCATAGCTAAAAGCATAGATGGAATAGCCTGCAAAAAAAACGAAAAACGAAAAACAAAAACATAGCAAGTGCTCAAATTATTCAGAGTGTTATATGCAAAAGCAATACACAAATTATGCCAGAAAAGTAGTAGGATGCTGTAAACTCGTGCTTTGAGTCTTGAGAGCCCATATACAGAGAAGGTGACCGATAAAATTAAAAAATAAAAATTGAGTACTGGTAAAAAGTTCATTATTCGTTTAGCATCTCTCAGCAATAACATACTTAAAATGCTCTGCATTTCTGGAGAGGAATTTGAACAAAACACGAACCTATGAGGCTGTGGAAAAGCCTTGTGAGCTTTCACAACCTCTGGTACGGTATAATATGTCCATAAACACTGGTACCTATTGAAGCCATGGGCAAATTTTGATTAATGTGGATATCGATCGGTGAAGATTAGTCAAACTACAGACACCAACTTGCTTGAAAATAATGCAAAAGAAAGACATTAGCACAGTAAATGATTTTTAACAATACGGTCCCACATAATATGTTGTAGAGCCAGCTCACACACTGTGAGCCAAAACAGACTTGACCCAAATCTGAAAGCATTTAAACAGTCCCCAGCCGCGCCACACCAAGCAACCAAACGCTGTAAATCTAAATCACCAGGAACATATAACAGAATATCTTACCATGTCTCCAAGACCAAGCATCATGTAGTCAGAAGCATTATTCCCAGGTGCTGCACCACCAAACATATTCCTAGGGAACACAATCTTGACAGGTAATTCAAGTTTTTTCGTAATCAACTGTAGCCCAGGAAGACTCAAACTATCAGCCACTGTGTGTACCGGATTAGACGCTTGTTGAGTTGCAACCGATACCATGACGTTAGCACCGAAAATTCTCTCAGAATAGAAAACCCAGAATATGTCATACAAGAACAGACAAAAAAGAAGCATTGCACATATCTTGATATTGGGAAGCCGAACATGGCTGACAAAGGCAATGCAAAGAGAGATACCCAAAATGTTGTTCAATATCCAGTGCCCAGATACAATCCATGCCATAACTAAAGCAATGCAGATAAACAACAAAAGACTTTGGATGCGGGTAAATGGCTTGGAACAGCACTGAGATACATATGGGTCAGACAAACTGAACTGTGACTTGATGTGAGCAACATATGGTGACAAGCAAAAGTATAGGGCTGATGCCGACGCAACTGTGGTAAAGACGGTAAGAAATTGAGAGACTGAAGAAAACAGATAAAACATAACAAGCAAGCTGCAAGAGCTCACTATTGGGATCATTAGAGCCTGAGAACTGTCCAAAGTAATGGAAGCTTCTGATAGGTCACGGTTTCGTTCCATTTCCTTCCCATAACTTAGAGCTCTAGAAGCAGAGGCATATGTCACTGATACGGCTGTGATTAGTAGAATGATCGAAGGCGGTTCCAGCAAATAAACAAGTTTCCAGAGTGGTTCCATCTAGGAAATAAACTCTCACTCTGTTAAACTCAAGTCTGATAACTTCAAAAGTGGCCAACAATCAGGCTCAGTTAAAATTCAACGTTATCCCTTTGGAAACCATAGGCATGATTTCTGGAAAACACTGACTGCAAACAAAACAGGAGTTTTTATCTCCACAATGCCTGCCCCAATAATTTCCTGCAAAAAAACAATTTCATGAATAAGAGATCATATCAACGTGAGAAAAAATAAACAAAATTGTGTGCATCAACAGTACCAAAAAATCAAAGTCACGCACAAAATGGTAAGTATAGGGTCTCGGAGAAGAAATTTTACATTGAATACACGCCCTGCGAAAAAACACCACACAAATAAGTACATTCCTCCCTTCTTTTCCACTTTTCTTTGTAAGAAAAGAAGCTCATTAAGACCGTTTCAGTAATTTCTCACTAGATTAAAAATCCCTATAGAAAATTCGTGTTCAAGCGCAGGGGAAAGGAATGTAAATTTTAGTTAACTCTCGCTCACTCACAAATAATCACAAGCAAAAATAGCTAAAAAATCACAATAAAAGGTACGAGATCCGGAGGGGGGCATTAGAGACAAATAAATCTTTGAAACACGGAAAAATTTCAACAGAATTTGAATCAATTGACTAGATAATCGACGGTGATATAAATCTTTTTTGAAAAAAAAAAAAACATGCATTCGTTAAAGATAAACAAAGCGCTGAAAACATGAACATATTCGGGCAAGAATCCACGATAAATCATTGAAAATTCATCGACTACTTACACCTAGGGATTTTCGGAGAGTGAGATCACCTTTGACTTGAAAATCTTTGAAGCAGAGAAAGAAAGAGGTTCAGCGGAGTGCGAAACCGAAATGAACTTGAGCAGGCGAATATTTGCTATTCCCCCCTTTCCTTTATGTACATTACTGAATTGGCACCCATATTCTTGGATATTTATCATCAAATTTCAATGGGATAATTGGGGATTAGGGGATATAACTTATAAGCCCCATTTTGGTTTATTTTTAAAAAGTAGGTTTATGTCTAAAAAAAATTTATATGATTCATCATTTAAAATATTATTTTTTATTTTTTATTTTATTTCCCACACATATCTGTATTTTTTCTTTAATTTTTCAAACAAACAAATAAGCATCCAATTTTCAACCCTTTTTTTTCCAAATCGTTACTTGTTTTATGTCCTGCGCATTTTTCGATTTTTTAAAATATTTTTAATATGAAATCATGTATATACATGGTTTTGCTTGATTTTCAGTTCTACGTGGACTAATTTTCATTTTATATAGACTGATTTTCGTATGCTTTTTCAGTTCATGTGGATTGTAGACTATTTTAGACTGAATTTAGTTAATGTGGATTGATGTAAGTTGATTTTCAGCTGATGTAAAGTGAATGTCCTCCGTATGACTGATTTTCACTTCATTCGGACGGTTTTCGACTAATTTTCACTTTATGTTGATTGATTTATGGTTCATGTGCACTTATTTCGACGGATTATCATTCCTGTTAAACTGGCCAATTGATTTTAGTTATTGTATGTATATTGTTTTATCATTGACAATCAATAAGAATAGTAGTGGTGTAGTAATCAAATCTATGTATTAAAGTGCTCATTTTCAAACTAATTTTTAGCGTGGACCGGGGCCAACCATCTGGTGTGTCTGGGCTAGGCCCATATTTAATGCCTTTTCAACAAGCCCACCCATAATAGAATGAACCTGGCCCGTTTTAATATTCAGGAAGACTCTCTAAAAATATTTATCTTTTTAAAAGTTTTCATACGACAATTTGGCTTTTGGGACAGACTTGTCATTTATCCCTTGGGCAAAAGATTTTTGGAATCTGTATTTTATGTAGAATAATATTCATAATTCCACCTTTGTGGCAATCCATACTGAAATTGAAAGAAATATCATAATAAGTTGAAATTGTAAACTAATGAGAAAGTACGAATGGGAATGTAGTTGTTTTGGGAATATCCGATACACTTCGCCAACTTACTATCTAATATAATAATTTTATAATTGTAAACGATGTTTGGCTGATGATACCGGGTGAAATGGTTATCCAAATCTAATTCTGTCCAAAATATCTTGATCCTTTTATTTTTTTATTTTTATTTTTACAATATTCGAAATTTATGATGATTAATAAATAAAAATTGGCATCTTATAAAAATGTTATCCCCTCTGTTTTATATATAGGTGCCCAACATAATTACCCTTTTGGCAATATTAATATCTCAGTCCTGCGATGCTTTAGATTTTATTTTTTATAATTTGTAAGTATAAGTTTTTAATAATAATAATAATAATAATAATAATGATAATTAATTAATTAAAAACACGAATAAATTAACTTGAATAAAACAATAATTTACAAGTTTTGAAAAACTTCATTGACTACGGTATTGTTGCTAACACTATCACAATCAAAATTTATTGACCCTTGAATTTGAAACTCTGATATAGTGATATACGATTGATCATGACCAAAAAACGGATTTTTTTTTAAAAAAACAAAAAAAGTTTACATTATACAATAATTGACACTAATTAACTTTTGTTGATTATCGTTGCATATAATAAAATAAAATAAAATAATACTGTAATTGTTGAGATTAAAAAGAAGACTTATATCAAAACCAGTCAACTATATTCTTGAAATAAACACTCGGTGACTAACGTTACATCTAGTAAAAATTTGTCATTTCAAAATATGGTGTTCCCGAGTCTCCTCACGATCAACCAATTTAATGTTGTTGTACAATCTAAGATAATGATCTATATTTTGTAACAACATAAATGGAGTTTCAACTTTAAAGTTTGACTTGTGATTCGGTATTCCATGAAATCTTATTGTATTTACGAATTCAGAAGCTTGCTCATCATGCATGCACAGTAGCACGTCGTACTATAACTTAAATCCAACATTCCTTCATAGTGGTTTAGATATATTTATGTTTTCATTTATAAACTGAATGACATCAAGAGTCGGTATCAAAGTAATCATCTGTTGAAAATATGTATACGTAGTATTACCAATAGTGTTGGCTGAAGACGGATACATATTCTCAATTTTTTTTCCCAGTATAACCATCATAATCTTTCATCATAAGTTCACAAAAAAAATTGGCATAAATTAACTTACCAAAAGTTATATCTCATTTCCGTGACGTTTAAATATCTAAAAACTTGAATTCATACGTCATCGATAGAAAAGTATAATTGAAAATATTGCAGGCATGAGTTTTAACGATAAAATTGATTTGGTATTTGTTTGTTGTTGTCTTGTATTTAATTTGATTTACTGCAATGACGACATTTTTAATAGCAAATATATGACTTTATTTGAGTATCAGTTTTACTTTGTCCATGATGTGATGTTTTTATTGTTCTGTACATGCGTGAACCTTGTAAAATAAATAAAATGCAAATCTCACTTTCTTATATTTGGATAATACTAATATTAAAAAAAAGTATATACTTCTCGAATATGAAAGATGTATTCCAAATTGAAAATCCTCATTGTTTCTATATGTTGGTAGACCATAACAATGAACTGATCGGAGTTTCAACGTGCATTTTTTAAAAAGTGTTAACCACACAAATAACTTTCTATAAATAATTCATTTTTGTATTCTGATTGGAAAATGATATAACGGGTGTATTAGAGAAGGAATGACGCAACATATTATTAATTTACGAAGTATTACATATAAAGATATGACACAAAACTCTAACTGAAATTGTGGGATGAGATCTCGAGTTCGAAACTCAATTGCAACAAAAATTCCTTCCTTTAACTAAAAAAAAATTGTCAACTGTAATTAGATAAAATAATATAAAAATGCAAAATTTGAATGTGGTTTGGTTTCTAATTTCAAGAAGATATTACATATTCAGATCTGAATTTTGAAACGTAATTCAAATAGATATAACTCATATATTTACAAATATATAATATTATATATATATATTAAATATCTCAGTTTTTAAAGCTTGCTGTATGCCTAAAAAAACCAAATCATATATTACAGATACTTATATGATATAATATAATTACATTTTTATAAAATGCATTTTAATGGGATTTACTAAATTTAACATGCAACTTTACTTTTATATACTTATAGATATAGATATACATATATTTTTTGACTTGACAAGATTAATTACTTTGGACAAGCAGATATTCTGGCATTTTTTGTTATACTTTTCACTACTTCAATGTCATAATTTTTGACAATGTTTCACATTAATTTATCTCATCGTTTGAATCAAACAAACCGTGAAATATAATAAAATTTTATAACGATTTCGATGATCTATTTATCAATTCTAAAAAAACAAGAACAAATATGAAATAATTATCATAAAAGTCGATCATAGCCTCGAGTCTTAACACTACTTGGATTTGATAATTCACCGAGACATCAAAATGATTTTATTAAAAAACAATTGGCATTGTTTCACTTAACTAATGTACTCAACCAAACATGGTCTTAGATTCTCAAAAGTAAAAAAATTATATTAAATATTAAATTAAAATTAAAGCTAGAATTAAAAAAAAAAAGAGAGAGGGTTGGTCTAGTTTCTACTTTTTCACAGTTTTACGTATATATTCCAATTTCATGTCCCATTCCCACCTTCTAATTTCATCTCAGTTCTCTCACTCTAAAAACCTTCGCCGACTCCTCTCCTATCTGGTTTAGGTAATATATAGATTCATTCCTGCGAATTCGACGGCGTTGTCTCCGTCGACGAGCAACCTTTCACCCGTCGCCGGCGATCCTCCTGTCACTTTACTGGACCGGTACGTGATTCGTTTCGCTCTTATGAACTGTAGGTTACATGCGGATCGCAGATCACGTGATCTCATGAACCCTAGCATATGTTGTTAATTTTTATCCTTGGTTTTTGGTCGCGGCCAATTTTTGTCATTCCGACATCTGTAGGATCCCTGATTGTTTGTTTATTTGTTTTTAATTTATCCGTCTATTTGATTTTGTTATTAATTTTGAACTGAATCGTTCGGTATTTTGTTCGTTTTTTATCCGAGTTTATCGAGATTGTTTGCGCGTGTGCAGTGGATCTGTTTTTAATGGTTTTTTTTCTTTTTTGTTTTTTTCCCACCCTTTTGGTTGAAGGAAAAGTTTTATGTTGTGGTCCTAGGTTTTTCCTGTGGAATTTTGCTTGAGAATAGCTTGGTTTAAATGATTTAATCGTGGCAAGGATCAGCAGGAACTTCTTTTGTGGTTGTGGGATGGTGATGGGAGGAAAGAACATGGGGTTCGGCTACTGTTTATTTGCTTTTTATACATGCTGGGGATATGATTACGTTGTGTTTGTGCATATTGGAAAATCTGATTGGCAATATTCGTGATCACTAAATATTTATTGCTAAGTCGTGTTTGGGTGGTGGGTGCGTAGACATGCACATCTACTTGTTAGTTCATTTATTAGATATAGGGCTAGCTAAAACACCGAGCTTAGGAAATTACTTTATTAAGCATGTTTTTTGCGTGCTTATTCAGCAGGAACAGTTCTTGTTGGACACAAAGGCTTTTTAAAAACAACTTGCCCGAAGAAAAAATTTTCTAAAAAGTGTTACTTAGTTTGGCTTTTCTGTCTAAAACACACTCATAGAAGGTTTCTTTATTGATGTTCTTCTGTATGCTATAGGAATAGCATAAGCTTTATATCAGTCAATTGCCAGTCGTTAGACTTAACTAACTGCGTTGAAAACTTCTGTTTATCTGTTAATGTTTATCACGTTGCAGAAGATCAAGCTATATTCAAAACATTAACATACTTTGACACACCCTCACACACCATCTAATCACTATACTGCTTCGGAGGCAATAAAAAATTGTGCTTGTCTACATAGGAAATATGACTAGATTTTCATTTGGGTCGAAATGCATCGGTTTTGCCTTATAAACCTTTGATACTTGGTTTTCTTGAATGTTTTGCCCAAGCTTTATTTTCTTTATGTTGCGACTGCACTAGTTCTTTGCCTATGTCCATTCATTGAGGTCTTGTTTTATGTATTAGCAATTCAACTAATCGAGCCATTATGAATCCTTATTTTTCATCCCATTTAAAAAATAATATCAACCTTCTCCTATTCATGAGATGATGGGTTTCTCTGAACGAATCAAATATTTTTCTCACTGTAATTTGAATTTTTTAGCACAGTGGCATTATTTGGTTAAGTTAATTGATACTACAGTATTCTCTTGGTTCAAAATGAGTCTATGCATTTTTTGCTCTCTTCCATGTATGATCATGCAATCTATACATCCGTGCAGTGCCACTGTACGATCTGATTGTAGTTGGATCTTAGATGTCTGTTGCAAATCTCTGCACCAGTGGAAATCTCAATGCCATGAGATCAGATGAAGGGAATGATTCCCTCGATAATTTCATCAGACAAGCTGTTGGAAAGGAACCTATTCTTCCCTTTTCAAGAACCGGGGACAGCCCAGTACAGTGGATTCAGTTGCTTCATTCCTTAGATCAGCCAGGTGGGTAAATAATTTAAGTCTATCTATTTTAATATTATTCTTTTATGCTGCTATAGCCTGTAAGCTTTTGATCCATGGAAAAGCCACTGGATATCATCGAGTTGTCAACAGCCGCTATAGTTTGCTTATTAATTCTTGTCTTTCTACTTTTTTTACAGATCTTCCCGGTTGGCCCTTGCTTACTCCTGTGAAAGTTCAGATGCAGAAGTGTGAAAAGTGTTCCCGAGAGTTCTGTTCGCCAATTAACTACAGGAGACACATTCGCGTGCACCGTCGGTCTCTGAATGTGGATAAGGTTGTATATTTTTACATGATTTAATGAGAAATTGTGGAATATGGGCAGCTTGTTTGCTGAATTCTTGAGCTTTAATCTTTTCTGATAGTATTGTCTATCTATATTTTCCTTGTATGAAAATTTTTCCTAGCTGTTCTTGTAGCATATTGTGGTGAATCTTTTAGATGTCAAAATTGGTGAAGACAGGCTGTAGTTGATTTCTTAGTTTTCGTTTATCAAATATTTCTCATTCTTGAGTTCACATTATGTAGGAATCTCACAAAAATAGGGATTTATTGGCTGCTTTTTGGGATAAGGTAACAGATTAAGCTTCCCCTGTTGCATTTGTTTCTTATTTATCTTACCATTATTTACATAATTACTTGTTATTCCACAGCTATCACTGAAGGATTCCATGGAAATATCATCGTTGAGTAATGTGATGCTAAAGGTAATTGCCACCTAAGTTCTTTTTCTTTGTGTGTTATGTTTGTTCTGCACAATGTTTGACCATATGTTTAATATTCTGCCTGCTTGCGTTGTGTCGAGAAAGTTACTTTGTTTGATGATAAGCCAGTGTTGTCCGTGGTAAGAAAATCTAACCTGGACTTCGTATTTGAACAATCTGGACTTTTTAGCTGGACTACTTTTATGCTGGGTTATCCCAAAAAAGTAAAGAATTCTCAGGAAGAAAGTTGCTTTGTTTGATGATAAGCCAATGTTGTCCATGAACCATGGTTAAGAAAATCTAACCTGGAATTCGTATTTGAACAATCTAGACTTTTTAGCTGGGCTACGTTTATGCTGGGTTATCCCAAAAAAGAAACGAATTCTCAGGAAGATGAATTATTCAATTTTGTAAAAAAGTACTCTTCCAATTGAGAAATGGGAACATGTAAGTTTGTAGCTATTATATCGCTCTTACATTGCATCAGAATTTTTTATGAAATAGGTTGAACTTTGGTATTTTCTCATCTTGTAGAAATTTTGCTTGGCTGAGTACTAATTGAATTTGTAAGTCAATGGATTTTGTCTTGTGCATGTCATTCTGATAAAACAGCATCTGGCTTCTTTACCTATAATGACGCGGGGGCATGAAAATAATTCGTGTGATCATGAATTTTCTACGCATTCATCAGAATCTTCTACCTTCTTATAGAAAGTCTATCTGCTTATCCTTCTTTCTTATTTCTGCCATTATTGTGTTCTGATTCTTGTGCATGGACTGGTTGCATTGCTTCATTTGTGATAGTTCTGGGATTTTATTCAACACTGGAGTGCTCATTTTAGTTTATAGATAGTTGATACACTGAAAAGGAAGTGTCACAAAGTTAAAATGATTTCTAAATGTGACTCTGCGTCTTGTGTTCTGTTTCATTATGTCGTTTTGTGTTCTGTTTCATTGTTGTTGTTGATTGTGTGTGTATTTGAAAATAGTTGAAATATTATGTGGTTTTTTAGGTTGACAAAAATCACTGACAATCGATTTGCCTATAACTATGAGAAGCACAATAGTACTAGGCAACTATTGAAGGATTTCAATAGCCAGTTTCATAAATTGAGTTTGAAATACGGGGTCTTGTCTTTGGTTGTTTTTATCTATGTGTGAATGGTTTCAATGTATTCATAATGACCAAATATCATTTTTCTTTAAATTATTGCATACTTCATTGCCTTCTCAATCCTTTGAATTATTTAAAAATATAACCTGGTCTCTCAATCAATGAAGATTGAAGTAATAATGTGACATCCTCTTTTTTTTTGTTGAATTATTGGTTTTTCTTATAACATTCACAGAAACTGGTATGTCATTGTTCAGGATATTCCTGGATCGTCGATAGTAAGGGCTTTGGCATCCTCTCTTCGCAAACCAGGGTTGTGGACTCTTCCACCGGTTTATGTGAAAGCTGGCTCTGCATTATTGGTGAGGCATATTTTTACGCCACACTGCCACCTGTTCAATAGTTCAATCGTCCCTACCTTCTCTACAGTCTACACTGCTATCATTGCTCTTCTTTTCCCCCTCTTTTTTTTTCCTAAGTGAAACTTTGTTCTCAGGACATTATTCATGCTAAGCCTTCCAGGCTGCCAATATCCTCAGAGGAATTGTTCAGCATCCTTGATAATACCAGCGAGAGAACATTTTTGTGTGCTGGCACTGCTGATTCTGTGCAAAGATATGTTTTTGATGTAGAAGCGGCTAAAAATAGCCTTGAGCTGAAGAATTTAGTTGCTTGCGCTGGATTCCTTTTTGAACTGCAGCTGGTATTCACTCTTCATCAAACCCTTTATCTGTTTCCGTGTTTAGATACCATTGAATGACTGCTAGTTTATCTCACTGTGTGCACTCTGAAAGCTAGCATTTTTGTGTTTGAATGGTTTTTCTCTTGAAGAACTTGAAATCGTGAGGATCTTTTAAGAAAAACTTACCCAAATGTAACTGCATGAAAAACAGGAACAAAATCCTTAGATGTCTATTTTCCCTAACGGGCCTAACCACATACTGATCCAGCCATGAGGGATTCTATCGCAAACCCTTTTCTTCTTAATTTTGAGGTGGATTGGTGGTTTACTATTGAAGATTATCGTCCTTCCATTAGACAGAGCCATACCTCAGTCTTGTCTCGAGTAAATTAATATGATATACAATATATATGGCTCATGCTTTTGTAACCAGGTGAAAGCATGGGTTGCAGACAAAGATGCAGAGGCTTTGAGATGCCACAAGCTGCTTGTCGAGGAGGAAGAAGCTGCTCAAAAAAGGTATCGAGCAATTGACATGAATTATGCATGAAATTGTGTACTTTACATCTCTTGCTTTCTCTAATTCTCTTGTATGTGTATGCATGTAATGTAATATTTGTATATGTATGTTAGTATATCATACATGTATCTATGTGTTATGGCATTGTTATGTCTTTGGAGTTAATCTCATTCTAATTGCATGTCTTTTACTGCTACTTATCTTGTGGCTTTCCTCTACACGACAGAAAATAGTTATTTGTAATTTGGCTGTTATTTATTGGTGTTACTTAAAGGTCATTATGTCTAATCAGTTTGGTCTCTGTTCTATGTAGTTGGTCTTGGGCATCTGTGTTTTGAGGTATACATATGTATGTATTCGCTGGTCATGTAAATATTTCCAAAAACATATAAATTAAGATAAGTTTTTTGAGCTTCTTTGGTAAATTTTTGTCATTATTTGGTTCTTGGAATTTGCTTCTTACATTGGAGGATTTCTTGGATGGTGGGGTTGTAACTGTATTACCTCTTTTTTTTTGTTAGTCTTATAAGTGTTGTTCCAATTAACCAACCCTCTTGAGTTATGCCTCATACCCATGCACATTATCCTATAATAAATAGTTCTTTTTACCGCATCATTTTGTTTGCACTCACAACTGTGTTGTATTACTAATAAATTCAATTTGCGCCGTTATTGTTTCTTTTGGTACCCCTCAATTCATTTCAACTTTCAAGGTTTCTAATTATTGTTGTGGCTAGAGAAATTATTGTAGTTGATCAAATATTTTTAATTATAGATTGTAATGTAGCTATAGTCACGTGTTTGATTCAAAATTATAAACACATCTAATATAAATTAGTTTACAAATTAGAAAAACTCAAATCCTTAGTTGTTTAATAATAATAATTAATTTTAAAAATGAGCTACATTGGAGGTTAGTTAATGATATGAGAGGACATTTGGTGCGGTTAAGTATGCATGAGGTATAGGTTAGGAAATAGGAGCGAAGTTGGAATTGGTTCTAAAATTAGAATCGCTCTTCTCTTATCGTTCATGCTTGTATTATTTGTTAAAAAGCACAAGCAATTGAGTCTATTGATGTGCTTTTGGTATTGGAGTCATTCAGCAAGACCTTAACATATCTTAAAATTCACATCACTTCGTTTACATAATTAGACATGACTTATGTTGAGTGCTGATGGCATTACAACCCTAGTGACTCATTCTGGTTGTGGTTTTGACAGGCAAGCGGAAATTTTGGAGAGGAAAAAACAAAAAAAGCTTCGTCAAAAGGAACAAAAATTCAAGGAACACTTGTATGAGGAGAATGGATACTTGAATGTCGCTGTTGATGCAGTAGATGAACCAGTTTTGGCTGAAGCATCTGCGATTACATCCCCATCTGATTCTGACTCAAATTCACCAAATGCCGACAAGTTTATCCAGTCCTACTTAGACTCCTTACAGAATTGTAGCAAAGAAGAAGAAATAGATATTGAAGCACAGTTGGATTTTAACATTGAACATATAATTCTAGACGATTTTCAGACAATTGAACCTGGTGCAAATGATCACCAGCATGTTGCTATCAATAATTGGCAAGTTCCAAAATCACACAAGGCTGGCCGGAATGGCTTTGTTGTTCGGAAAAATCTTCAAGCGTTAAAACCCGAAGTTACACAAAAGTTCCGACCTACCAAAGGCCAGGCTCAAGTTAACGGGAACAAAGTTTGGACCAGAAAATTTAAACCGAATAATGCCGGGGAGAGCTTGAAAGCGACGTTGCCAGTAAAGGTTAGTTGCCGAACAGAGGATACTAACAGCGAGGTGATGATTGGTTCTATTTCCGTGGCACTAAAAGTTTGTGATTTGAGGAAACATGAGTGCAGTCCAGATGAATCGATAGATTCTCCTAGCATGGAGCATGCCATCCTCAACAAGAATATTATGGTAGAGGAACTAGCTAATGCAGATAGTGTCCAGTCTGGCACCAAAGGTGAAGCTATGAGTACCTCCCCAGTTGAGAGCGGTAACGAGGAATCAGGTGTGTTTTGTGGTATGTTGAGTATGAATGATCGATTTTCATCCAGTGAAAGATGTGTACCATCACACTCGACAGAGGAGGACGATGATGATCGTGACAGTGGAAAGGACACCTGCCTACTTTCAGGCGAAACCCCTCAACAAGAACATGCACCGTTCTCCAGCCTTGCAGCTAAAGAATTTCTTGCACTGAGTACGCGTAGTTTTATTGTTTTCACCGTTCCTTCTCTCGTCATCTTAACAATTTGTACTTAAATTTCCTTTTCTTCTGACTCTGTAAGTTTTATCTGTTGTTTATTGTGAAGGATGGAAGAAAGCTTTGTCTGCTGACCATGTGAGATTAGTCCTTTCCCCGGGACCGGAAACTCCCGGAAACTCCGACAAAATGGCCACTCAAGCATCAGTTCTTGGAGAAATTAGTGTTCTCGGTAACGTTGAGAACCGGCTCAGCGGACATTCTCAAGGTATACCCAGAACAAAACCGGAGAAGAGTTTGCGGATTAAATACAGACCGAAAGAAAAAGGTGTTGTCTAGTATAGAGGAGAGTATAACCAGCTTGTTTAGTGTTTTATTACTTAATTGCCCTTTTCTAGCAGAGGTTCCGTTTTACCAGAGGTCTTCTGTCACAATATTGGAGTAAGTTTTGGGAAGAAATTAGGTCCGTCATTATTTTTATTTTTTCACATGGGGGCAAGGATGGAAGGCAAGATTTATGCTTTAAATAAATTGAGTCTTGTTATTGTTTCGAGAGTCGACAATCTTGTTCCATTTCTCGTTGTCACTCTTTTATTTTTACATGGACCCAAGTGGTCGAGCATCATTCAATCTAGATTTTTATTACTTTGCATTACTTTTTTTCCCCCTTACAATGTTGTTATCTGCGGTTTGCTGTGATTTGATTGTGATTAACATCGAAAATTTTATTTCTATTGAACTAGGAAAATCAGAGAAATGCCTTTATAAGCATTGTTTAGGTATGCTTTCGGTGTTTTAAAATCCATCCCCAAAATCATTCATGTATCACATGCAACTGATTGTTTGCATCAAACAAAACAGATTCCTAAGAAAAATATTTCGTATATCCAACCAAATGTGGATGGCCCGACACCTCTGTAGTTATTGTCTGTTGAGTAATTAATTTTGAATTTCTGTCGGTGGCATTTAAGTGCAAAAAGGTCAATGATAACCAAAATAAGCGTACGGTGCAATTGAACATAAATATGAATCATGATGTTATTCCACAAAAATTTTGTCCGGTGATTTGGCTTACCTCAATCTCCACTCAAAAGATCTGTCCAAACATTTTCTCCATCAATAATTTGTCCATGCGATTTGGTTGAGGTTGTGAAGTAACATTCAAAATCTTATGGATTGTGTCAATGGTTTGTCAAGGTCCTAAGTAAGATTCAAATCTCGTACTCAAAACCAATTACGACAAACATTATGAATACAAAATTGCACTCGAGACAAATATTATGGATCGATTTGGTCCAAATTTAAAATAAAAAGCAACATTTTTTTACGAAAAAACCCAAATACGTTTTATGAATCAAATTAAATGAAAAATCCGTATCACGAAATCTATCTATAAAAAAAGCTTTCATGCAAGTCTATATCTTGTTGACAAACATATCCGACACAAAAAGCTCGTGTGTGCAAGAAACTTTGTTGCGGTGGGAGAGGGGAACGGTGAATGAGCAAAACAAAACATGGGTGAATGGAACACCACAAATTGCGTACACGCGTCTCTCTTTCCCTCTGATCCACGCACTCAATCCACTTTGTCAAATTGTTTCTACTAATCCATCACATAATTTAAGATTGCATTATGAACGCCATTTGGTCAAATATTTCGCCCACTGTTTGTCTGAATACTCCATTTCCATATTCGAGAAAGATTGTGAACGGGAGTGATTTTTCTCAGCAAATGTGGCTGTTTAGAAGGAATGGGACATCTGGGTTTTCTTCTTCGTCTACTGCTGAAGAAGTTACCGATGGAATCGATGGGTCCGGTCTCACTGCCATTGTTACAGGTTAAGCACTACAATAATATTTTGCTTGTTTTTTTTTTTAAAAAAAAGTAATAGTCTTTTGCGTGTTTGGTTTGTGGAAATCTTGGGATGATCAGTTTTAATTCCTGAGCATCGGTATTATATCAAAACTTTGGCATTATGTTGTGCGATTTTCTAAATTTTTTACGCGATTTAGGATGAGATAAATGCAAAATGAAACTGGTGCAATGAGTGCGCCGGGTTAGAACTTGAAAACTTGTGATAAGCTTAGAAACGAGTCAAAAAAGTTAGAAGCTGGATGGACCTACAATTGGCTGGTGTGATTGTTTGGTATGTTTTGTGGATAAAACTTAGAAATAAAACTTGGATAAAACTTGTGTTTAAGTTTTTGATTTGGGAACCTAGAGTGCCTTCAAGTTTTGCTCAAATCCTGTTATTTCACTTGCAGGGGCGTCGAGTGGTATAGGTTCAGAAACTGCTCGAGTTCTTGCATTGCGTGGCGTGCATGTCGTAATGGGTGTTAGGAATGTTTCTGCTGGAAAACAAGTGAAAGAAGCAATAGTTAACGAAATTCCTGCAGCAAAAGTTGAGGCAATGGAGTTAGATCTCAGTTCAATGGCATCTGTTAAAAAATTTGCGTCTGAGTTTACTTCATCCGGACGGCCGCTGAATCTTTTAATGTAGGTAGATCACATGACAAACTTATGGCTTGAACTCCTGTCTTGCATTTGAATTGGTGAATGTTGAGTGTAGAAATATATGCTTTTAGAAAAATCATTTCAGATTTGAATTTTTTTTGGGTTTGAAAGGGACACGACTGTCACTACATATCTCATCTACTTATAACCAAGTTTTTCTGACTATATTAAAAGTTATATCTGGTGACATAATTGTAATTAAAATGTTTTAAAACTATTTCACGAACAAGCGCCGCATATAGAATGTTGCTTCTCATATTCAGTTACATATGATAACAGGGGAGGTAGTTCCCCAACATCTGCCACGTTCATTTTTTTGTCGAGCCTACAATTTGCTTCTATCATGAAATTTTTTCTAAGTATGGATTTTGTATTTCCTCTGTCAGTAATAATGCAGGAATTATGGCAACACCGTTCAAGCTATCTAAAGACAATATAGAGTTGCAGTTCGCCACCAATCACCTAGGTACCTAGGCCTCTTGTTCATATGTGTTTTGTGTGCCCAAATGCTATAAATTTTATTTAATCCAAACTATCTCAAGCTTCACGTATTGAAACACTTGAGAATGATCTCTTTCAGGTCACTTTCTTTTGACGAATTTGTTATTAGACACGATGAAACGAACAGCTGGTGAGACAAAAAGGGAGGGAAGGATAGTGTATGTTTCATCAGAGGCTCACCGCTTTTCGTATAGAGAGGGAATTTGCTTTGACAGACTTAATGATCAAGAAGGGTGCACCTTCTTTTGTCTCTTTCTGGCAGATTTATGGAAATCGATGTGTTTTAACTTTTAATATCATTTCTCTGTCTGCAGATACAACCGGTGGCTTGCTTATGGCCAATCTAAACTTGCTAATCTATTGCATGCTAATGAATTGGCCAGACGCTTAAAGGTGATGCTTTTTCCTTTAGCATGATGGAAGAAAATCGAGGGGTGGGACTTGTGATTTTTTGGCTTTAAAGCATTTCAAATATTATTTTAAGAGTTCCCCTGTTTCTAGACTTGATTTAGCACACATTTAAGCCTATTTATCCGATTTACAAATTTATCTGGATTTGAATCAAAATATCTGAAGATTCTTGAATTTCTGATCTTCTATAGATCTTGAACAGGAAGATGGTGTTGAAATAACGGTAAATTCACTTCATCCCGGAGTAGTTACGACTAATCTTTTCCGTCACTTTGGTGTTTGGGGAGGAAACCTCGGGTTAGTTGAAGGTAATAACATATTACTCGACTTGACATACTGACCAGATATATGCTCTCCCTTTGGACCTTGGATCCCTTCACATTTCCTTCATTTCATTTTAGATGAAAAACTGCTACATGATATTGCTCGAATATTCATTAAAACAACATTTATTTAGAATCTGCTAACACTCATCTGTTATTCAACTTACCGTGCAACGATTTTTCATGATACAGGTTTTCTCGGCACACTTGGTAAATTGGTGTTTAAAAATGTTCAGCAGGTGACATTCTTTTCTGGTTGTAAATTGTAATACATTAATTCCAAGACAACATACTTAGCTGGTAACCACCTCATATTCACAGTTCACAAATAAGGCTATAGACAATATACTTCACTAGTAACTATTTTGTATTCATACTCATTTTATTAGAATGATTAAGTCAAAATTGTTAAAATTGTTAATTTACACAATCTTATAAAACCACTCACACCTCTCTTATAATTCAACAAGTTATCACACCGCATGCCTGTGTACTTTAATGTATGCTTTATCCTGTGGAGTCAAGAACATGGCCAACTACTAGCTATGTTCTGATGCATTGCGAGTTCAATCCTAACCGTTCATTGTTTAAAGGGTGCTTCAACCACTTGTTATCTGGCGCTGCATTCGCAGCTAAAGGGGACGACCGGTGCCTATTTTGCAGACAACAACATGGCCAAAGCAAATGCTAAAGCTGAAGACACAGATGTGGCAAAGAAACTCTGGGATTTCAGCATGGATTTGATCAAATGATAGTTATGATTCTCCAATCAACTTTGAAAAATTGAAAGCTGGGACTTTTTATCTCATTCCCATGCTAGAGTATAGTTTATTATATGGAAAATCTATCTGTAATGACCCTGTGATTGAACACAAAATATTTAAATTTCGTCACTATAATTGTCTACCCTATGAAGATGAACCTTTGGTTTGGACAAAAATCGGTGGCATTTGAGATTGATTTGAGATTCTCAGCTATGCCAGTTTGGATGTTGATACAACTGCTGCTTTCATGTAGTTTAGTTTGATTTATTTGATTTAAGACGAAAATTAAATGTACTCCCACAAACTACTATTTTTGCAGTTCCCTTTATGCTATTTATTGTTGCATATGGTTCCAAGAACTCCCACAAACTACTCGGGATGCCGGTCCTATTGAACCCATCCATGGTAATAAACATCCCACAGAAAAATATCAAGAGCGAATACGATACCTGGATGTCAAAGATCTCAGAAACGTCAATGGCATCAAAAAGTTTGCAGTATAGTTCCAAAAAAATGAAACATCACCTTTTCTAAACTAGGCCTGGCGTCATTGAAATCAAGAACGATGAGAGCGAGCGCGGCTGTAATTGCAGTCCATGACATGTTTAGCCCCAACAGCAAAGCCACCAGCATCCCTAAAGTAACAAGATAAACACATGCTGTCCATAACATCCTTTTCCATTTCTTGGAAAATCCAAGTTTTTCATCTGTGAATGACCTGAAATTTTCGAACTCAACCCAAGAAGACGAGGGACCCCTTTTTGATAGTATAGGCCCCGAGTTGGTTGTTTCTTTCGACGCATCTGACTTTCTAACTGATTCAGCTCCAGTATTTAGGACCTTGTGAATCTCACTCTCAGCTAAAGACCCTCGATTTCTACGCTTCTCGGTGTTATCTGTATGAACATCAACACTAGGAGAGCTGTGAATTGTATCGTTCTCAGGCATATTCCCACGATTTTTAAGCGTCGATTCATGGCCATTGACGTTCAAAGGGCTGTAAATGTTTGTAAGACCATTGACGTTCGAAGGGCTGTGGATACACATTGAGTCTAATACAGAGCTCAAATCTTGGGACCTCAATGAAGAAAGGTGCGACATTGTAGCAGGCGGAAAACGATGGAAACTCACGGCATCTTCTCCAACAACTTCCGACGAAGCATCTTCTTCATCTTTTTGATCCGACAGCAACTTCCAATACATACACAAAAGGATCAAAACATTGATCACAATTCCCACGAGCATCGCGGGGAGAACTCATGAATAAAAACTTCCCGAAACTGATCTTACTTTGAACAGCTATAACCAAGTTTTGAGGATTGCCTATGGAGCTGCTGGTGACCCAATATTTGCACTCGAGGCCAGGGCTAACAGAAAAGGATGGGGAGGAAGATTATGGATGAGTTATCACTTGGATTGATAGATTTAATTTAAAGTAAAAGATTTAATTTTGGGAAAGATCATGATGTCATTTGTATCATTCTTGCTATTAAAATTGTTTAACTTAATATATATGGTGAACCTGAAATTCGGTTGAATTTAATGGATCTAAACAAGGCTACGTTACAAATTGCAGAAATGAACTACACTAAAAATGACAAGAATGACTCACAATTCATGTCATAGATCATGAAGCATCACACTTGTATTACTTTGTCAATAAGTACATAACTTCAACTCATGTGCTGCTTGCTAGAACAATAACACATTTTCACCGTCGAAAATCTTGAGTGAGAGAAAGCTTGAGCGATGAGGTATGACCTCGGTCCAGCCACGTCCGCCCTGAATAACCAAATCAAGGTCTCGACAAGCTTTGTTTTTGTTGCAGAAATAGAGCAGCTTGTCGTTATTAAAATTAAGCAAGATGTCACCGTTTTTAAAAGCTTGGATAGGATATAATAAGTCGTAAAATCTACCATAAAAGTTTTCTGATCCAGCAAGAACAAATTGCTTAGTCCAAGATTCCTTCACGGCATATTCTTTCATCACCCATATAACAACATTAGGAAGCTCTTGAGTGAAATTATCCACGAAACACAAGCAACCATCCAAAATTCCTAATGTTCCGAAAGGTGGTGAATTTAATGGTTGTGGAGGTGGAGGAAATGGCACATACAACTCAGTTTCAAGATCGAAACAAGAAATTAACATATCGCCAGCATGCTCTTGTAACCCATGAAGATTTCCATTCAGGAACAAGCCAAATGGAGAGTGTGAATTTCCAACAGGCTTGCCAGGGTGAATGAGTCTCCATGACCTTGTTCCAACTGTGTATATCAAACACTCAAAGTTCCGAAACGTCGAGGGTGGCGCTGCTTGGCGATTGAGTGATCGCTGCTTGCGGACATTCCTAAGTACCTTGTATTGACCACTAATCTTGCTTACCCCAAATCCATACTCATTTGTTTCAGAATGTTTCAAAATGCCTTCAATACTGGGAAGAGCAATATACTCACGAGTGATTGGGTTGCATAGGTACAGAGAATCATCGGATTTGGCTCTATGTCCGTGCAAGCAAACAATACCATTCACCGAACCATCGATCCATAATTCTAAATCAGAGAAACCAATAAACTCACTGGGGTTAAATTTCATCACGGAATGGTCATGAAGATTCTGGGGCTGGAGGTCGAATTCATCGTCTTCATATTCGAATATTTGGCATGTACCATAACCATTCCCACCCATATGACGTATAAGTAGGCCAGGGGGTGATAAAGAAAGATGGGATGCAACAAAGTCAGGAGTAGAGAGTAGGTCCAGTAATGGCTTGCAAACGCATTTGCAGCTCAGGATGGTTCGGATGGGAAGTCTTGAGAGAATGATGATGATGATTTCTGATGGTAGATTAATCAAGAATTGACTCCTTGGATTCATTTTCCACTAGATGTCAATTTGCTATACTTCACTTCACCGTAAACACTTTGTAGATCATTCTACTGAAGCCAAACAACCCATACCTTCAAAAAATCCATCTTGAATTATTGATTGAATCTGCAACATCACAAGATAACAAAATTGGAGAAGTTTTAGAGTTCAAGAAATGGGGAAAACATCAAATTGGGACACTTACAAATTCAAATCAAATCTCACCATGGTTGAATAAAATGTGTTCTAAGCTGAATCCATATTACCGATGAATGTGTGCCGAGTTTGAGGGACTCGGGGTTTGGGGAAGAGGTGAATTTATAAGAGTCTCTAGGGTTCCAGGTTTAGGGCCGAGATGACCAACATAACTTGACCATGTGTTTCGAAAAACTAGAAATGATATTTGAATTTTGAATTTTAAATTTTGAATTTGAATTGGAATTTGAATTTGATTTAGATAATGTTTGCAACTTCTAAATATAAGTGATTATGTTATTTTTTTAACAAATTTGATCATATATTTTTAGAAATTGCAAACACTACCTAAAATTCTTTGATTTAAAATTGCATTGTAGTGTTTGATTAATGTTATTTAAAAATTGGATTTGATAGTTAAAATTAATCTTATTTTATGTTTACATTTTTTTTGTTTTACTTATTATTTTTAAAATATCTTTATTATTAATAATATTTAATATTCACATATTTTTTATACATGGTATATAATAAAAATAATTTATAAATATAATGAAAATATGTATTTTTAGTGATTGTTTTAATAATGAAGTAAAGTGATCAAAAGAAAATTGAGATAAAGTGATCGAATTATGATAAATTAAGTTTTTAGCATTAAAAATAATTGAATTTCATCATAAAAAGAAAGAATTTACATAATAATTTTTAAAATATATAAATATTTTAAAATGATTTCAAAAAAAAAATTCAACTGTGTGATAAAATATTTATGAATTAAATGTATTATTTTTCTAGAAGATGATATATTTAGTTAGTTTGACAAAAAAAAAAAAAAAGTTATTTTGTCAATATAACCCAAATCCCATTAAATCATACAAAATCTTTTCATTTTAGTTAGATTTCATTCAGTTATATCAAATCTAATCAAATATCAATCTCATTTTAAATTCTATCATACAAAACGCTCAAAATAGGATTTGGGATTTCATATCCCACCAAATTCCATGAAATTTGCATTGTGTTTGATGGACTTGATTTGGAGGAGATTTGGATTTGAAAATAATATTTTGATGTTTGGTAAAATGAAATTTTAAAACCGAATAGGTATTTGATGGGATTTCATTTAACTAAGAACCCGTTTAGATTTCGTAGTTATTTTTTTAAAAAAGTGTTTTTTAAGCTATAATTTTTTACTTTTGAAAAAGCTCTAATTTTGAAATCTTTACAAAATTGGTCGAATTTCATGGGATTTGGGTTTATAAAAACAATAAAATTATTTCTAATGATAAATTTATAAACTTTAGTTATAAATTTAAGTTTTTCTAATTTTTTTTTTTTTTTACAAAATATCGCTTTTCTAAAATTTATGCTATTAAATTCTAATATATATTTTAACTATTTTCCAAACACCAAAAATGACATTTGAATTCCATGAATTAAAATTCAAATCCAATTTCAATTACAAATCCAATTTTTTATGGAACTGACTTTTCTTTACCTTTTTTTTTAAAATAAAAAAAAAATCGCATTAATCTAAATATCCACAAATACAACTTGTTGTAATCAAGAAGAAAATCCAGAAATAGTATTCCAATTTCCAAATAACATGATTATTATAATCAACTCCATATTTAGTAGGGGTTTCAAAATTTTCGAAATTCCGACCATTCCCGAATCCCATCTCATTCTCATCCCGAAAAAATCCCAACCCGAAATTTTTCCGATCCGAACTTTTGGGATTTTTTCCATCCCGATTAATATCGGTAGAGGAATCGGGAATAAAACCTTATCCCTACGGAATTCCCGATCCGTCCCGAAATAATATAATAATATATTTTATATATTAATAACTTTGTTAATATAATAAGCTAAATATTCTTAGGTTTCATCTCATATAACACTTAATTGTGGACTTAATTTGCATAATTTTTATTGTTGAAACCATCAAATTGTAAAATCTCGAAATGACATTTTATTTTTGTGTATTTTTTTAAAATAAATTAATAATTTAATTAATTCATATTTATAATTATCTAATTAGAATAAATATGTAAAACAAGACTCAAAAGATTAATTTGACAATCTATTTAACTAAATTTATTTAGTAATTGTATCCGAAAAACAAAACCTTGAAACATTATCAAGAATATTTTAATATTATATGTTTTAAGCTTAATATTTATTTTTATTTATAAATATAAGTTTCTATATAGTATATATTTAATAACATAATCACATTTTTTTATTTGTTTGAACGAAATTTGAATATGAAAAAAAATCGGGATTTTCTCTCCCTACTCGACGTGATCCTGAATGTTTGGGATCCCGAATAATCGGGTTCCGAAATGTTTCGGGTACGAGATCTGGAGAAAAAAAAAATTCAATTCTTTTCGGAATGTGAGTTGGATAGGGGATTTACGGGACGACTTTCAACCCTATTCCACCCCTAATATTTAGCTAAAGAGTGAGCAATACAATTAACTTGTCGCTTAATGTGAAAAAATCTTTCAAAGTTTTCTTCCATTAACCATGCGTATGTCTGGGCAGCCGGCGAAACTTCAGACCCTACGAAAATCGCTGGTTCCTTCTATGCATGAACTGCCATATCAGAATCAGAATAAACTTGCACTTGCTTAAGTGAGTGTTTGCAATCACTAAAAAAAAGTGATTGTTAGCTTTTGGCTTAAAAAATTATTTTTGTATATTTTTGTATGTTTCTTAAACTTAGATTATGTGTTAGCTTATGCTTAACTTAATTGAAATCCAAAAGCTAGTCATGTGGTGATTATGATTCTCCAAAAGTGATTCTAAGAAGGTCATTGTTAAAATCACTCTAATCACTTATTTGTCAAACACTACTCAACTTTGAATTTTAAATTTTCACATTTGTTTCCAAACACTACCAACTTTTGATTTTTCTTAACTTTTTTATAATATATAAATTAATTACTTTTACAAAAGCACAATCTATTACAAACACTCCCTAAAACATGTTGCTCAACTCGCACTTGCTCTATGGCCTCTTTTAAGTACTTTTAGAGATGACTCTTTCGTTGATATTTTAAATTGAGTGCATGAAACTGTAAAAGGAGAAGATTTTGAATCTTTTGTCTTGCTTTGTCTTGCTTTGTTGGAGATGGCCTAAGTCTTTAACACAAATTAATACAAGGCAACCACCTCCATATGATACTGTTGAAGTGAATGTAGATGCGACGCTTGGGACATCAAAATCTTATTTTGTTGTAAGGATTGTGTGTCGAGATAGCAACGGCCATGTTTTGTTTACTGAAGAAAAGTGTTTACAAGGAATTTAACCTCAAAAGCACTTCATCATGGATGACCTCATTGAAGTATTGAATCATATGCTCTCAATGCGATTCAAGCAATTCGAACCACTGCTCGTTTCTCTTGATGGTACAATTGTGGAGCATGTTCGATTTTAGGTCGGGTGTTGTTTTCACATATTGTCAGAGATACGCTAACCAAGTGGCTCATTTGTTAGCTGCTTGAAGTTTGTTTTTTAAAAAATGGTTGACCCCGAGAGGAGGATCCCATTCCACATGAGTCAGAGGTTCATTGACTCATGCGAAGGGTAAATCGAGGGATGTGCACGAGCGGCAGGGATCTGATGGAAGGAGCACATGATCCAATCCCCAGAGCATACCCCACAATATTTCAGCAGGAAATATGCTCCATACGAGGATCGAACCCGCAACGCTGGGAAATTTCTTCCCACGTCACCTCAGGCCTTACCAATGATGTACATCAAGACTTGTTAACTCCTTAAATGAAATGTTTATACTCAAATTTTTTTAAAAATTTTTACTATCTTGATGAAAAAATTATTTTAAAAAATGTATTATGGTATAATGGAGAATGATTTGATATTATAATTATATTATGAATTAGAAATTATCACACTACCATGTGATATATATATATATATATATATATATATATATATATAATTATTTCGAATTTGCGATACGAGTTCTTATACAATAATAATAGACATTCTGAGAAGAAAATTAAAAATCATATTTCAAAAAATAATTTCAAGGAAGGACTTCATTTAATTTTTTTTTAAAACAAACTTGTAAATTTATTTACAACGTTTAAAGGGAAATTTATCTCATGTTACAGTTTACAGATAATATATGACAAAATAATTTATGAAACTCACCCAAAGACTCAAATCTTGTGTGCACACTGACCATGTCAAGTTTTTGGTGGCATATTGCATAAAATATCTTCAATCTTAAAACTTTAAAACAGAGTTTCAGTCACCCTCTGATGAGGATCAAACCTATGGCGGTAACTACAATCGTCGAAGGGAATCCGAACTTGAGGTGTTTCCAGAATGATAAATTGTAGCCACAGTGCTGAGCACGACGTGCCTGCTCGCAGACGATCAAGTTTGCAGCCGAGCCAAGCAGCGACATGTTCCCCGCCACAGTACTCACCCAGGCTAAGAGCAGCCACGCTTTCTTCTCGCTCGCAGGTGATATCGCCGCTGCTGATGCTGCCACACGACCTCCGAGTAGCAGCACTGAGAACAAGCAGAGTGTGAGTGTGCAATGTCAGATGCATCAATATTACTGGGGAGACCCACAAATTTTACCTGTCGGAACATTAGAAGCCACATTTGAGAGCACAACAATCACAACTGCTAAGATAGCAGTTCCCCTTACGCTATCTATTTGTGCATATGGTTCCATTAACTCCCACAAACTACTCGGGATGCCGGTCCTATTGAACCCATCCACGGTAATAAACATCCCACAGAAAAATATCAGGAGCGAATACGATACCTGGATGTCAAAGATCTGATCAGAAACGTTAATGGCATCAAAAAGTTTGCAGAATAGTTAAACAAAAAATGAAACATATCACCTTTTCTAAACTAGGCCTGGCGTCTTTGAAATCAAGAACGATGAGAGCGAGCGCGGCTGTTATTGCAGTCCATGACATGTTTAGCCCCAACAGCAAAGCCACCAGCATCCCTAAAGTAACAAGATAAACACATGCTTTCCATAACATCCTTTTCCATTTCTTGGAAAATCCAAGTTTTTCATCTGTGAACGACCCGAAATTTTCGAACTCAACCCCAGAAGACGAGGGACCCCTTTTTGATAGTATAGGCCCGGAGTTGGTTGTTTCTTTCGAAGCATCTGAGTTTCTAACTGATTCAGCTCCAGTATTTAGGACCTTATGAATCTCACTCTCAGGTAAAGACCCTCGATTTCTAAGCTTCTCGGTGTTATCTGTATGAACATTAACACTAGGAGAGCTGTGAATTATATCGTTCTCAGGCATATTCCCACGATTTTTGAGTGTAGACTCATGGCCATTGGCATTGACGTTCGAAGGGCTGTGGATACCCATTGAGTCTAATACAGAGCTCAAATCTTGGGACCTCAATGAAGCAAGGTGCGACATTGTAGCAGGCGAAAAACGATGGAAACTCACGTCATCTTCTCCAACAACTTCCGAAGAAGCATCTTCTTCATCTTTTTGATCCGACAGCAACTTCCAATACATACACAAAAGGATCAAAGCATTGATCACAATTCCCACGAGCATCGCCGGGAGAACTCCGAACAAAAACTTCCCGAAACTGATCTTGCTTTGAACAGCTATAACTAAGTTTTGAGGATTGCCTATGGGAGTTGCTGAAGACCCAATATTTGCACTGGAGGCAAGGGCCAACAGAAAAGGATGGGGAGGAAGATTGTGTTGCCTCGCGATTTTCAACACGAATTCGGTCAGAACGACACAAGAAGTGTCGTTGGTGAACAGGGCACTCGAAACCGCGGAGATGAAGCAAATTCGGCACAGCAAGTCCTTTGCTCCCTTGCTTCTCCAAGATAGCAACTTGCCCAAATATTTGAACATATCGGCTCGTTCCAGATAAGCACTAACGACCATTGTCCCGAAAAGAAGGCCGAGGATGGGGAGATCAATAGCAGCAAATGCTTGGTCTGGAGTTATCACTTGGAAAACTACCATAAGCATAGCTCCGAGGAGAGAACCCGCAGTCCTTCCGATGGGCATGAATGGGACCGCCGGAAATACGGCCAAAACCCAGAATATAGCGAACGCGATCGAGCCAAGAACTACTTTTACTGTTGGAGCCATAGCCATTTTTAGCACTTAACAATCAAAATCCCAAACTTTTTTACACAGCCCGGATTCCAGAATGCTTACATCCAAGATTCATCTCTGCAGCTCCACACTGGAATTCACAAGAAAATCAACCATCTGAAAATAGAGAGAATTATTTGAATACAAGAAGTTGGGAGGATTCAGTTCAGTGTGAGTTCTTGACATAGAACACACTTCTTACTAAAGCAAAGCTATGTTTCTCAAGAAAACTAAATCTATGCCCGATAATCAAAATCTATGGCGTGGGGGATCAGCAAATACATGTCCATTAATCATCTAACGACATCAAATGAAAACAAGATAAGATTTTGAAGCTGCGGCTTAACTGCAAAAGGAGTAAGATGAATTATGAATACAAAGTTCAAGAACATTCAAGTACCAGATTGAGTTCTTGACAAAATTTCAAACACCTACCTCAGTAATCTTACTATAAACCAAAAAAGATCACTCACAGATTCAAACTCTCAGAATCAAGAAAATGTTAAAAACCCAAAATTACCTGCACGCGATCAGTGATATTCATTTCAATTCCAAGGGCTTGGAAGTTGGAGCAGAAAATGAAATGTAGCAAAAGATTAGTTGGTTACTTGCCATCATTTATTACTCATGAATTGAATCATTTTCCTTTTTTTAAATGGATAGAAATTGATTCGTCAGCATACGAGGACAACGTTTTCAAGACACGTCCCCATTGATTTACATTGCCCGGGTATGCATGTGAAGATCAAATCTTGTATTTTTGTAGCATATTATCAGATATATATTCATTTATTGTATGTGTAAAATTATTTTATATTTTAAAATAAACTTGTTTTCGATAATAATTTGTAATTCCCAACCCTAAAATCAATGGTATAGTTATGGTGAATTCGGTTCTACCTATGGGGTAATATCATGTGAGACCCACATGATTTGCACCAATCACATCCTTCCACCTATCCCATAGGGATAATACCCATGGGATAGGATCGAACCTTCCGTAGATATAGCTGGATAAATAATTGATCAGATTCAGATATAATAATGAATTCAATTATTTGTATCATGCACAATGTATCTGACTTAAATGCAGCATAAACTTAATTCGTAAAGTAAAACAAGATGAAAATGGAAATCAGAATATTTTTTTTTGTACCACACTACTTCAGTATTTTTTCCCCCCAAAATACTGATTACTTTAGTGATCAATTTAACTTTTTCCAAAACCACCCTGTTCATCCAATAAAATAATATCCAGTAAAATAATTATAGCACAATAGTGTCAATTTTAATCGAAACGTATTTACAAAGCACATATCAAGTGATTTTCTTTTAAAATTGTCGTTCAATTTTGTGTTTTAAAGTGTAAGATTTATGAGATTAATATATCGGTGGACTCTCAACTAGAAGTCTAGAACTGGGAAAAAATACCGAAATGCCGTTATACCGCATTTATTGTTCTTAAAAAAAACCGTATATATTTTCGGTATCGGTATAAGATTTTCAAATTTTTGGTATTTCGTTATACCGAAAAAAATTCGGTATACACGATATCGATATGATGCCGCGTATACCGATATATTTTTTTTAAAAATAGTTTAAAAAATTGATATACACGATATTAATATGGATTTATGTCATACCGAAATTTTCATGTCGGTATACCGAAATTTTCGATACGATATCGGAAATATCAGTACCGAAATTTTCGGTACGATATGCGATATTCGTTGAATATCGTAGTATACCGTACCGAACCACCCCTACTCAACCATTTAATCGAGTTATTATTCTCGAACTTTAAAATCTTGATTACTTAGCATACTTGGCACATGCAATGTGTATTTATATAACCATATTTGCACAAACATGTGCGGTTGTTAATTTGTGTTCCAAATCGGTTGAACGGATATTCTGAAAATTCAATATATAGATTTGGGCAACCCTCTCCTTTGAGCTCAGAGCTCAAACTCATCGTTATGTGTAGTCACTTTTTAATATCACATAAATAATAAAAAGTTTGATAAATTCTAAAAATGAGTAAATGAATTGTTAATCATAATAATTAATAATAACATATATATACCATGACTCAGTGATATATAATTTGTTTTTAAAAAAAGAATAGTGAAGGCAATAAAATTCAAGAGCATATGTACTACTTTGATGTTAAATAAATAAATAATTTATTCATATTCATAAATATTCTGATTAATCAGTCACCCATTTAATATATGCCACGCAATAATTGAGAGGACTAAAACGAAAGCTCGCCTCTCAACTTCCAGCTCGTGAATAATTCTTCAATTATAATATTAAATCAGCATTTGACTATATTTGTTTGGTCCCTATATTTGTAGGCCACCATTTTTAAAAAAATTGGTGAAATTTAAAATTTTATATTAATTTTTTTAAAAAATTAACTAATAATTTTATTTCATGTCCATGGCCACATATATTATCCCCTAAATTTGCTTGGATATTATTTTGTAACGTGTTGGGTTCCCATATTAGATAAGATGCTATTTTTATAAATTGTAGTTTATAATATTTTGGGTTATTGGACTTATATATTATTTGCGCTTTTGGGCTTATTGTGACGTAATAATATTTAATAAGTATTGACAAGCACTTGGACCTTGATAAATAAATTATGGAAAAATTGCTTTTTTGGTTCTATATGTTTGTCACTTTGCGATTTCACTCCTTTATATTTTCAGATTTCAGTTTTAGTTCGCTATCTTTATTTTTTTTGGCAATTTTAGTCCTTTTTCTGATGTGGCGCTAACGTGGAGCTGACGTGGACAGTGCCACGTAAGCATTTTCGAATAAAAAGGACCGAAATTGCCAAAAATTGAAACATGCAGGACTAAAACTGAAATATGAAAATATAGAGGACCAAAATCGCAAAATGACAAATATAAAGGGCCAATTTTGCACTTTTCCCATAAATTATTTCAATCACAACTCAGATTATTAGTTAACTAATCAGTTGTGTTTTAAGTAAAAAAAAAATTGTTTGGGGGAGGTTGTCTTACAATCGGCTCACAAATCCGAGATTTCGTTGTAAATTTTGGGACATCATCGTCAGAGATATTACAAGTTATCGACAATAATCAATTTTAATAAGGGTTGTTAACAAAATATTAGAACATGATATCTTGATTCTTGAAAAGTAATAAAATTTCTTACACAAAAACATGGTATCATGAGTCAATTTTGTGTGAAGAATTTTAATTTTACTTGACTAATGAAAATGTATTAATTTTTAAATTAAAAAATTATTGTTTTTCATTGTAGATATAGATCAAGTCGATTTATCTCAAAAGAAACCTACTCAATTTTTTTTATATTATATTTTCTTCCTTACGAATATCCAATATATCTATACCTATTTATTAAGCAAGAATGTCTTAGAGAAACTGCATGATATCTTGGTATGACAATACTAATTTTGAAAATTCAAATTATTTGTAAAAAAAAAAGTAGAAAATAACTAATATAATCCATCATATTTTAACTACTCCTTATGGTTAATATTCTTAACCCAAAAACTTTCATTTTTTGTTTTCATAAATTTATTAGAGTTTTTTTTTCGAAATTTATTTTAATAAAAAAATTTAAATTTTTTGTCACACACAACGGGTGTGTGCAAATACACTATTATATATATATATATATATATATATATATATATATATATATATATATATATATATATATATATATATATATATATATGAGTTCTTTTATGGTGTCCAACACTAAATGCACATTTCATGTCCACCATGTACAATAGATGAGTTGACCGGTACAATAGATGAGTTGACTTGTACATGGTGGTCATGAAGTGGACATATAGTGTTGGGCACCATAAAAGAACTATATATATATATATATATATTGATAATATCCACTTTTTATTTTTGGGAAAGGCCACATAATTGCACACGGGCCTCAAATATTTTTTTAAAACCCTCTCCTAGTTGGGCCACCTCAACCTGTACCCCTTAAAAATGCTTAAACTCCGTGACAAGATAATATTTGAGAGTATATCTTATTAGTTCTATAGGCATCCTTACGACAGTATATTCTTGAGATTGTGTTACACGTAGAGCGACTCAAAAAGATTAAAAAATCTCAACATATCATACACAATACGACGCCTCGATTTTATTTTAGTTATCCATTGAAATGAGCAATTAATTGCGTCCATATATATAATTTGCGTGATGACTTGAAACATCCACCAAAAGGACAAATCAAATGCCTTGCATAATATAGTTGAATTCAGCTTCCCATCTCATCATCTCATTGTTGCATGAATATTCCCCCAAAAAATGCAATCTTTCACCATGTTAAACTCATTTCTCAACTGGATCTTACTCCTTTTTCTCACAGGGATGGACTTGAGCATATGGGTATTTCAATCTCACAATATTCTGTGAAAAAAAAACATATAGTTTATATCTTCTTGTAATTTGGATTGCAGAAATTAGCCATGCAAAGAGAGGTTTTACGGGTTCATTCGATGTTACCCCGAAGGATAGATCGTATACTAACATCGAATTTTCCAGGTTTTACAAGGGGACTTTTTTGGTATCGGTGTGCAACTCTTGGTTTTAACGAAGGAAGGTGAGTTCTAAGAAACTGATGCTTTGTTAGTTTTTGGGCCCAAAGGTTTTACTTGCTGGTCAGGTTAGCTTTACTTACATCTTTGCAAAGAGTGAGCTGTAAGCTACTGTGATTAAAAACTTAACTAGATACTTGAATTCTCGAGGGTTAAAGAATGAACCTTTTTTTTTTTTTGGGTGTGTTTGTGCATAAGAGTATTGAATTTGTCATTTGTGTATTTGCATTTAATGATGAAATAAATTTTATATTTAAGAATGTTTAATTGAAACTTATACACACACAGCCCCTACAAAACAAATACAGTAGAAATACACAAAGACACAAACAGCCCCCACACAAAAGTAATAGGGTATAAATGTAACCTTCCGATTAGTTTACATTAAATGCTCCAACTTGGACTTTAATTCACGCTTTCGAGCATCAGATTTCCAAGAAGGCAGACGACTGATAATTGATAAATACCACTATAATCTATTTACTCATTTCTTGATACAAACTCATTTTTCCTTCCAATTCGAATAACATTGTGCATTTTTTTTAAAAATCTTACTTGAGAATTCTGCTTACTATAATCTAATTATTATTGTCGAAAACAAAAGTAGAAATAAACAAAAATCCTTTCATAAAAGCAAGGAATGGATTTTCAACAAGGGTCATTATATTGAAATTATTTAAAAACACAAATTCAAATGAAAAGTTGGGGGATATGGTGATGAAAATTTTCCCAGCAAAATGCATAAATAGCATCGAAATCAAAATAATAATGTATCTTAATTAATCCTAGTAATCATCCCCATCGTAACCCAAATCATCCTCCACACGATCCGCCGCCTCATCGGCGACATGGTCCTCCAACGCATCGAACCCCTCCGCCAGCGCAACTCCGCCCAGCACCCCCGCCACGGCGCCCACGGCCAACCCTGTTCCCATCCCCCCAAACTTGCTCTGTTTCTTCACCTCCACAGGCGCCGCCTGCCCGTAATAGCCACCCTGCTCATATCCCCCCGGCTGCCCGTAATAAGAAGGTTGCCCATAACCCGCCGGCTGCCCGTAACCCGTGGGTGGTTGTCCATAGCTCGGCTGACCGTAACCCGGGTATCCCGACTGTGGACCGTAAGCGGGTGGTGGCGCGCCGTAAGGATTTCCATACTGTGGTGGGGGTGGTGCACCGTAGTCCCTCGACGCAGGCGGAGGCACGCCGTACGGGGACGAGTGGGCGAGGTAAGGATCCTGTGCCGGAAGGTAGCGGGGTTCGCGTACGCTGAGTTTGACCTCTAGCTTGCCGTGTGGCCTGCCGGAGGGGCGTTTCAGGTCGAGCTTCCGGTCGTCGAGGGAACCCAATCCGACTTCATCGACGACGTTGCGGAGGGGCAGCTTGGCGGAGCCGATGAGAGGCTTGGTGCCCTCGGAGGCGTCGGCGTGGACGATGTCTATGTAAAGGGTGGATTCCTCTATGGGGGAGTCGAAGGGGATCGTGAGCTTCTGATCCCAGTAAGGGGAGGTGTCGCCTTCGTCGTCGACGCGGGAGGAGCGCTTGTTCTTGGAGTCGACCCACACGACGGCGTACGGCTTCAGCTTGCCGTGTCGCCAGTTGACATTCTTGAGGTCCTTGGCGGAGGTGATGGTGACTTCAACCTCGTACCGTGATGCCATTTTTTCAGTTTGTTAATTTTATATATATATATTTAGTTTGGGGGGGCATTGGAGAAGAAACGAGATTGGGTCATTTATAGGGCGGAGTGGCTTTTGTTTGGGCTTCATTTTTGAATTTATTACTGATATGCCACCCAGGCTTTTTCTTTTGCGGAAAGACTCTTTTACCCCCCATTTTTAAACATTGTTAAAATAAAAAAGAGTAAGGGTAAATTGGTGATTTCAAGTGGGGGTCTGGAAGTCCTGCGTTGGGACTTTGGATGAAAATTGAGCAATGCCTTTGGGGAGGTGGTTAATGAAATGCCTAATGAGACAGGACTTTTCGGAGGTAGAAATATCTAGTGCTTCTCAATAATTTCATATAAAATAATGCGCTAGTGTTGACCTTGATTTTAAAATACATATCAAATTAAATTAAAATTAAATTAAACACAAATATTTTTATGTCAAATAATACTTTATATTATACGTCCATAAAAAAATATTCGAATCCAATAATATAAATTAATTTTATGCACACACAAAGACACATATATTTATTTTTATTTTTTTTTTAAAAGCCATAAGGTGATTCGTGAATAAATTGACAAAAAATGTTGAGGAATTGGAAAAAGTTTTGTCAGTATAAAAGAATATTCTTACCTTAACGTTTGGTTACGTACGCGGGTTTCACACGGGATGCTTTTGGCCTGCTTTTAACTTCTGTAGGTAGTCAATCTTGTGTTTTTGTTTTGTTTTTGGCTTTTTTTTTTAATAAATAAAAAAATTAGTGTAGTCGATGTTTTTTAGTTCTGAGGCCACATCCACGTGAAAAAAAAAAATGGCGTGGAATTTGAAAATAATGTGTTAAATAAATGATATTTTATAAGCCTATGAAAAATATACGAATCAATGGAAAATTCTTTTGATATTATACGCGTTTTGAGTTTAAAATGAAATGTGAAATATTAAATATTATTTTCCTTTTTCTTTTTAAAAAATAAATACATAATATAAAAGTCTCAATCATAATTCGACTCAAAACAACACCGAATATCGAAAATATATTATATGTATTTTTATTTAAAAGGTTTTTCCATATAAAAATGTCGGATAAAAACAGCGCAATTTGATTCGATGTGATGAGTCCTAAAAAGTGGCCCTCCCACATAGCGCATATTAACATTACTCGTGGAACGTGAATGGCATTACATAATAATAATGTGAGCATTGATTCGCCATTTGTCATCAAGTTTTCGACTTCGTATTAATTATTCGAGTTAACCTAAAGATAGGTGTAACTGGTTAATGCGTTGTTACCTTAATAATTTTTAAAATTCACATTTGTTGATTTGCATTAAAATTTATACGAGATGAATGATGATCTCACGGATAAATTTTGTGATACATATTTTTTATTCAAACTGACACTTTTAAAAAGGTAATTTTTTATGTCAAATATAAATTTTTCATTGTAGATATATGTTCGATCGACAAATAAAATCTTCTAACAAATAACAACATTCAACAGACATACTCTAACAAGATTGATAAACATAAAAAAATTAATGGTTTGAATGATAAGATAGATAACTTAACTAAATTTAATTATAATATTATATACCTCTATAGATATAAGATATATTATGTACACATGCAGAAATACTTCAATTTTTTTGAAATTATTAGCATCCAATGTATATATATATACATACTATTATATAAAACATGATCACACTATAATAATTACTTTGAAGACACCAAATTTACTTATTTTAAAATTATCTTTTTCTATCAGCTACCTACTAAATTCTTTTCACTTCTCCATGTTTTACTTTAAAAAAATATAAATATAAAAAATTTCTTTTTTACACAAGCAAAATGTATGTATTTTTTGCTAATATATATAAAATATCAAACATGACTATGTGAGTGATGCGTTGAAGATAATGGTGAGCTGGCCCACACACTTATCAAATAATTCAAATTGTGTGGGCCCTTGCATTCTTTTATAGCCCAATCTTTTTATAAGAAGATACTAATAAAAGCCCATGCAAATTATATCAAAAGATGCTAAGTTGAAACTTGAAACAAATTAAAATAAGAATTTTGACGATTTAGGGAGTGCTAGTAAAAGATTATATTTTTTTAGAATTGATTAAATTTATAAATTATAAAAAATTAAGAAAAATCAAAAGTTGGTAGTGTTTGAAAACAAATATGAAAATCTAAAAATCAAAGTCTAAAAATCAAAGTTGTGCAATGTTTGATAAATAAGTGATTAGAGGAATTTTAACATTGATCTAATAAATAGAATCAATTTTGGAGAATCATAATCACCATATGACTAACTTTTGAATTTCAATTTAGTTAAACATAAGCCAACACATAATTTGAGTTTTAAATAGCTTTTAGAAAGCATTTCCCAACTTTTTCTAATAAAATTTTAAAAATTTTATTAAGAAGAAACTGAGAAGTATTAGTGTCGCACACTACAACAACATCGATACTTTATCAAGATTTTTTAATGGATTGTTTTAAAAATGAGTATAATAATATTAGTCCATTAATTATTAATAATTAATATCATCAATCGATTAATTTAATGAAATGTATTTTTGGGATGCCCCGAATTCACGCACATGTTAAAAGTGTCTCACTCGGTTATACTCATGGGGCTAAAATGGGAATTTGCAGAAAATAAAACCCTAGACTCAAATTACCTTGCTTTATATATAACTAATGGAAATGCACTTCATTATATGGCTCAACCTTGTGAACTCCTACCTTGTTCCTAGCACAGACACAAGCCTTGATAATGCATTTAAAGTAATTTATTGCGGCGGCGGCGGAGGAAGTGCAATGAAGAGAGGGGCAGAGGAAGTAAGGTAGTGGTGGAGCCGCGGGGACATGAAGGTTTTTTCATTGCCAAGGGAAAAGAGGATGCTCTTTGCACCAAGAATATGGTTCTTGGTGAAGCTTTTTATAATGAGAAACGAATATCCCGTTCAGGTTTGGATTGCATTGAAATGATTTATTATGATGTTCCTTGAATTTGGTAGTTTATACGAAGAGATTTTAATGGTATATTTTGTGACGAGTGTTCAATGAATGTTGGTTATTTTATATTGCATTTTATTCGTCAAGATTGAATTTTTTTTCGTATTTCATATGTTTTTTCTTTTTGTTTTGGTTTATTTGCTGAGAATGAAGATGGAACTCAGACTGAGTACAGAGTGTGGAACTGGAATCGTTTCCGATCCTAGCTGGCTACAGCCATTGATGGTGGAATTGATAATGTTTGGTTTAATTTCATATTGATCATAATGTTGTGTGTGTTGGAAGGCCGCACTTACGTCTGTTGCTACTTGCTGGCCAGTAGTTTCCTTCCTCCCCTCAAGTTTTTTGTGTTATTTTTCGAGTTTCGATAAAATTTATGTTATGCAAGTAACTTGAACAAAAGTTTTAGTTGGTTTCTAGTTTTGTTTTGACATGATTTCAGTCTTATGAGCACCATCTCTTTATTGATTTTAGACATTTATTTCTTTATGAACAAGCAGATGATGAGTTACTCGGATTCCCCTTCAAGACATCTTGGGTGATGCACAAACCGAGTTTCTGATGCAATTTTAATTAATTTACACCAGTTATGATGCAGCTTCATTCTGTATATGTTATTTATCGATAGCTCAGTTCCCCCCTCCCATTTGCTTCTGTTCTCAGCATATGCTAGATCCACCACACTTTTGTCTTCGAATACTAAAACATGGAGATAAGTGGAATGTTCCAAGAGGATGTTTTCTATTTTCTCATCAATCTAGCAACATTAAGGTGCTAACAAATCTAGCTGTGTGATTTTGAACTCATAAAATATTGGTTCTCGAATTCCATTACTAGTATTCAAGATTGGTAAAAGTCAAGAGTTTGCCTCAAGGTGGATTTGTCACACTAGAGCTTTATTGGGCTAAGGTTCAAATAATGTTTTGAGCTTATAGAATTCTCCAATATATTTGTTTATTATTATATATCTTAGTGTATGTATGTACTAAAATACACGAGCTACTTGTGAATCATTGATCACTTGTAGGCCGTTTGAAATAATTTTGAAATATTGTATGAACAAAAGCTCAAGTTCTATAGTGTTGAATGCAAGACAAATAGTATTGGAGCGTCCTTAGTCCCATTGCACGTATGCTACAAGGATCTATCACATGTATGTGTCAGCAACCACAATTTATGTATAATGATAAAAAGAGAATTACATTGAACAAAAGCTAGCTAGTCCTTTCTCCTCAGCAAAGCTAGTTAACACTTAAAGAACGAAATGAAGCTCATTTTATTATTTTCTTTCCAATCTAAACTGTAACTGCCTATGGGCCATCCAGACTTGGGCCTTAATTTCCTTAAATATCTAGACCCAATAATAATTGGGTTCGTAACAGTATGCTAGAAGATTGGACCTGAGCTCTTGGTATGGAGATGTACCAAGGAGATGTATTCTCATAGATAACCTTGTGGAACTCTATTTGCCTTACTTTTCAGGCCAGAATATTAGCTCTGAATGCAGAGGCTGTATTTTCCCAGGAAGTGAAGAAGTTGCAGGCTCATCAATTCAAACCCGCCGAGCAATTATGTTACCCTTAAACCCTTTGAACGCGACCATGCTTGTGTTGTCGGCGGCTACCGTGTGCCCAAGAAACAAAATACTGCAGCATAGGGTAATCTCAATATGTTACTCTCTATTATTGTGCCCACACCATTTTGCATGGTGAAGAATTGGTATTGTTTTGTTTAGAAAGACGACAATTATTTTTTCGGTGCGCATTGAATAATATGAGCCAACGAGTTGCTAAAGTAAGTATAATTTGAATGTAGGAAGATTAAACAAAGTAGTTTTCTTTTCATCACTTTCTATAGTGCGCGAATGTCCCGAGGCATTGCTCGCAAATGGGACCAACTAAAGCATCGGCACGATTATCTCGATACATATTATGGTATTTCATACGATGATGCGAATGTGAAAATTTCAGGGTTTTTTTTAATTGTGAAATTAACCACACTAATTAAGGTTTAACCGTATACACTTGTATATCGACACCTGTGACAAATTTAGGGTTAACTAATTACGCATTATTGGCACTACAGGCTACAGCACTGATAATTAAAAACAATGATGTAAATTGGTACCGCATAAAAAAACTATATATGTCATGTTTAATTTGTTTAAATTTCTATGAAAAATTAATGAGGCTAATTATATCCCATATATATGTTTTAATTTGTAGTGAAAAAAACTATATGAAAAGCTATCGATCAGTTAAATAAAACCCACAAATGCCTTTAAATTTATACATCTACATGAAATCATTTTTTCGTTTCAAAAAAGAAACTATATTTTAAATGAAGTAAAAAATATTTATATAATTATATCTTTCTTGAATTTAGTAAAACTTATTGTAAATCAGTATTTTTGAAACTCTAATTAAACACTGAACATAAGAAAGCAAAACATATATTTATTGCACTCGAATAGTCGAATGTCCATCTCGATTTTGAACACATTTGGCATGACCTAAAATATACACATGGCAGCGGCTGTGGGTTCAATTATTAATCAAAATAGATGTATATTTATGGACATGTTATTGTAGTTAATGATATGATAACACGTGTTTTCTAGCTTTCTGGCTTTTTAAAAGATAAATAATTTATATAAGAATTTAATAGTTGGATGGAGTTTAGCTTGTTGATTATTCTTAGAAGAATTCCAATTATAAAATCTTGAATGATAGAAATAAACTTTGATGGACTTAAACTAATACAGGATGATTTTTAAATGTTCCTCGAAGTGTAAATCAAATAATCAATTTTAATATAAGGTTGCAAACTTCGTATCGACACATGCAATGCTTACACAAATTTAAAAATGTCGTGACAAGACACATTATTCATTGCAAAGTAATGGCTTTCAGCCTTTTATTTCATCAATCAATAATTAAATAGAAGAATACCCTTACATTCAATGTAGAGAAATAAGTTTTAAACTATATTATTTATGATAGTAGTTAACATTTTAAATTTCTAATGTGTGCACGCCACATATATATATGTATTATTATTAATAGGCAAGTATTTTTTTTTTCTATGAGCAAACTTTGAGTATTTTAAATATTCATCCTGACTCCTGAGACATATTTTATAAATCTCACAGTCACGGACCAAAATGTAACAAAATTAACTCTTCAATTTCAATGTGCACCGCATTAATATCAATTGCATGATGAAAATACAAATTTCATAGTTTATTTCATAATCCAAATTTAATACAAGACTGGAATAATAATTTGCAACATAATTTCATTACCAATCATTATTGTACGTATAAATTAATATGGGAAACAAAATTAATGAATTAATTAATACTTTGTAAAAATGCCGTAAACTACGTGTGAGTTTCACGTGAAGTTTCCTCGCGTGATTATTTCGAGAACCTGTCGTGTTGGCTACCAAAAACACAGACCCACAAATCCCAACCGTCCATTGAACGTCAAATTCCTGAAAAAACCCAAAAAAAGGTCGTATATCCGACGGTAGAGAACGCGTTAGCTTTTAATTTTCAAAATCTGGAAAAATAAAGAAAACACGCAACACAAGTGGCACACAACTAACTCCTCTCAAAACCCACTCTTCTTTTGATTTCAAGTTTATCTCTCTCTCTCTACAACATTTACGATTCTCTCTCTACGAATTCATTCCAAACTTTTCTCTGTGGTTCATACTTCATAGAATATTTAGATAATTTCTTATACTCTGAAAAAGTCTGAATCGAGAAATCAAAATTCAAAGTTCTGGGCTGAGAAGATGTCTTCCGGGTTCTCCGGCGGCGTGCCGGACTTCTTCACGGCCGGGAGGAGATCTACCGTTGTGCCGACGAATATGAACCTACAGCAGCAAGGCTCTTTCCGTTCACCTCTCTCAGGAATTCCGGCCGACCAGAGAGCCGGGATCTTGGCGAGGCGGGGACCCGATTCGATGCCGATGGGGAAGAGATCGCTTGCTGAGTTTCAGCAGCAACAGGATTTTTTGAAGCAGCAACAGGGATTAGAGTTTTATCTCAGAAACGTGAAGCCAAGGCATGGTTACCAGCATGCATCACCCACATCCACCCAATCGACGGTAAATTTACCTCCGGCTTCGATGGAGATTTCATCTGTCTCAAGTTCTCTGATGAATAACGTTAATCCCCGGTGTGGCCTTCCGATTCTCAAGCAACAGAGTCCACAAAGTTTGATTCTTTCAAACACAGGCAACGTTGTTTCCACTGGTACTTTCTTGCCAAATTTGGTTTCGAACAAGGTGTCTGTAGCTTCGGTTCCGAGTCAGGAATCGGAGGAAAAGATGCTGAATCACAAGTTGCGGGAGCTGGAAAAACGGCTGTTGGGAGATGATGACGATGATGATGCAGAAGAAGTTTCTACTGTTACTGCAACCGAGTGGTCCGAAACGATGTTGAATCTCATCAACCCCGCCGGAAAACCCATGTCTCCGTCGCCCAGTTCATCGTCTTCTTCGTGTTCTTCCACTGCAGCTTCACCTCTGCTGCCCTGCCCTAAACAATATCTGATAGACGCCGCCGTGGCTATTTCCGAAGGAAAGCCAGAAATCGCCTCTGAAGTCTTCTCCCGCCTCCAACATTTGACCAACGAGAGGAAAACTTCAGAGCAGCGGCTCGCAGTTCACATGATTTCAGCCTTGAAATCTCGCGCGTCGCCCATAGAGCATCCTCCGCAGCCTGTAACAGAGCTTTACGGTGACGAACACTACGCAGCGACACAATTGTTGTACGATGTGCTGCCGTGTTTCAAGCTTGGATTCATGGCCGCAAATCTAGCCATCCTCTCAGCCGCCTCAGAACGAGGTATGAATAAGATTCATATCGTGGATTTTGAAATCGGACATGGCGTGCAGTACGTGCATTTAATACATGCACTGGCAGCAAATATAAACCGAGGAAAACCCTCCGCCATGTTAAAGATCACAACTTTCACAGACTCCGCGGCCGCAGAAAAGCTCAAACATGTCGGGGAAAGGCTCAAATATGTGGCAAACCAAAAAGGCGTGTGCTTTAGCATACACATAAAAAACTCAAGCACCACCAAAGATTTGAGCCGTGAAAACCTGCAAGTACAGTCCGACGAAGCTCTGGCCGTGAATTTCGCATTCAAACTATACAAAATTCCGGACGAAAGCGTATCTACAGAGAACCAACGGGACGACCTTCTCCGCCGCGTGAAGATGTTGTCCCCGGCCGTAATGACCGTGGTGGAGCAAGAACTGAACACAAACACCGCCCCACTGGCGGCGCGTGTGAGGGAAGTCTGGGATCATTACGGTGCGTTGCTCGAATCTCTAGACGCGACTGTTTCCGCAGAGAATCCCAACCGGGCAAGAATCGAAGAAGGGCTTTGTCGCAGAATGAAAAACTCGGTGGCGTACGAGGGCAGGGATCGCGTGGAGAGGTGCGAAGTTTTCGGGAAATGGCGGGCCCGGTTCGGGATGTCCGGGTTCAAGATCCGACCCATGAGCGTTGATTCGCTCCGATGTAATTGGACACGTGGCAACCCAGGATTCACCGTGAACGAGGAATCTGGAGGCGTCTCCTTGGGGTGGATGGGACGAAGCATTACCGTGGCATCTGCTTGGTATTAAAAAAAAAAAAGAATTTATTTTCTTGGGTTTAGTTAGTTAGTTAATTGTTTCCTTTTTATTATTAACCAGAAGCTCAACTAAACAAAAAAAATGTTGTCTAGTTGTCATTAATTCATTATTGGTTCACCTACTTTTTTTTTGTTTTACAATAATGATAATAAAAATTAATCCATTGAGCAATTTCGACAATTTGAAATCTAAGATGATCTCAGAAATTGCAATTTCATGTGTATCTTGCTTTGTTTGTGAATTATAGTTCGTAACAAAAATCTGAATTATGTCCACATAATTAGTATGCAACAAAGGTACAGTCCCTTTGTGTGTCCATATAAACATAAACAGCGTATTAAATAAATATTGGTGTAAGTGAGAGAGTGAAAGTATTAAATGAAAATTGAATGATGGTGAGGAATGCAAAGCGTAACTTGTGATGTTAATCCATGACATGACACCTTTACATTTCTCAATAAATATCCAACAAGGCTGCCAACCAAAAAGCTGACATGGAATAAAATTTTTACTATATTTTTTCCTTCTATGACACTGTAACTTTATTTTTATATATTTGTTTTTCTAAATTTCTTTTTCTATAGTGAGACTACATTTTATTTTATGTAGGGAAAAATGACAAATATAAGAAAGGCAACAAACCAAAACTAATTTTTTTAAATAAAAGAAAAAAACCAAAATGGTAAAGCGAAAAATAAATTTTATCGTCCAAAAGTTACATGCTTAATGGATTTCAAAGGTTTCTTAAAACCAAGTAAATTATTAAATTCATTTAATTCAACTTAAATATGTATCGACTATGATCGACTAGATTGTCACGACTCAACCACATCCTTAATCACTTAGCTAAAAAATAAAGGTATGAATTATTTATGAGTTTGGACTTTGGTGAGTCTTGACTTGTTGTCAAAGATTATCGGAATGATTTATTTTCTTTAATCAAACTGATTAAAAATTAAAGTAATCTGATATATATCTCACGAATTTACTTTGTAAACCTGGATTTTAGATCAATGATATATATGTATCGGATACTTTTGGGGTTAGAATTACCATAAAATCAATCATTTCTATATATGCTTCCAGTCAACTAGTCTTTTTTTTTTTTTTAATATCTAAAATTATCTCTACATGATTAATTACTAATAGCAACGAATCCAAATTAATTTGTTCAAATTTTATGTATAGTTTTTTTGAAACCAACTAAAATATTTAATGCGCAAATCATCTCGATCTACAATATCACAAATGTGATTTGGTGGATTTGACCAAGTACTAGGATTAGCAAAAAAATGGGATTCATTTGCTAAAGCAGGAGCAATTCCATTGGCTAATCGACTTACATAAACAATAGAAAATGACGGTTCTGGTTGTAATATTATTTGACAGTCTTCGATTATGGAGCCAAATTCAGATTTATTGTTCTTAAAAGAGTTGAGAACCCTCACAATTATCTGTGCATCCATTTCAAATATCACACTTTTGAAATTCATACCACGAATCCATGAAATTTTATGTATAATTATTCTTGTAATTTAATATATGTAATCAAATTATTTACTGATTGGAATTTGGAAATGGTTTAGTCTTCTAAACTGTCATTTTTTTTCGCTGACTTCTCATGAAAATTTTAGATGACTAAATTGATTATTTCTTCCTATCGAGGGTGATTAAAAAAACCAAGTATCTTAATCAATTCCAAATGCGCATGATGCTAATTGAATCAAATTTAAAAGTCTATACACTAATCGAGACAAAATTATATACCATTTCATTAGAACATAGGATAAATTATTTTTAAATTTAATTATGATTCATATTTAAAATTTTATTTATGAATTAGGTTAAAATTTATAGATCTCCCTATGAGGCATACGAGTGACATGATATATTAGGACTTTAGGAAATGTAAAAGAACAAATGCTAAAAAATATTAAGGGATTGTTTGGACAATTACTTAAAAAATATTGTTAGTGTTTTATAAGTTAAAAAACTTAAAGTATGTTTGGACAAATTTTTTTTAAAACAGTACTGTTGACAAATATATTTTTTTTAAAAAAAAATTTCAACTATATTTTTTAAATAACAATTGAGATGTTTTTTATGATATTTTTAAATTGAAAACATTTATGAAAAAAAACATACTAATTTTAAATCGTAAAAATGTTTTATAAAATAGTTGTTCAAATATATATTTATTTTTAAAACATCTTTAAAAATATTATATATATTTTTTTAAAAACACTTTTATATAAACATTCTATAAACATTTGTCCAAACATAAGGCTAAGAAGTGACTATCCAATTTTAATACATTCATTTCCTTGCAAAAAAACTTTAATTTAAATTAAAAAATCTGTAAGATACAAAGCAAGAGGAAATATATAGTTCAATATTTAACTTGTTATATTCTTGATTAAACCATTTAAAACATTAACTAAAATACTTCGCCGAATTTAAATAATATCTATTATAAATAATTAAAATCATATTGTCTATGACTAAGAGCCCATTTGGATTTTGTAGAGATTTTTTAAAATAAGTGCTTTTAAAAGCTACAATTTTTGGCTTTTAAAAAAGCTCTAATTTTGACTTAAAAAAATGCTTATTTAAGCACTTTTTTGGTCAACCAAATACCTTGTTAACTGAAAAACACTTAAAAAGTATTTTTTTGGCCTGACTTTTGAAACCAAACGGGACCTAATATTAAAATATTTTATGGGTTGATATATTTGTGAAATGTTATGACGTATATTTATAATTGAGATATATTTATATAATAGACATTTAGGATGAAAGATAATATTTTTAATATAAAAATTAATATTTTCTTTTGTAAACAAAATTAAACGGTGAAACAGTTCCAAAAAAAATTTGCCAAAATTTATATGACATTTATTCACTCGACTGTTGTCATGTTGAAAAATTAATTAAATTGATAAAGAAAAAAGATAGAACCAATTTGTAATTATTGGGTGAGAAGTGTCTATTTCTGTAATTTCAGGTTTCAAATATGACCGTTGTTGCTTTGGGCCCTTTATATTCGTAGAGCGCCGAAGTGCCAAAATTCATTCACGCCGTTGAAATTTGAAAAGAAACGAAGTTAATTTTAGTCTAATCCTCTGAAACAAGTGAGAATCAATAGGAAATTCTCTGGAACGCGAAAGAAATTTCTGAAAATCCGAGAATCTACCGTGAGTTTTCTTCTCTGACTTCTAATTTTATTGGAAGTTTTCGTGGAAAAAGGTTGGATGATGACGTGAGTTAATATTTATTTATTTATATCTTTAAATTGATGGTAAATTTCTTAGATATATGGTTTTTTTCATTCTTAGCATGCGAATTGTGTACAGCCTTGTCATTTGAGTGTTCGTATTTTGTTCAACTTTTGATTTGGAAGAATTTCTTGCCTATAATGGAAGTTTAATTGAGTACATTGGAATAGATTTGGAGAATTTGATAACCAATAATCTAAATTTCCCCAAGTTTTTTAGTTTGTTGGTTCATTGGAATACGCCCCCAAATTTTAGGGTCATAGTTGGGTTGTGTGTTTCTGGTTTCCATCGTTCTGACCATAAGCTATTTAGGAGTCCCGTGTGGCTGGGTGGGGTCTCATTATTGTTGATATATATATTTTTCCCTTTTTCATTGGAGTGTTTTCGAAGTGAATTTGATCATACATGGGAGGTAATGACACTTCTTCAAGGGTCAAGAAGGATTTCGGAGGATGTGGCTTTTTATGATGTATCGATATTGGAGTAATGAAATGGATCATATATTTCATTCGTTCTCCATATTTCATGAATAAAGCAGTTAATTAATCTCAGATAACTTAAGAATAACGCAAGTGTATATTGTATTTAATTTAAGCAATCACAGTATTGTACACTAAAGAACTATATAGATATATTGAAAGATACACAATGTCTATGGCTACTTTTGGAGGGGAATGTCTATGGCTACTTTTTGAAAGATACACAATGTCTATTGTGGTTTGTTCCCGTTTTCACTACTTCTTGTTCTAGTTGACTCATATAATTTTGATGAAGTTTTATGAAGTTAATTCAATACGGTCTTACTCAAGGCGGTATTGAATCATTAAAATTCAAATAGCTTATGATGCAAATTTCTTTAATTTTTCCAATTTAAAAAGTTTCTTAAATTTTTCTATTCTGATCTTGGTGTTGGTTGCCTTTAGAAGTTACTAAACCATGAATCAATGTTTTTCAATCAAAAGGGTAGATGTAGAAATTTTATTGTAGTTCTCAATCGTACTTTCACACATTTAAAAACTTTTACATTCTTTTACCTCCCCCATGGAAGTAGAAATAGAGTCCTGTGTAATAAATTACTTGGACAATTTTGCTGGTATATTCTGTGTTGAACCACTATCAGCATTAATTTTTTGCATGACGGTATTAGCCATCCTGCTCTGAAATTTTCTGATCGTGGTAGCAATTCGTTTACAGGAACAAAAGTCTATGGCAACCCCAGCTCATTTCCTGATGCAAGATCAAAATTTAAATATTCTCCACAATGGTAAGTTAGTCATATGATATATCCTAACATAAATTATCATAATATTCTGTTGTTGTGTGTGGAGAAAAAATGCTTTGATTTTTTTTGGGACTCCAGGTGGAAAGACTGATGTAACGAAGGCAGATAAGAAAGGAAGGATCAGTGGTCGGAAAGCTCTGAATGACATATCGAATTCAAGAAAACCAACTGTATTTCAGTCAAACAAGACAGATAATTTTACAAGTGCTGTTTCCCCTGGGAAAGATCTAATTGCTGCCTCTACTACTGCTATCACCAAAAAAAGGGGAAAAACAACCGAGAAAGGAAAAGATGGTGGCAGGAAAGCGCTTGGCGACATTACAAACTCGGTTAAGAGACCTTTACAATATGCGCCAAAGACAAGTGGGAAGTTAAGTGCTGTTGCGGAAGAAAAAGTACCCATCTCTATGGTTGAAGAGAGATTTCTTCACAATCATCAAGAATGCATCAAAGCACAAACGAAAATCATGGACTTGGACTTCTTTATGAAGTCAGTTGGACTTGATAATGGTATTGCCAATCAACTTTAAGAATCAAAATATTCATTCTCTTTGTACTATACAGTAACTGAATACTCATTTCTTGCTATTCACAGATTTTCCCTCGAAGCCACCTGCTGTGGTAAAGTCCTCACCAAAGAAGGTTGGTTCCTTCACATTCTGTTATTTTTGCAAAATCTTGAACATTGAAATTTTAGATAGTATTATTATTCAATTATAATTCAGCCTGAGGAACTGGTAAAGGATTTGATCATGGAAGAAATGACCGAGCCTTCTGATGACCAAGTTCTAAAAATCTGGAAAACAGAGTTTTCTGGCAACTTTTCTCCTGCTTGTCGATCACCAGAGTCACCAAAGCTGCCATACATGAACTGGGGGGATGAAAAATTTTCCGATCTCAAGTTAATCAAGATGCCTTAGCTGATGCATCCTTGATGGTAGCATGAACTGTGGCAGTAGCTTGTGAGGAGATGCCTTGCTTGTGTGCCAAGATTATCTGATGAGGAGACTAATTAGGTGTTTGGTCAATTAATTGTGACCGCATTGCAGACTGAATTTACGATTTTTATGACCTATGTCTTCTATGTGTATTGAGACAGAAGAAGCTCATTGTTTTCTGCTAACTCATTTGTTCATACTTTGATTCCAATTTCCGCTAGATGACCAATTTTAAAAACGGCTGTTTTTGGTGCATTTGTGGACGTTTTCTCCCATGACATTTTCAAATAATTTGGTTTAGTGTAAGTCGCCTCAAATCAAAGTAGATAGATAAATCATAAATATAATAGTTCACTTTTGTTTCTTTAGGAAAAAAAAAGATCTCAAATTGCCTAGTAATTTGCTTTTAATGTCATTATTATGTTTCAGAAAAAATTTAGAATCATATTATTATTTATTAAAAGTTTAAAATCTTTTACTTCCCAATAAATCCGAAACTTAATTCTGAAGTTAGTTCAAAAGAAAAATATGCTAGAAAGTTGGCCTTTAAATATGTTATCTGGTGAAAATATATATATATCTACTCAGCTCGACTCGTGTGAGGTTTACAGTAAATATCCCTTTTGGTTTTGTTTTTTCTTGTGATAACCGGTTGTTGAAATAATCTTGAATCTTGATATGAAAAGAAGTTTAAAACCTGATCAAATTTTACAAGAACATATTCAAAGATGCACATAATAACCTGATAAGATTTCATGATACTAGGCTAAGGTAAGATTTTCACGCGGCTTCAATTTTACCAGTTGAAGCTAAAAGATTCATAACTCAGGTTCTTGGCTAAACTAGATGAACAGATTGCAGCCGCATCCTGCCTCATCTTCTTGGGACCACTAACTAGAACTCCAACGTCGAATTCTTTGAACTCCAACAGTATTTCTGCCTCAGAAAATCACATACATTTGGTCAAATTAACAATGCATATTCAGAGAATCAGAGGCAGTCGAATGAAATTACATGCATGGAAGGGTGACTTAATTTATGAAGCATGGAAAAAAACTTATATTTGGAGATTTTTTTCGCTTCTTGGGTGCGGAGGTGCACTCTTGATGCCTTATTTTCACCCTGTTAACTAGTTTCCGTAATTATTTTCTGGAGAGAAAAGAGGAGCTTACTTTTCAAATCAGGTCTTTGGCCGAAATGTATTGTTGTGAATTGCTCCAAAGATTGTTGGCATGGAAGGCTTTCTAATTCTCTGTCGACGTTGTAAGGCCAAGCTTCTGGTGCTGGGGATGCTATTGATGTAGGGGAGTCAGCACTTCGAATCTGCCTCACATATATATCATTCTGTTTCTTGTTCCAAAGAAACACTAGAGTTGCAGCAATCACAATAGACACACACAAGAACAACATATTGAACATTGATCTTGCAGTGTACGAATACATCTGATCGGTGTTGTGGTCAATCGGGTAGATGTAGTATCGAGTCAGAAGACCAGTCAGAATGAGAAAAATGATAAAAGAGCATGATATTATAGCTCCAAGCCAAATCCAACTATTGGAGCCTAAAATGGAAGAAACTGGTCTGTCAAGAGCATTTGGCTCGAAGTAGATGGTTCGAGGTTGCTTCTGGTTGTCCATCGTGGGCCTTTTCTCTCTCGTCACGTATGCCTGAATTTGTAACTTTAAGGTGGAGATATTGGAAAAAGTTCCCGAATCCGGAAGGAGAAGCTCTAGCATTGCAAGATCTTCGGCTTTCTGGAAAGCTGATACAAGGAGGATTCTTGGAATGTTTCTTTCCGATGTGCTCGAAAGGAAAATGAGTTCTCTAATGATGGAAATGAAAGGGGTGATTCCACTGCCTCCACTCACCATCACTAGCATGTCGTGCCTGCATATGTAATGCATTAGTCCACATGATACATCGCTTGATGACAAAAAAGAAGGAAAAGATGAGGCCGACTTGAAATCAAAGGAATGCTGTTTTTTTTGGTAAAATTTAACCTTAAAAATGAGGTTGATGCAGGACCATAAGGTCCTTCAACAGATACTTCAAGACGATGTATTTCAGACGAAAGTTTCTGATAAAGCTTCTGAGACCATCCCCCTTCACATTTGATGACAACGCTGAGTCGATCAGGATCCGTGTTACTATTCGAGATTACAGTGAATGGATGCCACTGGAGCTTAGATACACTCTTAACATTGATGAACATAATGCTTGATGCCTTATAACTCAATCCTGGTATTGAATGGAAAATAAGAAAATGGACAATAAAGTTTCGCTGTCAGGTAATCCAAAAGCATTATATCTCTGTACAGAGAGGTGAATACTGAATTATAACTCACTTGGATCCTTGGAAAAGTTCAGTTCCATGGCTTGGCAAGTTAATACACGAGCAGAAACCAGACGAACTCTTTGCTGAGATTGTAAGAATCTCAGATACCGATCAATCAAGAAGAGGTAGAAACCGGGTAACATTATGCAAGAATAAGGAAATCCCACATGTAAAACGAAGAAAACAACAAAAGCAATGTACAGATGATGTGTATAGAAGAAGAGTTCAAATATTTTCCTCCTAACAAGAGTTAGGCTTGTAATCCACATTATTAATCCAGAGACCAGAGCTACTGCACCAGCCAGGTTAGAAATCCCTATTTTATTCCATTTGATTATCTGAAAAAAGATCAAGAATCTGTTATTTTAGCAAATCCAACAAAAAATTAGACCGAGAGAGACTCGATCATTAATATATACCTCCGAGATCTGATGCGTTTTAGCCCAAAAGATAACAAAGCAAAGACCATGTGCAGTGAAAAGGGTTAGTGCAGTATGGCCAAGCCAAATATGATACTTGATTGCGGATTCTGAAGTAAGGCCAAGCAAGCGTAAGATCGATGATCCTCGAGTCACTGGAAAAAAGAGGAAAGCCAAGCATACATTCCCTACAAGGCCTAACAGCAGAGCAGCACTGCGTAGCTTGAGTTCCCACCTGATACAAACTCAAAAAATGGGTATGTATTTTGATATATTTATCCCAAGTAATCGATTACACCAAGCCCATTTAGTAGTCAAATGCTTGGAAAACAGTAATCTTACACAGATTCGTTCATGGTTGAAGCAGCTTGTCTAGTTATATTCTTAAACATGTCATGTACATAGGCTGAAAATGACCATATCAAGAGAGCAAGGAACATTAATAGAAATGATAATTCTGCCAAAGATACGATTCCAAGAGGGCCTCTCATGAGTACTGGTCGATTCCAAGAGACGAAATGTGCAGTTTTTTTAACTCTATCAAGGAACAAAAAAATTGCAATTGGTACAATATCCCTTCCATTGAATTCCTGAATAAAACCTTTAAACGAAATTATGTCATAAGAGAGTATTCACATACCTAGTGTCTGTATCATCAACATACTTCCCCAAATAGAGATGTAAACATCCCAACGTAGCGATAAGAAGGATCGGAAATGAATATATAAGAAAATTTGCACCTAATGTGATCAAAGGATGAGTGAAGTTAGTACAAGACAAGTTTCAGAACCAAGTTTCTAACCAGCTACAACATGCAACTATATATCGATCACCTGTACTAACTCCAACAAACTCCAAAAATTTATTACGAAACATTCTACTGTCATAACACACTACATGAAATCAAACCTTGTTGCCCAAAATAAGTCGAAGCAGTAGCAGAATGAATACGAGGCAACCAATGTAGCCAAAATATATTTGTAGGCATCATAATCCATATCATCATGTACCCAAGAAAAATGACCAAAACAAGAAGCTTTATTGCAAGTTGGACATTCTTGATTAGTTCATTAATCTTCCCTTCTGTTTTAACCAAATCCATGTATGTCTCCGTATTTTTCTTCTTTTCGTAAAAGGGCCCCTTCTTTTTCTTGCAGAAACTATGTACCAAGAGGAGTTTTTAGATACATGAAAAAATATTAGTGTAGATGAGTACAAAAGAAAAGCCACAATGTTTTAACATATGGGTTGAATGAAAAAGGACCAAGTTTCCAACTTTTAGCTAACATACTTGTGCTTTAATTTTGTTTAAGATTGAGGAAGTTAAATAACCAAAAATAAAAATAAAAATAAAAATAAAAATGTGCTCCTTTGTGTCATTTAGTGTAATGACGTAAATGCCCATTTCATTCAATACTTAAAAATCCCCATCTTGCAAATCATCAAATAATTTTATGTTAAATTATTTTTTAAAAAGATTTACAACACACACATATATATACATTTGCGTTTACTTAGTTTGATTAGAGTTGAATTGATTAATTATCTTACTCTATCAAGTGTTTATTAGAAATTTTACCAATCATAATAAATAAATACATGAGCTCATTATAAATATTATTAAGTAATGATTTTTAATCTCTTTTAATTGGTGTGATTATTTATCCATCTATCTAATTTAACTCAAGCTATCATAATTACCCTTTTCACCTATCATTTATAAAAGCATATTTATAATTTACATTAACATTTAGCCACATTAAAATATTTATATTTATAATTCTTGAAGTATGAAAAAAAATATTCACATGAAATTTTTTATAAAAATTAGAAGAAAATAAAACAATAATTATTTCTAACTAAAAATGTATGATCTTATATCACGATATAGTTTATCTATACAATCCAATCATTTAAACTAAACAAGCTAAGTTAAAATGTTAAAAATTCAATATGTAAAGATTTCTAAACAATCTCTCCAAAATCAACACGAAAACAGTTTTCATCATTTATACTATTATATAAAATTTGAGAGTATTAGAAAAACTATTTTTTAGTGTGGCATGAACAAACCAAAATTTCTTTCCTATTTTGTCCTTCTCTGATGTAAATTTATACAAAACTTTCACACTAAAAAAAAACTCAACCACCTTTAAAAAAAAATTATGTATATATATTATGTTGCACATGCAACGCGTGTGCTGCGTCACCAGTTATGGATAATACGACATATATAACTAAAGATTTCTACCCTTCTTCTTATTTAAGTAAATATTAAATTTTATTTTTTTGTTGGAAGAAATAGGCCGCACTATTTGAATGCGTGATCATCTTGCTCTTGTAGGATGGCCACACTACTCATCAATAGTCCCTTTGTATTTATTAAACTGAAATATGGTAATTTTATTGTATTAGATTGAGTTATAAATATAATAGGGCAGCCAACCCTGGCTAGCAAAGTAAATAAATGCAGATAAATATTTTCCGGTTGATGAGATGCTATATTAATTAAAGATATTAATTTAATTCTGTTTTAGGCCAAGATGAGGAGATGCAGGCTTTTTTCCCCCCTATTATTTATTTTGAAGGTACTTTTCCATTTTTTAAAGAAAAAATAATAGTTTGTTATTTTTATTATCATATTATATTATATAATTTAATATATTATATTTTAAAATTATAACCATCCAAATTATGGTTAAAATGATGAATAATGCTAAATGTACAACCAATATATCGTACAACGATATTTACAACAATTATATATGAAGATTTTATATTCAATTTATCATAAAATTTGATAAATAAAATTTTGTATCGAATTTTTATTGTGAAATAATTATGTACAGTTTTCGTTGTACGTATAGCATTACTCTAAACTGATTCTACCATTAAGATGAATTGTTTTACAAACCAAATATTACTCTCCATCACCCTTCATACACATCAAAAGCAAGTGAACATAATATTTACTCCCTAGGCTTCATTCTTTATTCTGTTATTTTGAGAGCCTGTGACTTAGCTCTGACGGCCTCTTTTGCGAGAGTTATGTGTTAGATTTTACCATAGTCTAGGAACACCAAGCTGCAAATAAATGCACATTGTAGTAAAGCTTCATGAATGGAGCCATAGTTTCAGGGTTCAATGCAATCAGAGCCATAGGCACACGATAAATAGCACGCAAGCCAGTTCAATCTTGATTACTGGGTAGTGTGGTGGTTTTGAAGTATTAAGTATACAATACTTCTTTGTGAGAAATATGCTTGTTTAGTGGAATTTGCGTTCAACACCAGAATAAGGAAATATAATATGTTGTACTGATATCCTCGGTGACGCTCCCAATTGCAACAACGAGGTTCAAGAAAACTGAAGTGCAACAATTCAAAAGAGAAGTTTACAACGAGGTAATATATCCAGAAGTGTAGGGGAGAACTGAGCATTTATGCTCCTTCAATCATATGTTACGATGTCAACATATTCTACTAACGCAAATTTGTGCACACAGGTAGAAACAGCATACCCCATTGTCTTTCAAATTTTACTGACATAAAACCTCTACGAGGGAAAGGTGTTCTCACAACCATCAGTGCCCTGATATGTCAGTTTGCTTCTGTTTTTTCGAGCATTTATCACCTTCTTGCTCCATGGCCTTTAGCTTATTCTTTATTGCAACAATTCTAGCACATCGATTTATTTGTCCTGAATAACCAACAGGAGTGCTAGATGCACTTCCTTCACCACTATTTTTTAGCGAACTCGCTTGTCCTTCCAATGGGTATTTCTCACTAGCAAGACGAACGACCAAGGGGCGGCCACATGCCATCCTGCCGTGCATCTTCTCCTTGGCCAGTTTAGCTTCCTGCATTCTCACTTTAAAAGCAGGATTCAGGAATTGCATCAAGTGAGGACTCTATAAATGAGCAACTTACCTCTATAGAACTGAACTGAATGAAAGCATATCCACGTGGTTCTCCACGTTTCGGACCACGGGTATGCCACAGGAAGTCCTCGGAGATTATCTTTCCAAAGGGGGAAAACATTTTAATCAGAGCAGCCCTACAAGGAATTGACATATAGTAGTTTTACTCAGGGGCCTACAATTCTTCATAGAAAATGTTGGATACCAAAGAATGTTGCACTTACTCTGTGATCCTCAAATCAAGGTTCCCGACATATAATCTACATTCCAACTTTTCGTCGTTGAAATTGTTGGACTCCTGCCAATTATTGTGAAAAGTCAAGTTAGTGACTCGCTGATAGAACATGCAACCACCCACCAGCTTAAAACTTACTTCCTGATTGATATTTCATTCAGATTTGCAAAACTTTAATTCTTACGCTGCAAACTTGAAATTTTACGCAGAACCGAGTTTCCCATCCTTTGATTGATGGGAAATATACATAAAAGCAAGTGATGCTAACAAACATCAAATCCACTCACTAAACGTTGTTTAACATATAAATTTCACTGGATTAAATAGAGGCTTGTAGAAGAGATACCATAATATAGCCTTAGTCGTCGTCAATCCTTTTGCAAGTCAATCTGCAAGCAGAAACTAATTCCGATATTACAAAATGAAGTCAAGGACACTTGAATGCGCATTTAAACTCAGGAGATCCAAATGCATCATTTCAAAGACCAAAGAAGCATTCTTCCACGACATATCATCCAAATCAAAGAAAATGGCAATACTGGAGAAGGTAATTCCACCAAAACAAAAGACAACAGATCAATAGTCGACGTACTCGGGAATTTAATGATAAAAAAAATGGTCAAGAAAATCAAATGTTCACCAAACCAAAAGCACGTATTCTTTCTATATCAGCTCTGCTAGGAATTTCAATTTCCAGAGACTTCAAGCTCTATATCAGCTCTGCTATGAATTTCAAATTTGATTAACCCCAATAATTGAGTATTTGGTGGATTTGAAATGCTTTGGCTTCGTTAAATTTAAAAAGGGGGAAAAAGGAAAAAAAAAAAGAAAAAGAAAAGAGCTTTGTATCATAACACAACATGAAGAATATAATCTCCAGAAAGAAAAAAGCAACTAATAACATACAAATTACGATTAACCAAACCCTAGTCTTAAAAACCTTCAAAATAATTGATTCCACAAAAAATAATTAAAAAACCGAGTAGGATCAGATTAATAACCTCAAGATTGAGAATCCAAAGGGAGAATTTGATTCATCGTGCTCGTCGAATTGATTATGTTCGCGTTTGCAAGCTAAATGAAACTGATTGGGCCATTAAAAGCCGAAAAGTCTTAATAAAGCCCAATGTTACATCCAAATGGTCCACCTCTCAGCCCGTAGTGAAATGGGCCTAACCCATATAACAACCGACAGGGTTTGACTACGATCTGGTTCCGCATCGAGCCCAGTTCTGCACACCGTCTGAACCCAAGAAATCGATCGAGTCATTTACAACACGAACCACCTCCAAAGAGTCAGAATAAGTCAATGGGTCTCTGACTCATGTGGAATGGGATCGGGGTCAACCCTTTAAAAAAAAAAAAAAAAGCCCAACGATTAAAAAAATCACAACTTATGCACAGTTTCAAACCATAAATCAAGTCCTCAAATTCTCCCCTAGCCATCGAGCTAGGATTCCGCCAGATTTACCTCGCAATCACGAATCACAGCCCCAATCGAGTGGTATCCTTTACTATAATCCAAGCTCGCATCTACATCCACTCGGAACTGTCCGGGTGAAGGAGCCACCCAACAAACACCCGATTCTATAATAGAATTCTCAACAAAATATTCCGCTCTACTATTCACGCATATAAATTCTCTGATCATGGCATGCACCCAGGCCACATTCACAGGATCCAATAAACACGCACAAGAAGTGGGAAGAGATGGATCATCGTGTGGAGCATATTTTTTGCTGAAATTTTGTGGGGTATGCTCTGGAGGTTGATAATGATGCTTATTTCTTCAGGTCCTGCCGTTCGTGCACATTTCTCGATTTAACCTCCGCATGAGCCAATCGGTCTCTAACTTATGTGAAATAAAGTTCTTTTCGGGGTCAACCTTTTTTTCTGATAAACACGCAAAGAAGCATCATGGTTCATTTTGCATACTTCACACCGCTCAAGACAACGCACAAAAAGTACTTAATATTATGCAAGGGTTAAACACCATAAATTTTTAATGTGAATAAAAAAGTACTTTTTAAAATAATAAATTTTTATTTTATTGATGAATTAATATCTCTTTGAAATTAATAAAATTTCAGCGTTCCAACATTATTAATTTATAAAAGTTTACTGTGTTTGTAAAACAAAGGTTTATAAAAGTTTACTGTATTGGTAAGATCAAGGTTCAAGTTTTGTTTCGAAGATAAACAAAACCGCAGTTCCTCTCATAAGTCTATCGTTAGTTTATTGACAATTTGACATCCATATTTCTTTTTTTTTTTTTTTTTTGTTTTCTTTTTGGTTTTTAGGATCATATTTCTTCTCTATGACATGCTGCAACTTAAATAAATAAAATCTTCTAAATGATGGAAAATTGTCCTGAATTTTTTTTATAAATAAATAAAACTGAGCAAAATTTTCAAATAACAAAAATCAAACAGAAAGAACTCGAAAGTCAAAGTTTCAAATGTCACAATACAAACAAAAACACACGCTAATTCAACTCAGAGATGTAATTTATGTACAGCATATCGTTCAAAATAATAAAAATAGTAGCAAGGCCCACAAATTGACCACACAGCAAAAAGATCTATACCCTTTTACCCTCTTAAAATATGGTTGAAGACATAGGCATGATCATCAGCTATTTTAAGCGATGAAACAGCTTGAGCAGCAACATGATCAGCAGATAAATCAGCAGAGCACAAATCATCTTCTTCATAGCATAGAGAGTAGAAATACTTTTCCCGAGGATCGGTCGCCCACGTAGAATTTCCCCATTGACTTTGCATTTGCCCATATATAAGAGCATCAGAAGCACGCCCCATGCTTTCAAATGAATAATTCGATTGGTTTTGGTAAGGAAACAGCCCCTGTCTTCTCCCAAAAATGACATCAATTTGTTGAGCATGATCCCACGAGGACAGACCCTCGTCGTTGTTCTGCACAACATTGCCTGAATCTTCAGGGTCTTCTCCAAGTAGGACATGAAGTGCAACTGCCTCAGCTATGGCGGCACCTTCTTCATCGAGCCGCTCCTGTTCTTCTTTCTTTTTCTGCTTCTTCTTCTCCAGTTCGGAACGGATGGCTGCAGAAGTAGCCAGAGCCTTCTCTAAGCGCCTCCTCTTCTTCTCGGCCTGTTTAAGGCGATCTAATTCTCCCTTCACCTGCTTCTTCTTGGCTTTCCTAACACTAGCTGTCACTTTAGCACAATCCATCATGCCCAGTCACGCCTCAACTATAAAACTATACCTCGTACCTCTCTCTCTTAAATTACCCTTGTAATTTTTCGAGAAACCTTCCCTCAGCAGTAAGCATTATCTACCTATATGTTTCCGTTTCCTTTTGAACCTTGCTATTAAATACTTAATGATGGAAAATAAATATTAAAATTGGAAACTACAGAAATTATTTAGATAGATCAAAGTTACACCTCCTACACCCACTCTGGTCTAAAGGAGTACCTCATTTTACGCACGCTACACTCCCAAAACGAAATAACTGGACATAGGAGAATAGAAAACATATGTGAACTTAATATGCCGTCCCTTTTCATTTTTCCCAATTTCCCACAACCTGTGCCACCCATATCACAGTCACAATATAAAAAAGGATGATTTGATTGATTTTAAGTTAACCGTTTCTCTCTATTTCGAATAACTCACATGGCCTTCCTCCTGCATAAAGATCCATGAATCATTAGATAGCACTTTAGATCTGAATAAATACAAAGCAAAATTCAATTGAGAAATCACAACAGCGTGCTGACATGAAAAAACGACAAAGATAAAATAACAATAATACTACGAATAGTAACGACAATCCAAAAAATCAACACGATCATACATAATAAGTAGGTAAGCGACAAGTAAAACAATTAATATGTAATGCACACATCACTTGGCCTTTACCAGAGCACCAATTGAAAACCGCCCACAACAAAAATGCTTCTATAACCCATTCAAGATCTGATCAACACTAGCCACCTCAAATATCAAATCCTTGATAAAGTACCCAACGGAGACACCCTAATTAACAAGCAGTCCTCCTAACCGGTTCTTTCCATCTTAAGTGTAAATTAAATAGAATTCAAGTATCACTAGACTAGAACAATTACAAACTCTTTAATTTTTTTCCCTTGATACTAAACAACCAAATTTTAAAGTTATCAAGTACACAGCATAAACTTGAACAAAACCAGGTAACTGATTCAGTAACATTCGTGCCTTATGACAGCTGTTGGTTTCATCATAACAAGCATCCTAGAGTAGTTAATCTATCCTCGATTTCGGATCACCCCATAAATGTTATAATTAGGGTATCCAAACAACTAAACAATTCAACAAAACCTTCTCTACTTAAGAACCTAGATTAAATGAAAACCCAAATCAAAATAACACTTGCACGACAAAAACCCACAATCACTCGCACGATTCGCCAGACCCAGAAGCCAAAATCTAAATTCGAAAGAAAATCAATCATTCATATGCAGTGTTTTACATCAGATAAAAAAAACCCACGCAGAGAACTGCAAAATGATAGAATAAATCAGTAATTAATAATGAAAACCAAGCAAAACCTGTAACGATCAAGGAGAGAAAAGAAGGCCCCTCGACAAAATGTAACTAAGAACAAAAAAAAGATCAACTTTAAGGAGGAAAAAGGGAGAAAACAGTGAATGGGGTGAAGAAAAATGTATGGATCTGTGAGAAGTGAAAGAGGGATAAAATAACCGATCGCATGAGATTGCTTGCCGGTGGGAGAGTCGGAACTGAATAGAACAAGGTTAAAATTGGAAATTAGAGCCTCATGGACACGTGTCACATTATTAGTAGTCTGTCATACTTGCGGGATTTCTCAAGGTTGCATGTAATAACAATAAAAATAACTTTATGTATAATTGTATTAAGCTAAGTTGTTGTATTTCGTTAGGAATAATGCTAAAGATTATCGGTATTTTTAATAATTATGTTGTGATATTTTGTTATTATTTTATGGGATTTTAATATTATATCGTGAGTTTTTATATTAATCTATTGAATTTTGTTTGGTGTAAAAAGTGTTCTATAAATTTCGTTGCACATGTAACATTACTCATTTCGTTATTCCTTTCGCCTCACTTGTTTTAATTTGTATATATTTTTATATATATAAAAAAAAAGTGTTTTGGAAAGATAAAATTTATAAAGTAATTTTCTATTTTGCTCTTATTTAGTAAAAATTTTAATAAGATAAAAAATATTTAGAATATTTTAATAAGATAAAAAAAATTTATACACGTAGTTAATGATATTGATTTAATATGAGTAAATTAGTAAAAGAGTATGGAAGCTAACACGTTATATGGAAAATTGGACTATATAATCGAGACAGATGAAAAAAGTATAATCTAAATAAGCAGGACGAATGAAGTATCATTTATTAGTACACATTGACGAATAACAGTTGTGAATTGTAATGAGTATTTTTTAAAAAAATATTATATATTTATCAAAATAATGGAATCAAATGAGATCCTTTAAAATATACAATTTAAATGATTTTTTTAAAAAAATTATGTATTTATCAAAATAATGGAATCAAATGAGAGCCTTTAAAATATTCAATTTAAATGATTTTTAAAAAAATATTATATATTTATCAAAATAATGGAATCAAATGAGAGCCTTTAATACATTCAATTTAAACGATTTTTTTTAATACATTCAATTGATCTCATTGTGTATACCTGGTTTCCAATAAAATTTTCATTTTCTATACTTTACAATTTACATCTCTTCAATTTTTATAAGATAAATTTAATGGTTATTCTTATGAGAAATTCAATGTAAATTTTTATATTTCTATCATCAAATGAAGGGAAAATTTTAGTTTTTGTTTAAATTAAATTCACCACTAAATCAATTTTGATATTGATATATCGACATTAATTCACATGCACGGTCGTTATTTGTTATTTTTTCATTAGAAATCACATATATTGATAAATTTTCATCCTTAGTCATTGTTTGGTTTGATGTATTATTAATCTATATATAACTTATCCCAATCAATTTCGCCTTATTTTCGTCATATTATTTATCTATTTATTAATTAATAATTTTACATCAATTAAATCAAATAAATTATAATCTATCCATCAAATCAAATAATCTATTAAATATTTTTTCTTATTTATTTTTAATTTACATTATATTATTTATCTATGGATTATTAATGTACTATTAGATATCGTTTGGTATCATTGATGTGATGTACGATAGATGAATAAAAATATGATGAGATGTGGATAAGCAAGACATAGATATGAATAATATGTGGTTTTGTATGTTTTTTATTTTGTAGGATTATTGTGTTTATTCTCTTAATCATCATTGTCAATTTCACACAATTTCACTCATCCTCAACTAATATCATGAGTTAAGAGGTATTTGTCATCAAGCCTACATCTAATGTTATACCGGGTCATGAGATATCATTGGGTTAACAAAAAATAAGAAAAATATGAGATGAATAAAAATTTGTGTCTCATCTCACTATCATCTCATGTACCAAACGGTACCTTAGAATTTAGGATATGGAGTTGATATTTACACTTTATTTTGTCTTATCAATACTCCACTTCATGTATAAAATATATATATATATATATATAACACAAAATAGAGTGTAAATATCAACTCCCTTCAGAATAATGTCTAATGTAGAGATTTGGTGAAATTTTTAATATTTCTATTTGTGCAACATATATAAACCAAAAATTTGTCAACCAATGGCCATTAGTGGCTAATTACTGCATCTCAATTAATGTCATCGATCGAGCTGTCGTTCTTCCAAATCATCTACGTCCATTGCATGCCGTCCATCCATCATATCGACGAAGAATTAATTGATCGTAAAAGTTATAACTGAAAGTACATTATTGCCTTAAAAAAAAAACCTGAAAGGACATTATCAAAGAAGAGGGTGAGAATGTACGAAAATTTCATATATATATATATATATTTGATTTGATATTTTATATATTGACCAGTTCTATAAAACAAAATCTAAAAATTTACATATATATATATATTTGATTTGATTTTATATATTGGCCAGTTCTATAAAACAAAATCTAAAAATTTACATGGATCTAGCTAGCACCCATTTGGCCGGATCAGAATCATAAAGCGTGAATAATATAATGACATATAACTCTAATATTTTTTATTTTTTTTAAAAAAAACACTTAAGTCAAAAGTTGAAATACGAATGTTGTAGAAACATGATTCAAAACAATATGCCATAATTTCAAAACTGATCTTCTTTGGAGGAGATACGCCTAGAAGTCTGTCTCCTTACCACATGTTCCTGCAAGAAACATATTTAACTAAATATTTTTAGTTAATGAGATCATATATTTACGCGGTGTTTGGTTCAATTGATAAAATTATTGAATGTTTATTAAATAAATGATAAAAAACATGATAAATAAGGATTGGTAATTTGTGTTGAAAATAGTATTGTGTTTGGTTTGATTATTAGGAATAAGATTAAATAATGGTTTAAATTTTTTTGCCAAAAATACCATTCATATTTTATTGGATGGGTGATTTTTAGGTTGGAGGGAATGAGTAATTATGGAATTTATGTGTAAGATAAAAACAAGGATAAGTAATACTATGGTGAGTGGAGAGTTTAGATAACCTATTATAAAACAAATTTATCTTTTCTAGGTTAGATTAGCTTGTTTTAATAAAAATCCTACCAAACAATGAATTAAATCAAAAATCACACACAAACCTACATAATCTCTTGTACCAAACATTGCGTTAGGGTAATATCTAAAACATAAAACAATGGTTAAGATTTCAACACATCAGTATAGTTAATATTATAGAGCTGATGTGACAAATGATTGAGTCATAAATATCGTGTGTTATTACCAAACTTATATATACGTATGCCAGACATATTATGATATTTGAAATTTTAAATATGGCAATTACATAAGCTGGATGAATATTGAAGTTTACTTACATCAATGAGTAACAAGTCGCGAGGCTCTAGCATGTGGATAATCTCTCCCATTTTAGGCCTATTTTCGACTTCAAAATCCACGCACCGAAGAGCAATGAGAAGAATTCGTTTGAGTTCCTTGATTGGGGGGTTTTCAGGCAACCTAGGATCCAGTACGAGCTCGTAGTTTTGGTCCGACACATTGGCTTTTACCCAATCCACCAAAAATTCCTGCAAAAGCCCAAGTTGTTGTTCATGCAAGAATACTTAATCTTGGAATACCAAAGCAAGAAATTAACTCGATCGATAAATTTCACTGGTGATCTCTATGTCTATAAATTCAGGATGGGTTTTTATAACCTCTATATCCTCGAAACACGAATATGTCGAAGTCTTCCCGGATACAATCTCCAGTACAAGAACTCCAAAGCTGTAGACGTCGCTCTTCGTGCTCGCTAAACTCGTCTTCGTTAACTCCGGTGCAGCATACCTACATAGCCAACATATATAACATCCAAATGTTGTGATTGTGGCAAATTCAAATTAAACGTTACACCTACGATTAAACGAAATTAGATTTAAATCACAAACTTACAAGTCTTGGGCATAAAATTAGATTCTTGAAACTTAAAGGGCATGCAGAAGCCAGAAAGAGTATATTAATTACCCGATCATTCTCATGGGAGGAGCCGTGATTTGATTCCACTCGGGGCCTAAAAGCTTGGTGACACCATAATCAGAAATCTTGGGATTCCATAGTTTATCAACCAATATATTGGTTGATTTCAAGCTTTGATGAATCACCACTGGCTCTATGTCTTCATGGAGGTAAGCCAAGCTGAGTATAAATCAAACATATCTTACAAATTTTATATATTAAACACATGCATTAGATATGCTCTATGACCAATCTTGACTCGGCTAGCTACATGGGCGGAGCTAGGAATTGTTTTCAGTGTAGGCGATGACATAATATAGTAGTTCGATATACTAAGAACTCATACAATGAAATTATACAAATACTAGGTCAATGCAAAAAAATAATTAAGAATAAAACCATCACAAAACAATTTACATTTGATCTACATCATCTACTAAAAACCAATAATTTTTCAACAAACAAACCAATAATTACGCATCAAAATTCAAAATAAAAAAAACCAATTGTATCCAAAAATAAAAACAAGAAAGCTAGATTGTCAATGACCCTCACGTAATCTTCATTCATTTTCATTTTTTTTTCACATATTTTTGTAAGTTTAATATATAATTTACATATAATTAAAATGTCAATTAAACAATAAATAAGTTCAATTTGATGAAACTAAATAATTAATGGGCTTGTATTTAACTAATAATTAGGCCTAATGTGTAGTGGGCTCAACAATGTTTATAAAAAAAATTAATGGGCTTGTATTTAACTAATAATTAGGCCTATATATCCCTTTTTTTTGGCCCAGTGTGGCCTTAACCAGCTCCGCCGCTAGCTAGCTAGCTAGTAGCTCAAGGAGATAAATTAAAATTGCATAAACAAATGAAAGAAGTTTATATTCGGCAAAGAATCACAAACCCTTTTGCGATTCCTATGATAATCTTCACTCGGGTTTTCCAACTTAGAGGGCTCACTACTCCTATCGACTGGTGAAGCCACTGGCTAAGGTTCCCATTGTCTACATACTCGTACACAAGCATCCTGAACCAACAATATGATTATAATATTACTTGCATTAATCTGAATATATATATATTTTTATGTCAAAATTACAAAGAAAAAAAGAAATGATCTTACGTACCTATATCTTCCTTCAGCACAATATCCCATCAACCTGGCCAAATTCTTGTGCCTAATCAACAACATCGCCTCAGCCTCTCTTACAAATCCGTTCACTCTACTCCTGTGATTCAATTTTATTAGCCCACAAAATCACTGCAAGATTAATTAAACCGAACGGACATAGGAATTTATCTTCCGCTTGAACTGATATAGGTAGTGTAACAAGTCACCAAAGTCTTCAAAAAGTTCCTAAAACTTGAATCTTTTTTTTAAAAAAAAAATCACACGTGAAATTATAATATTTGTTAACTGGTCAGATATTTTGTTGATCTTATACCTGCTACTGTATAGTTTTTTAACAACTACTTGAGTATTATCGATGGACAAACCGCGAAAAACGATCCCATGATCCCCAGTCCCGATAACATTCTCTTTAACCAATCCACCGGTGGCTTCTTCAATCTCCCTCAAAGTCCACCGGTTCACGGATCCGTTATCCGACACGACGGGTTTCAAATCCTCCGCATGATCACTACTACCAGCAATGCTTTTCCCATTCATCCCAGGCCTTGTATCGTCACAATACATCACTTGTTTTTCTGGTTCCTCCATGTTGGCCTCGATATCCCATCTCTTAACGGATAACAGCCTCTTATCCATGAAACTCGGATTGCTCAACAATCCCGGGCTTGATGATTTCGTGCTGTTCTTTCTGCGTTTCCGGCATAGAAGAACAATGATGAGGATCAGAACTAGGATTACTAAAACGCCGATTATGATAGCAACCCATAGTTTCATTCCAAAGATTGGTATTGGTTCCGAGAGCTGGTGGCCAATGGAGGATATGTTGAATGCCATTGTGATTCTTTAAAAAAAAAAAAAAAAAGGTTTTTGGAGTTGATAGTTGGGATTTACATGTAGGTGTTCTTGATTAAGATTTTTGATTGTGAATTTAGTTTCATCAGGACTAATTTATTCTCTGGATTTCGAATTTTTTTATGATAAGTACTGGCATGTGACTGTGTGTGGTATTCTTTTTCTTTTTTAAATTTAAATTATGATGATTTAGTAACAATCTTTATCTTTAGTTGGAGATAATTATAAAACATTTGTTCTTTGAATAATTATTTCGATACAAAGGGGTGGGGAAATTTTATATCTAATATCCACACATGTGAGATTAGAACCCAAGATCATTTGATTTTTGAGATTTCTCTCTTGTCACTATGCCAAGAGATCATTAGTAATCTTAGTATTAAATATTTGGAGATATTAAATTTAAAATTATATATATATTGATTTTTATAAGAATATTTATAGTTTTTAATAATAATATTTGAATTGGAAATGATATGATTACTTAACGCTTGATAAGATTTGGCTAAGATGGACATAATCGTATGTACTTTGTATATATTTACAAAGATAGATTTGTTTTTTTTAATATCTATCATTAAATTTTTAAAAATTATATATTTGATAATAACTAAAAAGAGAGATTACGATGATATCGCGGTTAATATAATGAGTTCATATATATTTTAAACTAGCGTATCTACACATACTCGTTATGTGTGACGAAAAAATTGATTTTTTTATTAAAATTAATTTCAAAAAAATCTAATAAATTTATGAAAACAAAAAAAAATTAATTTTTTTGAAATAAAATATATTAACCATATGAAGTAGTTAAAAGATAATGAATTATATTAGTTATTTATCGTTATAAAAAAAATTATTTCTCACTTATTTTTTCAAATAATTTGAAATTTCAAAATGAGATGTCATACCAAGAGAGCATGTTAATTTTTCTAAGGCTTTCTTATTTAATAAATAGATTTAGATGGTAGCTAGATATTAATATAAAAATATAGATAGTATAGATGCAAGAAATAATGAAATCATAAATGTACATTTGATTCAATAACCATCACGTCTCAAACCAGAATAATCGAAACAGTGGCAATCTTGTCTGAATACAGCTCTAGTCGAAGTTCAACTCTGATTAATTTAATAACAGGAATTAAAGTTAAAGCATAAGTTCTCCGATTCAACTTCAAATGGAAAAAAGTTACCCAATTGCTTTGTTTCTAACCAACACAAAAAGTATAATCACCATCTCCAAAGTTTAATCCAAAAGGCAAAATAGATTATATCCTAGAGACAGCCAAGAATGGCAAGCATGAAAAATAATATTTTACTAGTGGTCATTTGTTGGCGTTACATGTTTGTACAATTTAAATAATGATTTTTTTTCCATATTTTTCTTAGGAGTAATTGACTATCTAAAGTTCTAAACCTAAAAATTTTAAAAAAATTGATAAAGACTATTTTTTTTAAAAAAAGAGACAAAAATCAATAAAGTTATATATATATATATATATATATATTTTGAATCCATGTACAACCATCTCTTGTACATATAGATCCATGAAAAAAACAAACTCAAATATTATCTAAGTATCGACGAGAAGCAAAGCTGCAAAGGCAAATACAAGGTGTTGCACATTTTCATGCATAATAAACAGTAAATAAGATAACATCGAACTTATTGCATAGAAAAGGGTCCAAAATTTGCATCACATTCCACATTTTATGATTTACTTTCCCGCAATACAACTCTACTCATAGTATCATACTGAATTATATACAGTGAGTGCTATATCTTCTTCCACCCATAAAAGACAATGTCAAACTGGTACACACTTTTGCCTGGTTTACATAAGACTTGGGGTGCAAACCGTTTTGAGCTTAAATTATTATGATTGAGAGCTCATGAACCACTTTCTTGGGTCGCTAGGGTCGAGCCTAGCTATAATAAAGCTCGATAATCATGCCTGAATCAAATAAATCGAGCTCACAGTTGAGTCAAGATCGAGCTCAAGTGGTAATTTATAACTATTAGTGTTCAAATCGAGTTCATTTGTTCGCACCCCTAGTCCCACCTAAGAAAAAAGCTATTAATTGTCCACCTTCACCTTTTATTGTACAGTGAATATGTACAACACGCAAGGACATGAGAACTGCCAGACCAAAATAACATGAGCAGATGCGCTCAAAAGTAAAGGATTTTGCCTCACTTTTACACAAACCAAACCTGTAGCGCCAAGCCAAGGTCCTGACCTGCTAAAATGAGCAGGTTTCGGTTTTTAATTAAAAATCATAAACATCATTCTCGCAAAATAATAATTTTAGAAAACAAACCACAAGGGAGTACCAGATTATGCCAAAGCCTCAAATTGATCAGATATTTTTCACTGCTTTGTAGACATGGTCCGACTGGTCAATCTTGCAGGTTGCGAGTAATCGTCTCTGAAAAAATATCACAATGGTTACATTGCATGTAAGTAGAAACAGAAACGGATTGAGCCCGCCGTAGCACCAGGGTCAATGGAGCGGAAGACGGGCAAGTGCAACCCCATTCCCCACTTCTGGTGAAAATTTACTCAAATTTTACAGTAAAGTCTCTGAATGCACGGATTTGATCCATCAATGTTTTTCTATTTTCTTGTGTCTCACATGAAATTTCATCTTACATAGCTCTTTCCCCCACTGCCCTTCCATATTCACGAGTCCATTGTTACATAATACGTGAATAAGATAGCCATAAAAAGTAGTGGCAAACTACATTATAAAGATTACTAGATTAGATAATAACGGAGACTTGTACTATGATTCTCAGAATACAAAGTTCTTACATGATCCTCAAAATCAGGACTGGATAAATTGATGGAGAGATTTCTCATCAACAATAAAACCTGTTAAGGAGTCCCGAAAAAAAAGGAAACAAATCATTAAATATTAAAGCATACGTCAAGACTATATGGTTAAATCAAGAGCATCAAATTATATTGGCAAGGAAAATAACACTATTTCTGGCATCTCGGACTGCAGCAACGACCACAATATACTTCCTTTTGCAGCTTGTTTCACATGCTAAGCTATAAAAGAATAAGGTTTGCTTTGACATACACAACATTAAAATTTATGTTTAAGCCTTCATTAAAAAAATGTTCTGTTTCGCATAATTAAACATGTTACAAGAGAAACAAACCAAACCAAGTAAAAACGAGTAGCTTTGAAGTCTGGATGAGAATGTGCGTTCCAATTGTAACAAACGGAACAAAAACCATTCTTGTGCATCAGTACAAGGTCAGATATCACATTCTCACTCCTTTCCAACAGTTTAGTCATAAGTATTTAGATGATGCATTCATTAAATTTTGCTTGATACACAAAAAAGCATGATAGTTTATTAATTTCTAGTTTCTAACAATGATGATGCAACGAGATGCACAAATGTCATGCTTGAAAATCATACAGTTTCGATGTCAATTGGATCCATCTTCTTCAAGTTCTGTAAATGGCCCGTCACATTTGGGTCAAACACACTGCCTATGAAGCTATACACTTGAGCAAAATCAGGAAGAACTGCATTAAAAACAGAGAACAATCGATGCATTAATAATAGTGATAACCAGAAAGCAGCCGACAAGATAAGTAATTACTGAAGATTACATACATTGGAGATGGAATCAGAAAAGCGATAAACATAAAGAAATTTTCATGTTTGTATACAAAACAATAGCTATCAAGCAGATGCGTGTAGTAAGGAATCGTGTTATGGACCTGTTATTAGTGGGTTGTTATTAGTGGGCTGTTATTAGTGGACCTAGATCCAAATAGCCCAAGATGTCTTAGAAGTGTCTAGATGGTGGGCCTAGATGTCTTGGAAGAATCGAGAAAGAAGGCAATAGATAAAGGCACGTGCAGGAAGTTATTTTGTTCATTCAGTTATTGCTCTTAATTTGTAACTAGCCTTTGCTAGGGTTTACAGAGCTTGCTCTGGGAAAATATTTCTATTCCTTTTGCAATATAAATTGAGTTCTTAATTTGTGGTCGTAACAATTGGTCCGACCTGCCGGATTTCTTAGTGGGGAAGAAGATGGCGACCGCAGATTTTGAGGTGAGGGTTGATGCATTAGAGAAAAGGGTGCTGAAATTAGCAGAGGATATGAACTCGATGGAGCTGAACTTACAAGAGAATGTGAATTCAATCAGCCAGTCAGTGAAATCGATCGACAAGTCAGTGTAAGCGATGGGGGACTCGGTCAATGAATTGGTAGACTTCAAAAGGTGGCTGGAGCAGCTAATTCTGGGGAAAAAAAGGGCAGAGGTTGGAGAGAAGCTTGATAACCAGATGCTCGACAATGTGGAAGAGAAAACCAACAAGCCAGTGGTCAAGGAGAAAAGTTCGCTCATCAAACAGCAGTTGCAAGGCTACAAGGGATCGGAGCAGGGGGCAGGAGTAGTCGAATGCACTGACCTCGAGCCGGTTGCAGAAGAAAACAAAACCGAGGAACTTAGATGCAGAGATGAGAAGAAACAGGTTCTATGGACAGTGAGTATACGCAAGTCTGTTGCATTAGATCCAATCGAATGGAAATGCTTGACCGATCACTTCCTTGAACACAATCCAAGGAATTCTGTCAGATGCATATGAAAGACATGCATCGGTGAGAAGGAACCCACGATCAATTGCTTCCATTGGTTAAAAGGGACGCTCCAGATAAGGCGACACGTTCAGGGTTCCGGCAGGTTAAAAAGAAAGCCCCAGATAAAGTGACGCATCCATGGGATTCTCTTTCTGCGATGACGGTAGGGTTACTCGATGAATTGCAAGAGGTGGGTCTCCCTCAGTGGGCTGTGGAGGAAGAATATTACATGGGCTATTATTTCCTACAGTCCATAGTTGACAATTGGGGCAAGAACTGGGCCCATGGTCAAATTTTAATCTCTGGAAATTGGAGATTAATCGGTGAGACTGGGACTAAAGGAGAGGAGTGGGCCCATGGCCCAACCTTAATTAATAGCGCTAAGGAATCAATTCCTAAGGTAAAGAAGACTAGGGTTTGCAATTGCTACATCCGAGAGAAGGAGCTGGGCTCGTATAAGTCCATTGGTCGGGTTGGAAGATTGGATGTCGGGTGGGCCCAAGTAAATGACACTCTGCATTTAAAGCGTGACTAGGGACGCACTTTGACTTGTCGTCAAGCGATTGAAGAAGTTCTCTCACAATCTATAAATTTTGGCAGAAGATCCACGATTTCTGTGGCTGCCCCATTTATCTGTGGAAGTGCTATTAAGATCGCGACACAGAGTTGGCAGCACAAAAATTGAGAGTTCAAAGAGCAGGAGTTTGCAAATTGATATTCCTGAAGCAACTTTTGGGTGGTGGATTCAAAACCGAAATAGGCGCATGTACAGTCACAATGGACAGAAGAGTGTTTAGAGTGAAAGGGGTGGATTTCATGCTAATAATTGCTTGGAAGTTATGTTTGGATGGGATGGCTACTTCAATTGTGCACGGGATAAGAGTTAGATGGCTGCTTGGGCAAGAATCACCCTTAGATTTGGAGATTGATATGGCTAGTGATTATGAGCCAGGGCAGATTTTAGCAAGAAGGGCCAAACGCATAGGGAATGAAGCTGCTGATAAAAGGAAGCTATCACTCAGGGCTGAGAATTTAATTCTTTAGTCATGAAGTCAAATACAAGAAAGAGGTGGAGTAAAGGTTCTTGTGCAATGACCATACAAAACTCAGAGAATGTGCAGTTGAGGGATTTCTCTAGCAGCTAAAGCACGTCTTTGGAAGAACAAGCTTCGCAATTTTTACTCAAAGTTGCAGGAATTTAACAATGAGTTCTTCAATCTTGGTTTTGAGGTTATTGTCTTTGATGTTGGCTGGAGGGAAGCAAGATTTGGAGAAGATCAGGTTTCAAGACTCAGCCTTGAGGACAAGGCTGATTTCGAAGACGGCGGTATTGTTATGGACCTGTTATTAGTGGGTTGTTATTAGTGGGCTGTTATTAGTGGGCCTAGATCCAAATAGCCCAAGATGTCTTAGAAGTGTCTAGATGGTGGGCCTAGATGTCTTGGAAGAATCGAGAAAGAAGGCAATAGATAAAGGCTCGTGAGGAAGTTATTTTGTTCATTCAGTTATTGCTCTTAATTTGTAACTAGCCTTTGCTAGGGAATACCAACATTTCTGCTAGGGTTTACAGAGCTTGCTCCGGGAAAATATTTATATTCCTTTTGCAATATAAATTGAGTTCTTAATTTGTGGTCGTAACAAATCGGATGAGACGTTTTGGAGCCAGGTTAAAAAAAAAAAATTCAACTATAGCATAATACTTTATGTAATGATAATCAAATATTGCTCAACTGTCCACGAATTGGCACAAGAAACACAAGATTAAGCATAATCGTTCAGCCTTTACAGCTCAAGGAACACAATGCCAGGACAACTTTAAAAGCTTAAATTATCCCTGAACTGATAGTTAAGGATACTAAAACATAAGCAACACCCCTCTTCACAGTTCGAGAATTGTTGTTTGTTATCTTACCTGTTGGCCTAGCCCTCGGACTGCTGTCATTTCTACAGCAACAGTAAATACCAGGCAGTGACTGTCCACCAGATCTGACATCACCTGCAACAACATAGATTTATATTCAGAGATGTAATGCAAAAGTCTTCAAATTATTGAATAGGGTATCTTCATTTATACATACGATTAAGCATACCTTTTTCTACAGAATTGTCGATCAAGCAAGGTAAGGAAGCAGCAGTATCATAATGCCTGAGTGAAGCTGAAGTATCTGGCCTACTTACAGATCCAGTATCAGGTACAAGAGGGGATGCTTGGAGAGATGACATAGGTCGCAAAACACCCACAGCTGAGCTTACAATACGTGGCGGAGTTTATACTAGTTTCAAACCTGGTTACTTCCAACAGGAATAGAGAAAAGCAATCCACTATTACCAATTTTTGAAGCTTTCTGTGGATAGGGATGAGCAGCTTTCCTTTTTGGCCGAGGTGGAGGTAAATGTTCCTTGATGCCACTCTTTTGAACTTTCAGAAAATACTTCTGTGCATGACTACGAATCTACAAAAATATGACTTATCTTATATCATGTCACCAAAAAAAAAAAAAAATTCTTCACTCACAGATTGAGAAGTGGAAAGATGTCAAAAAACCAATATCAACAGAAACGTTACTTTCTTGTATCCCAGTAATTTTGATGTAGGTCCTAATCTAAGGCATATTTCTCTATGATGTAGGTCCTAATCTAAGGCATATTTCTCTATGATGTAGGTCCTAATCTAAGGCATATTTCTCTAACGCTTCCAACATGTCCCTCGCTAAGTAAATGCTCCTCTGATGCGGAGTCTAAAATTCTGTACCAACTCCTTATATGCATAATTTTATACATGTCAAAAACACATAATCCAGCTGCACATCATGATAATACAAAAGAATCCATGGTTCAGAAACCAGGTCATTAAGTAGATTGAGTCTAGCTGGTATTTCAGAAGTTCTCATCCTCAGTACCTATCCGTTGAAAGAAAATGCACCCTTAGAATATGTACATGTCATGCTTAGGAGTTAATTCATCAAAGAATAAAAGTAGCAGTTATTCAAACAGGCATGACAGGCTAATTACCAATTAAACAATTGTAAGAATTTGGAAGGTACCTGAATGACATTCTTTGATCCAATGAATGCTTCAATCTTCTTCCAATCACGATCAAAGCTGTATTTATGAAAAACGGCTCAAATCTTTAGTAAATCAAACCAATAGCAAATATAAAGTAGCAATACAGAGTGAGCAATGTAAAATTATGGTTTGGTTCATCAAAGAGTAAGCCGACACATCTTGGTGCAAGATTAGCAGATCAGTAGCCACATAACAATTTTGAACACACATGAAATTTGAAAAACAATGTATTACCTCTGCACTCACTCGCATCCTTGTTGGTTAACTTATACATATATTATAGTAAACCGATCAAAACATATTATGACACACGAACCTTCCCGGAACAAGAAATAAATTACTTCCAAATCTAAAAGCATGCGTCTCACACTGCTTTTTTGCATTTAATGGTGCAAATAAGAGAAACAAACAGCTACAGATAACCGCTCTGTTTACTGCCTGAGACAAAAAGCAGAAAGCAAAGGGAATTTCGCCATACAGTACTTGCCTGATGAAAGTACTTCACACACAAAACTCAATTCATCAAACCTACCAAAATTACAACCACCTTAAAATTCCTTGGCACACTCTGAAAAACTGACATCGGTCAAATTCATCCGAACCAACACAAGGAACTGAAATCCAACATATTCAACACCACACAAACCCTAATCCACGTAAACCGCTCAAACACGAAGCAATAAAATGCGAAATTCAAAATTTCGTGCTCACAGCTGAATGGCTTCCATAAACTTGTCGTGCTCGGGTTCGGTCCAGCTCTCACGCGACTTGGAAATGGTGTACTGTTTTCGAACCTTCCTGCTGGGGTCTTCCTGAGATGTGGCGGTAGTGGAGGCCGCCGGAGATGGAAATGAGCCGAGGTTCGGCAAAGCCATGGCTGTAGCAGGAGGAGCTTGCAGTCGAGTCTGGGGGGTTCAGCGATTTAGGTTTTCAGCTTACTTGCTAAGCTGAGCAGGCTGTATTGTATTGTAACGTGAGGTGATTCTACGCTACACCGTACAAACTATCCCTCTTTTCTTTTATTCTTTTATTAATATGTTTGTGTGAACATCTCGCTAAATTACAAAAAAAATTACAAGCTTGGTTTACATGATTTTTTTTTCTAGTAATATGTTCACACAAACATCTTAACAAAAATTAAAAAAAAAATATGTTTCATCCGATATACCATAGTATCACCCTGTAATGTGTTGTGAGACGTTTATTCTCACTTTTCGGGTGAGCATACGCATATTATTTGGCCACGTGGCATGCAATTATGATAATAATAATAATGTATTTTTGACACTCCATATTTCTTAATATTTTTTTTGTGACGTGGAAACCCGCCGCCGCTATTTTTTGATGTGCTTTAGTTAACGCAATAGCCTGCAAATTACGCTAGTGTGATTTAGTTAGATAAATCATACTGGGCAAATCCTGTGTGACAGGCTAATCCAAAAAAGTGTTGGTAGGAATAATCGAACTCCTTATCTATCTCTGTTCAAGAGTCCACTTACTTCACCAACTTGAGCATCCTCTTGGGGATTCCTTAATATTTTTTATATGTTGGTTATACCGCCCATAAAAATGACAAAACCTTCAAATCCTAATTACTTTCCATTTTCCAATAATAAATTATATATGCCAATTGGCTCTAAAATTTATTTTAATAAAAAAATTTAATGTAAACATTTTTATTTATCAAACATAGCTCAGTTTTAATTTCAACTAATTGTTTTGTTTGCAAACACTAATTACGTACTTTGTTTCTAATTTATAAATTTAATTACATTTGCACCCAGTTAATAATCTCTTTTACGCTTGGACAAAAGAATTTCAAATCCATGGATTTTGATTTTATTTAATTGTTAATAATAAAAAGATCAAATTATAAATTTATAAACTACTTATTTACACATTAATTATATAAAAGTATAATGCATTTCAAATTACTCTATTGGATGGACTTGAAATCTATTCTAACTAACATGAAATATCATATAAACATGAAAAAAATAGATTTAAAATTTATGTTACTGCTTTTGTATACAACAAAAATACATTTAAATTATTTAAAATCCATTAAAATAATCCTGGATTCTGCTAGCCTTTGCAAATTACAAATTATTATACTGTAAATGAAAGCCCTCGAAAATTGAAACTCATCTTTGGCCACTTTCATCTTCTTCCTTCCACATTTCAGTCCAATTTTTCTCAAACTGTTCAAGCCCCAAGATCGAGCCTTCTTCATCTGGATCCAGACTCGTTGAAAGACTGCCAAAAGCTATCCCAACTGCCGAAGCTCCAAAGGTAATCAGAGTCGTCAAATACGGCAGCCAAATCGGTACATCCCACAATTTTTGTTGTTTTATTATGCTGAAAGCTTGCAGCAAAGAGAAACCCGTTAACAGTGGCACGCCGACGTACGTCAAGATTCTTGAAATCATTCTCTTCCACACTATTTCAGGTATTTTTTCATCAACTTCTTCATAATATCTGCTGCTTTCATCGTTTCTATTTGTGTTACCTTTTCTTGAGGGGCTCTCTTTTTTCTTGGGCTGTCTTGTGTCTGGGGCTGACTGCCCGGTGAATCCCTTTGCTCCGCCGTGCACCCTCCATGTTCTTGGTTGTGGGAATGGCAACCCACGGCGGTTGTGATGGAGATTTGGGTTGCTTTGCGTCCATGGAAATGGTTTTGTTGTGTGGGAGAGTGTGATTTGTTGGAGAATGGTGAGAGTTTTCATAGCTTTTTCTCCAGCTTGTTATATGTTAAATGTTTTTGAGAGAAATGTATCTGTGTACAAGTTGTCATTATTGATACCTTCATATCTTATCCAGGTAGATGAATGGTTCTGTTTTATGCTGAAAAAACTTCTCATTTATGAGTTGATTGGAATTTTGCTAAAGGTATTTTTTGCCCCCACAATTCTTGTCTTTATATAATAAAAGAAGATAACATACATTTGCCTACCGTGTCAAACCAGACATCTTCAACTTTTGGGAAACCAAATTCTATGCCACTGGGTGCTGTTTACGTCTATCTACTTTTGCAAAGATTGAATCTTGAAGACATTGCGATCTGAGGGATCATCTAGCCGCACAAACTATGCAATCTCTCACCTTCAAATGAAAATATTTCGAATTTCGTGTGTATTTTACCAGTTTTTTGAATTTCTAGTTTAGTGAAAGTTTTTTATGCATCTATCTGTGTCAAAGTGCTGTATATCTTACCTGTTAGTCTAGCATAACGGTGATTCGTTTTGTCTACAAAGTCAAAACTCAGCAGGTAGTGTTGACACAGATTTGTGGCTACAGAATGTTTGCTAAGTTAAATAAACACCACAAAATTACAACCAAGATTTTCGCTTTTAAATTTTTTGCTTCAAAATATCACAGGAAATAATCCGACAATTGGCAAAGGTTGCTGTAAATAGCATAATCTGGGGAATTATCAACCGCCGGGCTTTCTCAGCTTCTCATATGATTTCCTCGAAACCTGTTTTAAACATCAGAATGGGAAGCAATTACTCTAATGAAGTTTTACCATCCTTTGCGTATCAAGAAATAATGTATAGTTAACATACCTAGATTTGTGGTTAGTCTGGTAAGAATACATATGTATTTTGCACTTTAAATACTTAGGAATTATGTTGGAAATCACTGAATATACTGATGTAATTGAATTTACATTATACTTAATTTGATGTAATTTTCTTGTGATTTAGTATTAGGATAATAGACTTTCTATTGTCCATTTCTTGATTTCGTGTAAATATTGTTTATCTGACCTGATAGGTGGATGGCGATCCGCATCGAGGGCGAGCACTCCCATTTGTAGAACTTTCCACAGAGTTTCCTGATGATGGAGAAAGACTTGGTCGAGTAACAGGTGATTGAATATATGGAGAGATCGGCGAACGTGTGGTAGCCGTTTGATGATACGAGAGTGGCGAACGTGTGGTAGTCGTTTGATTATATGAAAGTGGCGTCTGATGGCTAGAAGAATAGGGAGATCCAGTTGGGCTTCGCCAATTCAGGTGAGAAGGTGATGCCACTCCCGGAGACTTGGATCCAAATTTAACTGGAGTTAATATATTAATCTTTATCCTGTGGAACACACAAAGAGGTAACTCTTTGATTAACCAAGTTTAATGATGTTGTGTATAAAATATTGATGTTTAAACATCAAACTGTATCATTATTAAAGTGGTGTGTATTTTAGGTAGTGAAACAAACACATGAAGAGATTAAATACTTGATTGATAAAGAATTTATTGGTTCATTAGTAAATAGATTATTCTTTAAAAAAATGGAGAAAAAAACAAAGTAGATTTAAAAAATAAATAAAATCGAAACAGTAGAATATTTTCGGAAACAAAAAGAGCCAACGGAAATATACTAAAAGTGGTTATTCTAAAGGATTTTTCATATGTACATAGTATAGATTGATCGTGGTACATTTGATCAAAGAGGTTAAAGGTTGAGTAGAACTTACTTGTTATGAACGTCAACATATTCATCGGTTTCGTCCAATATTGGCCCCTTGAGAAGCACACAAGCACATAGAAATTAATAGGAGCTTTAGATCTGATTGAGGCCGAAAATTAAAGCATCTACTTGGAAAATTTTAATGTGATCTTAGTTTACCTGTAGTAGTTCTTCCAGAACATCTTCCATCGTAATGATACCAAGAACTTCTTCATATGTACTAGGGGAAGAACGTAAGCTTTCAACATTAATGATTATGTCTTCTACGTTGGAGTTGATGTTCGGTTTCAACTCTACAGATTTTGGGGGCATACTTTCTGCAACATCCTTGAGATGACTGGCATTCTTTACAACAACACCCATATGGCTCTGCCCTTTCTGAAATTGGTTCAATATGTCATACAATGGTAGACTTTCATTGAATCTGTCATACTCCAAAAACCAGAGGAGTCAGTTGCATTTTGATATAATATGGTGAAAATCTTTAAGTCGGTTTAGTATGTAAAAGATTAATGGAGGGAATAAACATAAAATACTGGAATGATGTACCTAGGTATTCTCCTTATGGTAAGATTTCTGACTGGAAAATCGTCTTCTGGGCGACATTTGATCAAATTCTTGACCTATTGTTATTTCAAGAACAATGGAAAAACCATCTTTAGGTCCTAACAAATCAAGATTTTCTTTCACTATAGTCAGGAAAAAGAATATAATGAACTTTCCCACCATTTTCAAATGAATGCTAAGAAGAGTTTGTTGATCAACTTCTAGTGAGCCTATTTGATGTTGATTACGATAAATTATAAAATTATTGTTTGGAAAAGTGTCTTTTCCAAGGTAATGAATAATGATCATGTATTTCTGGGTTCAACTTAAGACTGATTGGTTTTGCTTACCAGCACGAGGCCAACGATGTTTGTTGGAGAACCCAAGTATATCGGTATACGACTGTGGCCTCTGCGTATGACCAGATCTATAGTATCGCTGAGGACAGATATATTAGCGAAAATACAAGAATGTTGTAACTTTGAATGGAAAAAAGGGCAGAGAGCTTGCTGCATACTTGTTGAGTTTAGCATTAAGATCGATTGAAAAAACTTTAGACAAAGGTGTCATTGCATCTCTAGCAGTTTTCTCAGTTAAATCCAAAGCTCCAGAAATGATGGTTGTTTCATCATGGGTCAATTCTCCACCTTTTCCAGCCTGACATCACAAATTCATTACATTCTAAAAATGGCTATAGGAACTAATATTATTTGGTGAAAATTTTCTGTGGGTTTATACATAATTTTACCATCTTGGGGAAAGATGGCCCAACATACCCGTTTTTGTCAAATATAAGGCTTGAATTGCTGAAAATATTAATATTCTTTGCTCGAATTTGGTTCATTTTTCAAATGAAGGCTCGAATTTGAAATATTCCAACATGTTTGTCAGCTATTTGGACTCTTTCTCAAAAATAAAGATATGACATACTCGAAATATATTTATTTAATATATAATTATATTGTATTAAAAATATTAAAGCTCACAAGTCTTCTCGCGAACTATCAAACAAAATATTAAGTTCAAGCTTGTGTGATTGATTGTGTATATAGTGTTTGTACGGGATGTGTAGTGTAAAAACTTTGAGTTGTAATCATCGTCGTCTATAAACTTGGTAAACATAAATTCAATCGTTTCTTCAAAACATAATCTTTTGCGCACGCAATTCCTTGGTACAATAGTATGTGATCTATATATGGGAATCATGTGTTGGTTCTATTATTTCATTTTCAATTGTTTATCACATATGTCCTTGGGAGAAAGTGGTCTGAAGACGTACGTCTGTAAACATAATCATCTATAATATTAGAATCAGTGAATATATACAAACCTCATTTCCATGCATGTCCACCAAGGTTTTCAACTCAGCACGCCTCAGTAAAGCAGAATGTCTCGTCCCAAGCAGCAAATCCAGAAGCTTGCTGATGGGGTACGATAAAGGGAAAAATATTATCACCAGCAATCTCACTAGTACCGATAATCTTGCCCCAATACTCAGACCATATCGAGAGCAAACGGATTGAGGTATAATCTGCGCGAAAGAGGAAGAACAACACGTACGATCCGTGAATAAATCTGTAACATACAAATATGCAATGATGTATGAATAAATGTACCTCTCCGAATGCAAGTATGAGGGTGACTGAAATCAGTATGGCTCCCCAGGCAGGAAGAAGAGCATCAAGAAAAATTGGAAGGGCCTTCAATTATACATATCGCACGAAAAAAAAAAATAAGTACATATGTTTTAAAAAAAAACGGTTCAAAGTTTTAATGTGTAATGCAGTTACCTCCATTGCCAGGGAATTTGATATAAGTAGTGTGCAAAGTAGCAAGTGCTGATTCTTCACCATAGGATAAATCTTTTCTGCATATACACAAACGAGACAAAGATTTCAATAGAGCCATATGTAATAATAGTTAGAAAATTAACCTACGCGCACTTTTTTTAACAACTCACATATTATATGCATGGAATTCAATCTTTGTATAAATAGTCGTGAGCCTGGTCGATCGTGTTCACTGATATAGAACGTAAATATAAAATATTTCTTGACGTATAAAAAAGAACTCACCGGCATTCTTTCTGTCCTCCGGCCGACCGGCCTTGATGAGGACTTCGAGATCAACAAGGCTGAGAGACATGAGTCCCAGAGTTAGCCCAGACATGAGGCCGGCAAAGCAAACTAGGGACACAGATATCACCAAATATACCCAAAACATGGTTTCACAACATGGGACATCATTTGCTGCCATTTTTCCAATTACTATTGGCCAATGCAAGAAGTTAGTAGTAGATATTCGAAGTGTTTGAGTTTATGAGAAATTTTAAGATTGGTCGGATGCGCCTTTTTTTTTGGTTAGGGACAATTGACAAATGCAAGGTTTGTGTTCTAATGGAATGACTTTTATATGTAGAAGAAAAGTGGGTCCAGATCTTATATTTCATTTTTCAAATGATGATTCAATCTATTATTATGCTTATATAATCAGCAAGCTGGGAAGATGATACATGCACACATTGAGTTACACGTTTGGTCAAACATTGCACTTGAAATCACAAAATCATCTCTCGACTTTTTTTGAAAAAACTCTTTCAAAAAAAATTTAAGGATAGTTATATAATTTCAAGTACAATGTGTAACACAACGTGTAACCCTTCGTGTACATGTAATATCGCTCATATAACTATACTAATCTAGCGTATAATTAGTTTTAGCCTAAGTTCTAATATCTGATATTTTACAAAATAATTACACACTAAATAACCAAATAATGTTATTTAACTAATAATAAACAATCCTCTGAAAAATCACCCCCCAAAAGTTTTAGTTTAATATCACTTCTCAATAATTTATATATAATCGATTTCACTTCAAAAAAAATATAATAAAAACTACTATTAAAAACAATCTCGCGCGATAATTTATATTTAATTGATTTAACTTCAAAAGATATAATAAAAACTAGGGAAAATTATAATTTTGGTTATGTATGTTTGTCGCTTTGCAGTTTCGATCTTCTATGTATTTAAATTTCAGTTTTAGTTCTTTATGTTTCGATTTTGGCAATTTTAGTCTTTTTTGCTCGAAAATTCTTACGTGACACTATACACGCCAACTCCACATCAGCACTGCATTGGTGTCACATCAGCACCACATCGAAAAAAACTAAAATTTTCCAAAAAAAAAAAAGATAGCGGACTAAAACTAAAATCTGAAAAGTTGAAAACATAAAAGATCGAAATCGCAAAGTGACAAACATACAAGATCACAACTTTGAGTAAGATGGTTGCAAGTACAAGATGTAAAATAAAAAAACATACAAGACCACAAAAATAATTTTCCTTAAAAACTACTATTAGAGGGGGAAAGGGGTAAAAAGATCGTGCGATTATACATGGATTAGTGATACTATAAAAAAATGTCAATTTGATATATAGTGGGATTTAAGATATGCATTATTATTAAGGTGCGTGAAATAATAGAATTTAAAACATCATTTATCTATCATATACTTAAAAAGTAAAGAAATTGATGCTTGATAGTAACGAGAAAAGCCAAGAGTAGTTAAAATCTTTAGTAAATTAAAGCTGATAAAGAATTAAAGATGACATGTAAAAATCTCTAATTTAATTCAAGTTGATGGGTTTCAATTGGATATCCACAAATATTATACCCATTAATCAATTAACCATTATACATATTATACATCACTCGTCGTACATTCCCATGACATACAATATATATATATATATAAGTAACACTCCTGTGAGACGATCTCATCCGAGAGACGGGTCAATCTTAATCATATTTATAATAATAAGTAATATTTTTGGCATAAAATGTAATACTTTTTAATGAATAACTCATATAAGAGATCCGTCTTAAAAAAAATGACCCTTGAAACCGTCTCATAGGAGTTTTTGTCTATATATATATATATATATATATATATATATATATATATATATATATATATATATATATATATAGTAGATTTTATATGACACGGTCTCACGTATTATATATCTGTTAAACGGATCAACTCGATATATACATGTAACGAGAATTAATATTTTATATAAAAAATAATATTTGTCTTGAATTGAATCGGAACGAAAATTATATTATTCCATGAACCTATCTCACTTCTCACGTAAGATTTTTATGCTATTCAATAGCTCGATCAAGGGAATTAATTCCCTTTTTGAAATTGAAATAACTACACGAAATTAATAGTTCCACGTAATTTTCTGCCAACCAATTTGTCGATTCAAATAGTATGAGAAAATTACGAAAGAAATTGGGCGTCCAATGGAGCAGTTGAGTATCAATCACCACTTTCCGTCCAAAAAAACATCTTAAATTTTCCGTAGTTTCCACATTTAATTAATTTTGAACGACGTGAAAATCATATTCAAAGAACTGAAACTTGTATCTAAACCAAAAATTCTAAATATGAATGATTCCCTCAATGTAAATGATTCTTTTACGAATGTTCAATAAACATCTATACAATCTATACATATGTACAATATAATAATGCATTAATCTCTTAAAATAACTATCTTGGTCAAATTAATAGATGGACAAAAATGTCTCTTACTACTTATAACTACTATCTTTCAATTTTATTTTTTAATATAAAAATAAAAAAAAATATTCATTATTTTTAGATGTAATATAACCTATTTATGCACGCGAATTTTTACGTGCGTGGATTACCAGTATAAAATATTCTTAAACCATTCATAATAGAAACTTTGGAATCAGTTAAAAAGATTAAAAATCGAACATGTCACAAATTCTACCAAATATTTAGACGTTTTTTTTAAAAAAAATAGAAATAAATTTTGTTTTTTTAGTTTTGAAAAAGGAACAAGAAATTTGTAGAAAGGAGTGCATGTTCTTGAAATCATATATTTCAAATCTATTACGTAATCAAATTATTTGATCTGTTTGGATAGACAAAAATCAATTAGATTCAAATCGGCTCCATATGAGATTATGAACTTTAAAGAGTAATATATGTTTTAAATACCCTCAAAAACATATATTTCAAATCTATTACGTAATCAAATTATTTGATCTGTTTGGATAGACAAAAATGAATTAGATTCAAATCGGCTCCATATATATATATATATATATATATATATATATATATATTCAAATACACCTAAGATAGATGTAATTTGAAATGCATCATCATTTGAAATGTATCCCTCAAATCAAATCTAACGATCCAAACATTAGGTTGCATGATGAAGATTTCAAATTCATAATAACAAATTCATTTGTTTGTTTGATAAGATTTAGTTGACAAATGATTTTACATTTTTTTTTTAATACAAGTACGTTGAATATCAAATTACATCAAATGGTGACATTAAAAAAGAAAATTGCCCGCACAATCGACGAATCTTGAAAGACGTGCTTGTAATATAAAGTTATTTCAAATTTTCTTCTCGAACACAAATCTATACATCCAAACGCAAGAAAAATACGTGTCAAAAGGCGTGTCTGGTATCCTTTAAATAAGAAAAGACGCTCACAGGGGCATAGGCGAGTTGGTAAGGCCTGAGGTGATGTGGGAAGAAATTTTCCAGTGTTGCGGGTTCGATCCTCGTGTGGAGCATATTCCCTGCTGAAATATTATGGGGGGTATGCTCTGGGGATTAGGTCATGTGCCCCTTCCCTCAGGTCCCTGCCGCTCGTGCACATCCCTCGATTTACCCTCCGCATGAGCCAATGAGCCTCTGACTCATGTGGAATGGGGTCCCCTTCGGGGTCAACTTTTTTTTTTTTTTTTTTTTAAGAAAAGACAAAAACATTTCAGGTCATGTTGGAAATATTGAACAAATTAAACGGCGATGTGCTATTTGATGATGACTAGAAAAAGTCATCATGCCACATTTCTAGTGCTAATTGGTTACCAAAAAAATAAATATTATTATTACTAAAGGATAGCCTCCATTAGCATTAATCCAAACACAAGTCGATTATTAAAAATAATTAATTTTTAAAACAGAATTGTATTACATCATAAAATTAGGTATACGTACAAACACGAAAGCATGAGATTTTGTGGTCCTTGCTCTATGCTTTATATAGAAGTGCCGCATTTTCTACATATGAAAACTTACTAAAGTGGGGAATTTAAGGTTTTGATACAGAAGCCGGATGCTTAAAAAAGTGCTTAAAATAAGTTCAATTTTTTTAAGTGTTTTTTATTTAAAAAAACAGAAGTTATTTTGGTGTTTGGATAAATGTTGAAAAATGTACTTTTATTTAAAAATTTAAATATAGTTAGAAGCAAAAGCCCAAAAAACTAAAAATTCTAACTTTTAAAAAACATTTTTTAATTTTTTTTTAAATGATTTTTCTAATCAAACGCAGCACTTTTAAGAAAAGTGCTTTTATTTTTTAAAAAAATTGCTTTTGACATCCAGTTTCTCTAACCAAACGGACTCTTAATTTCCCACGTACGTTAATATATATATATATATATATATATATATATATATATATATATATATATATATATATAATTGCAAATAACACATAAATAGTATATTTTGAAATAAAATAATCGAAAACTGTATCAAAAATATGGAAGTAATATAACTTATTTACCATGTGAAGATAAAAATTATTGAGCTCGCTTGCTCAGTTTGGATTTATGAATACACCCGATCACATCTGATCATAAAACGTTCAAAATTATGTGCAAGGGAAAACCATGATGAATGGAGTCGAAATTCAAATTCAAATTCAAATTCAAATATCATATTTTATGCAAATAAAGTACACATTTCTCCCAAATATACATTTTAAAATTATTCAGTACACATTGTTACAATATGGAAAGAAGATGCAGTACAATAGTCCGACAAGAGATCTGGAATGTCAAAATTTCTTGCAACGAGGACTAGAATAGCGGGAAATGAAAGATTTTCTACATAGCTTTCTACTGTTTTTATCGACTACGTACGTACATGGGACAACATAACAAAAAATACAGATATCAGCAGCATCTAACTTGAACCTAAGATTCAGTCTGCTGAGCTTCTTTTCGTGGGTGAATTTTGTGAGCTCTCGGAAACAGCATGTCATTCAGATGCCTTTCGGCACTGTACTCCGATGAGGCCTGTGTAGAAGTACATACAAGGGAAAGATTTGAGAGGTACAGCAATCCTTTTGAAGGATGGCAAATTTATGAGCAAACCAAACAGCATTCAATTGAGCATTAAGAGAAGTAAAGAGTTGAATCAGGATCCACCGAGTACAACAAGAAATTCAATATTTTACCAATGCTGAAGATAAAGCATTCAATTGAGCATTAAGCCAAATCTCATAAGTTAATTGATGTGGGATGGATTTTCACAACGAGACATGAGCAACTGAAACAAGCTTTTTAAGCCGGACAGTTTGAAAGTAAGGGAAAGAAAAGCAACTGATGTTGAGATGATTTTCTATTGTAGAAAAGTCCAGCGAGGCAATTATGAACACCACAAAAGTAAGGGAAAGAAAAGCATACACACCCGTTTTTTGAAAGGAAAACGCAGTGTTTGAAGTTGTGTTCCCGAGCAAACCCGCAAGTCAAAACCAAGGCTGTCTACTCCAATAAGAGCACACTCCTGTCATTGTTTCAAGTTGTAAAAAATTAGTGCAAAAACCAAGCAACTGCATTTTAAAGTTTTCTGTTGGCTCACTAGATGGTATTTTTACTCCCTAGTTCAGTGACAATGCATGGCTAGAGTGGATAATTCATCATACAAGTAGATGGATTCAGCCAAGTGGAAAAAATTTCATAAATAAATTATAACTTTAATGCTTCTGGGTGGGAAAGAAATTATATCTAGGACGACTTGTTCATGGGCATGGAAAATGTGTTGGGGAATGGTGATGTTTTTGGTCCTTCCACTTTCTTCATGCCATAAATTTCTACTACATGTGGGTGTGATAGAAACTTAAGTTCAATTTTTTTTCCCAATACAAGATCCAGGCGCACAATAACTAACGATTTGAAATTGTGGTCCGTTGTTCAGAGTGTTACCTCAACTTGAATCCCTTTACATCTCCAACAAAGAGATTTTAGAGCTTGCGTGGTCTTTTCTCCACCAGCTTTGAGGCGTGATATTATTTTTGCAGCTGAATGTGCAATAGCATCAGGTCGAGCCCTCTTATAATCTTCTATTTCAACAAAATTCTGCATGAATAATTAAATCACACTTTTCCTTCCCAATACCAAATAACATGCCGTGGATAATATACCTATCCAGTCATCTTATTCCAAGTTGTTAGTTTGACACCAAAAAAATATCAGAATAGTTTGACACCGAAAAAATATCAGAATAGAGTCTGAAGAAACAGGATCAAATATGTCATTAGCAGACAATTAACCAGATTGAACAAGAGTGTGAGACAGATAATGCATTGACAACTTTGTCTCTCTTTTCTACTCCACTTATGATAACTCCGCCTTACTCCCCATTTTCCATATGCGATTGGTACAAAATTGCACTGTTTAACACTGCAGTAACATCAATCATTTGAGAGAATAGGGATGTCCAGCATAAGTTTTCGTTCATTTCATCAATATGAAAAAGCACTATCATGACAAACTATCGGATTTTTTTGTCTAGTAATTTACAGCATAAGACAGAGCCTATGCCTCTTGTTCATGTAGGACCTGGTACTATGTTAGCATCCAGAAACTGCCTCTTCGTTATGTGGATGAAGATATTTTGAAATGGCCATCAACATAAATACAAATATAAAAGGCGGAGAAAAAAAGAGTAAAATTTGACAGTTCTCTAGTGTTACATCCTGAAAACTAATAAACTTTAACAAATACAAAAAACAATTCTAACACAACAAGAAACAAAATATACTGCTGAGATTCACAAGGAAAGCTATAGATTTACCTCACGCCCATGCGCTGACACTAACTGAATTTTAATCATCTCTACTTTGTAAAATGAAAATCCACTTCCAAGGTTTTCTTCCTTCTCCAATTCCTCTGCCCAACTTGGATCATCTTGTGATTGTTCTTTTCCACATCTGTGGCCATTGATCTTCACAGTGCCTTCTTCCTGTTGTTCTTCGTCAACGTTGCTTGAATCATTATCACTGCATTCAGGATCTGTTACATTCTTTTGGATGACGGAATGTTCTTCGATGAATGCAGGTCTCAGGAGGCCTTGTATAGCAAGGCCAGAAGAAGGCTGTTCCATAAAATCTAAAGGATCATCTGAAACAACCTGTGCAATAAAAATACCCATAAAAACGGTGCATGGTTTATACAATAAAATCATACGAGCATGAAAGACAATATAAACTCCGTAATTTAATATTCGACTGCTTAATGATCTCTGTCAAATAAGTCTTTCTTGCTCCCAACTTGAGCTAAATGGACAGAATGATAATTTTGATAAATTAATAAGATGGTAGATTTTCTTAAGGCACTCTATGCTACTGTTTATATCACAAATAAATAGATTAATAAAATTAAAAAAAAAAGAATTAAATATCATATCATATTTTCTTAAAATATGAGTCTATTGCTACTTGTTCTATGTTTAAGTTAAATTTAAACGAATCTCTTCTCTTTTTTTTCTTGTTGTATCCAGAAACTTTATAGTCGATCCCTCAATTTGTTACGAAAAATTATTGTGCTGTTGGAAGCTTCAATTGTTTCCTTGCATGTCACAAACATCAGTATTACAATGTTATCCGGTTATCCCCATCTTCATCATCAGTAGGTTTATCCATGATATTGGCACGATCTTTTGTTGACATCATATTGGCAATTCAAGCAGTTTGCATTAACATTCTGAAAGCAACATGGATTTGTACACTTTCAGATAATCCAGGGTAAGCTTTTCTGGGCCATCCTCATTACAACATACAACATTAGCTTTCCTTTTACATTCATAAGATCTTTACATCAAAGAAACCATTGATAAACAATGTTCTCTATCTCTAAATATTTTGGTGGTACAAGTCGATTGGCATGACCACTTTTCTCTAATACCGCCGAAGAGCCTCTGATGATCGCTTGAGTGTATTGAAATTATGCCTTGACCAAATTTCAGATTAAATTTCTTTTAATCCAATTGCTATAATCCTGTTTGAGTGCTACAAGGATGCTCTTTATTATACTCATGGTAATGCTTCACATATCTCATTGGTCATAGCTAATGTTTGAAAGACTTTTAGTTGGGAAGCCAGTATACAGATAAATACTAGAAATTCTTGCATTGTTATATAGAAATTATTTTTGATATAGATGAAATCAAACTAATGAATATCGTCTAACTACAATGAACTAAATCAAGAACACAAATAAATAGACATTTAATGTTTATTATGTTATACAATCTTTATTATGAATGTCATTTGGAAAAAATATTTTTCTATGATTCATTTTGGTTTGATTAAAATATGCTGAAATTGATCTCATGGATGTTGGTGACTATGGCATATTCTTCTATGTATCAAAACATATCCGATAATATAATATATGCCTATTTATATATAGGTTTGTTCATTATTATTATTTTTAAAATCCAACATTTTAGTAGTGTAGTTCGTATTTAGTCAACTATGTTATTAAATTAAATTTGAGTTCTTAGTTAATTAAATATTCACACTTTATTGAATTTTATCATACATTATTAATTTATCAATTAGTTAATACTTCTTTCAATTACTAGAATTTCAAAGGACTCAACAAAATATAGAGGTTGTATCCTAGTTTCTTTCGATAAAAGTAGACAATTTCTAGTAAGGATTCAAGTTTTTCTTACTTATTTTTATCATCAATGCCCACAAAATTTATAGAAAGAGTTACCTCTGTTAACTTTTTGGCAAAAAACATGGGATGAGAAGATCGCATCGTCTCCAATTTTGCCCAGTCTCCCAGTGATCCATCGGATTCCTCATCTTCATCCTCCTCATCATCAAGAATGGCAACCCAATCCTGCAGATGAATGCAATAAGGTTTACATAATGCGGAGCTACAACCTAGACGCTAAAAGACAAAATAATTGATAGTAGAGTGCACACCTCACTATCTTCATCTTCAGCATCGTCATTATCATCATCATCTTCATCATCTTCATCACCGTCATCATAATCGCTACCTTCACCATCCAACTCATCAACACCGAATTCAATATCAGAATGACCTAGTGCTTCCAACTCACTAATCATTTCTGCGGTATCTAGTCCAACAATGACTTGCTGCATTGTGTGAAATTCAAGTAAGCATCTAAAAAAATTGATTGAATTAGAAGATCCTGAATGCCTGACAATGCATTTAAACATTGGGACAGGGGTATAAATTGAAGCAAATTGGCAACCACTAGTGTCCCGGCTCTACTTACGGTACACTCTTTCACTAGTCGCTTCTCAAGTACAGAGTTCATGCTGTTGACTCAATCTCTCAAGGCTTTAAGCAATTTTTTAGATGCAGATCAAATCATCAATGGTTTCCAAAAGGGGGCACAATCAAGATCGGCAAATAGAAATAACAGATGTGTAAAGTCTTTATAGCACTACTCCAGGTACTATGCAGTCGTAAAGGACCATAGGTGAATTTTATAGGACGATATCAGTCCTCTTTTTCAGTCAAAATCATGTGTATTGAGTTTAAAAGATCTGAACTTACCACGATGATTTCTTCAGAAGTAAGAGTTTGCAAGATGTCTTCATCGTTTTTCACTTGAAAGTATATATCTGATCATAAGCAAAATCGCAACTTTAGCAATGACAACACTTTTTTGTTTTTAAAATAAAAAAATAAAAAATCAGCCACTTCTCATCAACAACCAAAGTGTGCCACATACAAACAAGAAATAGTTGCATCTTACTTCCATGTTCATCAGTTACATAAGGCAGATCTGGCCAAAAAATGTTCTCGTGAACTTCTTCATTCACCAAACCAGAAAACATCAGGGTTGCCTTGCTATTCACCTAAAACAAAATCTTTACACAAAATCAACAACATAGATTTTCGCTCAAAACCAAATATTTTCATAAAATTAGCAATACAACACCAATTAAATTCCTTGAGACAAAACTTGAAATCCATACTACTGTTTCTGTTTATACCTCAATTATGGTCCGACTTGCTTCAGCGGGAGTGGGACAAGCTTCCCCGTCCTCCAATAATTCAGAGTCCGAAATGTCTTCGAACGGATGATACCTCTGAGGCTTCACATTCTGTTTCACCGGTCCCGAACCCGAGCCCGGCTGCTCTTTTGCAGTCGCTCTTATTCTATTCCGATTACCATCCTTCACCCAGCCCCCACACCTTCTTCCAACACAGTTGTCCCTCAACTTCCAGCACTTACTCCTACTCACCAACCAAATTCAATAAAAAAAGCTCAGTTCATTGCCGCAAACTCCACATTTTATGAAGCATAAGCAAACGGCCAAAATACATCACAAAACAAGTAGAAAAATAAAGCAAAAGAGATACCGAGGGATAAAAACGTTAGCGGCGGGGAGTCGAACGGCGGCTGTGGTGTGAGGATCGATCACCAGCATATTCGATGACGGTGGAGAGGGAATTGAATCGAATGAAGTGGAAAAGCTAATTTTGCCAATGAAGTGGAAAAGCTAATTTTGCTTAGTGGAATATTCCATGCTTGTGCTCTGTGATTGAAATGTGTGGTGCTGTTTTGTGATCCGAATTACTTATTTGTTTTTGCCCTCCCCCCTTTTCTTATTTTCCCCTTGGTTCTTGCATTTGCATTTCTTCGGATATAATCAATTTTATAAAGGATAATGCACTTAGGTTACACGTTGAGTTATACATTGCATTTGAAATTACATGACGTGTAACCCTCAATGTACATATAACATTACCCTTTTATTAATTTTATTTTTTTTCCGCAGCGAATCAAGTTAACCTTTTGTAAACTAAGCTGCACAAATTCTATACGATAAGACTCGTCTAAAAAATGTTGCACCAAAATATGAAAGTTTCGCCCATAGTTGAAAAAGGTCACATGTATTTTTTTTACATGAGCCAACACATTGTATTATATGGGGGAAAAATAGCTTGTAACACTCGGATTAACAATTTAACACTTTACTTGTATTGCTTTTGCATCGTAGAATATGTCAGAGATGAATATATTATCAGAGATATCCATGAAAACATATTAGTTTGTATGTCAAAAATATTATTTTTTATTGTGAATATGGGTATGATTAACTCATCAGTCATCTCACAAATCACAGATAAAGATTTATGAGACCATCAAATTTGGTTTATTTTATGTTGCTTCGTATCTAAATCTACTTGTTTCGTCATTATTTGTAATGGTTCTTTGCTTTGGGGTTGTAATTTTTATATTCCATACATATTCGTTCCTAAATTTTTTAATTTTTTTTTAAAGTAAAATCTTTGGAATAATAATCGATATATTTATTAGCTAAAACTTATTTGTTTTTGTTCATTTTTATTGCAATAATATGAACTTTACCGAGACTAATGATATACCAACTTTTAAATCTCTACTCTATATAAATATATTAACTTATGTTAATCATATATTGTAACGACCCATTATATCAAGACGGGTCTTTTCAGCGTGTTTATGTCCTCACTCACACCCTGAGAAACTTTCCAGGAGGTCACCCATCCTAAAATTGCCCCAAGTCAAGCACGTTTAACTTTGGAGTTCTTATATGATGAGGTCACGAAAAGAAGATGCACCTTCTTGATATGAGCAGTACATATGCAATCTTTTAAGCCCTCATCAACTATGTAGTCTCATACCTATACAGTCTCAGAATCCCCACTAATTTCGGCACGGGATCGGTTTATTCATGTCTCCCTCTGCCTAGAAACCTACCAGGAGCCGCTCATTGTCCGTGCAACCTCTTGGCACCGGCGATCACTCCCTGCCTCCTCACCCCCGGGCGTCACATGAATGAAACGACCTATGACTTCTACTGATTTTTTTTAAAAAAAAAACTCTCTGATAATAAAATAATGAATATAAATATATATATGCTCATACATATATATGTCATAGTTAAAAATAACTTTACTTAATTTAAAATAAAAAATACACAAAAGATACAATAAAAGTACACGCATGCAATTAAATACTTCAAATTAATTACTAAATAATAATTTATAAGAATGCCATAATAAAATTCCTAAATAATATTTCTTTCACAAAAATTCATAAAAACTTAGAAAATAAATACTTAAACGTAAAATCCATGCATATACTAAAAATCTATAATAATAAAACATATGCGGAAATAAATGTTCTAGTCTCAACATAAAATTCATCTTAGAGCAATGGTCACGGGTTCTAGCCGCCTGGAAACTCATACGCCCTCGCCGCAGTCGGGAACACATTATCCTTATTGACATTTTGCTCACCTGCACCATTTAAATCTAGTGAGCCTAGAGGCTCAGCACGTTCTATCCTTACATAACAAAATGAAACCACACACAAGCACACATCATATAAAATATGTGAATAATAATTATACGTGCATGATCTTAAAATTATATGCATATAAACATGAAATAAAATAATTATACTGATTTATCATAATGTTAAACATATATCATCATACTTAATAAATCTCATAAAATAACTTATCATGATTTCTTAGTTCTCAACAGGTCGTATCTATGTCGGTGGCATCATACTAAGCGATTGATCAATTTAAAAACCAACGTACGCGGCGGTGGGGTTTTCACCTCTGTGCTGCCACTTCACCAGCCCTCTCAGCTGGATCCATAAGCTCATCATACTTATACATCATTAGGAAGGTTACCGGGCCCATGTATCCCGGCCTCCAACCACATCACTTTCCATCTTCACTTCAACTTCCATAAAAAAATATATTTTTTCTTAACATGCATTTAAACTTATCATAAAAATTCTTACATGATGCATGAACTTGAAAATTCTCACTTATTTCTTTATTTTCATGAAAATTTGCCCGTAAATATATATTTAATTTATTTTCTTAAAAATCATATTTATATAAAAAAATAAAATACATGCATATATTAAATATATATTTACGGTTCATTTATTTTTTCAAGGACTTGTTCGAGCTACTGACCTCTCTCTTAAACTTAAGCTCATAAAAATTCTAGACTGACTCAATAACTGACCTTAGGCCTATTAACTTATATTTTAGCTCAAATGTATTATTCAATCCCAATTAATCCTTAACCTTACCCAATAAATTTCTTAAGCCCATTAACCACTTAATATGCTCATTAAATCTTAACTTAAACTATTAATAAAAATAAATTAAAATACCCAAGTTCAACCAATATAACCCGAACCCAAACCCGGACTCATCTAACTTAACTCACAATATTTTAGACCCAACCCGGACTCAAGAACCCGAGCCCGGCCCCCAAAACACCAAAATTCAGAACTTAAGCTAGGCTGTCCCATGAGTCTATAACCAACGACCATCAGCCCTATATGGGCTTCGACCGCCTGAATCCGGCCACCACCGGCCAAAGCACCATCCAACCTACCTAGACCACATCCAGAGGGTTCCAACAAGACAAACCCTAGCCCATAACTCATCCTATAGACCCGAAACCAGTCCCTTCTTCCTCTACCTAAAATCTGCTCGCGCGCAGAACACCAACTCAAACTTCAGGCTGTTCGGCCGCCCATCTCCGGCCATTACCAGCCAGAAACCCACTTGGAGGACCTTTCTCAAGGTCTTGGGGTTCTAACACAACTGGAACCAGCCTCGAACTCGCACCATACAGCCTACACGATCAATTCTCCCAGAACTGCTCAACCTATGCGCCTGGTGCGTGTTTCTGTTCTTATTTCGTTTTTTCAGCCTATTCCTGGTTCATGAACCAATACAAGTCAATCTTAGGGACCCTAACTCAGACCCCTAACCATGGATCAGCATGCTGGAACGTGTCATAGCAGAAAAACGTGAGAAAATCTGATATTCAAGCCATAAACGTGGACTGCTCAAAAATTCATGCATGATCTTCAATCAAAACCACATACACATGCAAAATCAATCTTTTTATGTATGAATCAATGTAATATGACTCAAATGGTGTTCAAGAAGGGAATCGAAACGTGCCTTTGTGATTTATTCACTCGAATATACGTTACCGACGCGTAGATTGATCTCCGGGACGAACGGCAAGTCGAACTCGTGATTTTTCTTCAAAGTAATCGTGATGTGTGTGCTGTGAAGGGAGAGGGTCTGCTGGTTTTCTGAATGGAGGCGGCTGATTGTTTAGATGTGATGTAGGGGAAGGAATGAGGGAGATTTCTAGGTATATATTTGTGTGTATAATGGGTTGGGTTAATTAAATAATTAAAATAATTAGATACTTCTAAGCCCACAAAAATATATGATATAAATCTTTTAATTTTCGTAATAATAAATTAAGGGGATTTAGAAGCATTTTAAAAGCCCATAAAATGGCTCATTTTAGTGAAAAATTGGATTTTATATATATATATATATATATATATATATATATTAAAACTATTATTTTCTAAAATAAAATCTTAAAATACTAATTTATAATTCCTAAAAATTCTAGTCATAAATTTTTGGATGAAAACTTTTATTTCGTTCGTCCACGGTCACGTCTATGCTATCACAAAATAACCTTTATCAAATAAATTCGTAAATTCCATAATAGCGGGTTAAATGCTGTAATAACATTTAAAACATGCACATAAATCACATAATTCACATAATAAGTCATAAAATTAATTTAACACATTTTCACTTTATTTTAAAATTATTAAATCTCCTAATTATGTGTGTGAATTTACGTGACGAATTTTTGGGCGTTACATATATAAGGATAAATCCATTTTTTAAATCTTAAATATTAATGTATATTTGTTTGATGTTTTATAAATTAATTAATTAAAACCAGTTTAATTATATGTAGATGTAGACTCATTAATGATAAAACAATAGTTCCAATTTTTAAGGTACCGTTTGTTTAATAAAAAGGGTGAAATATGATGTGTATAACAAAATGATATATGATCGTAATTATTTGTGAAACACATCACCCATCTAGCATTGATTATGTCTCACGTTAAGATTATATATATTGAAATTATATATAGCAATGCCGAATACTAACTCCTTTAATATGAATTTAACTTATACACTCAATATTTTTTTTAAAAAAAACTATATATAAATCAACCTATCTTTGAGGCTCAAAAAACTATTATTATCAACCTGTCTTTGTGACATAATTTTATTATATGCGGATTTTCGTATAGATCATCAAATAAAAACTTGAAACTTCGATACAAAGATGCTTGTCCACGTGCTAAAGCGAACTTGAACCTAGTGGTGTCTATTGTGTTGGAAATTCAACCCCTCCTGGAGTTTGCAAGCTTCATTTCACCGCGTTATATGAAAATATTAGCAAATGGAGTGACACGCGTTACATACTAGCACGTAGTGCTATACTCGAACTTCCTAAAACCTTGAATTTCTTAATGAAAACATTTATTTATGGCTTATCAATTGTTTATTCAAGAATGTTCCGTCTTAGTTTATATCATGGATTTTTTTTATTAGAAGAGGTGAAATCATATTCTTCGTGTGCATATATAAATACACGCAAAAATAAATGAACATTAAAAATAATTTGAAGAGTGGGCCGTGGAGGGAGAGCCCGTCTTGTTAGTGATCCTTGGGCTCGCAACCTGTTGGACTTGACCACCAAATTTATCCGGGCTGGTTATGGATCAGGATCAATTGAATTGGGTCACACTTAACTTCTCCAAATTTCGTTTTTTTTTTATCCAATTGACACTGGTACATAGTTGATTTTCTTTTTTTTATTTTTTTTATTACGTGAGAACTCACGATCGTTAATTTTCGATGCATACAGAGTAAATCTTCGAACTAACATAATAATCTGCAAACTACGCTAGTCAGTTAAATCACACTGGACAAACTCTGTGCGACATGCTAGTCCAAGAAGTCTTTGCAGGGGAATCGCACTTTTGACATGTGCTCAAGCGCTCACCTACTCCACCAACTTGAACACCTTTCGGAGTCGAGTCGAGTTGATTTTATTTTTGATTTTTTTATTTGAAGAAGGTAGAGAGTTGAATTTAATACATAAGTTATTAAAGAAAATATGCTTTAATTATTGTGTTAAAACGGGAATGTATGGATAAGGTATTAGAATAGTCTAAACCATGATTATATATATAATGTATCGTAGTGTTCTGCATTTAATTTTAAAATTAATCATGTCCGTTAGATAAACTTAATACACGACAGCGTCAGACTAAAATTTGGAATTTGTTTTTTTTTTTAAAAAAAATTGATCGAATATAGAACAGATTGAAATTGTTTCATAATTATTTTAATTATACAGTTCGAACAGTAAATGACCTGCTATGGGCCTCCAGTCATTAACTAGGGCATTTTGAGAAGGGGTTATTATTTATACTAGCGTGCACACACGATGTGTGTTTATAAAATAATATTATATATTTATCAATATATGTCATATATAAAAAATATATTTTTATTTGTAATTAATTAGTTTAATTACAATTTTTTTTATAAATTAATGTAATAAATTCAGAATTTATGTATCTTATCTATAATTGTTAGTTGATAAAATTATATAAAATATGTACAAATATAATCAAAATTACATATTTATTTAGTATAAGTCAATTTTGGAAAAAAATTGGTGTCATTTCTAAGGTGTTCGACTATTACATATAATGAGCGTATATATATTTTTAATGAATTTGATTGACATTCAAATATGAGTAATATGATAGTTATAAAAATTATCGATGGATTAAAATATATAATTTGAAATGTCAAAAAATATAAAGGCAAATTTGGGAGAAAAAAGATCATGTTCACTTTAGTCTAATAGCTAGACAAATTATATATATATATATATATACCGTGCTCACCTAATTTGGGAGAAAAAAGATCATGTGATGAATTTTGCGTCTAATAGTTGAGTGACACCTCATGGTGGGCACATTAGGTGGGCACGGTGGGTGGGCAGGATAGCAAAACTCTATATATATATATATATATATAACTTTATCTGCTAATTAATAAATTATCAGTAGTACTTATACAGTAGCGAGTACCAACTAATTTCATAGTTCAAATAATAATTTTTTTTGAGTAATTAAGGGGAGGGTGTTGTCATTCTTGGGTCTCGAACTCGAGACTTCGTTTTATATTTGGGACCTTGGTGTACACATCAACCGCGTTCAAACAATAATTAGTACATCTAAGAAATGAAATCTTTATAATATATATAGTTTTGTTATATATGCTGTCCACCAATTATGCTCAACTATGTGTCCACCATGTACAAGTCAACTCACATATTGTACAGGCCAACTCATGATCCATGGTGGGTATGGAGGTGGGCATGGTTGATTGACATCATAACAAAACTCATATTATATATCTTTATATATATATATATATAAGAGAGAAGATGAAATGGTGCATGCATGTGCATGGATTCACGTGATAGGAAAAAGAAAGAAGAACCCGTGATCACTGATTCAGAAATATATAAACGACAACCAAATCTCTGCATTTTCGTTCATGCGAGTCAAGCCTGGGCCACAATCGACTAGGACAATTTAATATGGATATATATTTTAAAATAATTTATATTCTATGGTATATTTGTCAATATGTGTCTGAAATATAATTTCATATAAATATATTATTTTTTGTTCTGAATATATGTAAAGTTATTGTATCTCTTGTTTCCACTCTTATACACTATTCCGTATCTCCACTTGGTGACTAAAGAATTGCATTTGCCCCCACAATAAGGTATAGTACTCTAGTTGATGGAGACCGGCCCATTATGTATAAGGTTTACATAATTTCGCAGAAAACGACTATTTTCCATTACCTTGAATTTGTTTTCGCATATTTATATCAGTACTTCGTATTTGTCGGGATAAGGACCCGTGACTAGCACATATTTTCATTTTATATTTTACATGCTTTATATATGGACTTGATAATACTCTCTCTTCAAAAAAGTTTCGGTAGAGTGGAGCTTCAATCTATGATTTTACCATTATATCAAAGTCATGTTCATCGAATATATTGATTAATGTCTAATGAGCCATGTGCCAATGTTTTCCGAATTTTACATTCCAGACATTCATAATTGATGTGAGAAGTGTGTTAGATGACTCGTATCATTTGGATTAAATTCTTAAAATTATATATACGGGGCTTAGACAAACATTTCTCTTGAACTAACTTTTAGGATGGAGAGATATATGTGTTTGCCATAATTATGAATTCATGATGCATGTTTTCATGAACTCATACCACTATTCACATAAATATAAAAAGTATTTGTGAGGCCCATGCACTCATTGACATTTACAACATTGAAAATAAAATCACATAATATATATATACATAAATATTAGAGAAGATGTTACAGGTAGATAGAGAGTTACATATTGTGTTACACGTACATTACATTTGAAATTACAAAATCATCCCTCCATTTTATTTTTTTGTAAAAAAACTCTTTCAAATATAAATATCAAAAATAATTATGTAATTTTAAATGTAATATGGGATGCATCGTGTAACCCTCGGTGTAATATTTATTTATTAACAAAAGAAACGCAATAATGATGAACAAGAAATCGTTACTAAACGGATATTACCTGGATTTCATTTCTTGGATCTTGAAACCCTTCTTCTCAAAACAATCAACCAAAGCAAACGATAAAGCACGAAGAACGCGAGCAAAATGTAGACATTAGTCCACCTCTGCAATTCATGGAGCCCTTTCTTCTCCAACACATCGGCCCCATTCACCAAGCAGGTCTTCTTCGTCTCGTCCAACCATACGAAACACCTCGAAACCATGCAGGAATACTCGTTAATCGAGAATGCATCCAGCGCGTATTTGTACATGGACAAGTAGTGCATGAAGAGCCAGAACTTGGGTAGGTTGTCTTTCGCGATGAAGTAGCCGGAGAACAGGAAGAATCCGGCCAGAAGGACTGTCACCAATGAAGTTCCGGCGATGAAATTTGGAGCTACGGAGCTTAAGAACAGGACGAATGAGTTCGCCATTAGAAGTATGACCCAGATTACCAGAACGAAGTATGCGAACGCTTGCCATGATGCGCAGAGACCCACTAAGAAATAGACTGAAACAGAGTACAGAAATGCGATCCCGAGTAGGTAGGGGAAGAAAACTAGTGTATTCGCCATGAGATAGGACGACAACCTGTAAACTCCACTCGAGGTTTCTCTCAGAAGGATCGGTCTTTCGTCGAGGAAGATTGGCAGGGTTTCGGTTGTGGAGGAGAGGAGGAATGTTAGAGTGAAGGCGAAAAGGCCAAATCTCTTCTCAATCCCTGATTTACCAAGTCCAATGTTTATGTAAATTGTGCCCAATACCAAGCCAACCCCCAAAGCCTGCAAAGTGTTTGTTAAAAGTAACTGCTTTGTTCTGTAAATGATTTTCCAGAACCTGATGTATAATGTGACTATTTCGTGGAAACTCGAGCTTCTGCATCTTATCTTTTCTTTTGTTTTAGCATTAATTTTGGATTGAGAAGGGGTAGAATTTACAGGTGATTCTGCTTCCGGGGAAATGGGTTCAGGCTTATGGAGCTGATTCAGTATTTCCATGGCATATTCGAGCGGATTAAGCTGCGGAGGAACTGAGAATCCATTGCAAAGCAAGAAATCTTGAAGGGAAGAAAGCGTACCGTCGTGCACAACCGTTCCTTTAGCTAGAAGTAGAATCTTATCTATGGTGGAAAGAATCTTGAAACTCGGCTGATGAATAGACAGAACAACCGTGCGATGGCGTGAGTCTGCGATTGATCTGAGCGTCTGTATTACATTCAAAGCTGAGCCACTGTCGAGCCCTGAAGTGGGTTCATCAAGAAGAAGCACCGCCGGGTCATGGAGGAGGCTCAGACCTATAGAAACACGACGCCGTTCCCCGCCGGAGAGCCCACACGCCATCCTAGTCTCTGCTAAATGTTTGAGGCGGAGCTCATCAAGAAGAGTGGACACAATCCCATATATATCAGAGGTTTTAGGGTTCAGCAAACTCGCGGAAAAGGCAAATGTTTCAGCCACGGTGAGTAAAGGAAGGCATGCATCATGCTGGGGGACATAAGCTGATAGCTTGCGGAAGGACGAGGGGTTGATGGGGGAGGAGTTGAGGAGTAGGGAACCACTCGTTGGCGCAGTTCGAGCAGCTAAAATGTCGAGAAGAGTCGATTTCCCAGCGCCACTGGGGCCGACGATTGCGAGGATCTGAGATGGATATGCGGTAAGGGAGATTTCTCGTAAGATGTAAGTTGGTGGAGTAGGAATGCAAGGTTTGAAGATGAAGCTGAGGGTGGCGATGGTGGTAGTAGTGGGTTTCGTATAGGAGATGGAGGAGGCTGTGACGGTGTAGGTTTTGTAAGGCTGCGGCGGCGATTCTTTAGCCATGGCGGAGCTGCAAGAGTGATTGAGTGGAAATGAGAGCTAAAAGTTGATGATAGAGAGCTGGGTATTGCTAATGTGGAAGGATACGTTAGTATTTTCCATGCACGATTGTGTGAAGAAAAGTAGTGTACATGCCAAGTGGTGATTCTTTTTTTTAATTATTATTTGCATTACATTTGGAAATTCACCTCTAGGCTAGGAGGATTCAACACTTATATTATATTATATTATATTATATTATATAGTTTTGGATGAACCAATAAGTGGACATGGACCGAGAGGTGAACAACATAACAAAACTCATATATATTACCACAACAAATATACGTTGATTTGAGGCTGAGAATAATCATATGAACATTGGCCGTATTTTATGTAGTTTAACATAATGCTTCTGATTTAACATTGGCCGTATTTTATGTAGTTTAACATAATGCTTCTGATTTTGTTGAGTGATCTTTTTTCAAAGAAAATGATTATTCAAAATATTTATTTATTTTTGTTTAATTCGCTGAAAATTAAAGTTAATAAGTTTTGATTCTTATAATGTTAATTGAGCTGCATCGCACTAAAATTTCTGGATTCATCTCCATTTGGTTGGATTATATGATATGGGTTCATCCAGTTATGTCACACACACATATAGACTGATAACTTTATTTATATATAGTGAAGTTGAAGGATGGATGTGCACTAAAGTACTGTAGGTTGTTTCCTTGTGCTCAGATGAGTCCATGCTGTAGGTTTAGCTGTAGAGTCACGGGGACACTACATATATAACATCACGCATCTTCACACTGTTATTTTTTGTTTTTTAGCTAGCTCGTCCCTATGTTGATTGATTCTCCTTTTCTTCACCTTCTATGTAATATTTGCATAACATAACATTATTTGAAAATCAAGAAAAATCTAGGGTTAATGTTGGTATTGGATTAAAGGATTTGATTTGAAGAGAATGAGATGGAACGAGGATTTGGAAAATGAACTTGAAATAACACCTTTCTTGGATGAATTTTACATCCATCTTAATATATAACAATTGCGTTTATATATATAATGAAAGAAATGTGAGTTTGGTATATACTAAAAAAATGCATGCAAGCCAGCATGCTTCAAATCCTTTCATCCAAGTGCATTTGCGCTGAATGAGAGGATTTGATTTGGAATAAAAAATCTGATGAATAAATTTGAAATAATAATGTCAGCACAATTTCAAATCTAGCATAATTATTCAGAGTTATTCGCATAAAACACTCATGTGAAATATTGAAAATGTACACTTTTCCCCTGTGAAATTTTAATTTTTAATAGACATCTTCAATTATGACCTTTTAAAAAATTAGCACACTCGCCCCTTCAGATAGGGGATTGTTGCGCACGCACCCCTCATGCGACTGGGCAAAGATTTTGATATTTTTTTGCACAAAATATCCCTGTGAAATATTAAAAATGCATATTTGACCCGTGTGAAAATAATTTTAAACCCATAATACACAATTTTTATTAAAATATAATTATAAAATATTTAGCTAACATTTTTCGTTTTATTAATTTTATTTTTAATTTTTAAAATATTATGATTATATAATTATTTTCTAAAAAATATTATTATTTTTTCTTGTTATCATTATTTTATTAAACTTTCTTCTTGTTTCCAACTTCTCCATTAAAAATGCATTCATAAACGAGATTTAAATATCTAAAAATACCAAAATATTAAATCAAAATGATAATTTCATCCATATTACTTTTCAATTTAGAATTATAGATTTTTGAACCAAAATCTAATTTTTTTAAAATGCATTGCAGAATTTACATTAAATAATAATATACAATATTTATTAAGATCTAATTATAAAATATTTTTCAAACATTTTTAATTTTATTTATTTTTATTTTTTATTTTAAATTTATAATTTTTAATTAATTTATTTCTAAAAAAATTATTATTTTATCTCGTTATTATTATTTTATCAAATCACTTTGTGTTTTCAGTTTCTTCATTAAATATGATTCATAAATAAGGATTTAAATATCTAAAAATACCAAAATATTGAACCAAATGACAAGTTCATGAATGTTACTTTTTTGATTTAGAATTATATAAGCATGTTATTTTTTTATTATTATTTATTACAAATTGTGCAATGCATATTCTCGAAAAATTTAAATTTTGGTTCAATAATATATGATCCTAAATCGAAAAAACAATATGTTTGAACTTATCGGCTTAGTTCAATATTTTGGTATTTGAAATTATTTAAATACTTGTTTATGAATGCATGTTTAATGAAAAATTTGGAAATACGAAGTGAGTTTAATAAAATAATGATAACAAGATAAATTAATAATATTTTTAGAAAATAATTAATTAATGATAATACATTAAAATAAAAAATAAAAAATAATAAAACAAAAAATGTTTGCTTAATATTTATATTTGGATTTTATTAAAAATTATATATTATGGATTGAATAGATTTAAAAATTATTTTTACAGAGGTTAAAAATAAATGTTTAATATTTTACAGGGGTATTTGGTGAAAAAAAAAATATCAAAATCTTTGCCCAATCACATGAGGGGCGCGTGCGCAACAATCACTCATCTGAAGGAGCGAGTATATTAATTTTTTAAAAGATCAGGGTTGACGATGCTTATTAAAATTTTACAAAGAAAAATGTGCAATTTCAATATTTCACAAGGGTGTTTGATGCAAATAAACTCTAATTATTTATATGGTTGCATCTCCATGGATTATCCGTCATATTTTAGCTTCCTCATGAACCTGAAATGGGCCAAGGCCCATTTGAATCTGACCCTATCTCATCTTCAATTCTCCGTTGGGCTGGAAATATAATTTTCTTGGTCGAGCCCACTAAGCCGACACGTTGCTCCATCTCGGTTCGTTTCCCGAAACCTCAGCCCTCGTTTCAAAATCATCACTTCCACTTGGAAACATCGCAAAAGGCGCCGAAGTAAACTTTCAAACGACATACAGTGCGGCGGCGCGTGAAATCTGAAACCAGCGGCCATGTCTGATCACGAGAAGAACGAATCCAACGCTGAATCAGTGATCGATCAGATCACGGAGAAACTTCACGGCCACGGTTCATCTTCGTCGTCAGATTCGGACGATGATAAGGACATCAAATCTTCTGCCGCAGCAACGAAGGCCAAGATTTATCGTCTCTTCGGCCGCGAGAAGCCTGTCCACAAGGTTCTAGGAGGTGGAAAACGTACGCATTTCGTATTCTCTATACTCTCCAATGGTTTTATCATCGATATGCGTTAGATGTGATATTGTTCGTTTTTTTATACAACGGTTTCTGGAATTGAGGTTATTGGATTGGTTTCGTTGGTGCATATATATATTTATCAAATTGCATTTATTAGTGGTGTTCGTACTTCGTGTTGATATTAAGGATGTGTTTTATAGAAATTTCATTTACTTTTAGTTGTATGTTGCGAGATGTTTCTAAAAGAAACTACCTGTGAAGTGTTAGCAAAATTATCAAGAACAAACAACCTCTATCTTTTAAGACAGATTTGCCCCGTCTAGGTGCTAACGGGATCGGCGCAAAATGTGTCCCAAGATACCAAGATAGAACGCTGATCAACTTCGAGTAGCAAGAACTTTGAACAGAAGTGTTGTAAGAAACTTCAGATGCAGAAGTATTCAGAAGAGAAGAGAATGAGTGAATTGGTGAGTATGAATGCAAGTGGGGCGATCACAGAAGAGAATGAGTGAATTGGTGAGTATAAATGCAAGTGGTGCGATCTATAAATTTATAGACGTTGGACAGTTGCATGCGGACGGATGCATCAGTTGGATGTCGGCCTGAAGAGACGCACCGGTTAAGCCGAAATGACGCACTAGTTCGGACCAAAAGTCACGCCCGTTCGGGCTGGATGGTTGCACTGATTCGGAAGCAAAAATAAATATTTATTTGATTTTTGTTCAAAAAAGCTATATTATGTCATAGCCCAGCCCACGCCCGTGCCGAGCCGGTCGGACGGCGGCGCGCGCGTGTGGCTAATGGTTCGAACCTAGCCTAGACTAGGTCCGCTCCCCTTAACAAAGATGGCTATCCCTTGGGCCCCAACCCATTGTCTCAATTTAGGCTATATATTTAGACATATATTCCCACATTTTACCAATGTGGGACAATGAGCATTTATCACATTCACCACCAATTTCCCAACATTTGTCCAAACAAATTTTCCAACATGAAGAAGTTACCACTCTTGAATGTTACACTTGAACATACACGGAGAACATAGATAGATACATATACGTGTTGTTTCCCATGACCAATTCAGTGAGATTTTTAGGAGGGAGTTTGTACTTTGGGACTTATAATACGTTAGAAATCATTGTTCCAGAACTTTAATTCTTTGTAGGTGCACTGATACTAGTTTCGAACTTTATCAACGCCCACATTCTTCTAATGGTTTCAGTTCTGTAGAGAAAAGTGAGGCTATGATTCTATTCAAAAACAGAAAGATTACATTGTTTCCGCGTTCGACGATGTAAACTGCTTTCAGTTTCACGAATATTTGTTGTGAATTAACCTTACATGCTCCGGTGCTGATTACATAATCCCTGTAATTTACTGGAGGATTGGTTTTTGTTGCATATATATGCTTTGAAACTGTCAAAGAAATGCCTCTTAAAAGAGTGTTAATCCTGTAACTGATTTCTTTTACCTCTGAAATGGTTTATGGACCCCTTTAGAGTATAATTTGTGAGTCTAGAGTAAGAAGAGTCATATGGCATTGTGGCTGCTTTTCATATATAGGCATATATAATAGGGAGCATGCATTCATAATTTTTAAGTTCATTATTAAATTTTATTTTTTGCAATCTGACGTTGATATTTTATGGCAGCTGCTGATATTTTCCTATGGAGAGACAAGAGAATTTCCGGTGGTCTTATTGGTGTTGCCACCACGGTTTGGGTGCTCTTTGAATTGCTTGAATACCACTTGCTCTCACTAGTGTGCCATATCCTCATTCTCGCCCTGGCAATCCTTTTCCTTTGGTCAAATGCATCCACCTTTATTAATAAGTATGCTTCTAAACTGGCCAAGAAAGCTTACTATTGATGGCTTTTCTATACATCTTCTTACTTTGTTGTTTCATTATGCGTGATAGGTCTCCACCTAAGATCCCAGAAGTCATTCTTCCCGAGGATATAGTCCTGGGTGTAGCTTCTGCCCTTCGTATTGAATTCAACCGAGCTTGTTCCATCTTTCGAGATATTGCACGTGGGAAAGATCTGAAGAAATTCCTTGCTGTACGTGAATCTATTTGTTCTTACTTCATAACGAAACATTAATAGTGCTAAATGAACACATCTTAGCCCTAGGCGTCAAACTTTTGTAGTTGCTTAATCTTTTGTTGTCAAAATTATTAGATTAAGAATAGGTCTCATGTACAATGGTCTCCCGAATATAGTTCTTTCGGTGTATACCTGTATTCAAAAATAATATTTTTGACAACTTTTTACTCAAGTAGTCAATAGCTTATCTATTAATAGTTTGAAATCCCATTCTGGCTGTTAGGTGATCGCTGGCCTGTGGATATTATCCTCTCTGGGGAGTTGCTGCAACTTCTTGACCTTATTTTACATCGGTAATCAGCTTTCTCCCTATCATCTCTTTAGATAATGGCTGTTATCGAATTGTAAGCTATGCTATTACTATTTCCTCATCGAGTTTTCTCTTCATTCCTGTATTCACTTTCGAAAATAGGTATCATTTTGCTGCACACCGTGCCTGTGATTTACGAGAAATACGATGATAAGATCGATGCTTTTGCTGAGAAAGCTGAGGCAGAGTTGAAGATACAATATGCCGCGTTCAACGTCAAGGTTTTGAGTAAACTTCCAAAAGGTCTGAAAGACAAGCTTCCTTAAATCTTGTAGAGTGATGGTATTAGTTTTTCACAGTGGGAGGTTAGGTATCTATATGTTCTAATTTAGTGATTTTGTTGTCGTGTCTGATAGAATCCATATTCACTGTGTTTTTTGATCGCTAAGCCTCTGATTTCAAATTTTAAGTTAATGTTATGGAGTTTTTTTGCCACTAAATTGCTTGATTTGAATTGCGACGGCAACAATTTCCATTCATTTTATATATTTATATTTATATAATATAATATATAAGAACTTTATTTAATTGAATTGCCCGAGTTAATCGCCGTTACGTATAAAACTCACGTTGTAAAAATGTATAGACTATGCCCATTTACAAAGATGGAAGAACAAAAATATGACAATACCTTAATATGTGAAATTCGAGTGCACTACATGCCTACATGTAATACTCTAATTCTTGCATAAATTTAAATGGGATTGATCGCACTTTGTGTACTTCTAAAGCACCCTTTTGGTACATGTTGGGATGATGAATACTTTGTAAATAACAAGTCGAGATAGAATTTTAGTTAAATATTATATGAAAAACAAATATTTGTAATTATTTAATTTAATATCTTGGACGAAACAACTTAATTGATTTTAATATCTTCGAGACCTCTATATAGGGTCTCTTGGTTCTCAAAAATTGACTCATTGAACAAACAATGCTGATCCAAATCTGGCTTAACTTTAAGCAATTGTTATGTTTGCGCAACACTAAAAAAAAATCTTTCATTTTTACAAGCTAAATCAACATTTTCCAAAAAAAAAAAAAACAATTTAAGTTGAGTAAATTGTCTGATAATTGAGTTCGAAACTTATTTTAGCTACGCATGAAGTATTCTGAAATGATTATATATCTAATTGATAAAGAGATTATCTTTGATTGTCATAACAAAACATAGTAAGGCAAACTTTCTGGAATCGAAAAAAAATTGTTATTATTGATTATTTAGTTTGAACCCAGAATTTAGCAGGAAAAAAAAAACCCAAAATGAAGATGAAGGAAATGAAAAATTCAGAAATCGGAGCACCGACCGTTCTTTTCCCAATCACCGTACCGAGTTGGCTCGGGGCCCCTCGGTCCTCCAATCTCGCCGGTCTCTTTGTTCATCCATTCCTCAACCTCATTTTCCTCGGTTTTCGAATTATGTTTCTCTTCATCCTCCATCTGCATCTGTGTTTTCTCTTTGGTTTCTGGATCTGATTCTTCCCTTTTCCCTAAATTATGTGCCGTTGAACACATGAAGCGGCGAATTGCAGAGTCTGCGAACTCGGATCTGACGATTGCTGGTCGGAAAACACGGCTTAAATTGCTGGCCATTTTCTGATTCTCCTCAAATTTTCAGGTTTGGAGTTCGAAGTTTCTGGTAGAAGAAGTGGTTCGAGAATTGATTTTAGAAGATCTCACCGTGTACAATTTGGCAAAATGAAGCCGAGCGGCGCCGCCGCCGCCAACAATTTGGCGGTACAATAAACTTGCTAATACTTGGGTTGTATTTTCAAGGAAAAAAATTCTTGCTTCATGCCCGACTATATGGGCTGGGTGGTTCACGTCATATTAGTCTGTTCCGTTGGAACCAGTCCGATCGGCCCAAATTAAAACCAGTATACGCCAAACATGACGGGCTTTAATGGGCCCTACATCAAAACTGGTCTGGGCCGTAGGTGGACCAGGGAAAATGAAAGTTAGACATGTATGAGGTGGCCTAGACCACGTCATAACTGAGACTAATTTAGGGTTCCCTGATCCAAACTGTGAAAATTTTAACCTACCCCATGTGTATGGTACCATGGGACAGATGTATGTTTGTTTGCTAGGCTTTTAATTTTTAATTGACCACCTTAAAATTTTAAAAATTAAGTTCGATATGTTTTTTTTTTAATTTTTATGACAGTTTGATTCGGTTTAGTACATGCTACCCGCAGGGTACTACCCTGCGAGTGATGTGACAGATCATGATTGGTTAAAATCAGTGGACCCTACGTGGAACCCATTGATTTTATCCAATCATGATCCGCCACGCCACGGGCAGGGTAGTTCGACCTTACCGTTTGATTCATGTGTTTTTAAGTAATTAATAATTAATTAGTTACAAAGCAAGTTTATACGTTTTATTATTTTCGTTTAGGCAAAAATACTGAGATGAGTTACTTGTAAAAATTCTTAAACTCTTCTAAAATCTTTAAAAATATAAAAGATCTCATAAATTGATAAAACGAAGTATACAAAACAAGTATATTCCAACACAATCAAATTCAATGCGTTCAGTTATTTTACACATCAAAATCAATAACTCAAAAATAAATATTGATTTGATTCTTGTAACAATATTTGATATTTTGTAGGCGAATAATTTTAGCAACAATTAATAAATTCCTCTGTAACAATGACTTTAGGATAGTATCTCATATCCCAGTCTTAGTTCATTAATTTTTCGCAATAGGTTTCGGCTTCAAATTCAAAAATATATAGAAAATTTCTCCTAGCATGTATTTGATGAATGATTCATATAGCAACCTACGTGTAATTTGATTCAACAGTCACCCCAATCTAAAATTTCTATCCAAATCTATATGTGGCAAGTGAAATAATGAATGGTTTACAATTTGTATTAATTTTACAAATATAACAAATTTACAATAAATGAGAGCCACTACCATACGCAGACACATCATAAAAAAACACACTTGGATTGTACTTAGCTTCTAAGTTCTAAATGGCAATGGTATATCATTTCTAGCAGCAGCTCCCTATAAACCCCCTAACTCATGATTTTCCATCAAGAATTCAATCAAATATACAAAAGCCTAGGCAATCAAACGTTTTGCATTTGAATTCAAGTTTAATGATCAACAATTGGACGAAGGTTTTCGCATTGGTTTTGTTCCAGGAATTCTTTTTTCTCTTGCAACTGTTGCACATCAGGAAACAAATGTTGTCTTCCAATGTCAAAATTGGAAAAGTTCGACCTTTTAAAGAAAGTAGGATAATTGCTCTCTCTTTCTCGAACCTCCTTCTCCATATAGATCATTCCATTGCTTTAGCTCGGCCATTACGGATCCCTCAGAAGCAAAACTAGCAGCAACCTGTAAATATGCAGCGATGCCCTTTTCAATTTGTAAAGAACTCTTGTGATCATTGTGTGGTAGGTGTTAAATAGAAGTTACTAGAATCTTTTTTCTTTACGCACTTTTGAGGTCCCAATTACTAAATCACAAGGAACATGTAAAATACAGGAAATACCAATGGTTTACTTGAAATAGAGAAATGACAAATATAACTTCACGTAAAGTTATAAAAGACCACAAAATCTGGTGAATTGAGGAGCAGCAAGTGTTCAATTTCAAATACAGCAAAATGCACAAGTTTGATTCATGTATATGGTCCCAACCATCATTTGAAGGCATCTCATGTATAAGATTTCATTTGTCCCTAGAGTTGAATTCTTCTATATAGGCTACCTAAAGAAGTGAAAAATGGCCCAAGATGACTTCTATATTAGGCTATCTAAAGAAGTGAAAAATGGCCCAAGATGATTGGGAAAAATTATGGTGTGAGGATAGAACTGGCCACGTTTTGATAGATTAGAGATAAGGCTGATATTCGAACTTCCAGTGTCACCAATTAATAGCAATAAAATTCATATTACCTGGTTCTTTGCCTGCCTCATGTCTTCCATGTTTAATGGCCTTAAAGAAATCACTTTTTCCTCCTTGGTTTCTTCTTTTGGAGTAGAAGCATCTTCCGAGCTCTGGCCTTCATCATGCTTCTCCCTTTTTTCCTATCGGAGCATAATAAAAAGAAAAGGTTAGAATAAAAATTGCATTAAAAAATGAAAGGCAAACAAATTCCAACAAGTTTGGGACTAAGGCTTGTGTGAATAAAAAAGGAGAGTGACCAAACGTCCATCTTCTGTGCTGAAATGTTAGCATACCCTATTCTTCTGTCTCTCTTGTTGTAGCAGTTCTCTTACTGGTCTATAAGCCGCAGTTATGCATAGGTTCTGTTTCCAATTATTACCACCAAGAGTCATTGACAACCCATCAAAGAAAAGCGTGACAAAATCTTCAGGAGAAAACACATACCTTAAGATCACTCCCACTATATCCTTCAGTAATGGCTGCAAGCTCTTTAAAATCTAGGTCTTCAACTTTTTCTTTGGACAACAGGGTTTTTAAGATCATTTCTCTATTCTCCACCGACGGAAGTTCGACCATAATTCTGTTTAATAGTAACTCAAGATTGAATACACTATAAAAATAATGTCCATTTACGTGAAACTCAAGCTGGCATTTGCAAGCCATCAACCAAATTTACTAAATGGAATCCAAAAATAAGTGCAACTGACAACTAGTTATGATACCTGCGCTCAAACCTCCTAATTATTGCTTCATCAAGATCAAAAGGTCTGTTTGTTGCAGCAAGAACAAGAATTCGCTCTCCGGGTTTTGTCAGAAGTCCATCCCAATGTGTCATGAACTCATTCTTAATTTTACGCATCGCCTCATGCTCTCCTACTCTTGTCCGTTGTCCAAGCATGCTATCAACCTCATCTACGAAAATGATGGTTGGAGAAACCTTCGCTGCTAGGGTGAAAAGAGCTCGAACATTCTTTTCATCTTCACCAAACCATTTTGAAGTGATTGTTGACATGTTGACATTTATGAAGCTTGCTCCAGCCTCGTTGGCAATGGCCTTAGCAAGCATTGTTTTTCCAGTACCTGGAGGGCCAAAAAGAAGTATGCCTCTACAAGGCTTAAGAAGCCCGCCATTGAAAAGGTCTGGTCTTCTAAGAGGGAGCATGACCAGCTCCTGAAGTAGTTCTTTAGTCTCATCCAGGGAACCAATATCGGCAAATGTGACTCCAATCTCATTTGCAGGAATAACTTCAGGCCTTATGCGCTTTTCAAATTCATTGTCAGGGGGGATTTCCTGGAATCACCAAGCATCATGACAGTGTCAATAAGACAAAATGGATCAAGATGAAGTTATCATATATGATTGAGCGTAGCAAAACACGTCTTTCCAACTTATAGTAACCCTTTAGTCAAAAGGTTAGAAAAGCGAGGAAGGGTAATTTAGGAGGAAGCTGCAAACTCAATTTGAACTCAAATGAACAAGATAAGAGGGGGGAAAATGGCTTCAACAAAGTTTGGATCCCGTCTGTGCAAAATCACACAGCCTGAATATTGACCACAGTTCTACATCAACAAAAATAGTAATTAGGAGCTTCGAGCCTGAGGTATTCTATCTACCTACCTTTATCAAAGAAGATTTCTCTGTCTCGTTCTTGCTCTCGGACTTAAATTCAGGCTTTCCTCCAGAACCGTCTTTTGCTTCGGTCTCCTATTATTTATCACAACGAGAAAAGCACGAACAATTACAATCTGATAACACTTGACAAAATTTTGAAAAAAGGACAGTCCAAGCACAAACCTTCAGCGATTCAATACTAGTCTCCATTTTAAGGGTATCTTTGCCACCACTTTTTCCCTCCTGAAAAATGCTTAAACCATGGGACAAACTGCGAATCGATTGAAGCAAAAAAAAGCCATTTAGCGAGCAAAGACAGCAGCAAAACAGAATCGAAAAATAAATATTTATCTCAACCAACCTGTTGGATGATATGATAAGCTTCCCATTACGATACTCTGGATCTTTGATATTCATCAAGTGATAAGATATAGCAGAAACCACAATTTCCTCTATGTAATTACTGATAATCACAGTATCAGCATGGCAGATTGATCCTAGATCATCACATTCAAGGTCATTTGCAGCAAGTACCTCAGCAATATGATTCTTGTTATCCTGAAACTGAATCTTCTTCATATCTTCTTCCAGCTGAGCTTTCCAGCTCACAAGATGAGTTTCATCTTCCGGTGGCCTGATTACAATATCATAAGGAAACGAAAGACTCAGTCTGTCATCTACCTCCCCGCAATCCTCTTCAAAGTCCAACATCCGAGAACCGAGAACCAAAACTGATCCTGATAATTTCTTTAGCAATCTGTCAAACAATTTGTAGAATCTTGAAGATTGGAGAAAAAGTTTCTCAACGTCCCTGATGTAGAGAATGATGCAGCTGGTTTGGGAGACTGAAACTAACACCTGCCAGAGACAACTAAGTTATTATATTTAAAAAATCAAAAACAAAAGGACAACATTTTTTATTATGCCAAAATAGGTGAAAGAAACATCAAGATTACATAAGACACACATCATATGCTAATAGAATCAGGATAAGGAATAATCAAACGATGTCGATAAAAGGATAAGTGGCATTCCATTGACAAGATCAAACAATTCTTGAGAATGTTACCTTATAAAGTGACTGTAAGAAAACCTTCTCATCAAAAGACAAACTGCCAATGCGCTTCATATGAGCTGATAAAATCAAGATAAAAACAAACAGAAGTTAAATTTGTATGCACAATTAGGAATGAACATAGAAATGTTTGTGTAGACAAATTTTTCATCAAAACAATGCAGTTCTAAGGGGAAAAAAACTGAATTAACAAATTGGAAAACAACGTTTTTCATCAAAACAACATTTGACCGACACATACAACAGAATAGATATCAATGCCAGTTTAAAAAGTTATGTTCAGACCTGGATTTGAAGCGGATGATTGCACACTAATGTTACTCATGTCCGAAGAGACAGAGGAAGTCCTGCGAGGTTTTAGAGGATTGCTGATTCCTTCGTTGTTCCTTTAAGAATAGGAATTAAGGGTAATTCAGTAATTCAGTCTGGATTAGAATGTTAAGTTCTAAATGAAATTTGCTAAGCATACCTTCCCTTAGAATCCAATCCACTGCTTTGCCTCGTCAACGTGCCTTCGTAAGATGAATTTTTAAAAAATGTTCAGGTCAAATTATGCATATCAATAATGTGTGTGTGCATGCAGGAACAAGCAAGTAATTGCTTGTAATAGCTTTTGCCAGAGCATGCTGCACTCAAGTTCGTATTAAGGTTGCATTCAAAACTTCCAATGGAATGTTCCTGCATCCTAAATTGCTTATAAGGTTAAAATCTAGTCATCAATTAAGGTGAGACTTCCTATAGTGCTTTTCTTGAGCTTCTTGGGTGAAGATGAAATGTAAAGGAATCCCCATAAAGTGAGAAACGGGCACTACCGTGTACTTTCTCACGCATATAAATAGGTTTTCGTCCATTATAGCTCCATATGAGATTAATATAGCAATATGTAAGGCAGTTCAAAAATCAAAATGCCTTAAACAAACACGGTATTTCATGAATAAACATGCAAAACAAAATCATGCCTTACAATCTACCTTTGTTATCTCCTTTAGCTGGAAGAAACGAGCCGAGGAAAGTGGACACTCGTTGTAATGCTACTTCTGAGATAGTGCCTTCGAGTGACTACGACACAAACAATTGGAATCAGTATTCTTTTCACTTTCATCTAGCAGGTTCACTTTCACTACATTTAATGATGTAGATCTAGTAGGACACTGCATTTGCATTCTTGCTCAATTTTCGTACTATGTATAATGGACCTAAATAACCCTCTTTAAAAAAAAAATTGAAGGAACCAACGTATATCTGAGAAATATACTCACGGACTCTTTCTTGGTGCTGCCATACTTGCTCTGAATCTATAGATGGTTGAGCAATAAAAAAATAATGATGAAGGTAAGTACAGAGATGTGGAAAGAATAAGCACCAGGAAAATATAATTCTGCTCAATAACCTTAATTGAGAAGTGAGTTATATCCAGCAATAGCAACTTTGCTTTAAAATGATGCGCTAGAGCTTTAGCTAGCGTTTGCTGATAAAGTTCTACAGAGAGGTAAAAATATAAAAGACTGAAGGAAGTTGAGGAAATTTTATTTGCTAAGATAAGATAAAATTGGAGATAGGTGTGATTTAACATACCAGCAGGCCCAGAGAGCAAGATCGCCCGACTGGCAGCAGGTGAGAGATTTCGAGTGTGCTTAGAGACATCTAAGTGGTTTAAATGTACATACGCCGCACTTGTTAATAATACACGTGTTCGCTCACTGTCAAAAACAAGGGAGAAAAGATAAATACACTAGCTTTCTGTTTTACAAATTACAATGCGTCAAGGATTGAAACTACACCCCCAGTTGGACAAAGCTTTATTATTTGCCTGTCTATTCGAGGACAAGTACCATTCATGACAGCAATTAAGAACTCAAGGCGCTGGAAAAGATAATTCATTTTCAAGAAACGGGAATCATAGCAGGTAACAACTTTAACTGGAAAAAAAAATGATATAACTTTATATGCAGAGTCAATCTACAAAGTTTACAAATACAAGCTTATTTGCTGTGATTATTGATTTCTTTTCTTATACGAGATTCAAATCAACAGCCTCGACTAAACTATAAATAAATATATGACATACACAACAACAACAACAAAAAACTTTTTCAACTAAAACTTGTAAAATTTAACCAGTTTTCTCTTCTTCGACCACGGAATCTGTTACTCTTAAATGCTGTTTCAAATACACGAAAACATAAGGTCCAAAAGCCCTCAAAGAATTCTTTGTGACCGAAGTCGCCATGTGAAAAATAGAAGAAAAAGGCGAGCAATCAAAATCGTAATAGTAATAAGCATCGGGAATATTCTGAATCCTCTGACACTGGCAATTCAAAGCAACCATACAACCAAATCATTCACTGATTGCACATCGTTTGTCTTTCCCCAAGTCAAAACGCAAAAATCCCATGTACACACGAAAGAACCAAATGAAACGACCAAAGAAGTTATTTTCTCAAAAAAGGACTTGCATGTTCTCTGTACTCACCTGAGATAATAGGGGAAGTCATCGAACGTGACCTTGCTTTCCTTTCCATCATCAATCAACCTGAGAAGCTCCACCTCTATCTGCTCGGCCGTGATCCCCTCAACCACCGAAAAACTCGATCCACCGGTCCATCTTCCGACCGCCTGACCGGAAACCAAACCGAGCCCCACCCCGACACCCACACCTACGCTCAATGCCGACAATAACACGTGCTTCTGCTCCATCATTCTCACCACATACTCATCACAAATCTTACACGCACATATACATACAATAGATTATACGTATACGTGCATGTAAAACCAATTTTTCAACGGCTTCTCACCAGAAAAATCAAATTAAAATTGAACGAATCGAGAAATATATGAGAAAAATTGGGAGAAGAAATGTTGATTTGAGGTTTTCTGGAGAAGAAATCTGCGAATGAGACGTTGGTCGATTCTTTTTGTTGACAGAGAAGAGTTGGTGCTGCGGTATATATAGCCGAGTGGGGGGGCGGCTAAGATGGCAGGAGAAAATGGTGGGAGGGGCTCAAATGTAATTATCTATTTACTGCTTTGACTTTTTGACTATTTATTTACCAAAGTCAACAAATTTAAAACTAGTGAACTCGCAGGAATTTCCTTCTCTTCTTGAAGATCAGCAAATATTTTGGATATGTTTTTCTTTTCAACGTTTCTTCGATTAATAAATTCTAAATCCTTTTCGGCTTTCCCTCTATATGATTAGGAGATTGTGCAAATGTGAGAAATATATGGCCGAAAATTCAGATAGATATATTGTTTTTTTTTTTTATGGATTGTCTCATACCACTTTAGACATCACAAAATATGACGAATTGAAAAATTCTTAACCAAACCCGTCTAGGGTTAAGAGTTACGCGGAAAAACTCTCCAATTGTTATTTTAATTTTTTTCAAAAAAAAAACTACAAAATATGCAAACATACGATAACAACTATCATATGCGTATTGCTCCAAAAAAAAAAAAACAAACAAACAAACTATCATATACATATTTTTTTTAGGTATAACAATCATATACATATTTAATAAATCATATATCATCTATTAAATTTAATCGTATGATTCAACAATCATTTCAATATCATTACCATAGTTAATTAAAACTTTGAATTCAAAACTGAATAAAGTTATGCATAAATCTAAAGTATTATTCAAGGTCAACAATCATAAAAAAGGAGTAATTCTTAAATAATCTGGCCAGCCCAAAACGATTTTTAAAAAGTTCATTTTCTCCTTTTTACCCAAAAAAATTGGCTTATATATGGATAATATATCATTTAGTCTGTCACTCCTAATAAAAATATGAAAAAAAATAAATAACTTGAAAATAACGAATAATTATCATTGTTAAATAAATATTTCAACTGTATTACTTGCATAAAAATATGAAGAAAAAAAATCATTAGTTTGAAAATAATAAAAATTCTAATATTTCAATAAATTTTCAATTGTATAACCATGTATCACGCGTGCATAAGGAATATCATTTAAATTTTCATCTTTGTCTTCATAACTTTACTTTTCTTTTATCAATAATTTTCAAAATATTTAAATTTTCATCGGGATTGATTTAATTTCTACAATCTCTCTCAAAAAAAACAACATATAACATTAATAAAGAAAAAAAAATTAAATACTTTCGAAAAAAATGATAAAAAAATTAAATCTCAATAAATCAATATCAACTAAGTAAAAAACATAATTCAATAATGTCACAAATGAAATTAATTTTCAATAATTAATATAAATCAAAATGAAAGAGGAAAATTGATTGTTTAATGACTAATAAAAATTTTAATATTTTTCAATAAATAGAGGCCAACTCTCCTTGTCCTCAACTTGTAACATGAAATGAAGGACTGTCAACTGGCCGATTTGATGTCAAAATCAGTGTCATATATTGACGCATAAAAATTTGGAAAAATATCGAGGATCAAGAGTGTATTATTTTTTTAATAATCGATAATAATAATAATAATTATTATTATACTAATATATTTGATGACTTTGTTTAATTATTATAATAATAATATATTTGATGAATTTGTCAAATTAGAGCAATATTCATGGTCACGCTCCGCACATTTATTAAAAGTTTAAAACATTATTTGACAAGACTTCATTGCGTGAGATTAATTAATATTTTTATTTATTTTACGTTATGAACAAAATCTTTTATGTTCGATTTATACAAATTACAATCACTTATTTTCTCAGACGTCCTTTTCTTGAGTAAATGGTTTTTAGCAGTATGTCAGAAATGATTTTAAGCAACTACCAATAATTGCAGCAGTGTTGACAACAATGATTAATTGTGTGTTTGGAATTTGGATGCCCAAAAATTTGTTTAAAACCTCTGTTCTTCTTATTAAAAAGGAGAAAGAAATAAAGAAGAAAAAATTTACCCGATAATTTTATAAATTTTAAAATTAAAAATTTTCATTTATTAAATTATTTTTTTATAAAATACAGTGATCTTATAGGCAGATTGTTTCGCTATCATTTTTCAGCCCATCTTATGTTATAAATAAAATTGTTTATTGAACGAGAATGATTCAAAGAAATCATGTTACATTTACTATTATTTGCTACGTCTTTAACATGCATGTAATGTGAAAGTTAAATTTTTTTTAAAAAATTATCTTGGTACAGATTTACTCAGAAATATCATGACATATTCAAAGATCTCTCGATTCAGTGACAACCGATAAAAGTGAGATTTCAAAACTCGTGAGTTCAAATCTTACTTGTGTGGATAGTAAAGACATCAGATAATTTAGAATATCAATTATATATTATCCCTCTAAAATAGAGTTTAATTTATTTATTTAGTTTTTTTATATCATATTGCTTAATCATGATTAAACTATTAATTTCATAATATCATCATAAAGAAAGGACCAATTTAGAAAAAAGAAGATGAAGCAGCATGGGTTCTAATAAATTATTAAAAAACGAACTTGACAAAAATTAACCACATGTAATATCTAAGTTTGCGATATTCCATTGGTGTAAATGTTGCCATTTATTATTTGTTGTTGTTATAATTATTATTACGAGTAAAATTAATTTGGTATACGAACTATTGGTTAAATGTTAAATTGGTACACAAAATTTTGTTAATGACTTCATTTGTACATGTCTACGGGATTCCGGTCAATTTCAAGTGGCATTTTTGTAAAATTTTCCCTTTTTTACAAAAATATACACATTTTATTTTTAATTACAATGAGATATATTTGTATATTATATTTTAGACGTAAAAATTGATTTGATTAAAAATTTTATTTGTACATAATATTTATTATATTAGATATATTTAATAGATTATATATTTCAACGAAAAGGATTAGATAAATTATATTAAGACATATAATATCTAAATAATTGTAAATAAATAAATTGATACCAAATAAAATAAATAAATATTTTTTAGCTAAAATACTGATTTTTGTATACATAATTTTTTCATTAATATTTTGAAATAAATAAATAAATAGTGATTGTGATAAAATATTTTTTCATATTTTAACTACGTAAAAATTTATTTGATATATGATTTTAATAAAAATATTATGTAAGTTATTCTAAAAACTAATTTTAAATTTTAAATTATATTTATAATAAAAATTTATCAAAACATCAATTAAACTCCGTCATAACGTGTCATATGTTTTTTAATCAACAAATAAGAAATTAAAAGTTTATTTAAACACAATAATTTTATAAAAGAACATGACTAAGAATAAAATAAAAGTCGCTATCGGTTTTTCTGGCGGACAAACACGATGAGGCTGGTTTTGAAACAAAATAATATTATTGCATTAATTAATTTGTATTATCAAAAGACAATTATATCTTTTTCTTCAAAATTATTTGATCAAAATCCGATGGACATGTATCAATTAAACCATTAATAAAAGTTCGTGTATCAATTTAATATTTAACCAATATTCAGATATCAAATTAATTTTTACTTTTATTATTATTATTAATTTACGTGCAGATAAATAAAATTGAAAAGGAAAAGAAAATTATATATATAATTAAATTAGATAATAAAAGAATATATTCTGCAGTTGGCACGAGTGAACTTCTGTAGCAGAGTGCACACAGTTGCATGTCCAAATGGATCCCACTCTGCACGCTGTTCCTTTAGTTATACACGAAAATCGAGAGGCGGCTGCATTCTATTTCGATTAAATAATAATTAATAATAAACAATTATGTTTTCAAAATAAATAAATAATATAAATTTATCCTTTTTATTCTATTATATTAATTATATTTTGTTAACATGCACCTCCTACACTTATTTCATCACTGGCAGATACAGTTCCAATATTTATTTATGATGGCCTTTTTTCCAAAACGACAAAACTAGTTAATTCATTTAAACTTAATTTAAAATATTTATTCCTCGAAAAGAATCTTCCGTATTTACGATTGCCGATTATATTTTTTCAAATTTTCAATTATTATTATCAGTTTTTTTGAAAAAAATTGGTCTCGTAAAAGTTAGGTGATGACCGTGTTACTTCACAAATGGGATAAATTTGAGAGTAAATTATCATTTTCATTTATACAAGTATACAACCATATCAACTGAAAATAATACGTTTTCGGAGGAGAATATTACATTTCAGCGGAAAAAATAACATCAAAAAATCGTATTTGTACATTTTGATTAGGAAGAAAAAGGTTTTTGGATAATGAAAACAATTGTGGATTGAAGGAGAATAAAAATGTGGTCAATATTATAATTATTTTAGATTATACGAAGCCATACTTTTTATGGAGTATAATATAAATTAATTTCTCTTTCGTTTTGAGTTTGGAATAAAACCTAATATAAGAAAATGACATGTTTATATGTTTATGGGAAGCTTGCGTCCCCATTAAAAACAACCTACAAATTGCCAATCTACACATGCAAAGTCTGTTCCTGACATTGACACACTCGAAAAGAAGAGGAGCCACTGGGGAGAAAAAGACCTTTTTGACCTTTCGGTTGTTGAGGCAAATAATGTCACTCTTTTTACTTTAAAGTTGCAATCCAATACAAACAAACTGACCGAGTAGGACTCAATTATTGTTTTCAAAAACTCACGTGGACGATTTCAATTGTAAATTTTAATTGAATTGCTTATTTAGAACTCAAATCACATCCACCGTATTTTGACATATTTATTAATACGGTAGCTATTTGTGTTCGAAATATATAAGGGTCGAGAGATGTAAAAAAACAGAAAATCGAATGAATGCGTTGGTTTTCAATCTTTTCAAATCAATTTCAATCTTATTGCTCATGACACGCTTGCAAAAGTCAGAAGTAAATGAGGGGCAAAAAAAAAAAAAAGTGTAGGAAATTACTCTTGGAAAGCGATGGTAAAAAGGGAAAAAGTTGTTAGGTTAGGTGGAATCTATAAACTATAAGGTTAATAATGTAAATTCATTTTACATTCCAACTGCAACTTTCAATTATTGTAACATGCCTAGCAACATGAATGCTTTTACATTCATTGATCTTTTCATGTTCAACAAAAGGGACTCCCGTTCGTAATTGAGATTTTTAAGATCTAAGTCGAATTTTAAGAAATTGGGCTTCTAGATAATAACATGTTTTTTTTATTAAAGAAAATTTTTATAAAGTAATTTTATAACACGTAGACTTAATTTAAAAAATTGATGATTTAGTGGTGTTTTTTTATTGAATATACACTTGAAAAAACGTTATCTGTATGTCTGCATATATATATATATATATATATATATATATTATTTCATGAAAGTTATCCTAAGAAAGTTTTTGAAATGATTTTCAAAGCATGGACAAACATGAACTACTCGGTGGCTAAAATTTTTTTTAGACCCTCTATTAGACTTGAATATGAAGCGATGATCATGAACTCACTCGATTTATAACAGGTCTTGCTGTGCTCCGAGTCTTGCATTAGTAGGAGAATAAAACTTTTGTAAGTTTACCCACAATTACCCAACATTTTGCTTTTTCCATGACTGACTTGAGTTTTTTTGCACGTACCAATAAGCTTTCTTAGCATACGAGAAGCTTTCTTATTCTCTAAAAGGCAATTCCCAACAACATAAAAAATTATTAATAATTTTTTTTTTTACAAAAAAAGTTGCTATAAACTGGAATTAGAGCATCAAACTAGGATTATAGGCTTTGTTTTTTTTTTAAAAAAAAAACAAATAATCAGCGCTCGAAATATGAAGTTTATACATAATTAGAAATATCTGATTTTTTTATTTGAGAGGTGTGTAACTTTATTTGTCACTAATTTGTCGGACCTAAAAGAAAGGGAAGCTTCCAAGTTCCGAAATGTTGTGTTGTGTGTGGCCATTCATAGATCTCGAGCACTTGTGGCGTATCAAGCCACACACACCCAATTAAGTTGCATGTTTTCATTACACAACGTCGATAAATTATAATTTTTGTTTCTATACGTTGGTCTGGTTTGCATTTTATTTATGAAATTTGACAAACCGTGATTTTTTGTAGTTTTTTTTTTTGAAAACCACTAAATTTATCGAATGTTATTTATTTTTTTGCATCAATGCTTAGCTTTCTTATATAAGTCATATGAAGATAATAGAACTTATGTTATACATATTAAAACTCATCTAAACAAAGATAAATGAGAGAATAAAGCAAAACAACATTTCAATATTTCAAAATTGAGAAAAACTAATAGTCATTTCCTTTTATTTGTGCTTTTGTAGGTTTTAAACTTTTAATAATGCGTGTAGTATATGTTTTATTTTTGTCACACGAGTTATTAAGATAACAAAAATGTCAAATAAATAATATTCAGTGCATATAGTGACGACATTGGACAAAAAATTAAAAACAAAAAATGTCCAGGTTATAGGATAAAACCAAATTTGAAAATTTATTCATAGCAAACCAACTTACTAATTTAAAATTGCAACATTTTCTCTTCTCTCTCCAATGGTTTTTTAGATTTTTTTTTTTTAGCCGCAGCTACTCAAATGCTGTGTGAAACAAATCAAAGAGACATTAGATATGGATATGTCATATGTTTGTATATATATGTACAATACGTTCTACAAGAACAAAGGAATTAAAGATAAATGTTTGTTCTATGCACATACACACACATATATATAAATGAGCCTCATTTTATTTATGCATGGATTTGTGCAAATTTTTTTAGGTTTCGAATACAATCTATATACACATATTATTATGTAAAAAAAAGACTAGTGTTCAAGTTGGTAGAATAAATAAATATTTTATGAATGATAAGAATCTAAAATATTCGTCTCATAAAAACAACACATGAGATCGTTTCAAAAAATTTTTTGTGTAGTACACGAAGTATAATCTCATACACAGATCAAACTTCGGCAAAATATGTATAAAAAAGGTCGAAACCACCCACGAACAACGAATGTATCACCGAAAATCTAAAATAAATAGAAAAAGAGGGGTATTGAGATGCTTCCAAAATTAATTGATTTTCCTTGTCCACCAGTTTCTTTTCCACATCAGCATCACATGGTTCCTTTTTCAAGTGCTATATATAAGCAACACTACGATTGGTGGAATACACGTAATGCCATTTAATTTTTAGCCTCTTGCAAGTGTAATATTATTCAAACAAAGATGTCACATAATTTCAATAGCAAAAAATAAAAGAAAAGAAAATGTCACATCAAAATTGTTCCCCAAAAGACACATTCTTACCTAGCTTCCACGGAATTACACACAAATTTTCATCAATAAATTAATTAGTTCGAGGTATGCAATATAATATTGTGTACGTGCTAAAATTTATATAAAATTGTATTAGGTTAATCACTTATATAGTTTATCCGATATAAGAATTCAAGTTTGGGGATGTATATATTTTGGAGTTGGAAAATTAAATTTATTGTAATTATATAAATCTTGAAACCAATTCATACTTTGAAAATGGAGGGAGACGAAGAGCTTTACTTTGGGTCTATCATTTTACAAAAAACCCGGAAGAATAATTAAATTGCAAAAATTAAATACGAGGGAAGAAAATTATTTATTTTTAAAAATCTAAGTATTAAACATATAATTTTCCAATAGTTTGTCTGCAAACTAATAGATTAAAGAGTGAAAAATGAAAAGTAAAACCTTTTTAAAAGGTGCCAAGTTCATATCTGCTGATTTTCTTTGACATCAACTCTTTTTAGTTTTTGTTGGGTTTCAATATTTACTTTTTTCTTCTTAGGCTCGGTTTGGCTTCACTAACTTTCCCTTATTTCACTCGTGAAATCCCCTTTTTCCAAGTACATTAAGATTGTATTTACTCCTTTGGAATTTTTTTTCGAATTTATTTTCATTATAAAATAAGTTAAATCGAAGAAATTCAAATTCTACTCATTTACTCTATAATTATGCTAATTACAATAGATTTCAAATATCCCTAATATTATAGTTATAGTATAAATAAATAGGATGCAAGTAATAAATTAAATTGAAGAAATTAAAATTCAAAGCACCGATATTTATATAGTATTTCATATTAATTAGGATGAATTTAAATTTCTTTCAATAACAATGTCATTTAAAATGCATTCATGACTTTATATATAAATTATAACTAATAAGTTGTTAAAAATATAAGTATAGTAGAAATTTATAGATTTGAAATCTACTAATACAAGCCCAACCTAATAGTTATTCATATGATAATTTGATTATAAAATATAGCTAATCAGAGATCATATTAATTAGTTTTTGTAGGAAATAAATCACTCAAAAAATTGCCACCCTCTGAACACCAATTAAATCCAAGGCGACATTAAATAATATCGAGTGAATCTTGAGGGATGTGACATGAACCAGATCCACCACACAAAAAACCAATTGAAACTCAAATTTATTTAACTTCTTTTTATGGCATATCCATGAAAAATCCACCAAGTTTGTGAACATGTGGGATCCCATTACTACTTGTACAAATTTTGTAAAGGTGCGGAGTAAGGAAAATGCCTAAACAAATATGATTATTTCTTCGAAGACTAGATACCAAATTTACTTTTTAAACTTTACAAAAAAAAAAAAAAAACTAATAAATTATTGTGACCGGTGTAGCCCCTTTTCGTTCAAGAAAACTTTCAAGGAACTTACACAAATGTCACAAATTGAGTTCCCACATTTTATTTCTTTTAATTGAAAATACATTCCATATTACATCGCGATGATTAAACACGCGGAACGTTTAACCAATAAAGCTAAGCATTATATTTCTTAGGCTACGTTTGTATCGAAAGATTTGATTTCTTATATATTCAGACGCACAAACATCCGTAAACACGAGATCGAAAATATTCCTTCTCATCCAATATGCTTTATTAAATGATTATTTCGAACTAGATCAAAACAAAATGAGGAGTCCTTAGTTGTCTTATTTTTAGTGTCTATCCATATGAATTTATATATTTTAAAATATCTATATTATTCAACAAAAATGTTGTTATCAAAATATAAATTATAATATTTTTTTTATGAAAAAAAGAGAGTGAATATTGCTGCATGCTTTGTCGATTTATCTTACTGGTAGATTTTGTCCAAACAAATGAGGTCCACTATGCCTGTATCTCATAATGACATGAAATTGTTGGGGCATTAGTTGTGGTGTGCGTAGTTTCTACTTGGGAATTGACACTCCCGCAACCAGTCAGATTCACTCAACAAAAGTATCTACACCCCATGATGCTCGACTCCTGAGTGTTGGACAAAAAGACATAAATAGTATTCAATTTACTTTTCATAATTTCAGAAGGGACTAATTGCATTAATCTCTTATGTGAAAAGTCTAAAAATCATAAAATTCCTAAAAAATATTAATAGGCAAATGCATCAATCAGTTTTTTAAAATGTAGCACATTTCACCCCTATGTTATACAAACCCGGGCACATTTATACCCTATCATAGGGATTTTTATGCTAATTTTTTTAAAACATAGGGTCTAATATGCTATTAATTTTACACAGGATGTTTATGCCTTTTAAACTTTTACAATTAGCCCTTTCAAAACATATATATATAGAGTTTTGCTATCCTGCCCACCCACCGTGCCCACCTAATGTGCCCACCATGAGGTGGCACTCAACTATTGGACGCACAATTCATCACATCCAATAGTTGAGTGCCACATCATGGTGGGCACATTAGGTGGGCACGGTGGGTGGGCAGGATAGCAAAATTGTATATATATATATATATATATATTTAAAAAAAAAGCAATCTCCGGATCAAAATTCAATTCACAAAGTAATCCTACGTTGGAATGGGTCACCGTATACTTTTTTAAGGCATTACTGTTTGCTCGAAACTTTTCCAAACACTATTTAAATTAAATCACCGTATACTTGGTTCCCAAAAAATGTGACGTCCCGAGACTCGCCTCAAGCCCGAGCTTGTGCCCATGGTTGAAATGGTGCCGTGAAACTGACCGTTGACTAGACGTGCCGCCGAGTTGAATGAAATCACAGCCGCGTAATCGACCGGAAGGATGAGATGGGAATGCGTCCATCTTAAAGGCGTGGTCTTTCAAGGATATATACAATCAGGACCATTAGATAGTGATTGGATGAATTAGATTCATCAACAACAAAAGGGGAAATATTTTGCATTTTAAAATGTAAATAAAGATAAGACTGAAATATTTTCTTAAAAAATAAAATAATATCTTACTATCTTATTAAAGATTAAAGAAGAGCATCACATAGTAATCAAATTAAAATTAATTTGGTGAAGCCAAAGACGAAAAATCTCTTTTAAAAAAATAAAATCTCTATCTCTATTTTAAACTTTATCTGTTCATTATAATCTTGAGTTTGTGATTTTATTTATTTTTAAATTTAAATTGATTTGAAACAAAGATATAATACATATATACAATAAATAATATTCATATTTTAATCACACACGCAACTCATTTTATTTTCAAATTTAAATTGATTTGTAATAAACATATAATATGTATACAATAAATAATATTAATATTTCAATCGCACATGCAACGCGTGTGCAGACGACTAATAATTATAATTTCAAATAAAGCTTCACAAAATCAATTAACAATGAGTTAATATGGGAGCATCTCAATTTTAATTAATACCTTAGATAGAATGATGAACATATTAATCTATATATAGTACTCTATATATAGATTTAATTAAAATTGAGATGCAAACGTTATCCAGAATAATGTATGATTTAGCAGCCAGTCAGAGTGCATTAATTTGAGTTAATTTAATTAAGTTGGATGACACAAATTAAGAGGAACTTTGCAAAAGTCTCTTGGGAAAATTGCTAACCCCATGTGCAAGTTGTGAGATATTTTTCCATTAGAAAATTGCAAAGTTTTGCCGACTAATCTCAATTCCTTTCTCATAAGAATGGAGTAAAATCTTGTCACCATGATTCGAGTTTGAAAGTTAATGTCTCAAAATCCTAATTTTATATAAAAAAAAAAACTCTGTTTATTCGTAAGATGAATCAACCTGTCTTTTTGTTTTTGTTTTTGTTTTTTGTTTTTTTAGATGGTTGAATATGAGTATTTATACGCAAAAGTAATTTGATGTTATTTGTATGTTTAAATCCATGATAATTAATTATGTTGCTTTGATCTTAAGTAAAACGAGAATGAAATAGGGAAGTGGGTCAAAAGTGAGGCAAAAACATATTTACATCTCAATTCTTAGCTTTGGGGGAAACAATATGGTCCAAAGCAAATATCAAATCAAACTCCCGAAAAGCTATATATAAAGCACACATGAAAGCCACAATTTTCCATGATAATGACTTCTTCTTTTTCCCTTTCCTTCCTTTGTCTCTTTAAATTTGTGAATTTTCACAATCTTAATGATCATACCTACTTAGTTGCAACATTGTTTTAACGTGGTCCTTTGCTTTTAGATTCATATGCTAAACAAACACTTTTACTTTTTGGGGCAACTTAAGTGGTCTGTAGGCCTCTGCCCCAGCTTCTCAGATACTAAAATATTCCATTAATTAATTAGAATTTTTTGGTGAATCCAACCTTCAATTTACGTGGTGTTTGGAAGAGTTTTTAAATAGCACTTCTCAACTTTTCCTTAACCATGGATAGTGTTTAGAAGAGTTTTTAGGAAGCATTTCTTAGCTTTTCCTTAAATTTTGTAAATAAAAAACTGAGAAATACTTCTTATAAGCTCTCCCAAAACACTACATATGGTTTGAGATAACTTCTAAGAAGCATTTCTCACCTTCCGTTAATATTGTCATTGAAAAAAAAAAACCATTGATAGAGCGCATATAGGGACCAGATTATTGGTGTCAATTTTGAAAAAAAAAATATTTAGTAAAGATTGGGATTTTTTAGTAACATTCATTAACCCAAGAAAGTTGAGTAAAAAGATGCGTTTGGATCGACGTTATTAATATACGAAAATTGTCATGAACGAACTTATAATTTCAGAGATATTATTATAAAAGTAATCGATTTTTATTTAATTTTTTGTCGGTTTCTATGGGTCCATCATTGTATGTATGGATGGTCCCTATCACCATAGAAAATTCACTAAAAAAAAAGAAAGAAAAAAGAAAAGTGGTAATGAAATGGACTTTCATGTTGCAAGTGGATTATGAATGATGCAGTTGGGCTGTATCTGTTTGATATTGTAGTTTCACATGGATATTCCTGTTGTCTCAACATTCAATGAATCCTGTGCCTCTAATTCACTTGACTGCAACCACCATAGCATATGCTCAATGCATCTCTTTAATGACAAAAATACCCTTCCCGAACCTCAAGATCGTCAGTAATTTTTTTTTTTTTTTTTTGTTTTTGAATTCGAATGATGTGCGAGATGTATGTTAGAAATTTACTTGGATTTAACTCACCTAGCTCTCAGAAATTCTATCCTACCGATGTGGAACAATATTTCAACACCAGGAATGAACATCTGAAGCGTTGAGATATTAACGGGTGGCTTAGCTATAGACAACCCAATTATGGGCAATCCAACTCACACGGAGAACTTGAGTTTTGATATCATGTTAGAAATTGACTTGGACCTAACTCATCTCAAAAGTTAGCTCAAGAGGTGAGGGTTGCCCTTGTCTATATTAAGAGCTCCCAAAAACTCTATCATACCGTTGTGTGACAATATTTCAACAATGTCAAATATCATCGTCATAATAGTAATTAGTGTGCTCGATCTATCTTCTTTGATGACAAAAATACCCTTCTCGGACCGTGAGTCTCAGGAGTTTATACAAGATTTGAAGTATCGACAACATTATGATATCAATGTAAAATATCAAAATCATAAATATGATTGGAGTTTCAGATAAAAGTTAGGACATTTTAAAGTAATCTATAGTCCGTGCATGTGTGGGTGTGTATGGTTCATGTATAGTGGCTTTTTATTGAATGCTTAGTGTTAAAAGATTCATTATTTATTCACTCGATTAAAAGGTACTGAAAATTTTAATGATGTAGAAATAGAATAATCGTTAAAATATGTAAAGTAGTCTTTTTTGTATTAGATTATATGAGAATATAATACTTAATTCGACACATGCAATTGCTAGCGAAATCGAATATTTAAATAGATAAATAAAAATGGTTTAGTTTCCTATCACTATCTTCCTTTCGAGCATATAATTTATTACTTATATTACGTCAATTATATTAATTAAATTTTACATGCATATCCTAGGAACTAAATTTGATACATCAAGGTGCTAATACACATATATATAGTTCCTAACATACCTTTTAACAACTATTACTATATCCTCATCCTAGAGCTTGTTTCGTATCATTTTAATTTTAAAAATTCATAAATTTAAAAATTAATAAATTTCATTTTAAAATTTCTTAGAAATTCTAATTAATTTCTCAAATTTTTTGTATGGACCATATGCGTTTGGTGTGCCTGCTAACATTATGACAATTGTAAATGATAAATATGTCAAATTTCCTTTCATCAAATTAACTTAATAAAATTTCAACAAATTTAGCAATATCTTAGAGATTATTACAACATTTCGGCGGTATTTGTTAAAAAAAAAAAAAAAAAAAAAAAGGAAGTCACATATGTATGTGGGAAAAACCCCGGAATTTCAAGAATTGGAGTGAAATTTGCGGCTAAAAGTTTTATCAAAGTAATTTTGTATCAAAAAAAAAATAAAAATCAAGTGTTTTGAGAGAAGCTTTTACTGAATTTCGGCTAAATATGATGAGCGAACATCAAAGCATGATACGAAATGATTACATACTGTGACAATTAAGCATTTTCCCTCTAATAATTTCTAAGTTTGAAGAAAATATACACAACGTAACCTGAGATGTCCAACTCCAAGTCAGTGTGTAATATATCCAAAGACTATATATGTAGCCCATTTTATAGCAAGACCCATATGTATATTAGGCTCAATGTCAAGAATTAACAGTTATTCTTATGGATAATAAATAGGGGCCGCAACTCGCAAGAGAATGACATCAAAATAACAAGGATCAAAGTCGGCCAGTGAGAAGATGAAGGATAATAAACTGCATCGACACATCGTCAAGATGCTAGTAAAAGGGAGAAACTCTATTTTTTTTTTTGTTATGACTATTAATCTATTGTCTAGAACGACCAATACATCATCAATATCTCTATATATGCACGCATTGTCCCCGAATATGGCTAATGATCTCTGCATTCTAAAAAAAATTCAAGATTATTATATTTTCACAACAAAAAAATGGCAATAAAAGCTGATGCATCAACATCCACAAAAAAACACATATGTGGTGAGCATTAGAGTTCCTCCCCTCCCATGGATTGATGCTCAAGAGTTGTCCTTTTCATTCCCCATTCTTATTTATAAATCATAATTCATATGCAAACAAATGTACACGACAAAACTTGTTTTAAGATAGATAGATTACACATATCCTCATATACCAAGGAAACATTTCAACTGAAAATTGCAATTCACACCCAATTATTATGGGCTTGTCTGATGGAGGAGTTGATGGGGAAGAGATAGTGGGCTTACAAATATCATCAAAACCTTAAGCCCACTCACCTTTGGGTCCGGTTTTATCATACGACGATTCGTCCAGTTAGGAACATTAAAAACCGATGATTTTTCGCTTCTAACTAATACATATAATACATATTATCAAATTCCACAAAAAAAAAAAAAAAATACTATTACCATATATGAATGACCCAAATTAGTATGGATCACTACAACCAAGACCGGTATTTAATTGATGAAGTTCATTAATAAGTTCCGTCCAACAATGGAAAGCCCACGAGACCTTCCGTACACCTATGAATAAGACACTTCGTCTTCATTTGAAAGGGAAGTACTCATTTTTACATTTTAAGCTTCCTTCATTTGCTCTGGTTTCTAGGTAATACCAACTTGAGCAGAACGTCTGCGCTTCTTAATCTCCGTTTGTGATGTGGATGACGATCCACTATTTTTCTTAAGATTCAAACAAGGCTTGCACGTGTGGATCTGAAAATACCTTGAGAGAGTAATTATCTTGGTATGGACGATAAAACCTTTTTTGTTTTACATAAAAAAAATTTCTTTATTTTTAAAATTAATCTCCTATTTTAAAGGAATAAAAAGAATAGTTTTAAAATCATCTAAAAAAATCCATAAAGTTTATTATTTTATTTTACTTATTTCTAACATATAAAGATATACGTATTTTTTTTTTTGGATTTATTTCTGATCGTAAAAAAAAATTGTATATTATGCCCATTATTTTACGTGCAAAAATAGTAGTATGTAAATCTCATTTGCAATTAGGTTCACATGAATCACATCAACTTCGCCTCCATTTCAAATTCATTATCCAATATTTTTCTTATATCTATGCACGCACAAACAAAACATAGTTGAATAGTATTTAAAGCTCATTAAATTATGATTAATATCAAAATAGTCAGCTAAAATTTAAATTATGAGAAGATACGAGTACTAGTATTTTGTACATTGTCAGTTGTCTATGCCCAATCATTTATTAATTTGGGACGAGATAATAATGTAATTTCTGTGACCTAAATTTAGGACTTTCGAAGCTTAATCATTAATTGATTTCCTTTTTTTGAAAATTTGAATCCTCTCTAACAATTACACGTACACAAGAGTGGTTTATTTCTCGTTGACAAATTAACATCCCATCTTAAAATCAAATTTCATTAATTTTTCAATTGTCAGACTTTAAGGTTATGACAACGTAATGTATTCAATCCCAAGTCCAATTCATTCTAACCACATGAAACTAACTCCTCGATTATTTAATATTTAGTTCGTCATAGGCTCGACATAATATGTCATTCCATATATTTTTTCTAAAGTTTTGTGGTTATACTCGAGATTAAATAGGTATGTGTTCCATATTTGCTTTATTATTTGTCAGGATCGAGATGCTACTGCTGCTGGTAGACCAGTAGTGAGCTAATACTGTCTTGAAACTAATTTGATAGGGACAGTAACTACTTGTTGTTAGTGAATTCAGTAGTGTGAGTCACTGAACTCTCATTTTTCTTATATCTTCAAGAGTTAACCAACAAATATATTTGTGCACAAGAGGTCAACTATGAAATTTGACTGCATTAGTTGGTTCTACTAGTAAGCAAGAATACAAAGCAGTAAATAATACAGTGTTTTGTTTCTGGATGTTCGGAGACTCAACTGCTTCTACGTCACCCATTTTTTTGGTTCTGCCAAAAGGTACTACTAGAAAACTTTGAGTATTACAACCCTTGCAACATCCCACCTCAGCTAGAACTTACCCTACTGACTATAACTAAGACTCCTAAACTTCAACAAATTAGTTATCGATTGATCTTACACGAGTGTTTTGATCAGTTCACTCAACTTATTAGTTTACAGAGATTGCACAACTCAACACGTAACACAAAGTGATTCTAAGAGATCTGATATGTCTAGATGTGTGTGCTCGTGTTCTTCGACTTTTGTATATGATCTTCAATGTAAGTGTCAAACTCTTCTTGTATGAATATAACAACTGAAAGTGTTCAGTTGCTCTTTGCTAAGTTGTAACTTGTAAGTGGTGTGAGTTCTTGTGAGCCGGTATGTTCTTCTGTTGGTTGTGGTCTCTATTTATAAGTGCAAGATAACGATCATCTTTGATTCAAATGCATCCGTTGATAACTAGCCGTTTTTTTGTCTTTTAGTTCACTGTAAGAAGATACACTATGACAGTGTAAATCTGAGTCTACTCAGTGTACTTAGAGACTTTTAGTTAATAGCTTTAATTGGTTCAGAGCGGGCTTCTGCTGTAATTCTTCTTCTGCTTCTGCTTTTCACTTTTAAGCTTTTCTGCTTCTACTATTCTCTACTTTTACTTCTGCTTCTGTTTCGCAGTTTCTATTTCTGTTGTTGATGTTCACAGTTATTTTGTTCAACATCAAAACTTAAATATTTGATTTTATAACAGCATTTTTTGTCATTTTCTTCACAAAATCATGGACATATATTTTTTTTTGGGACACATAATTTCGTTAATATTTGAAGAGAAAAAAAAAATCAATCCTTGAAAAATGCTACTACAAGGTTCAGATTATATTATATATTATTAAGTCATCATTACATCACAACTTTGAGACCAAATGGATTTCGTTCACAATTACAAACCCAATGCAAAAACGGCAAGTGTGAAAATCATCACTAAAAAGCGTGCTATTTATTTAGTTTTTGAAAACGAAAACATATCCTTCAACAACTTAAACACGGGAATGGATCCCCTACCCTTAAACACGTGGTCACAACCCATATCTCTCGATTGCAGCCGACCAAAATTGGGTCACGCGAGATCTCTCTCACAAAATTATAAGGTCATGTGAAAAATTTTCATATGAATTTTTGTTTAATTATATTACACATTATAATTCACGTAGTTTAAAAGAATTGAATATAAATGTTCGATTGATAGTAATATCGCGATATTAATTTCGTTGAGATTTTCAACATCGTAGGCCACCCACCGCAGCACACCTGTCATTTTGCTACACTTTGATTTCCCACACAAAAATGTTAATAAAACAAGTCTGCTTAGCTTCTTTCCCTCCAATCACTCGTAAACAATATTATGCAAGATTAATTATTGCGCCTCGAAATCAATGGCACAATATTCCTTTTGTATTTCCTCCGTGTACTGTGTTGTCTATATTGGAGTGCTTTTCAGACCCATATCAGCTGGCCCGGTTGCCCCGGGTTCGAGATTATTTACGAGCCAGAACCAAGCATGGATATCTGATAATGGGAGTTTTGCTTTCGGGCTCACACCAGTGGATTCAGTAAACGATGAATTTGAACTGGGAGTATGGTTTCAGCAGCTTCCTGGAGATCGCACTATTGTTTGGTCAGCTAATGCGTAAGTCCTGTAGTCCGATACAATCTAGATGTATTTGTACGAGATGTTTGAATGAAATATGTGATTGTTTGAAATGTCAGAAGAATATATATATAAGCAACAACTACAAATATATTACTTGGGATATGTTGCTCGTGTAAGCTAGATTTAACCAAAGTATAATATTTGATTTTCTATGGAAATTGATGAATTTACCCAGTATATGAATTTTTGGAAACACAAAAAAAAGAAACTTGGTGATTGGAGAATTGGATTACATATAATTTTTTCTTCTGTTTTTTTCTCCATCATTGTAATAGAAACTCTCCAGTCAGCAAAGATGCAATCTTGGATTTCGACCGCAGCGGCAATCTGGTGCTTAACGACAGAGGAACTACGGTCTGGGCGTCGAATACATCCGATCATGGCGTTGAAACGGCGGTCATGTCTGAAAATGGCAACTTCATTCTATACGGGACAAATCGAAGCATTGTCTGGCAAAGCTTTTCACATCCCTCTGATACACTGTTACCTGGACAACCTTTGACGGTTTTTCTAGAGCTCAAGTCTTCTAGATCACCGGCACACGGCGGATTTTATACAATGAAAATGTTACAGCAGCCTAATTCTCTGAATTTGGCTCTGACATATAATGTACCTGAGGTGCATGAGACCTCTGTGGAGTCATATGCAAATTATTCCTATTGGCCAGGACCTAATGTATCAAATGTAACAGGGGAGGTCACGGCGGTTTTAGATGAAGGAGGGAGTTTCGGGATAATCTATGGGTCGTCGTCCGAAGGAGCAGTGTATGTGTACAAGAATGAGAATGACAATGGTACATTATCCTTGGCTAGAAACCAATCAACTGCTCCTTCAGTTCTGAGGAGATTGATTCTTGAAGCTAATGGTAATCTGCGGATATATCGATGGGACAACGATGTTAACGGGTCGAGACAATGGGTTTCAGAATGGGCAGCTGTCTCAAAGCCATGTGAGATTGCTGGTATTTGTGGCAATGGGATATGCAATCTAGGAATGAGCAAGTCTAATGCTTCTTGCAGATGCTTGCCAGGGACTTTCGAAGCGAACAACAATGATAACTGCTCCGGAAACTCATCGTTGACAGGGAAATGTAGCGCTCATCGCGGGAATATAACGTCCCAGTTCAAGATTGAAACGGTTCAGCAAACCAATTATTTCTACTCAGATTCATCAGTCATAGCGAATTACAGCGATATTGTGTCGGAAGCCAAGTGTGGCGATGTCTGCTTATCAGACTGCGAATGCGTTGCCTCAGTTTACGGGCTAAATGAAGAGAAACCATATTGTTGGCTTTTAAGAAGCTTGGAGTTTGGAGGATACCAGGATCCTGGCTCAACACTGTTTGTGAAAGTTGAATCCAATGGCAATTCGACCGACGACTCGCCACATGGATTGAGCGATAAGAAGAAAAAAATCCTGGTGCTTCCTATTGTTCTGAGCATGACAGTTTTGATACTTCTGCTCTATTGCTTACTGTACGCAATCGTTCGTCGAAAAAGGAGTTTAAAGAAAGCCCTTGAGAATTCTTTAATCTTATCAGGAGCTCCAGTTGGTTTTAGTTATAGAGATTTACAAAGCAAGACAGCCAACTTTTCCGAATTGCTGGGAACAGGTATTTTTTTTTTTAATACCGGAAAGAGTACTTAAAATGAAAAATTTTACAGTTCAGGGGTGGTTCTAAGTTTTCATGCAATCAATTGTTATTTGGCAGGTGGATTTGGCAGTGTGTACAAGGGAAGCCTCAGCGACGGAACGCTGGTTGCTGTAAAAAAGCTCGACAGGATCTTACCCCATGGAGAGAAAGAGTTTATCACTGAGGTAAATACAATCGGCTCAATGCATCACATGAACTTGGTTCGGTTACGCGGATATTGCTCGGAGGGGAAACAGAGGTGTGTATAGTGACTGTGACTCTGTATATTTGCTATGTAGTGTGACACATTTCTCAATAGTTTTGTTGTGAAAATATGAATCCACAGGCTTCTAGTGTACGAGTTCATGAAAAATGGGTCATTGGACAAGTGGATATTCCATTCACATAATTTTCGAGAGACACAGGACAGATTGCTGGATTGGCCAACTCGTTATCAAGTAGCTCTTGGCACTGCGAAAGGGATCGCATACTTCCACGAGCAATGTCGTGACAGGATAATACACTGCGACATCAAGCCAGAAAACATCCTGTTAGATGAGGATTTTTGTCCAAAAGTATCAGATTTCGGACTGGCGAAATTGATGGGCAGAGAACATTCTCATGTGGTCACAATGGTGAGAGGGACCAGAGGCTACTTAGCCCCGGAATGGGTCAGTAATCGTCCCATCACCGTAAAGGCCGACGTTTACAGCTATGGGATGCTTCTATTAGAGATCATTGGCGGCAGAAGGAATCTAGACATGTCTTTTGATGTAGAGGACTTCTTTTATCCTGGATGGGCTTTCAAGGTATTTCTGCTTGCTTTTAAACACGCGCAACAGCTCAAGTGTCACGTTATTTATATAACTGATCATATGAATGTTTATATCTGCAGGCGATTACGAGTGGAACACCTCTGAAAGTTGCGGACAGAAGGCTCGAAGGATCAGTGGAAGAAGAAGAGCTTTTCAGGGCTTTGAAAATTGCTTTCTGGTGCATCCAAGATGAGATCCACATGAGGCCAACCATGGGGGAAGTGGTGACGATGTTAGAAGGATCCATCCACATCAACATGCCACCGATTCCACACGCGGTTTCGGAGCTTATCGAGGAAGGTTTGGATCATGTGCACAAAGCCATGAGAAGAGAACTCAATCAAGGGAGTTCTTTCACGACCACCGCCACCACTACCACGACCACCACGACTACTCATCCATCATCTCGCGCAACATGTAGTCATTCCACATTGTCACCAAGATAGCCAAATGCATATTGTACAATTTTTTGTTATATTAGCTTATGTGAATAGTAGTTGAATATTATGTTGTATATAAGTTTGTTTCAAGATGGGAACTGTTGATCCATGATGTCTATGTGAACTCTGTCTATTTTGAGTTTTGATTACCAATACTAACATAAATTAAGGCTCGTCTGGGAGGAATATCCAAAAATAGATTTTTATTATTGAAATGATTGAAAATGACACGATTAATAGTATTTTAATTTTTTGTTAATGTTTTTTTTAAAAAAAAAATTAAAAAATAATAAGTAATATAATACACAGCTTTTTTAATCATTTGGTAAACTTACACCAATATATATAAATTATACAAGTAGATGAATAATATGAAAATCGTGTAAATAATAAAAAAAAAAAAAGAGCATGCATGAAACAAATAAGAATCAAATTTTAAAAATAAATTTCCGTCCGCAGTTTAATTCTGTAGATTTATTTTATTTTAAAAAAGCAGTTTGAACGAGGCTCCCAAACAAGACCTCATTTACATCATTACATGTATCAACATAAACACTATGCTAGATGTATATAGAGTTTTATATGGAGTCTTACACGCAACCATTAAATATTAGTTTGATCCCAAAATTCTTTAAAAAATTATTACTTTTCACAAACAATTGCTTGTCTTTCTTTAACAAAATATTTTTAATAAAAATCTTATTATATTCTTTATTCTTAATTTTCCACTTTTACAAATTTCACGTTCATAGAGTAATTAACAAGAGAAATTAATTTATACTTCCCAAATAATATTAATTATTTTGTTTTAATTTGATTCATTCATTCATTTTTTTTTTGGCATTTGGCCTATCACGTTCAGTATCTTTTGTAAATCAAATTCGCGTCTTTATAAAAAATACATTGATGTCATGGGATATATATCGATGTATCATCCGATGATATCTTGTGATGTATTTATTTTTTCGTATAAACTTAGATTGGGATTTGCGATAACAGACAAGTTATTGATGGTAGTTGGTGTCTTATAATTATTATTGGATATGGACCTGTCAGACATTAATTATCTGAACTTGGCCTGGACTTGTCAGAATTATTAGCTCATGGGTCTGCATCTTATCAGATCATGGGCCTTTCCCGCTTAGTCATGGACTGACATCAGGAGCACACATTTTTGGTAGTTAATAGTTACATATGCCCGATTACACAGGACAACGTGAGAAGAGGGACTTCTGTACATTCTTTCCCATGATGCTCCCATCAGTTTTTTCTATTTTTTTTTCTTACATGTTTTCTTTGTCTGACTTAGGCATCGAAAAGGTCACACAGGAAGAAATCCTGATGCCCTCTAACCGAGTCTTTCATGATTTTCAGGCAAAAACAAAAGGAGAATTCACAAACACACGGGAAGAGAATTTTGGAATCGCATCATACAGTATTATAGATTACATCATTATCATAGCACATTATGTTTTATATTAATTAACTAAACAAAAACACTTATGACATCTTGACGAATTTCTTATTCGATATGATATATGAAAAAATATGATTTTTTATGTAAAATGTATCGCCTTCTTATTTCAGATATGAATTATATCGACGTCTCATGTATATAGATATGTGAGACTATTTTACATAAAATCTAGACTTTTACTATGTGCATAATTTAAAAAATAAAATCAATTATCACACAGAAACTATACAATTTGATTGCTAAATTAAATTTTGTCCGTCTGTCTTTTTGTTGAAAAAACGCATGAAATATTCATTTCGTCACCAAATACGCTAATCTTAAATTAAACAAATCTCCATAAACACGGGAATAATGAAATATTCATTTCGTCACCAAATACGCTAATCTTAAATTAAACAAATCTCCATAAACACGGGAATTGCATCATCACCAAATGTAAAGTATCCTAATTCTCAGAAAACAACCTCCCAACAAATACGGAAACAAAACTAAACATGCCTTAATTTCTTGGAAAAGAAATCACCTTAAACTGTGAGAGAATGGACAAAGTATTTAACAACTTGCTGATTCAAACACGCTATTTTCAATTATACAAGCAATCGTATACATTTTGCGTGAAATGAAATTTTAATGATTTGAAAAGATTATGTTGAGTATTAAAAAATATATAATAAAATTAATTGAAATGGAAGTTAACTTTAACCTGACATGAAATAATGAGTGATTTTTTAAAGTGGCGATGAGGAATGTAATTGGTTTTCTACAATTTTTGCCCGATAATGCATATGATGTATAATTGACAGTGTTGTATTTGTAAATTTATATTGGTGTAATCAGACGGACTAGGACTATTTGAAAAACCTTTTACATCTCATCTTTTTTATAATAATAATAATAACATATTTCATGTTCGTCGTTTCAAAAAGTTGTTGCTCATTTTCATGCAAATTTTGCTGTTTCTTTTTCATCTCCTTTTGTTTGGGAGTCCGAAAATCTTTCTCTTTGGTTGAATAGTCTTGTAATAAACTCTTGAACTTCATTAATAATATTACAAGATTCTTCCTCTCAAAAAATAATAACATAGATAAAGAGAAACTTTAATTTTGGTTCTATATATTTATTTTTATATATTTTGGTTTATCTATGTTATATAATTTCAGCCTTAGTCTCGTGTTTTCAATTTTTGCAATTTTATCCTTATTTCACAGGAAGTGTTAATCTATGCATACATGATCGCTTGAAGTCCCTTATAACTAAAGATGTTAATTCGGGTTGGCCCGGCCGCCATTAAAAAATGACGGGTTGAGTTGAAGAATTGACGGCGCGTTTAGAGGTGGGCCTAAACGGGCTGACCCGTTTGGGCCACGGGCCAAGGCTGGACGGGCCGGCCCACCAATATTTTTTATTTTTAAAATTTATATTACAATTAGTATTTTAAATATTTTATGTGTGATTGATAAGTTATGAACAATTTATATTGTTTAAAATGTTTTATATATGATTATAAGCTCTAAATAATTTATATAATTTATGTTTAATTGATTAATTTTAAAAATTATATTATTTATAATGATTTATTTATTTTTATGAGTTTTTAAACATGCATATCATTTATAATTTTTTATGTATGTTTTTTTAAATTTTATTTTTCATATTTTTAATTTTTTAAATATTTTATTTTTTGGCGGGTGTATGTTTTTTTAAATTTTATTTTTCATATTTTTAATTTTTTAAATATTTTATTTTTTGGCGGGTTGACCCGCCCAACCCGCAACCCATGACGGCTTGGGTCGAGCTGAGATATTCCCAATCCACCGTTAATTTGGGCCACCCCGCCTCGCCCGGGTCGAGTGACATGCCTACTCATACCTAGGGGTGGGTTTTCGGTATACCGTATCTAAAATATTGGTATGAAAAAAATTCATATAGATATCGATATTGAAATTTCGAAATTTTGGTATGGAAAAAATCCATATTGATACCGTATAGATACTGGAAAAAAATTCGATATACCAAAAAAATGTCTAAAAATCGTAAAAATTTCGGTACGATATCCCGAAAAGTCGGTATTTTGGTTCGGTAACCCAGCCCTTATCCCACATAAGTATCACAACATCACATTGTGAGAAAAAACCAAATTTGGTGCTATATCAATGAACAAGAGAAACACAACGCAAGTTTGTGTTAAATACGTCAGAGACAACACTATGGGAACTGTGTTGTTCGAAGATTTGTTGTGTTTCTTCAATTTAGGCCACGTGAGTTGCATCTAATTGTTTTTTACTCTGATTTATTTAGGACGCAAGTTTAATTTCTCAATGTGTTGAGAAATTTAGGATTTGATGATTTTTCGTAAAATCACTATTATTGCTTTGTAAGACTGATCTTACTTTTTTTTAGTGATATTTAGCCCTAAGGCACCCACACGAGTTCTTATACTCGTGCAAAAATTATTTATTTGTGTTTTAATTTACGCTTTAAATTTTCGTTGCACTGTGTTGTCTTTGGTGTTACAACACTAAGTACAACACTGCTTGTTTTACATAACAAATCACGTACAACTTTACTTTCAATTTTATTAAACTCAAACCATCTTCGTAGATCTACATAGGATTAGGATTTGATTAGTTGCAAATATTTAATATAATATCATTTTATTCATTCTTTGTGGGATCGACTTGGACTTAATTCCTATATTATAACTTGGCATTGTACACTTGTGAGCGAAAATCATGCAACACTTTAATTACATATAAGGATGTAGTATAATACCTCGAGGAACATAAGTTGTTTGTGGTTGATGGTTGCTACTACTTCCAGGCTCAAAATTTTGATGTGAAAATTCGATAAGACATTGACTTTGTGCGACATGTTTTGTAAGGCCCCAAAAATATTAAGTTATTAATTACGGAATTAGAGATTTAAATTCCGAATTTTGTAAAATATTAATTGAAATTATGAAAATTAGAGATTTAATTTTCGAGATGAAAATATTTAATTTGATAATTTACGGATAGTGAGATTTAAATTCCGAAATTCTTAAATTAAAAGATTAAAATATTTGAATTAGATATTTATGAGATTTAAGATTTAAATTCCATGTTTTCGGAACTAAAGGATTTAATTAGAAGTCGGAAGCTTGCCGAGGGACTGGATCACAAATATTCCAAAGCTTAGGGGCCAAAGTGCAAATATGCCCTTTTTAGTGGGACACTTGGCATTTATAGCTTGTATACGTGTAAATGCATGTATTACCTTTAGAATTCAAATTTCTTCAGCAAGACAACCGAGAGCTTCAGCTTCTTCTTTGGGATTTCATTTTCAAAATTCAATATCTCAAGATCAGGTCGTCCGATTCCGAAATCGAGCATAGTTTTGTAATTCTCGCGACAAGAGCTTCGTTGTGATGTAAGTATCTCTTTGATTCAGTAGGTCTCGAAATTATGATGTTATGATGTTGGGAAAAAAAATCAGAATTTGAGTATGTGTTAGTGTTCTTGATGATATAAGCTTTACGATATCGAAATCGAAACGAATAACGAGTACCGTACAAACTTATTATGGTTTCCAGCTTGGGTTTCGAAAGTATGCTTCTGATTATGCTGGTATTTGATGATATTTAAGCTGATAAGAGGTGTGTATGTGTTGTTTATGATTGAGAGTTTTGATAGAAATGAAGTTTTGGGTACCGAATTTGTACCGTAACCGTCAGTGTATGTTTGATAAATTCTGGAAATATATGCTGTTGGTTTTGATATTTGAGTGATAAAATGATATTGATATAAGTTATATATCAATGTTTATATGATGTTTGAGTTGTTATAATTATCTGTTTCGAACCATTACGTCGTCGGTTTGAATTCCGGTCAAATTAGCAAGCCTTGAGTTGTTGAGCTTTGGAATGAGTTGAATGCAATATTGAATGACTTGATATGAATTTCATATTTTTCAAAAGTATATCGAGTTCGAGTTCGCACCGATTCGAATCAATTGAAGATTGGTCAAGGTTTGTGTGACACCCGGAGCCAAAAAGTCCTAGGGCGGTACATGGTCCGCAATATGGGTGGTTAATACCTGAAAGATGAAAACCCCACCAAAGAATGGGCGACGGATGATATGAATGAACCGATCCCACACCGGAATGAGAGGTACAAAAGATTTGATATGTACAACTCATATCAAGAAGGTGCATCTTCTTTTCGGAAGCTCATCACATAAGAACTCCGAAGTTAAGCGTGCTTGACTTGGGGCAATTATAGGATGGGTGACCCCTGGAAAGTTTTTCAGGGTGCGTGTGAGTGAGGACATAAGCACGCTGAAAAGACCCGTCTTGATACAGTGGGGCGTTACAAATGGTATCAGAGACTGGCCTCTCCCAGTACGGTGTGGTTCGGAGACGAACCAAGCGGAAGCTGGTGGGCATGTGACACCCGGAGCCAAAAAGTCCTAGGGCGGTACATGGTCCGCAATATGGGTGGTTAATACCTGAAAGATGGAAACCCCACCAAAGAATGGGCGACGGGTGATATGAATGAACCGATCCCACACCGGAATGAGAGGTACAAAAGATTTGATATGTACAACTCATATCAAGAAGGTGCATCTTCTTTTCGGATGCTCATCACATAAGAACTCCGAAGTTAAGCGTGCTTGATTTGGGGCAATTATAGGATGGGTGACCCCCTGGGAAGTTTTCCAGGGTGCGTGTGAGTGAGGACATAAGCACGCTGAAAAGACCCGTCTTGATACAGTGGGGCGTTACAGTTTGAGTTTCTAGCTTTGAGATTTCTACCATTCTATCTAGTGAGTTGATACAAGCTTGGTGTGTATTGTAGCTTGAGGATTGGAGCTACTTAGCTATCAAGATTGGAAGGTATGATTCGACGATGACCAAATCAGGAAATGAGCATCGAGATGTGTTTGATCTCTCGATCCCTTAAATCACACAATAGTTTCTATTTTATGTGTTTATGTGCTTTACTATGCCTTATGTGAGTTATGTGCTTTGATTGTCTTACTTGAGTTCTTGAGTGATGACATGTTTGTTAGGCTATGTAGGAGGTGATTGTGTATTATGTCATCTCGTTAAGCCTAAACGTCCTTCTAGTCTTGCCTTGGTATCGTTGATGAGTATTAAGCATCGATATCGTGTATTAATGATGAGATTCGAGCATTAATTCTTAAAACCGGGTTTATAACATCAATGAGGAGTTCTAGCATTGATGGTGTGTGATGTGTTCTAACATCTAAATCGGTATAACCTTTGAGCCTGATTCTTCATCGTCTTTGAGCCTTAATCCGTTCTAGCCAGTTAGTTTCCTTGTACTTCATAAGATGCTACTTATGAATGAAAATATGTTGTTATGGCTACTTGTGATTATTTATATGTTCCGTCTTTCATACTAAGTCTTTAGACTTATTGGTTTTCCGGTTGTTGCTTTGTTTTTGTATGTGCATTGCAACAGGTGTTTCAGGGCCAAGTTATAGGAGGCCAAGAGCATTGGGAAGCGTTTAGAAGTGGTGCTCCGGGTTGTGTTGTAGCTTGTTGTTGGGAACTTACTTTTAAACCATGTTGAGTTTGGATGATATCCAAATTTTGTATTGTATAGCTTTGCATAGTCCAGAGTTGTTTAGATTATTTGTTATTGGATCATGATTTTGGGTAAGTGTATATAATAATTTGGTTGTTTGGTCTTCAAGTTGAGATTGTCACCATTTTATATCAGCTTAGGTTCATGTTAGCAGCAAAATCAGAACAAGAGCTGAACTGCAGAAATTCGAGCAGACCATGCCCGCTCGATCGGTTGAGTTGCACCGATCGAGCGAGGCCAGTTTTTGCTCAAAACAGAAACATGAAACTTTCTGCTCGCTCAATCGGTGCAGCTCAACCGATCGAGCGAGGCCCTCTTTTAAAAAAAATTCTTTTTTCTTGTTGATTGTTGCTGCTTATTTTAGATACCTTATTTAATTATGGTATTTAGTAGTCGAGCCCGAGGTCGCCACATGTTTGACGCACCATAGTTGGATCAACAACTAGCATAAACAATAGACATAAGCAATTTTAAACTTGATCAATGTTGTAAAACTTGAGAATGAGAATTATTTATGAGGTGTTGTATATTATATCAAATTATTTTAATTTGTGTTATTTATCAAATATTTTACAATAAACTAATAATTTAATTATAAATATTATAGAATGTACGTACAATTTTGATCGAGATTTTCAGTTGATTCCTGAATCTTAGTAGTTGGGGCAAGTAAATCGTTATTAGCATTAGAAGATACATCGGGAATTGATGAGCTTGAATTTTTCTGTTTCCTTCTCCAATAAGTTTCACGACGGCGAGCCAATTCTGCGTTTCTTGTTTGTTCATTCATTGACTGTCGTCTATTACGCTGCGCCAATCTCCAATTTAGTTGTTGGGTTGTTGAACAATAGTTTTATATTGTAAGTAAATTGAGCAATTGTGTAAGTAAATTTTGAATTATGTAACATACAATGTTGGTTTGAAGTAGAATTAGAGGAAGCGAAATTCATTCTTTTTCTTGCTTGGTAATTTGATCGATGTCGAGCAAGGTAGGATTGTCTTTGTCTTCGTTCTTCACTTAAAACTCCAGATTTTTCCAGAAATCTCACGTTCAAACTCCTGTCTCTGATATGTGTATTGTGGCGTCTCTCCCTAATTCTCAGACTTCAATTCCCTTTTATATCGCATGGAAAAGCCCACTCAAAAGCCCATGAAAATACTAGCCGAAATAATTAAAACGCTGAATTCTGCGACGGGCGACCGCTCCAAAACTCCTAGGCGGGCGTGCATAATTCTCTGTCTCGATTTCCAATCTTCACGTCACCAGCGCGATTGCGCTTCTCACTTGTCTTTTAGCGCTTAATGTTGGCGCTAACATTAGGCCCATCTAAGAAAGCCCAATTCTCTTTCTAGTTTCTTTTCTTCTCCTGTTCTTCTATTTTCTTTATTTTATTCTTCTTTTCTTTTTCCTTTTTATTTTATTTTCTTTTATTCTTTTAATTCCTTTCTCCATTTTCTCTCCTTAAATCTCATTTTTCAACAACACTTCAATAATTCATACAACCACAAAAACAACAAAACACCCACATTATAATGCTTCGATTTTATCTTAATTGACTTTATTGAGATAATAGAAGATTGCAGAGTTCAAGAGCCGACTTTTTATTGATCGGGGTCTATTTTGCAAATTTTGGATTTTTGAGGGACTTAAATGCAAATAGTGGATTTATTAGATATTTAAGCCTCTCCTCCTTCATTTCTCCTTCTTCCCTATGCCTCTTCCTCCATTAGAGACGCTCCAAGCTTCTTCCAAGCTTCCAGATTTCTTTCCGAGCTCGATCCGTCCGTTAGAATTTAATTCTGAAGGCAGATTAGCGATCACGGCTGCGAGAGCTTCGTTCTACAATAAGTTTTTCTTCGATCAACTAGACTTCTATTTTTGGATGTTGTTAGAATCGATTGAGTTTGGAGTATGTTGATCTTGGCAGAGTTCTGATCGTTTATTCTCTTTCGGTTTCGGAATAGAGCGTCGTTTGGATTTGTTATGATTTTTGAAGGGATTTTTGAAAGTTGAGTTTTTATGATTTGTTGGAATTGGATTGTTATGGTTAAATGTTGATTGATATGAGTTGTTTGGACTGATATTATGCTGTCTGCGTTTTCGGTTTATCAGGATATAGCCGTTATGCCGTCGGTTTTAGTTTTGAGATTTCGAACCATTTGAGTTATTGTACTTTGGGCTTTGAGTTTGTTCGATGATGTTGATCATCTTTTGTCTTCGTACAGATTGATTTGAGGCCAGTGGAGTTGCGAGATTGCAGCTTTGTGCAGCTTGGAGATTGTAGCCGGTATAGTATCGATTTATTATTATTGATTGAGGAAGTTTGATTGAATCTTGATTGAGTATTGTTGTTGTTTCCAGATTGGAGCATCGACGTTTGAGAAAAGGTATAAGATGACTTAGACTGAAATGAAACGAGTGACTCGAATCTGACTAGATTCGAGTGTTCCGAAGAATCACATACTTGCATGTTATTTGCTTTTACTTGAATTTAGTTGATTGAGTTATGTTTGCATTGCATTCATCTTGAGCTAAGAATCTTTGATTTCAGCGGGCAGGATGACCCTTTTTATGTTAGACGTTTTGGGGACTATATTGTAAGTGGCCTGAGTGTAGCCATTTCACCTAGTGATAGCATACTCCTTATAGTCGCACCAAAGTCTAGAGGATGGAGATACGTAGCACCACCTCGATCGGGAGAGTCGGTGAGTTGTTACGTGAACTCATCCTCGGGATCCCAAAAAGCAAAATCAGCAATTTCTGGATTATTCGGACTTGATAATCCCAGAGTTTTAAAGACATGCATTTCATTTGGATTTGTATTGGAATTGCATGGTTGATATATGAATATTTGGAAGTTGATGTATTTCGTTTTGAGATACTTATTTGATATTGCATGCCAGTCTCTTTTACTGGGAATATTATTCTCACCGGATTATCCGGCTGTTGTCTTGTCTTTGTATGTGTGCTTGGCAACAGGTAGGGCAGGACCGAGTCAGAGATCGCATGGATAGGTGGTCGAGTTGATAGAGTGAGGCCTTGGCATTTTTAGAAGTTGTTTTTGTAATCAAACTTAGATTGGATTCGTACTCGTTATGTTTTGTATTGAATAAGCTAGACGAAAGCATGTTCTACTAGTTGGAAATTGTATAACTCTAGAACTACCTTGTATTGGATTATGCATGATGTTGGGATGATTTATGCATGTTGAATGGATTTAGTTTTGAAGATTTGGAGTTGAATGGAGTCGAGCGATCTGTTTTTCTTTTCTGCAGATTGTGCCGCTTGATCGGTTGAATCTTACCGATCGAGCGAGCACCCCTGAACTGAGGCAGTAAGTCGGGCATTTTGTGTCCGCTCGATCGGTCAGATTTTACCGATCGAGCGGGGGCCTTTGTTAAGTCTCGGCAGAGACTTGGTTAAGATGGCCCGCTCGATCGGTAATGTTTTACCGATCGAGCGAGCACCTTTTAAAAAAAAATAAATAAAAATTTCCTTTGCTTTTAATCTTGGGTCTTGTATATTTAATTATTGTATATCTCGAGATTAGATGTTTAGAACCGAGGTCTCACATTAAGTGGTATCAGAGCTATAAGATTTTTGGACTGAATTTAGAAGTGAGCGGGGTAGACCGAGTCCGCATGAATTGAATTCTCGCATGTGATTGAGTTATTTTAATTGAGAATTATTTGAATTACATGATTTTGTGATTTGAATTGTAAAACATGAATTAATTGAGATATGAACTGTATTTCACCTGTATCCGGAATTCTGAGAGGTTGCAAGGGCACCGATTGCAGCGATTGAGATATCCTGTGTCCTAACCTTTGATTATCAGATGGGTCCTCGACGAGTTATTAACAGGAACCCACCCCCAGTTACTCCTGCGACTGAGCAAGCTAGTACTGAAGTTGATCAGTTGGATGCTACAGCGACGCCGATGGAAACCTTGCTGAAGAGGTTTCAGTTGTTTAATCCGCCCTTGTTGTTGGGTACAGAAAATCCAATTGACTGTGAGAGTTGGTTGGACGACGTTGATCAGTTTTTTGATTCCCTTGACTATTATGATGACTGCAGAACCAGGTTGGTCATTCATCAGCTTCGTGGTGTGGCTAAAAACTGGTGGATCACGACGAAGAGATCCATGGAGAACCGAGGTACAGCTATTAACTGGAATCTGTTTAAGTCTGAGTTTTATAAGCGGTTTTTCCCTGTTTCGTACCGAAAGGACAAGGGAACAGAGTTTGCCAATCTGAGGCAAGGGAACTTGAACATTGAAGAGTATGTTGCCAAATTCGATAGTCTGTTGCATTTTGCACCACATATCGCTGACAATGAAGAAGCTAAAGCCGACCAATTCATTAATGGTCTGAACCCTGATATCTTCACGCTGGTAAACACTGCTAGGCCAGATAATTTTGCGGATGCCATGAATCACGCAATAGGAGCTGAAGCAGGTTTGTGGAGACAGAGAGGAGGTCAGTTTGTGCCTCAGCAGCAGCAAGGACAGTTCCAGGCACAACCTTCTCAATACCATTACCAACCATCGTATTACCAGAATCAGTCCTTTCAATTTCAGAATCAACCACCGAGTTCTGAGGGTGGTAGAAGTGGAGGTAATAGAAAGGATTACTATCATCCGAAAGGGAAGCAGTTTAAGAAGCACGGAACCAATTCTTCGAGCTCTTGTGGCTCGAGACAGTTTGGATCGGGACAGAGTTCGGGTCAGTCAGGCATGTCTTGTGCCAACTGCAGAGGTCGTCACTCCAGTGATTAGTGTAGAGGTATTTTCGGAAGCTATCATATTTGTAACCAGGCGGGGCACTTTGCAAGAACGTGTCCTCAACGTGTCCCTGAACAAGCTCAGATTGGAAGTTTTTCGAGACAGACAGCTCAGCCTCAGCAGCAAGCACCTACTGTCCACTCTTTCCAACCTCGGCAGCAGAATAGTCAGGAAGGATATCAGTATGAAAGCCAGCCTCCCAGACAACAGGCACGAGTTTTTGCTCTGTCTGAGGATCCGCAGACTCAGGCTGCACCCGATAATGACAGATCAGGTAACGTTCGATTTTGGGTTTTCTATTCTTATTGGACTGTTAGATATTGGCGAGTCTCTTGCCTTCTTATTGAAAAATATGTTTAATGTTTATCGTGCCTCTAACTTTGGTTGAGTCGTTCGAATTGAAGAATACTCCAGTAGTGTTGTTAATCTTTCTATTTAACCGGATCTTTCAGAAGAATTAGTTGAGACTTGGAATTCTTATCGTTGATTTCTTATCTTTTCGGAATGAGAATTGTACTGATCTTTCAGAGCTTTTGAGAATCGTATAGCAGATTGTGGTACCAAACTGTTGTATGTTATTCTTCGATGTCGGAATTATTTTTGGTTCGAATGGTCTTCTTCAATTGTATGATTTGATGATGGAATTTGTGCCGATCAGCGCTCTCTTCTTATCGAGATTTTGGGATGTATTCTTATTCAGAGGAATCGCGCTATAGTCTGGACATCGAGATAGCTGAAGACGCTCGAGACTCAATGTCTGAATCTGGAATTTGAGCTCACAGTGATCTTATTGATTAGAGGATCTGTTATCTAGTGTCTTATAAGGAAATTTTCGTGATCTTTTTTAATCTTAAGAGTTGGAGTAATTGTTTTTGCAGACGGAACTGATTTGGAGGCAGAGAAAAGGATAAGATTGTTTGAGATTTCTGACTGCGAATCTTTATCGGAGGAATTGTATGCAACAACTGATGTTTTGAGCTTTTCTTATTTTATCTACTATCTGACTTCGATTGACCGATTGTTGGAATCTGCTACCGTTTTCTCTACTTAATGACTTTCAGTCAATATTAGAGGATTGATATCTTGTCAGAGGTTGTCAGATGTCATGTTTTGTCAAAGTCTGTCAGTTTAGACAGAGATCCTTGATGCACTCGTTCTTTAGGAATAGTTTTCGATGAGGTTTTGTTGTCTGATTACAACTTATTCAGTTCGATATCCTCAGAACGACAGACAGCAAGATCAGACAAGTCGAACTTAGATGTTATGCCTTGAGTTGGAACCAGAAATAATTCGGATTGTGACTGAGCAGAAGAAGATTATGCTGACGAGAATGAGTCGACTTTGGATTGACGGACTGGAAGGAGTAAGTCGAAAGACACAGTACGTGTTGGAACCGTGTTTGATTTCGAAGACAAAATATTTTCTTAGAGGGGGAGAATTGTAACGCCTCGATTTTATCTTAATTGACTTTATTGAGATAATAGGAGATTGCAGAGTTCAAGAGCCGACTTTTTATTGATCGGGGTCTATTTTGCAAATTTCAGATTTTTGTGAGACTTAAATGCAAATAGTGGATTTATTAGATATTTAAGCCTCTCCTCCTTCATTTCTCCTTCTTCCCTACGCCTCTTCCTCCATTAGAGACGCTCCAAGCTTCTTCCAAGCTTCCAGATTTCTTTTCGAGCTCGATCCGTCCGTTAGAATTTAATTCTGAAGGCAGATTAGCGATCACGGCTTCAAGAGCTTCGTTCTACAGTAAGTTTTTCTTCGGTCAACTAGACTTCTATTTTTGGATGTCGTTAGAATCGATTGAGTTTGGAGTATGTTGATCTTGGCAGAGTTCTGATCGTTTATTCTCTGTCGGTTTCGGAATAGAGCGTCGTTTGGATTTGTTATGATTTTTGAAGGAATTTTCGAAAGTTGAGTTTTTATGATTTGTTGGAATTGGATTGTTATGGTTGAATGTTGATTGATATGAGTTGTTTGGATTGATATTATGCTGTCTGCGTTTCCAGTTTATCAGGATATAGCCGTTATGCCATCGGTTTGAGTTTTGAGATTTCGAACCATTTGAGTTGTTGTACTTTGGGCTTTGAGTTTGTTCGATGATGTTGATCATCTTTTGTTTCCGTACAGATTGATTTGAGGCCAGTGGAGTTGCGAGATTGCAGCTTTGTGCAGCTTGGAGATTGTAGCCGGTATAGTATCGATTTCTTATTATCGATTGAGGAAGTTTGATTGAATCTTGATTGAGTATTTTTGTTGTTTCCAGATTGGAGCATCGAAGTTTGAGAAAATGTATAAGATGACTTAGATTGGAATGGGACGAGTGACTCGAATCCGACTTGATTCGAGTGTTCCGAAGAATCACATACTTGCATGTTATTTGCTTTTACTTGAATTTAGTTGATTGAGTTATGTTTGCATTGCATTCATCTTGAGCTAAGAATCTTTGATTTCAGTGGGCAGGACGGCCCTTTTTATGTTAGACATTTTGGGGACTATATTGTGAGTGGCCTGGGTGTAGCCATTTCACCTAGGGTCTTGTATGTTTAATCTTGGGTCTTGTATGTTTAATTATTGTATATCCCGAGATTAGATGTTTAGAACCGAGGTCTCACACACATAAATCTGCTTGAAACCAACAATTAACAATAAAACTCATAACTAAATTAAGTTTATAAAATACTGTGAGGCCTAGATTCTAATCATAATCTTAGGGTAAAGCAATTGATCAACTCAATTAAACAATAAGGATTAGAACATAAATTTTTTTTTTAAAAAGGGGTTCTCGCTCGATCGGTAAGATCTTACCGATCGAGCGGCCAAAAATAAACCAAGCCTCTGCCCAAAATTATAGGACCCCCGCTCGATCGGTAAAATCTTACCGATCGAGCGGACACAAAAATGTCCAACTCTCTGATTTGGTACTGGGGTGCTCGCTCGATCGGTGAACTTCTACCGATCGAGCGAGATGCTCTGTACCAGAAATAAAACTGGTTTTTTCCTCAAAAATTCAACTCCAACTCAATCAAATACGTTCCAAACATCGTATTCCCATTCAACAAGATATAAAAGTATTCGATTCTAGATTCATACAATCTTCAAAAAAAATCATGCATAAGTTCCAACTAGTTCGACTTATACAAAACAACAGGAGTTCAAAAATACATAAATGACTCCTAACATCTAAGCCTCACTTCTATCATCTCATTCCCGATCTAGCCATGAGGTCTCTGACTTGATCCTGCCCCACCTGTTGCCAAGTACACATACAAACAAAGATAACAGCCGGATAATCCGGTGAGAATAATATTTCCAGTAAAAGAGACTAGCATACAATATCACATAATATATCGAAACATGATATATAATCAAATTCCACATATACCTCAAGTAATTCATTCATTTGCGGAATTAAAATGATATGCATGACTTTAAAACTTCTGGATTATCAGACTCAGATAATCAAAAGGAATTCTTCTTTCTTTCTTCGATTTGGGATCCCGAGGTTAAAATATTCAACAATCATACCGAGCTCCCCTTTCGAGGTGGATGAGGTATATTTTAATCCTCTAGACTCTAGGGCATTATAGTGAGTTAATCGACACTTGTAGTAAATCGCCTACCAGGGCCACTCAACTATAATCTCCAGATCGTCTAATTCAAAATGAATAATCAATCAGCTTAATATGAATGCATATGAAATCTCATGCATTCAATAACAATTCAATCATAAATTCAAATAAGCATATAAACATGCAATATGCGATTTCTTCTAGGACACTCGAATCAATCCGGATTCAAGTTAATCATCCTATTTCATTCCAAAGTTGTCTTATACCTCTTCTCGTCACTTCACACTCTTCAATCTGTAAAACAATAAATCCTCAATTCAATATCAACTCAAGTTCATCAATCGATATAGAAAGACATCGATACTATACCGGCTCAACTCTTCCAAACTGAAAAAAGCTGCAACTCTAGCAACTCCAAGGACTCCCAATCAATCTATCAGAAGAAGTCAAAGATCAATATCAACATTCAACTCTGAAACAAACACCGTTCTAACAATTCAAACGATACTAAATTCAAACTTCAAACTGACGGCATAACGACTATATTCTGACAAATCGGAAATGCAGACAGCATAATATCAATCAAAAGAACTCATCCCAATCAACAATCATCCATTCCAATTTAATTCCAACACATCTCAAAAAACCAAATTTCGAAAATCATAAGAAAAATCATATCAAATCCAATCGTCGCTATTTCTCCGAACCGTCTTAGATATATAATCACAACTATCTCAAGAACATCCTCTCCGAATCTCAATCAATTCTAAAGACATCCAAAAATTCAAACCTCGTAGAAATAAGAAAAACTTACTTCTAAACGGAGCACTCGATGCTGCGATCGCAAGTATCAACTCGAGATTGAATTCCAACGGACTGATCGAGCTAGAACCGAATTCACAAAGCTTGGGAAAGCTTTGGGCGTTCTTCAATGGTGGAGAGGCGACTTGGAGGAGAAGGAGAAGCAATGAGAGGCTTAGTCAACAAGTATAAAGATATAATAAAACTCAATTTTGCGTTTTAGTCCCTTAAATTTCCAAAAATTGCAAAAAGGTCCCTGATCAATAAAAAGTCGGCTTTCGAATTCTGAAATCACTGATTATCTCAAATAAAGTCAATTAAGATAATTTGGGGTGTTACAATTCTTCCCCTCTAAAAATAAATTTCGCCCTCGAAACCAAAGATATCAACTCATATGAAAGAATAAAGAATTCAAGAACAGAATTAAGGACTCATATCAGATAAACAAATCCGGAAATCTCTGCCTTATATCAGATTCTGTCTCCCATGTCGCTTCTTCGACTCCGTGACAAATCCACTGAACTTTCACCAAAGGGATCGATTTGGTTCTGAGCTGTTTCTCCTTTCTGTCAAGGATCTGAATCGATCTCTCGAAATAACTCAGAGTTTCATCAAGTTCGGCTTCGTCAGGTTGAAGAACATGTGAAGGATCGGGGTGATATTTCCTCAACATCGAGACGTTAAATACGTCGTGAATTCCAGATAAAGAAGGGGGAAGTGCTAATTTGTAGGCTAGATCGCCTATCTTCTGTAAAATCTCATACGGACCGATGAATCTCGATGACAACTTTCCTCTCTTCCCAAATCTAACAGTACCTCTAAACGGAGAAATCTTCAAGAATACACGGTCTCCCTGATCAAAAGATAGAGGTCTGCGACGGATATTCACATACTTCGCTTGTCTGTCCTGAGCAGTCTTCATTCTCAATCGAATAATCTTCACCTGCTCAGCCATATCACGAATCATCTCTGGTCCCAAGTCTGAGGACTCAGACATCTCATCCCAGTACAGAGGAGATCTGCACTTCCTTCCGTACAACGCTTCGAATGGTTCCATACCTATACTCGTCTGAAAGTTGTTGTTGTACGAAAACTCCACAAGAGGCAACGAATCCTGCCAACTAGTGCCAAAATCAAGCACTACTGCTCGTAGCATATCCTCCAGAGTCTGAATTGTCCGTTCTGATTGACCGTAGGTCTGAGGATGGTATGCTGTACTCAAGTGCAACCTAGTACCAAGAGCCTCTTGCAGGCTGTGCCAGAAGTGAGAGGTAAACCGAGGATCTCGGTCTGAAACAATCGATCTCGGCACACCGTGCAATCTGACAATCTCTCTAACATACAACTCGGCCATCTGATCGTGATGATATGTCATCCGATACGGAATAAAACAAGCAGAATTCGTCAAACAGTCAATCACTACCCAAATGGCATCGCATCCTCGAATAGAACGGGGTAGTTTCGTGATGAAATCCATCAAGATATGATCCCACTTCCATTCCGGAACAGATAAACTGTGCAGAAGACCTCCCATCCTCTTTCTCTCGGCTTTCACCTGCTAACAGTTCAGACAACGTGATACAAACTTTGCAACATCACTCTTCATCTTCTTCCACAAAAACTGACTCTTCAGGTTGTTATACATCTTTCGGCCTCTTGGATGAACACTGAACCGACTGCAATGTGCCTCTCGCAGAATACTCTGTCTCATCTAAAAAATATCAGGCACGACAATACGATTATTCAAAAATAAAACATCATCCCTGACCTGAAACTCAGACTGGTGTCCAGATCTCACTTTCTCGATCGAATTCTGAATACTCTCATCGGATTTTTGTGCTTCTCTGATCAGCACAAACAACTCTAGCTCGGCCTGGATAGCACAACCTCTGATAGGACTTCTATCCGATTCAAACTCCAATCCAGAATTGCAACACTCTTCAATCAAACGAGACACACCGATGGTCGAAAGAGATAAAGAACAAAGCTTGCGACTCAAAGCATCGGCAGCTGCATTCGACTTCCTCGGGTAATACTTAATCTCGCAGTCAAAGTCCTTCAATAAGTCTAGCCATCTTCTCTGTCTCATATTCAACTCAGACTATGAAAATAAGTATTTAAGACTCTTATGATCCGAAAAGATCTCATAAGACTCACTGTACAAATAGTGACGCCAGATCTTCAAGGCAAAAACAATAGCAGCGAGTTCAAGATCGTGAACTGAATAGAGAGTCTCGTGCGGTTTCAACTGCCTCGACGCATATGCTATCACGTGCTTCCTCTGCATAAGAATACATCCAAGACCAGAATGAGAAGCATCGCAATACACCGTAAAACCTCCAGAACCTGATGGAATAAAAATTATCGGAGCACTAGTCAATCTATTCTTCAACTCAATGAAACTGGTCTCACACTCTTCAGTCCAAATGAAAGGCGCGTTCTTCTGAGTCAGCTGGGTAATCGGCTTCGCAATAGAAGAGAAACCCTGGATAAATCTGCGATAGTAACCAGCTAAACCCATAAAACTTCGAATCTCAGGCACAGAAGTCGGCCTACGCCAGTTCATAACTGCCTCGATCTTGCTGGGATCGACAGAAATCCCATCTCCCGAGATAATGTGACCAAGAAAAATGACTCGGTCCAACCAAAACTCGCCCTTCGACAGTTTGGCAAACAACTATTCGGTTCTCAAAATCTGCAAAACGATCCTCAGATGCTCTGCATGATCAGCATGGCTCTTCGAATAGATCAGGATATCATCAATGAAAATAATAACAAACTCATCTAAAACACGCTGAAAGATTCGGTTCATCAATCCCATAAATACTGCTGGGGCGTTAGTCAAACCGAACGGCATGACAAGAAATTCAAAGTGGCCACACCTCGTTCGAAACGCAGTCTTAGGAAAATCCTCTTCAAGAACTCTCAGTTGATGATACCCAGACCTCAAATCTATCTTCGAATAGATACACGAACCCTGCAATTGGTAAAAAATATCATCTATACGAGGTAAAGGATACCTGTTCTTAACCGTCGCCTGGTTCAATTGGCGGTAGTCAATGCAGAGACGCATAGAGTCATCTTTCTTTCTAACAAACAGAACAGGAGCACCTCAAGGCGATACACTAGGTCGAATGTATCCCTTGGCAATCAATTCTTCCAGCTGCTCCTTCAATTCCTTAAATTCAATCGGAGTCATTCTATACGGAGCTTTAGAAATCGGCTGAGTACCTGACGTCAATTCGATGCCAAATTCAATCTCACGAATAGGCGGTAATCCCGGAATCTCATCCGAGAACACATCAGGAAACTCTCTAACCACTGGTATATCAATCAACTCAGGGCTAGACTTCAAAACATCGACCGCATAAATCAAAAATCCTTCAGCTCCTTTCTGCAACAATCTAGTCATAGACAATACAGAAATCAAAGGAATTCTAGAACGAGAACCCTTACCAAAGAATCTTCACTCGTCTGACATCTTTGGTCTGAAACGGACTATCTTCTGAAAACAATCTACTGTAGCCCTGTACTTAGTCAAAACATCTATACCAACTATGCAGTCAAAGTCAGACAAACCAAGTACAATACAGTCGAACTCGATCAAATTTCCTTCAAAACTCAATCCACAATTCCTAACAAAATTCCTCGAAACAATTCCTCCACCCAAAGGTGAAGTAACAGAAACTACAATAGGTAATGGCTCAAAAGGCAAGGCATGCATCAACACAAATTTCTCGGATATAAAAGAGTGAGAAGCACATGTATCTATCAAAATATTAGCAGGATAATCAAAGATCATACAATTACCTGCAATCACATCATCAGGTGCAGCCTGAGCCTGATCCTCATTCAGAGCATACACTCTCGCATGCTGTTTAGGAGGTTGGTTCAAATTCTGGTTTCCTCCTTGATAATTCTGTTGTTGAGGTCGGAAAGAGTGAACTGCATTCAATTGCCTCTGAGGCTGAGATGACGATCGTGAATCATTTCCACTCTGTGCTTGCTCAGAGCCCCGTTGAGGACAAAGTCTAGCATAATGCCCCGTCTGCTGACAAATATAGCAATTCCCAAATATTCCCCTACACTGGTCACTGGAGTGACGACCTCCACACTTGCTACAAGAAGTACTGGAGGAACCTAAACCTTGACTGTAACTGTTCTGTTTCGAGACACTAGAACTTGAAGAACTGCTTCCTGAGTTCTTAAACTGTTTTCCCTTGGGACGAAAGTAATTCTTCTTATTACCTCCACTACTACCACCTTCAGTCCTCGGTGGTTGATTCTGGTATTGGGACGGTTGGGCCTGAAACTATCTCTGTTGTTGCTGAGGTGCAAACTGATTCCCTCTCTGTCTTATCAGTCCAACTTCCGCACCCTTGTCATGATCCATTGCATCGGAAAAGTTATTTGGCCTTCCGGTATTCACCAGAACAAAGATATCAGGGTTCAAACCGTTAATGAAGTGGTCAGCTTTCGCTTCCTCATTGTCAGAAATGTGTGGAGCAAACCTCAATAGACTGTCAAATTTGGTAACATAATCTTCGATACTTAAATTTCCTTGCATCAAATTTGCGAACTCGGCATTCTTATCCTTACGGTAAGAAACTGGGAAGAATCGTTTATAAAACTCAGTCTTGAACAGAATCCAGTTTATAAGCGTACCTCTGTTCTCCATGGCTTTCTTAGTTGAGGTCCACCATTTCTTAGCCACTCCGTGCAGCTGATAAATAACCAATCTAATTCGCCGGTCATCGGAATAGTCGAGAGAATCAAAAAGCTGATCTATATCATCCAACCAGCCCTCGCAATCCACGGGATTCTTCGCACCTTTCAAGATCGGTGGTCGGAAAGACTGAAACCTTTTCAGTAAGGTTTCCATAGGGGTAGCCGTGGCATCCATCTGATTCTCAACCGTATCGCCCTGGTCATTCTGAGGAGTCACTACAGGTGAAGTTTCAGTCGTAGGAAAAACTGGCGAAGTATTCATGTTCAATCTTCTTCGAGTACCCATCTAAAATCAAAGGGATTAGGACACAGATATCTCAATCTCAAAATTCCAGTGTCCCACAACCTCTGATCTTCTAACACAATTCAAAAGATGGAACTCGGATCCAATGAATGATTATAGTTCATATCTCAATCAATTCATGCTTTATAAATTAAATCACATAATCATGTAATTCAAATAATTCTCAATCACTAAAGCATGTTCGCATCGTATTTAATAAATCAATTAAATAACTCAAACACATGCGAGAAGCCAATACAAGCAAACTCGATCTACCCCGCTCTCTTCTAAATTCAATCCAAGATCTTAACGCTCTGATACCACTTAATGTGAGGCCTCGATTCTAATCATAATCTTAGGGTAAAGAAATTGATCAACTCAATTAAACAATAAGGATTAGGACATAAAAAAAAAAATTAAAAAGAGGTGCTCGCTCAATCGGTAAGATCTTACCGATCGAGCGGCCAAAAATAAACCAAGCCTCTGCCCAAAATTTTAGGACCCCCGCTCGATCGGTAAAATCTTACCGATCGAGCGGACACAAAAATGTCCAACTCTCTGATTTGGTACAGGGGTGCTCGCTCGATCGGTGAACTTGTACCGATCGAGCGAGATGCTCTGTACCAGAAATAAAACTGGTTTTTTCCACAAAAATTCAACTCCAACTCAATCAAATATGTTCCAAACATCATATTCCCATTCAACAAGATATAAAAGTATTCGATTCTAGATGCATAAAATCTTTAAAAAAAAATCATGCATAAGTTCCAACTAGTTCGACTTATACAAAACAACAGGAGTTCAAAAATACATAAATGACTCCTAACATCTAAGCCTCACTTCTATCATCTCATTCCCGATCTAGCCATGAGGTCTCTGACTTGATCATGTCCCACATGTTGCCAAGTACACATACAAACAAAGACAATAGCCGAATAATCCGATGAGAATAATATTCCCAGTAAAAGAGACTAGCATACAATATTACATAATATATCGAAACATGATATATAATCAAATTCCACATATACCTCAAGTAATTCATTCAATTGCGGAATTAAAATGATATGCATGAATTTAAAACTTCTGGGTTATCAGACTCAGATAATCAAAAGGAATTCTTCTTTCTTTCTTCGGTTTGGGATCCCGAGGTTAAAATATTCAACAATCACACCGAGCTCCCCTTTCGAGGTGGATGAGGTATATTTTAATCCTCTAGACTCTAGGGCATTATAGTGAGTTAATCGACACTTGTAGTAAATCGCATACCAGGGCCACTCAACTATAATCTCCAGATTGTCTAATTCAAAATGAATAATCAATCAGCTCAATATGAATGCATATGAAATCGCATGCATTCAATAACAATTCAATCATAAATTCAAATAAGCATATAAACATGCAATATGTGATTTCTTCTAGGACACTCAAATCAATCCGGATTCAAGTTAATCGTCCTATTTCATTCCAAAGTCTTCTTATACCTCTTTTCGTCGCTTCACACTCTTCAATCTGTAAAACAATAAATCCTCAATTCAATATCAACTCAAGTTCATCAATCGATATAGAAAGACATCGATACTATACCGGCTCAACTCTTCCAAACTGACAAAATCTGCAACTCTAGCAACTCCAAGGACTCCCAATCAATCTATCATAAGAAGTCAAAGATCAATATCGACATTCAAATCTGAAACAAACACCGTTCTAACAATTCAAACGATACTAAATTCAAACTTCAAACTGACGGCATAACAGATATATTCTGACAAACCGAAAATACAGACAGCATAATATCAATCAAAAGAACTCATCCCAATCAACAATCATCCATTCCAATTTAATTCCAACACATCTCAAAAATCCAAATTTCGAAAATCATAAGAAAAATCATATCAAATCCAATCGTCGCTATTTCTCCGAACCGTCTTAGATATACGATCACAACTATCTCAAGAACATCCTCTCCGAATCTCAATCAATTCTAAAGACATCCAAAAATTCAAACCTCGTAGAAATAAGAAAAACTTACTTCTAAATGGAGCACTAGATGCTGCGATCGCAAATATCAACTCGGTATTGAATTTCAACGAACGGATCGAGCTAGAACCGAAATCACAAAGCTTGAGAAAGCTTTGGGCGTTCTTCAATGGTGGAGAGGCGACTTGGAGGAGAAGGAGAAGCAATGAGAGGCTTAGTCAACAAGTCTAAGGATATAATAAAACTCAATTTTGCATTTTAGTCCCTAAAATTTCAGAAAATTGCAAAAAGGTCCCTGATCAATAAAAAGTCGGCTTTCGAATTCTGAAATCACTGATTATCTCAAATAAAGTCAATTCAGATAATTTGGGGCGTTACAATACACTTATCATATGTGGTTTTTAAAAAAGAAGAGTAATTAATAAGATTAAAAAAGATCTGTATTTTTTTAAAGAGATGTGTCAATGAAACAATTGATTCAAACATATAAACAACAGAAGCGAATTAATAAGAAAATGTGGATTTGCAAAAAATGTTCTTACACGATGATCTGTTGGAGTTGATTTCTTTACGAAATGCGCACTGCATCAATCGTATTCATGTGGGTTACTTTGATCGTTGATGGAAGGTAGGATCTCATACATTGATCGTTGATGGAAGGTAGGAACATTTAAACAATATTTAAATTTCCTTTTGTATATCTTGATATCAGTTTTAAATCATATTTAAAATGAGAGATTTTTAATTTTGAAAAATTGTCTCATCATATCATATTTGTATGCATGCGGGATTCATGCAATTTAGTCTAAACATGCATACAACAATAATATCATATATTATATTTAGGATGATCGACCCCAAAATAATCGACCCGTGGTTGCCAATCACGAGTCTAAGTCCAATCCTAGGTGATATGCAAGTATGCAATGCAATCCTATTACATTGAGCTTCCAATTTACATTTCTTCGGTCTTTATTGTCTGCTGGGCCCACCTTTGTCTTCAAATCTTTATCTCCCACTAAGTCTAATAAATTTACAATAAATTTCGATGACAAGTAGGGGATACATATTTAAGGGTGGGAACGGGCCATAAACCAGGCCCACATTTTATTACAAATGACAAATCAAATTGGGCCATAAACCAAGCCCATTAATAAAACCCAACAACAATAACAAAAACCAAATGTAAATTTCCTAACATACACCTACAAAATTGGTCATGGCAATCGATCATCTTTTATCCAATATTTAATTCAATAATTAAATCATTGGATAACATGCAATGACAACTTAATTAAAAGATAAAATCAAATTTTATCTAATATATACATAAGATCATATCTTATCATCAATTGTACCAAAATAATTATTTTTATAAAATCTAATTTAACGGATAAAATTTATAAATTTTTCAAAAATTCAAATTTATCCAAAAATCAATTTTAAAAATTTCGAACTCAAACAATTTGACCCGATGCCTCGTGGACCAATTAAAAACAATTTTCGATCGAACCAAAAAATAAAATTTCAAAAATTTAAAATTCTAATTAAAAAATCAAATTTTAATTTTTTGGGCTGCCCGGTACGTTCCCGGGCAGCGCCCAGCGCTTCCCTGGGCAGCGGCGATCGCTGCCTCGGTTTGCCCATCAAATTTAATTTTAAAAAATTTTTGTTTTCGTTTCTAAAACCCGAGGCTCAAAAATTTTGTACAATCGATAATCGTTTGATCTGAGAGCAACCTGTCTCTGACGCCACTGTTGAAACACATTTTTAGATCATAGATCTGATACCCGGTGCAGCGAAAGTTTAAATTTTTTTATATGGAACGATTTCATATCATGGGTATCAAATCCTAACGATTAAATTATGCAAGTAAAATAATAATAACAATTAATATTTTACCTCTTCAAGCTATGGCTTGATTATGGACACCAACAGATTAATCTGCTCTTGTTGTAAATCCCAGGAACTGATGACTTGCTCTATCAATCTCCGAAATTAGGTCCACGAACAGAAAACTAAAACCCTCTGATTCATTGCACTAGAAATCAATAAGATGTTTATCGAAGAGATTAAACAGATTTGATCTGTCAATTCAGAATGTAATTTTTCATAAAAATCACAGACTGAATTCTCTCAAAAAGGGACAGGATTTTCGAAAAACCCTTTAGAATATATTATATGATTTTCGAAAATTGCAAGATGGAATCTCATAGTATTTTCGAAAACTAAATATATATATATATATATATATATATATATATATATATAATTTCTAGACTAGATTAAGTTATAAGTCTATTAGAACACTAACTCCTTAGGGCCCATGATCCATAACTTAAGCCCAACAAGCCAAGCCTGTTATTATAGAAATTAATATTAAATTCATCATGATTCCGATTGATAAACTGATTTCACCAATGTGCACAGAAACCATTTCTGCACCTTTTAAAGTCAAGATAATTTTTCTAAATCCGAATTCAGTGATTTCCAAAAATGTCAATCCCTATGTCATTTTAGAAAATTCTACTCCCTTTAGTTTTGAAGTCCAACTTATCTTTCATTAAATTTAACTCTTTAAATTTAACTATCTCAACGGAATTTAGTAATCCATTACTTGTGTGACCCTCAATGGTTCAGGGATACAGCTAGCCATGGGATCACAACTCCTTGTGACTCGGAACAACAATTTTCGACTTACCCATCGAATCATGGTAAGAGCGTCTAGTAACATCGCCCCATGATTCCCTAGGTATCACTGATAGTGCCTGCAAGAACCAGTAGGTTTTGGTTAGCGTACAGTACAGTCCCTTCATCCATATATCCCGATCGAATCAACAACCATTGGTATATCGAGAGTCATTCAAGATTCGATAACTATGCAATGAATCTTGAAAATCAAATACTGACATCGCATGTGCTACTAGGAAATCAAGTAACCTAAATCACATCGAGTACTCTGGCCAGATATTTGTCACACTAATATCTCCTCAGATCGCATAGGATATCTACACTCGCAAGTGTGTGGTGAATCCTTGACAACAAAGCATCGACTCCTATATGTATCGTAACTGTACCCAATCCCGATACCTGATGATCCTCATAAAGTCGGTAAACGAGTCAAAGTATAGTACTACCATATAGAGTCTCCATGATGTTTCAAGTAATAAGGACTAATGGTGTACAACCAAAACCGTGGACTTATCCACTCAATTAATGATAACCACTTGGAAAGTCCGAATAGGGTAGTTCGATCATTTATCATATGAATATCCATTTGCATGCTTTAAACATCTCTATATTTCATACCAATGAAACGTGGTACTTGGCATCGCAAATGCTAGTCTCGATCTCGAGCGATCCTTATCCTTATTTGCGGACGGCTCAATTGACTAGGAACTATTTAGAATATACAGTGACTATAAGATGTGTTTCATGATAGTAATCTCTCTTTATTCATTATCTCATCTTACTTACACTATAGTATATTCAAGGTCTTTATCAAAACAACAATAGTATATCACAATATAACATTATGAAGAAAGATAAAAAAAAAAATGCCATTAATGAATGTAAATTATATTAAACAAAGATTGTTTACAATAAGAAACTTTCAAAGCCCTTAGCCACAACTTGGCTAGCGGGGCATCAACTCTTTCAGTTGATTTCTTTACGAAATGCGCACTGCATCAATCGTATTCATGTGGGGATGCATTTTGTATTTTCAGTGAAAGAAACAGAAAGAGGCAGATGGTTTGAGAAAATTTGGAAACGGAAGAAGAAACAACAACAAAACAACCATGCTTGATTTGTGATTGTTCAGTTGGAGAGAATATGATGTTTGGATTTTTTTGGTTTATAAACGGAGATCTACACAATCTGCAGCAATTGGAAATGAAATGAGTCAATTAAGAGTAGGGTAAAAATCAGCGTGAATTGAAAGGGAAATAAGAACGTGGCAGGTGGAGGGGCATCTTTGGAATATAGAAAACCAGACCAAGACACCATCAGCTTCTATGAGGTGCTTACGATTAATTAATAGTAAAAGATATATATATTATATATAAATAATATTATATATAAATAAGATATTACGTGTGCAGAAAGCATTTAATGTGACAATAAATGTGCAAAAAGCATTTAATGTGACGAGTCCACATTATAACCCATGTAAATGGTTTCCCAACAAAAAAACAAAAAACAAAAAAGATCTATCTTCAACAAAGAATTCAAAAAGAAAACAAAAAACATTTATGGCGGATGGTTAAAATTTAGCCGTATTTATTGTTTTACTTGTTTTATGTGTTCTTGTTATTTCAGGTCCTTTATGTTGCATCATAAGGGAGAAAAAAAATTTGTCCAAACAAAAAAAAACGTTATAGTTGTGATATTTAAGCCGGTCTTTCGCCGTCATCGCCCCACATTTCCCTCATGTCGTTGATGTATAAATACTAAGTGGATTGAAAACTAAAATTATGTTGAGATTGAAAAAGACCTAAAATAATAAGTGTATCTTACCTCACATTTGCAACGAAATAATTGTTGTTAACATAAGAAAATTGACATAATTTTCCCATCAATTAGAATTTTTGAAATAACCATATCTAAAATAAACACAATGCATTTTTCATAAATAATCTTAATTTTCCAAAAAATAAATACAACACCACCAACACTAAAAGATCGAAATTAATATGCTAGATTCTAAGTTTTGAATCTTTGTAATCTCTAAAGAATTTCTACTCTTCAAAACTCAAATTTAATATTATTTCGCAATCTCTTATAATCGTTGTTCATTGACGTGTTACCTGTACAAACACAAACAACCTAACGAAATTAGTGCAAGCAAATAGTATTAAACCTACACTTATGATTTGCTAGGAAATGAAATGACGGAAAATAAAAAAAATATTCCTCTAAAATGTGAAAAAGACTAAAAAAGTAGAAAGTCACAAAATCTCATCAATATATTTTTCATCAATATATTTTAATGTTGAACACAAATTAAACAACCATAATATTAAACAACATTCTCACGAAAATGGAAAATGTAACAAATAGGAAGTTAATATTATGATTTATGAAATCCGAAATTATGAATCTTACGCAACTATAAGCCAAAAATATATTAATAGTATTGTGATAATCCCAAGACACGATGCAAGTAGATTTCTTTTTCATGTGGGTTAAGGTATTTGTAACAACCAAAGAAGGGGATGAATAAGCGAATGTAATTATGATTACCTATAAAAGTGATACACAAACAACCCAATAAAAGGTCAGAAGATGCGAATTGTACAACTTAATTGCAGTTTGTGCTTAATTAAGAAATAAAAAAGTAACAACTCCAACAATTTAATCAATTGAATATTAGCAATGAACTTGAATCAAAAAATAAACAGAGCAGTGTTAAATGTCGGCAATTAATGATTAAAATAATAAACAAAAGAAAAGTTGGCGGCAAGTGTTGGCAGCATGTGGATAAGGGTGAAAGGTGATGAAGCTAGATGTACCCGTAAATATTGAAGGAAAATTCTATTGAGAATTTTCTTTCAATGTTTTCGAGCAGAGAGAGCTCTATAAATAGAGCTCCCCTCCATCAGAATAATCTATCCCATCTCGAGTTCAATTCTTCTGTTCTCGAGAGTTTTTTTTCTCTCCAATATATTTTTATAATATTTGTGTGATAGGTTTTCTCCTCTATTAAGAGAGTGAGTGTCTCTTTGAAAACACAGAGAGAGGTTGTAATTCTCCAAATATTATAGTTGAATCTTTTGATCTTGCCCATGGGTTTTACCCTAATAATTTTTGGGGGTTTTCCACGAAATATTGGTGTCTATTTTATTCTTCAATTTTCATAAATTCTATCTCGTGATGCCGTACCTGGGACCAACAAGTGGTATCAGAGCCTTGACATAAATTTTTTTAAAATTCTGAGTATGCTCTGTGGTTGCAGCTGTGACTGCTCTTCCATATCAGAAAAGATTTTTTGAGATTTTATAAGACAGAATTATTGTAGTCAAGATGTTGACAAAATTCGAAATATAAAAGTTTAATGGGAGCAATTTTTGTTGTAGAAATTGAAGGTGCAAGCAATTCTAACAAAGGAGAATTGCTTGACAGCTATTGGAGATAGACCGACGGACATCACGGACGATCAAAAGTGGAATGAGATGAATCACAATGTTGCTGCCAATTTGCACTTGGCTATAGCGGATAAAGTTTTGTCAAGTATCTCTGAAATAAAAAAGCGCAAAAGTTATTTGGGATACTTTGGAAAAATGGTACGAGGTCAAGTCACTATACAACAAAATTTTTTTAAAGAGAAAGCTTTATTCTCTTCGGATGGCGGAATCCTCATCGATGACCGACCATATCAACACATTGAATACTCTATTTTCCCGGCTCACCTCTATGTGGCATAAAATAGAGGAAAAAGAACATGTGAAGCTTCTACTTCAGAGTCTACCAGATTCATACGATCATCTCATTATCAACGTTACCAACAATGTTCTTTCGGATAATTAAATTTTGACAACGTCTTAACTGCGGTTCTTGGAGAAGAGAGTCGTTGAAGGAACAAGGAAGATAGGCTGGCAACGTCAAAGCAAACAGAGGCTTTACTGATTACCAGAGAAAGATTGACGGAGCGTGACTCCAGTGGGAGCCACAGATATGGTAGATCCAAATCAAGAAGTAAGAAGAATAATATTTACTGCTTTAAATGTGACGGTAAAGGGTACTTCAAGAGAAATTGTACAAAGAACATTGAGAAAGGATCTCAAGGAAATGTGGCCGGTACTTCAGGCAGTGGTGAAATATTATTCAGCGAAGCAGCAACAGTTGCGGAAGGCAGACACAAATTTTGTGATGCATGGATTATGGATTCATGAGCGATGTGGCATATGACGTCAAGGAAAGAATGGTTCGATCAGTATGAACCAGTCTCGGAAGGATCTGTATTCATGGGAAATGATCATGCCTTAGAAATCGCTGGGGTTGGTACCATCAAAATTAAATGTTTGATGGCACTGTTCGCACCATACAAGAGATACGACATGTGAAGGACCTGACAAAGAATCTTTTGCCTTTGGGGCAATTGGATGATATTGGGTGCAAAACTCGTATCGAGAATGAGATCATGAAGATTGTGAAAGGCGCGCTTGTGGTTATAAAGGAGAAAAAGGTTGCTGCAAATCTGTATGTACTGATGGGAGAAACACACAAAAAGACAGAATTAGTTGTTGCATCAATTGGTTCGGGAGAAGATTTAACAGTGTTGTGGCATAAAAAGCTCGGGCATATGTCAGAACAAGGAATGAAGATTCTCTCAGAATGGAAGTTGTTGTCGGGGCTTACAAAAGTGACTATACCCTTTTGTGAGCATTGTGTTACCAGTAAACAACACAGATTGAAGTTTGGCACGTCTACTGCCAATATCAAAGGAATATTGGAGTTGATTCATTCTGATGTTTGGCAAGCACCGGTGGTATCCCTAGGAGGAGCGAGATATTTTGTCTCGTTTATTGATGATTTCTCTAGGAGATGTTGGGTATATCCAATCAAGAAGAAATCAGATGTTTTTGAAATCTTCAAAGTTTCAAAGCGTGAGTTGAACTTGATTCTGACAAAAAAACCAAGTGTTTGAGGACTGACAATGGAGGAGAATATACCAGTGATGAGTTTGATGCATTTTGCCAGCATGAGGGCATCAAAAAACAGTTCACGACGGCTTACACACCTCAGCAGAATGGAGTGGCAGAGCGGATGAACAGATCTTTGTTGGACAGAACAAGGGCCATGTTGAGTACTGCGGGTCTAGCCAAGTCATTTTGGGCAGAAGCAGTCAAAACGGCTTCTTACATCATAAATCGTTCTCCTTCAGTGGCGATTGATTTGAAGACTCCGATGGAGGTATGGACTGGCAAGCCAGCTGATTATTCTCGGTTACATACATTTGGAAGTTCGATGTACGTTATGTACAATAAGCAAGAAAGATCAAAGTTGGATTATAAATCCAGAACGTGTATCTTCTTGAGTTATGCTGATGGAGTAAAGGGGTTTCTCTTGTGGGATCCCACTGTCCACAAGCTTATCATCAGCAGAGATGTTATTTTCGAGGAAGATAAAGTGAAGGGAGACAAAGACACACTGAATTTAGAAACTACTATCATTCAGGTGGAAAATAAGGCAGAAGAAGATCAAGTTTCTTGTGAAGCAGTACCAGAGCATGAGGAACAAGAAACAGTTGAGTCTGAAGTTTCCAAAGTGAGGCAGTCAACTCGAGAGAGAAGACCACCAGGTTGACTTTCAGATTATGTCACTGAAAGCAAAATTGCATATTGTCTATTAACAGAGGATGGTGAGCCATCGAGTTTCCATGAGGCTACTCAAAGCTTGGATGTATCCCTGTGGATGACAGCTATGCATGAAGAACTGAAAGCATTGGACAGAAACAAAACTTGGGATCTTGTTACACTATCACAAGAGAGGAAAGCTATCGGTAACAGATGGGTCTATAAGATCAAGCGTGATGACAATGGAGCGGTATCGTGCAAGATTGGTTGTCAAAGGGTACGCTCAGAAAGAAGGCATTGACTTCAATGAGATATTTTCTCATGTGGTTCGAATTTCAACAGCCAGAGTAGTATTGGAAATGTGTGCGGTGTTTGACCTACATCTAGAATAGCTAGATGTGAAAACAACATTTTTTTCATGGCGATCTTGAAGAAGAAATCTATATTCTCCAACCAAAAGGTTTTGCAGAAAAAGGCAAAGAGAACTTGGTTTGCAGGTTGAAAAAATCTCTGTACGGTCTCAAACAAGCGCCGAGGTGTTGGTACAAGAGATTTGATTCCTTTATCATGAGCCTTGGGTACAACAGACTCAGTGCAGACCCTTGTACGTATTTCAAGAGGTTTGGTAATGAAGATTATATCATTTTGCTGTTGTATGTGGACGACATGTTGGTAGCAGGCCCCAAAAAAGATCGAGTCCAAGAATTAAAGGCACAGTTGGCTAGTAAATTTGATATGAAAGACTTGGGACCAGCAAACAAGATTCTAGGGATGCAAGTTCAGCAAAACCAAAGTAAAAGGAAGATTTGGCTTTCCCAGAAAAATTATTTGAAGAAAGTCTTGCAGCGCTTCAACATGCAAGATAGTAAGCCAGTTTCAACCCCTATTCCTATTAACTTCAAGTTATCCTCTATGATGTCTCCTAGAAGTGAAGTAGAGATGATAGAGATGTCTCGAGTACCGTATGCATCAGCAGTGGGAAGTTTAATGTTCGCTATGATCTATACTAGACCAGACATTACACAAGCAGTGGGAGCAGTCAGTCGGTATATGGTGAATCCTAGACAAGAGCATTGGAGCACGGTTAAGAGGATTCTTAGATACATTAATGGTACCTCGGATGCTGCATTATGTTTTGGAGGATCAGATTTTACACTCAGGGGCTATATGGATTCAGATTACGCATGTGATCCAGATAAAATAAAATCTACTACTCGTTATGTATTTACAATTGCAAGAGGAGCAGTAAGCTGAGTTTCAAAACTGCAAATAGTTGTGGCATTATCTACCACGGAGGCAAAAAAGATGGCAGCTACTCAAGCTTGCAAGGAAGTTAATATGGATTAAAAGGCTATTGGAGGATCTTGGAAAGAAACAAGAGAAAATTCCTCTATTTTGTGACAGTCGGAGTGCCTTGCACATTGCAATAAATCCAGCCTTTCATTCCAGGACTAAACACATTAGAGTTCAATTTTACTTTGTTCGGGAAGTAGTAGAGGAAGGAAGTGTGGACATGCTGAAGATCCATACGAAGGATAACATAACTGATATTATGACCAAGCCAGTGTGCACAGATAAGTTCGAATGGTTTAGATCCTCAAGTGGCTTAGCAGGAACGTAAGCAGCAGAAATGGCAAGATTGAAAGGATGTGTGGAGATGTGTTTGATTCTCAATCAAATCTCCAAGCAGTGTTAAATGTCGGCAATTAATGATTAAAATAATAAACAAAAGAAAAGTTGGAAGCCAGTGTTGGCAGAATGTGGACAAGGGTGGCAGGTGATGAAGCCAGATGTACCGCAAATATTGAAGGAAAATTCTATTGATTATTTTCTTTCAATGTTTTCGAGCAGAGAGAGCTCTATAAATAGAGCTCCCCTCCATCAGAATAATCTATCCCATCTCGAGTTCAATTCTTCTGTTCTCGAGAGTTTTTCTTCTCTTCAGTATATTTCTATAATATTTGTGTGATAGGTTTTTTCCTGTATTAAGAGAGTGAGTGTCTATTTGAAAACACAGAGAGATGTTGTAATTCTTCAAATATTATAGTGGAATCTTTTGATCTTGTCCGTGATTTTTACCCTAATAATTTTTGGGGGTTTTTCACATAAATCTTGGTGTCTATTTTATTCTTAAATTTCCATAGTTTCTATCTCGTGATTCCGCACCTGAGACCAACATTAAAGAGGCACTTACCTTATTGCACTTACTTACTTATGTGGCGAGTGGGAAATCGGTTATGGTTGCTCCAAATTTTGCAGAAAGTGATTGGCTTTTAAAGATGAAACGAACCCAGACTGAAAATACGCGAAGTATGTGGATCTTGAACTTTTGAATTTCTAGCAATTGAAAATGAATTTTCATTCCATTTTAAAAGAAAATGTGTGACATATAATCAATGCTAGTAAAATGCTTCAAGCTTTAATGAAATTCTTCATCAAGTTCTTGCGTCATCCATGAATGACTTTTGAAATCTTTACTATGTATTTTAATGCATTGAAATATTTGCTAATACAGCAAAGAAACAAATTCAGAGCTAGCGTAATGTTCACGGATTGTTCATGTTTCCAGTTATGAAATTCTCAATCGTGATATAAGAGGAGAAAACATTTATAATAAGATTAGTGATCAAGTAATTGACATTTCAAAAAACGTGAGGAGTGACAAATAAAGTGAAAAGTTAAAAAGTAGAACCACCCATGAAAGATGCAATTTTCAGAGTTACATCTTCCTCATATAATATATTTTCCACAACGTGAATGTATGAATGTAACAAAAAGTGATTTATTTAAGTGCATTCTTAAGTTGAGTCCAAATCCTCCATTGTATCTTGAAAACTTCAAGAAATCTCAAAATTCAGGGGGAAAAATGATTTTAGAGATTTTAGCTGACAAAATATGTTGAGGACAACATTAAAAAATTACTCACGTGACTGAATTTTTCCTATGTAAATTCATCTTCCCATAATAGAATAGCTTTTCAAACTTGTCAACAAAATATGGACAACAAAAACAAAGTTTCAACTTAAATTGAAATATATGTAATGCATTGGCCAATTATTGGTAGCAAAATCTCAATAAGCATGATCATAAAATCCTTGAGTTTATATTCCCAGATGTTAAAAACAAAACACATACCCCAACTTATATGCAGTCTCTATTTATGTGACCATTTTAAAATTTTATTAATTGTATGGAATACTTTACCAAATATTGTTATTTTCTCAATTGGGCCACACACTCATTCTAATTGTTTCTAATAAAAAAAATTAAACCTAATCTAATTTTAATAAACAATCATTCTATTTGATGCAAAATCAATGACTTAGAGAAGAAAAACAAAGTTTTACAACAAACATGATCATAAAAATAAAAAAAAAAGCCAGACAGAAGATTGTAATGAATTGATTACCAAGTAAAGGCCTCGTAAAGTCAAAATATTACAAAATATTTTAACCTTATCAGACTTGAAAAAACATTCTATTAATGTAATGTACGATGTCGATACAGTCCCATGTACAAGAAGCAAATAAGCACCAAATCGAAGCAAATTACTTTAAATCGCAGTGGAGTTTCTTGTCTGAATGAACTCAGAAACACCTTGAAAATCATTAATAAAATGCTCCGTGAGACTAAAATCAATTGTTATGATATGGGAAAGGAAATAAAAACATCAAGAAAACTACATATTGAACTCTAGATTCAGAAAAGCGGAAATAAAATATCCAATTGCAGTAAGAAAATTTCTCACAGCTTGTTTCATGGAAATAGTAGTATGAAGCATGAAAAATTTTCAAAAAAATAAGTAAATGACAACGACGTTATTCATACAGTCCCATGTAGAAGAAGAAGCAAAGAAACACCAAATCGAAGCAAATCACCTTAAATCACAGTGGAGTTGCTTGTCTGAATAAACTCCGAAACACCTTGAAAATCCTTAATAAAATGATCCGTGAGCCTAAAATCAATTGTTATGGTATGTGAAAGTAAATAAAAGGGCCAAAATCGAAATCAAAATAATTCTGCAAAAAACCAAAAAAAATATGATTAAAGAGGCAAAGATAACAAAAGCAAAAAAAAAAACAATCTTGCAAGGCTACCATGAGCGACGCACCGTATTCGGAAATGGATTTCGTGCAGAGAATGCAGCCGAAGATTTTGGTAAATAATAGTGATGTGGGGTGTTTCTTATCAGTATTAGAAGAGGAAAAAACAGACGGTGGAGTTGATAATCTGTGAAAGTCGAAGAAGAAGCAACAACCATCTAGGAATTTTGATTTTACTGTTGCACAAAATCTGCTTGTTGCGATTGTTCTGTTTGAGAGAGAGGGATGAGTTTGACCTAAGATATGAATGTGAATTGAAGAGATGAGAGAATAAACTGACTTTTTCCAAATAAAATAAAACTGATCTTATACATGATCTGAAATTGAAAACGGAAAAGTAATCTGAGAAGGGAAAAACAAAGTGGATGGTAACAGGGGCAATTTTGGGATATCAAAAATCAGACCAAGACACCAAAAAAGTTTTTCTAAGGTGCCTACATTTAATAAATAGAAATATATATATATATTATATGTAAATAATATTATATATAAATAAGGTAATATGTTTGCAGAAAGCATTTAATGTGACAATAAATGTGTAGAAAGCATTTAATGTGACAAGACCACATTATGGCCGATGTAAATGGTTTCCCAACAAAAAAACAAAAAATAAAAAATATTTATCTTCAACAAAGAATTCAAAAAAGAAAACAAAGAACATTTATGTCGGATTGTTAGAATTTAGCCGTATTTATTATTTTACTTGTTTAATGTGTTCTTGTTATTTCAGGTCCTTTATGTTGCATCACGAGGGAGAAAAAAATTTATCCAGACAAAAAAAAAATGTTATAGTTGTGATATTGAAGCCGATCCTCCGCCGCTACCGCCGCCATCGCTTTTATCGTCGCCCCACATTTCCCTCATGTCATTGATGTTAGTGTCGCCGCTGCCTTCGCCTCAATCGTTGTCTCCGAAGCTGTCTCTGATGCCGCTTCTAGAGAAAATACTGCACCCGTCGTTGTATCTTTCTAATCTGTCGATGTCCCCGACGATGTTTCCGCCGATGTCATTTACAGCATCATCCTCTCTTTCTTCCACTTACGTTTTTGGTTGGGAACACTACTGTGGGGACCTCGGGTTGCTAATTTCATCTTAAGGCAATAAATGATTAATCAACAATTAATCATATAATAAAAGAATATTCAAACCAAAATTTTTTTTTCCAGAACCCCACGCGCGCCCGCGCCCCACTTCAGGCGCGCCCGCGCATAGGTTTCGGACAGAATCTGGTAAAATGATAAACATAAAAGTTGTAGATCTTTGTCTTATCTTTCCAATGCCACCAACCTCACCCTAATCAGAGTTTTCAGTAAAAAGTTATACTCATTCTACCAAGAAGGGTCGGTGCAGAAATTTACAAAAATTATCAAAGGCTACAACAAAGATCAAAGTTGCTAGGGCTATTTCAAATCTGAAAAATTGCATACATAATCTCAATATGTCCGAAGCATAAACACATGCATATCTAGACATAACAATAATCGCATACATGTTTCTAAGATGCAATACAATAAACTCAATTCTAAGTTTTCTAAGCTCAAACTAAATCAACACTTTCTAACATGCATTTGACAGTAATCTATTCTTAGCCCGAAGTCACCACATGCTAATCTTTCTCAATCTTGAGCTATCCAAGCCACATCTGACTCGCTCATGCCCCAAACCTGATGCAATGCACACATACAAACAAAGCAACAGCCGGATAGCTCCGGTGAGAATAAATCTCAGTATAAATAGCATGCATATACATCATCTAAACATATAACTAATTCACATCTTGAATTAACATAGCATGCTAGCATTTATAAACGCATAATCTAAACCATAGAAGTCTCTAGTTAATGCATAAATGCAATGCATGTACCAAGGAATAGGCTAGCAAAGCTGATACCAATAAAGCTTGGTTCTTTGGGATCCCGAGGAATAAAATAGCTCTCAAACTACCGACACTCCCATTCGAGGCAGCATCAAGTATTTTACTCTGACTTTGGTGCAACTATAGTGAGTCTTCTGGCTCTGAACATAAATCCATATTCTGTGCCATGAGTCAAGCTGACTCTAGAAATAAATCTACATTCCATGCCACTCACTACAGCTCTCCAAACGTCATCTGCACTCTAGGCGATGGCTGCCCTCTGTGCTATTAAGGCTAGAGTTCAAGATGAATGCAACATAAGCTGTATGCATTAAAAGCTATAAAACACCTTGAACACTTGCTCAATAACCAACTAAGCAAAACAAAGCAGCTAATCACATAAAGATAACAATAAATCTGCAAGCATCTCATAAAACATGTAAAACATGTTCAATACAGCAAATAATACAAATCAGCTTACACAGGTAAACATTTACATAAATGTTCTGGGAAATTCAAGAAAATAGCTATCCTGAATAATCTATCCCATTTATGTAAACGTAAACCATAACATATATAAAAACAGGCAAGTATGTGATTTTAGGCAACTCGATAAGCAAAACAATCTCGAGTTATTCTGCCCATCTTATTAATGTCTATTCATACCTGCATTTCTGATTCAAATAGCTGACACTCTGTCAATTCTTGATCAACTACAAGCTGTCCAAATCTGACATCAAATTCTGCTTATTTCAATCAGTGCTACTTGAAGGTATTCTTGATTCAACTTCAAACACTTTAAGTCATTCGAACTCGAACTCATCAATTCAACTTCGATAATCTTCAAGTCAAATCTGAAATAATGTATAACATATCTAAACATCAATTTCCAATCTGAATCGATGTTTCTTTAAAGCTGATACATTTCAAATCTGACTAACACAATCGGAATTCAAACCGACGTCACAACTATTCGAATTCGATAAATCTTTCGATTCAAATATCATTATACCTTCATTCTAAATATAACCACATATTCAATTCATCCACTAAACACTTGAATATGAGCTCTAGACATATAGAATGAATAACAATTCAAAATCTTGAACCGGCGGCGTAACGGATTAAAACCGAAAATTCTAAAAGCTTAAACATCAATTAGACAATCTTATAAGTATCAGAACATCCATAATTCAGCAGCCTAATCACGTGAATTGCAGCCCTCAAAATTCAGAATTTCGATAATTCTTTCAATATTCCAAAACATGTCCAAACGACGATCTTTTCTCGATCCGTCTTAGATATGCTATCATCGTATATGCTAGAACATGTTTATACAATCAAATCTTAATTCTAACAACATCATAAAATTCAAACATGGTAGAACTTCATAAAACTTACGTCAAAACGTAGCATTCGGAGCTGTGATCGCAAATATATATTCAATCAGAAATTCTACCGGACGGATCAAAAGATATCGGAGTTTGAAAAGGTAAAAATGGCTTAACCCTTCTTTTTTTCTTTTCTCACGGTTTCTTCTGTTTCCCCTCTGAATCCCACGTGAATTCTGCTGAAAAGAGTGAATATTAGATATATATTGGCCTATTTGCAGTTTAGTCCCTGAATTCTTCAATAATTGCAATTTGGTCCTCGGCTAATCTTTTAATTCAATTTCAATCCTAAATAATTTAAGAATATTAGAATTTAATTCTAAACTCTAAATATTCTTAAATTAAATATTTTCGAATTAAAATTAAATCATTTCGGACCTTATCGCATTTTAGTCCTTGAACTACTCAATATTTGCAAATGGTTCCTTTCTCGGATTTTATCCTCAAATTAAATCCTTGATATTTATCATCTTGGAATTCACATCTTAAATTCCATAAATATCAATTGCAAATATTTTTAATCTTTTAATTTAAGAATTCCGGATAATAAACTTCTTAAAATCCGAAAATCCTCAAATTAAATATTTCTGACCCGAAATTGCAATTCCACATTTCTTAACTTCTTCAAATAAATATTTTCTCATATCCAGAATTTAAATCTTAAATCCCGTCATTAAGAACTTAATACTTACGGGCCTTACAACTACTATGAAGAGGGTGGTTGTTATTGCTAGTGTTTTGGTTTTCAGGAATTCGATTAGGCCTCTGAATGCACTCGGAGAATTTATAAAGAATTCAAAACTGACAATGAAACAGTTGATTCAAATGAAGAATTCTAAGGTGCCTACATTTAATAAATAGTAATATATATATATATATATATATATATATATATTATAATATTGTATATAAATAAGATAATACGTGTGCAAAAAGTATTTAATATGACAAGACCACATTATGGCCGATGTAAATGGTTTCCCAACAAAAAAACAAAAAAATAAAAAAGTTCTACCTTCAACAAAGAATTCAAAAAAGAAAACAAAGAACATTTATGGCGGATGGTTGAAATTTAGCCGTATTTATTATTTTACTTGTTTTATGTGTTTTTGTTATTTCAGGTCCTTTATGTTGCATCACGAGGGAGAAAAAAAATTTGTTCAAACAAAAAAAAAAACGTTATAGTTGTAATATTGAAGCCGATCCTCCGCCGTCGCCGCCGTCGCCTCTGTCGTCGCCCCATATTTCCCTCATGTCGTTGATGTTATTGTCGCCACTGCCTTAGCCTCCATCGTTGTCTCCGCAGCTGTCTCTGATGCCGCCTCTAGAGAAAATACTGCACCCGTTGTTGTATCTTTCTCCTCGGCCGATGTGCCGACGATGTCTCCGCCGATTTATTTGCAGCATCATCCTCGCTTTCTCCCACTTACATTTTCGGTTGGGAGCACTACTATGAAAAGGGTGGTTGTTATTGCTAGTGTTTTGGTTTTAAGGAATCCGGTTAGGCCTTTGAAAGCACTCGGAGAATTTATAAAGAATTCAAAACCGTCAATGAAACAATTGATTCAAATGAAAAATTCTAAGGTGCCTACATTTAATAAATAGTAAAAGATATATTATATATATAGATAATATAATACGTATGCAGAAAGCATTTAATGTGACAGTAAGTGTGCAGAAAGCATTTAATGTGACAAGACCACATTATGGCCGATGTAAATGGTTTTCCAACAAAAACAAAAACAAAAAAGCTCTATCTTCAACAAAGAATTCAAAAAAAAAAAAACAAAGAACATTTATGGCGGATGGTTGGAATTTAGCCGTATTTATTATTTTACTTGTTTTATGTGTTCTTGTAATTTCAGTTCCTTTATGTTGCATCACGACGAAGAAAAAAAAAATTTCCAAAAAAAAAACGTTATAGTTGTGATATTGAAGCCGATCCTCCGCCGCCGCCGCCATCGCATCTGTCGTCGCCCCACATTTCCCTCATGTCGTTGATGTTATTGTCGCCGCTGCCTTCTCCTCCATTGCTATCTCTGCAGCTGTCTTTGATGCCGCCTTTAGAAAAAATATTGCACCCGTCGTTGTATCTTTCTCCTCCGCCGATGTCATTTGCAGCATCATCCTCGCTTTCTCCCACTTACGTTATCGGTTGGGAACACTACTATGAAGAGAGTGGTTGTTATTGCTTGTATTTTGGTTTTCAGGAATCCGGTTAGGCCTCTGAATGCACTCGGAGAATTTAGAAAGAATTCAAAATCGTCAATGAAACAATTGATTCAAATGAAGAATTCTAAGGTGCCAACATTTAATAAATAGTAAAAGATATATATATATATTATATATATATATATATAATATTATATGTAAATAAGATAATGCGTGTGCAAAAAGTATTTAATATGACAATAAGTGTGCAAAAAGAATTTAATGTGACAAGACCACATTATGGCCGATGTAAATGGTTTTCCAACAAAAAAAACAAAAAAAAAACAAAAAAGCTCTATCTTCAACAAAGAATTCAAAAAAGAAAACAAAAACATTTATGGCGGATGGTTAGAATTTTCCCGTATTTATTGTTTTACTTGTTTTATGTGTTCTTGTTATTTCAGGTCCTTTATGTTGCATCACGAGGGAGAAAAAAAAAATTTCAAACAAAAAAAAATGTTATAGTTGTGATATTGAATCCGATCCTCCACCGCCGCCGCCATCGCCTCACATTTCCCTCATGTCGTTGAAGTTATTGTCGCTCCTGCATTTGCCTCAATCGATGTGTCCGCAGTTGTCTCAAATGCCGCCTTTAGAGAAAATACTGCAACCGTTGTTATATCTTTCTCCTCCGTCGATGTCCCCGACGATGTCTTCGTCGATGTCATTTGAAGCATTATCCTCTCTTTCTCCCACTTACGTTTTCGGTTGGGAAATATAAAATAATATAATACGTGTGCAGAAAGCATTTAATGTGACAATAAGTGTGCAGAAAGCATTTAATGTGACAAGACCACATTATGGCCGATGTAAATGGTTTTCCAACAAAAAAAAAACAAAAAAGCTCTATCTTCAACAAAGAATTCAAAAATGAAAACAAAGAACATTTATGGCGGATGATTGGAATTTAGCCGTATTTATTGTTTTACTTGTTTTATGTGTTTTGTTATTTCAGGTCCTTTATGTTGCATCGCGATGGAGAAAAAATTTTTGTCCAAACACAAAAAAACGTTATAGTTGTAAAACTGAAGCCGATCCTCCTCCGCCGCCGCCGCCATCGCATCTGCCGTCTCCCCACATTTACCTCATGTCGTTGATTTTATTGTCGCCGCTGCCTTCGCCTCCATCGTTGTCTCCGCAATTGTCTCCGATGCCGCATCTAGAGAAAATACTGTACCCGTCGTTGTATCTTTCTCCTCCACCGATGTCCCCGATGATGTCTCCGCCGATGTTATTTGCAGCATCATTCTCTATTTCTCCCACTTACGTTTTCCGTTGGGAACCATACTATGAAGAGGGTGGTTGTTATTGCTAATGTTTTGGTTTTCAGGAATCCGGTTAGGCTCTAAATGAACTTGGAGAATTTATAAATAATTTAAAACCGTCAATGAAACAATTGATTCAAATGAAGAATTTTAAGGTGCCTACATTTAATAAATAGTAAAAGATATATATATTATATATATATATATAATATTATGTATAAATAAGATAATACATGTGCAGAAAATATTTAATGTGATAATAAGTGTGCAGAAAACATTTAATGTGACAAGACCACATTATGGCCGATGTAAATGGTTTTCCAACAAAAAACAAAAAATCAATAATGCTCTATCTTCAACAGAGAATTCAAAAAAGAAAACAAAGAACATTAATGGCGGATGGTTGGAATTTAGCCGTATTTATTGTTTTACTTGTTTTTTATGTTCTTATTATTTCAGGTCTTTTATGTTGCATCATGAGGAAAAAAAAAATTGTTCAAACAAAAAAAAACGTTGTAGTTGTGATATTGAAGCCGATCCTCCGCCGCCGCCATCGCCTCTGTCGTCGCCCCACATTTACCTCATGTTGTTGATGTTATTGTCGCCGCTGCCTTCGCCTCCATTGTTGTCTCCGCAGCTGTTTCCGATGCCGCCTCTAGAGAAAATACTACACTCGTCGTTGTATCTTTTTCCTCTGCTGATGTCCCCGACGATGTCTCCGCCGATATCATTTGAAGCATCATCCTCGCTTTCTCCCACTTACGTTTTCGGTTGGAAACACTACTACGAAGAGGTTGGTTGTTATTGCTAGTGTTTTGGTTTTTAGAAATCCGGTTAGACTTCTGAATTCACTCGAAGAATTTATAAAGAATTCAAAACCGTCAATGAAACAATTGATTCAAATGAAGAATTCTAAGATGTCTGCAATTAATAAATAGTAAAAGATACATATTATATATATATATATAATATTATATATAAATAAGATAATACGTGTACAAAAAACATTTAATGTGACAATAAGTATGCAGAAAGCATTTAATGTGACAATGTCACATTATGGCCGATGTAAATGGTTTCCCAACAAAAAAACAAAAAAACAAAAAATTTATATCTTCAACAAAGAATTCCAAAAAGAAAACAAAGAACATTTATGGCGGATGGTTGGAATTTAGTCGTATTTATTGTTTTACTTGTTTTATGTGTTCTTGTTATTTCAGGTCCTTTATGTTGCATCACGACGAAGAAAAAAAAATTTGTCCAAAAAAAAAACATTATAGTTGTGATATTGAAGCCGATCCTCCACCGCAGCCGCCATCGCATCTGTCGTCGCCTTACATTTTCCTCATGTCGTTGATGTTATTGTCGCCGCTGCATTCGCCTCCATCGTTGTCTCCGCAGTTGTATCCTATGTCGCCTCTAGAGAAAATACTGCACCCGTCGTTGTATCTTTCTCCTCCGCCGATGTCCCTGACGATGTCTTCGCCGATGTTATTTGCAGCATCATTCTCTCTTTCTCCCACTTACGTTTTTCGTTGGGAACCCTACTATGAAGAGGGTGGTTGTTATTGCTAGTGTTTTGGTTTTCATGAATCCGATTAGGCTCTGAATGAACTTGGAGAATTTATAAATAATTTAAAACCGTCAATGAAACAATTGATTCAAATGAAGAATTCTAAGGTGCCTACATTTAATAAATATTAAAAGATATAAATTTTATATATATATATAATATTATATATAAATAAGATAATACGTGTGCAGAAAGCATTTAATGTGATAATAAGTGTGCAGAAAGAATTTAATGTGACAAGACCACTTTATGGCCGATGTAAATGGTTTCCCAACAAAAAACAAAAATGCTCTATCTTCAACAAAGAATTCAAAAAAAAAAAAACAAAGAACATTTATGGCGGATGTTTGGAATTTAGCCGTATTTATTGTTTTACTTGTTTTTTGTGTTCTTGTTATTTTAGGTCCTTTATGTTGCATCACGAGGGAGAAAAAAAATTTGTTCAAACAAAAAAAAAACGTTATAGTTGTGATATTGAAACCGATCCTCCGCCGCCGCCATCGCCTCTGTTGTCGCCCCAAATTTCCCTCATGTTGTTGATGTTATTGTCGCTGCTGTCTTCGCCTCCATCTTTGTCTCCGCAGCTGTCTCCGATGCCACCTCTAGAGAAATTACTGCACCCGTCGTTGTATCTTTTTCCTCCGCCAATGTCCCCGACGATGTCTCCACCGATGTCATTTGCAGCATCATCCTCGCTTTCTCCCACTTAAGTTTTCGGTTGGGAACACTACTAAGAAGAGAGTGGTTGTTATTGCTAGAGTTTTGATTTTTAGGAATCCGGTTAGGCATCTGAATGCACTTAAAAAATTTATAAAGAATTCAAAACCATCAATGAAACAATTGATTCAAATGAAAAATTCTAAGATGCTTGCATTTAATAAATAGTAAAAGATACATATTATATATATATATATATATATATATATATTATATTATATATAAATAAGATAATACGTGTGCAAAAAATATTTAATGTGACAATAAGTGTGCAGAAAGCATTTAATATGACAAGACCACATTATGGCCGATGTAAATGGTTTCCCAACAAAAAACAAAAAAACAAAAAAGCTCTATCTTCAACAAAAAATTCAAAAAAGAAAACAAAGAACAATTATGGCGGATGGTTGGAATTTAGCCGTATTTATTGTTTTACTTGTTTTTTGTGTTCTTGTTATTTCAGGTCCTTTATGTTGCATCACGACGAAGAAAAAAAAATTAGTCCAAAAAAAAAACGTTATAGTTGTGATATTGAAGCCGATCCTCCGCCGCCGCCGCCATCGCATTTGTCGTCGCCCCACATTTTCCTCATGTCGTTGATGTTATTGTCGCCGCTGCATTTGCCTCCATCGTTGTCTCCGTAGTTGTCTCCTATGCCGCCTCTAGAGAAAATACTGCACCCGTCGTTGTATCTTTCTCCTCCGTCGATGTCCCCGACGATGTCTCCGCCGATGTCATTTGCAGCATCATTCTCACTTTCTCCCACTTACATTTTTCGTTGGGAACACTACTATGAAGAGAGTGGTTGTTATTGCTAGTGTTTTGGTTTTCAGTAATCCGGTTAGGCCTCTGAATGAACTAGGAGAATTTATAAAGAATTCAAAACCGTCAATGAAACAATTGATTCAAATGAAGAATTCTAAGATGCCTACATTTAATAAATAGTAAAAGATATATATATATAATATTATATATAAATAAGATAATACGTGTGCAGAAAGCATTTAATGAGACAATAAGTGTGCAAAAATCATTTAATGTGACAAGACCACATTATGGCCGATGTAAATGGTTTCCAACAAAAAACAAAAAAACAAAAATGATTTATCTTCAACAAAGAATTAAAAAAAGAAAACAAAGAGCATTTTTGGCGGATGGTTGGAATTTAGCCGTATTTATTGTTTTACTTATTTTTTGTGTTCTTGATATTTTAGGTCCTTTATGTTGCATCACAAGGGAGAAAAAAATTTGTTCAAACAAAAAAAAATGTTATAGTTATGATATTGAAACCGATCCTCCGCCGCCTCCATCGCCTCTGTCGTCGCCCCACATTTCCCTCATGTTGTTGATGTTATTGTCGTCGCTTCCTTCGCCTTTATCGTTGTCTCCGCAGCTGTCTCCGATGCCGCCTCTAGAGAAAATACTTCACCCGTCGTTGTATCTTTTTCCTCTGCCGATGTCCCCGACGATGTCTCAACCGATGTTATTCGCAGCAACATTCTCGCTTTCTCCCAATCACGTTTTCGGTTGGAAACACTACTACGAAGAGAATGGTTTTTATTGCTAGTGTTTTGGTTTTTAGGAATCCGGTTAGGCCTCTGAATGCACTCGAAGAATTTATAAAGAATTCAAAATCGTCAATGAAATAATTGATTCAAATGAAAAATTCTAAGATGCCTGCATTTAATAAATATTAAAAGATACATATTATATATATATATATATAATATTATATATAAATAAGATAATACGTGTGCAGAAAATATTTAATGTGACAATAAGTGTGCAAAAATCATTTAATGTGACAAGACCACATTATGGCCGATGTAAATACTTTTCCAACAAAAAAAAAACAAAAATGCTCTATCTACAACAAAGAATTCTAAAAAGAAAACAACGAATATTTATGGAGGATGGCTGAAATTTAGCCGTATTTATTGTTTTACTTGTTTTATGTGTTTTTGTTATTTCAGGTCCTTTATGTTGTATCACGACGAAGAAAAAAAAATTTGTCCAAAAAAAAAGTTATAGTTGTGATATTGAAGCCGATCCTCCGCCGCCGCCATCGCCTCTGTCGTCACCCCACATTTCTCTCATGTTGTTGATGTTATGGTCGCCGCTGCGTTCGCCTCCATTGTTGTCTTCGCAGCTGTATCCAAATGCGCCTCTAGAGAAAATACTGCACCCGTCGTTGTATCTTTCTCCTCCGCCGATGTCCACGACGATGTCTCCGCCGATGTCATTTGCAGCATCATCCTCGCTTTCTCCCACTTACGTTTTCTGTTGGAAACACTACTATGAAGAGGGTGGTTGTTATTGCTAGTGTTTTGGTTTTTAGGAATCCGGTTAGGCCTCTGAATGAACTTGGAGAATTTATAAAGAATTCAAAACCGCCAATGAAACAATTGATTCAAATGAAGAATTCTAAGGTGCCTAAATTTAATAAATAGTAAAAGATATTATATATATATATAATATTATATATAAATAAGATAATACGTGTGCAGAAAATATTTAATGTGACAATAAGTGTGCAGAAAATATTTAATGTGACAATATCACATTATGACCGATGTAAATGGTTTCCCAACAAAAAAAAAAAAAAACAAAAATGCTCCATCTTCAACAAATAATTCAAAACAGAAAACAAGAACATTTATGGCGGATGGTTGGAATTTAGTCGTATTTATTGTTTTACTTGTTTTATTTGTTCTTGTTATTTCAAGTTCTTTATGTTGCATCACGAGGCAGAAGAAAAATTTGTTCAAACAAAAAAAAACGTTATATTTGTGATATTGAAGCCGATCCTCCGCCGCCGCCATCGCCTCTGTCGTCTCCCCACATTTCCCTCATGTCATTGATGTTATTGTCGTCGCTGCCTTCGCCTCCATCGTTGTCTCTGCAGCTGTCTCCGATGCCGTCTCTAGAGAAAATACTGCACCCGTCGTTGTATCTTTCTCCTCCGCTGATGTACCCGACGATGTTATTTACAGCATCATCTTCGCTTTCTCCTACTTACGTTTTCGATTGGGAACACTACTACGAAGAGAGTGGTTGTTATTGCAAGTGTTTTGGTTTTTAGGAATCCGGTTAGGCCTCTGAATGAACTCGGATAATTTATAAAGAATTCAAAACCGTCAATTAAACAATTGATTCAAATAAAGAATTCTAAAATGCCTATATTTAATAAATAGTAAAGGATATATATTATATATATATATATAATATTATATATAAATAAGATAATACGTGTGCAGAAAGCATTTAATGTGACAATAAGTGTGCAGAAAGCATTTAATGTGACAAGACCACATTATGGCCGATGTAAATGGTTTTCCAAAAAAAAAAAAAAAGCTCTATCTTCAACAAAGAATTCAAAAAAAAAACAAAGAACATTTATGGCGGATGGTTGGAATTTAGCCGTACTTATTGTTTTACTTGTTTTATGTGTTCTTGTTATTTCAGGTCCTTTATATTGCATCACGAGGGAGAAAAAAATTTTGTCCAAACAAAAAAAAACGTTGTAGTTGTGATATTGAAGCCGATCCTCCGCCACTGCCGCCGCCATCGCCTCTGTCGTCACCCAAATTTCCCTCATGTCGTTGATGTTATTGTCGTCGCTGTGTTCTCCTCCATGGCTGTCTCCGCAGCTGTATCCAATGCTGTCTCTAGAGAAAATACTGCACCCATCGTTGTATCTTTCTCCTCCACCGATGTCATTTGCAGCATCATCCTCGCTTTCTCCCACTTACGTTTTCGGTTGGGAACACTACTATGAAGATGGTGGTTGTTATTGCTAGTGTTTTGGTTTTCAGGAATCCAATTATGCATCTGAATGCCCTCGGAAAATTTATAAAGAATTCAAAACTTTCAATGAAACAATTGATTCAAATGAAGAATTCTAAGGTGCCTACATTTAATAAATAGTAAAAGATATATATATATATATATATATATATATATATATATATATATTATATATAGTATTATATATAAATAAGATAATACGTGTGCAGAAAGCATTTAATGTGACAATAAGTGTGCAGAAAGCATTTAATGTGACAAGATCACATTATGGTCGATTTAAATGGTTTCCCAACAAAAAACAAAAAAAACAAAAAAGCTCTATCTTCAAAAAATAATTCAAAAAAGAAAACAAAGAAAATTTATGGTGGATGGTTGGAATTTAGCCGTACTTATTGTTTTACTTGTTTTATGTGTTCTTCTTATTTCAGGTCCTTTATGTTGTATCACGAGGGAGAAAAACAATTTGTCCAAACAAAAAAAAACGTTGTAGTTGTGATATTGAAGCCGATCCTCTGCCGCCACCGCCGCCTCTGTCATTACCCCACATTTCCCTCATGTCGTTGATGTTATTGTTGCCGCTGCCTTCGCCTCCATCACTGTCTCCGCAGCTGTGTCTAATGTCGCCTCTAGAGAAAATTCTAAACCCGTCGTTGTGTCTTTCTCCTCCGCCTATGTTCCAGACGATGTCTCCGCCGATGTCATTTGCAGCATCATCCTCGCTTTTTCTCACTTACGTTTTCAGTTGGGAACACTACTACGAAGAGTGTGGTTGTTATTGCTAGTGTTTAGATTTTCAGGAATCCGGTTAGACCTCTAAATGCACTCGGAGAATTTATAAAGAATTCGAAACCATCAATGATACAATTGATTCAAATGAAGAATTTTAAGGTGCCTAAATTTAATAAAAAGTAAAAGATATATATATTATATATATAATATTATATATAAATAAGATAATATGTTTGCAGAAAACATTTAATATGACAATAAGTGTGCAGAAAGCATTTAATGTCACACGACCACATTATGGACGATGTAAATGGTTTTCCAACAAAAAAACTCTATCTTCAACAAAGAATTCAAAAAAAAAAAACAAAGAACATTTATGGCGGATGGTTGGAATTTAGCCGTATTTATTGTTTTACTTGTTTTATGTGTTCTTGTTATTTCAGGTCCTTTATGTTGCATCACGAGGGAGAAAAAAAATTTGTCCAAACAAAAAAAACGTTATAGTTGTGATATTGAAGCCGATCATCCGCCGCCTCCGCCATCGCCTCTGTACTCGTCCCACATTTTTCTCATTTCGTTGATGTTATTGTCGTCGCTGCCTTCGCCTCCATCTCTATCTCTGCAGCTGTCTCCGATGCCGCCTTTATAGAAAATACTGCACCCTTCGTTGTATCTTTCTCCTCCACTGATGTCCCTGACGATGTCTCCGCCGATGTCATTTGCAGCATCATCCTCGCTTTCTCTCACTTACGTTTTCGGTTGGGAACACTACTATGAAGAGGGTGGTTGTTATTGCTAGTGTTTTGGTTTTCAGGAATCCGGTTAGGCCTTTGAATACCCTCGGATAATTTATAAAAAATTCAAAATCGTCAATAAAACAATTTGTTCAATGAAGAATTCTAAGGTGCCTACATTTAATAAATAGTACAAGATATATATAGGTTGCGTTTACTTGTCTTGATAAATGAAGGATTGCATAATTAATACCGATTAATCCTATGTTTACTTGCAAAATTAAAAATAAGTATAAATCTTTCGGCCTGTTAATGATAAGATTCACAAATGATTTTTAGTCCTTAATTTTTCATGAGATTATAAATATTTATAAGATGAGAAAGTGAAAATTTTTATAATTCATCCAATTAAACATATTATTATTTATCAATAACCACTCTATATACTATCAAATTATCTTAATAATCATACTTTAATCTATTATTGTCCAATCTCATCATTTAAAATAAACACAGCCATATTATATATATAATATTATATATAAATAATATAATACGTGTGCAAAAAACATTTAATGTGACAAGACCACATTATGGCCAATGTAAATGGTTTTCCAACAAAAAACAAAAAAGTTCTATCTTCAACAAAGAATTCAAAAAAAAAAATAAAGAACATTTATGGCGGATGATTGGAATTTAGTCGTATTTATTGTTTAAACACATTAAAAATATATTATAATATATATATAAGGCCTAATAAAAAAAATTCAAAATTTATAATTCGGTTAACCGAATTAACCAAATTTTCTTGTAAGAAAACCAAAAACCGAACCGAAATAACCGATTTAACCGAAATTTTCAAACACAAAAACCGAATTTCCAAATTAACCGAACCGAATTTCCGAATTGAGTCGGTTCGGTCGGTTAATTTGGTTTAACCGAAATTTTGCTCACCCCTAGTCCTTTATGTGGCAACACGAGGGAGAAAAAAAAATTTGTCCAAACAAAAAAGTGCGTTATATTTGTGATATTGAAGCCGGTCCTCCGTCGTCGCCGCCATCGCCTCTGTCGTCACCCCACATTTCCCTCATGTCGTTGATGTTATTGTCGCCGCTGCCTTCGCCTCCATAATTTTCTCCGCAGCTGTCTTCGATGCCGCCTCTAGAGAAAATACTGCACCCGTCATTGTATCTTTCTCCTCCGCCGATGTCCCCGATGATGTATCCGCCGATGTCATTTGCAGCATCATCCTCGCTTTCTCCCACTTAAGTTTTTGGTTGGGAACACTACTATGAAGAGGGTGGTTGTTATTGCTAGTGTTTTGGTTTTCAGGAATCCGGTTAGGCCTCTGAATGCTCTCGGAGAATTTATAAAGTGTAAGGCCCGGGATTATTTAATTTAATCCGAGATTATTTAATTTTAATCCCAGTATATTTAATTTGGGAATATTTAGAGTTTCGATTTAAATTCTAATATTCTTAAATTATTTAGGATTGAAATTAAATTAAAATAAGGGCCGAGGACTGAATTGCAATTTATGAAGTTTCAGGGACTAAATTACAATTATTTGCATACATATCCGATTTGTAATAGATGTATCAGCATGTCACGTGTGAGTTGTATATTGAATTCAGAAATTGAACAGAGGAAACCGGGACCTTCATATTTTCTTTGTTTTTCTGATTTTCAAATCTACGTAACTTTTGATTCGATCGTCCGATTTTGATTGCGTAAAGTGTTCTGGAATCCTTGCGACGAGGGCTTCGATCTAGTGTAAGTTTTTATATCTTTCAGTATGGTTTGAAGCTCGAAAGTTGATAGATATCAGATATTGATGATATGTATATGTTCTTCGACGTTTATTCATTTCGATATCAAAACCGGGTTGAAGAATTCATGTTGCTTGTACTTAATCTTGATTTTCAGCTTGTGTCTGATGGTTAGAGCTACTGTTATCTTGCTCTTTGAGTTGTTATGGCTGATATGATATACGTATGAATTGTATTCGAAGTCGGAAATGGTTTCGATATTTCGTCGGTTATCGATTTTCAATCGCTACGCCATCGATTTGTGTTTTATGATCGTTTTGATAGCCGATGATTGAGCTGAGATGTTAAGTGATATGTTATTGATGTTGTAGCAATGTTATTTTCAGTTTCAGAGTTTATTCGGAGACTATTGACTCAAGAACCTCAACTTCAAGTTGAAGGAAGAAGTGACGAAGGTTTGAAATGGTTTTGATTGACGATTCTTGATGATTTTGGATTGATTCTAAAATGATAGACTTGAACGAAATTGGATATGTGTCTTTTGATATTGTGTTTCAGATTTGAAGCATTCCAAACTGAGAAATACGAAGGTATAATGACGACATCGCAAGTCAGGGATTTAAAACTCGAGAATGACGCTTCTTGAGTTGTCCCGCCAAAATCACATACTTGTTTATTGCTTTGATTTGTTTAGGATGTTGTCGATCCATCTCAGGTAGTGGATCTTTGATTTGAGTCGATATGATTATGATACAAGATGATATTGAATTGATTCTATGCCGAGGTCGGAGGTTGACCTTATTTTCAAATCCGGAATGATTTCGATAGATGGATATCCATGTCAAGATCGTTTACGAATCTTGATGGCAACGATGTGATATGAATCGATTCTTAATCAATATATGCGTTATTTACTCTATTGTTGAGTCGATTATGAATAGAGTCGATATGATTTATTTAACGCTTTATATATGTCGATTATACTAGGAATGATTTTTCACCGGAGTTTATCCGGCTGTTGCTTTGTTTTGTATGTGTGTATGGCAACAGAGGGGACAGGAGCTAGTCAACGACGTCATTGATAGCTTGGGAATGAGATCTAGCAAATGAGGACTCGGGTTTTAGAGGATATATGATAGTTTAATTAGCATCAAACTTGTAAAAGAATTATGTCTTGAAGTACACATGGTGGAGTCTATGGTTTATTGCCTTTGATGTTATTAGTTTGATGTAATAAAGGCATGGATTTTTGCTTGATATTTAGTACTATCATTATATGCATGTTTTTTAATATATTCAACCATGTTTTGTATTGTTTTGAGGCGATTTAGATTGAATGCTCAAGTTTTGACAGCACAAAACTTTTCTGCAGATTTTCTGGGCAGAGTGGCCGCTTGATCGGTAGGATTTCACCGATCGAGTGAGGCTTGTTTTTCTTGAACAGAAACTTCAATTTTCTTGCTCGCTCGATCGGTAAGATTTGACCGATCGAGCAAGGCCATGATTTGCTCAGACCCGAGGGATGAGATCCCATGCCCGCTCGATCGGTAGGATTTTACCGATCGAGCAAGGTGCAAGATTTAAAAAAAAAAATTATTTGGTTTGACTATTCTTTAAAATACATGATTAATTGCTTATTAATCGTTAATTGCCCTAAGATGAGATTAGCAACCCGAGGTCCCCACATAAAGAATTCAAACCGTCAATGAAACAATTGATTCAAATGAAGAATTCTAAGGTGCCTAAATTTAATAAATAGTAAAAGATATATAATATATATATATATATATATATATATATATATATAATATTATATATAAATAAGATAATACGTGTGTAGAAAGTATTTAATGTGACAATAAGTGTGCAGAAAATATTTAATGTGACAAGACCACATTATGACCAATGTAAATGGTTTTCCAACAAAAAACAAAAAAACTCTATCTTCAATAAAGAATTCAAAAAAGAAAACAAAGAACATTTATGGCGGATGGTTGGAATTCAGCCGTATTTATTGTTTTACTTGTTTTTTGTGTTCTTGTTATTTCAGGTCCTTTATGTTACATCACGAGGGAAAAAAAAATTTTGTCCAAACAAAAAAATGTTATAGTTGTGATATTGAAGCCGGTCCTCCGCCGCGGCCATCGCCTCCATCGTCGCCTCACATTTCCCTCATGTCGTTGATGTTATTGTCGCCGCTGCCTTCTCCTCCGTCGCTGTCTCCGCAGCTGTCTTCGATGCCGCCTCTAGAGAAAATACCGCACCCGTCGTTGTATCTTTCTCCGCCGCCGATGTCCCCGTCGATGTCATTTGCAGCATCATCCTCGTTTTCTCCCACTTACGTTTTCGGTTGGGAACACTACTATGAAGAGGGCCGGCCCACCATTTCTTTATTTTTTAATTTTTAAAATTTATATTATAATTAATATTTTAAATATTTTATGTGTGATTGATAAGTTTTGAACAATTTATATTGCTTGAAATGTTTTATATATGATTATAAGCTCTAAATAATTTATATAATTTATGTTTAATTGATTAATTTTAAAAATTTATATTATTTATAATGATTTATTAATTTTTTATGAGTTTTTAAATATGCATATCATTTATAATTGTTTATGTATGCTTTTTTTAATTTTATTTTTCATATTTTTAAAAAAAATTAAATTTTTTTATTTTTTTGCTGGTTGACCCGCCCAACCCGCAACACATGACGGGTTGGGTAGAGTTAATGTATTTCCAACCCACCGTTAATTTGGGCCGCCCCGCCCCGCCCCGCCCCGCCCCGTCTCGTCTCGCCTCGCCTCGCCTCGCCTGGGCCGAGTGACATGCCCACTAATACTCCCATAAGTATCACAGCGCGCGTCACATTGTGAGAAAAAACCAAATTTGGTGATATATCAATGAACAAGAGAAACACAATCACGCACGTATGAATATAATAAATAAAGGGGAAACATCGATGAAATTACAAAGAAATTCTATAAATTGCTAGCTTGACGAGACTGCAACTCAATGTGTACGTAGTGCGTTTATATTAATGAAAATTTCCGAATTAAATTGCGAAGAAATTGCCAAATCAAACTAAAATTACTAGGAATTTGACCGATCGACTTGCGATTTACTCTTCTCAAGAAACCCAAGTATAAATTAATGAGAAAATGCATGGCATCTATCTAATAATTGATTCCCACAAATTAATGGATCCCAAAGATTTGAAGCAAAACTACAAAGAACTCAGACGCATATTTGATAAGCAAGAAAAAAGACTTTGTTACCACGTGAAGAAGGCACACGTATCCACAATATCGTACCTCGTGATCCAAATCTTGATCCTCTCTTCGATTTCGCAAAATTCTTCCAAAGTCAAATGCGAAAACTGGTGGCTTCCGTTCACGCTGTCCCTGCTAGTCGCAGCCCTTTACTTCATCTTGTTCGTGCAAACCGTGAAAAGATGCTACAGAATCCAGTACTTCTCCGACGTGAACTTGATCGAGCAACAGCGACTATATGCGCGGATTTTCGGTGATGCTCAGATGAATCATTCGTCGAAAAATCTTGACGTGGAGACGGGCGACGATGTCTACTGCGATAGGAAGTTGAAACCTGACGCATTCGATCTTCTTGGGCGGAAGATTTGCATTGGATTCATTATGGTGCTTCTGATTGTGTTCACTTGTGTGATTCTTATTTCATGTAGACTGGTTTTGTGTGATCAAGATGGTGGAAATTATGGTGCATGAATATATATATCCTGTTATGTAAAATCAATCTTGTTTATATGACATGTACAGCTTTTTTTAAAAAAATAAAAATAAAAATATTTTATGATCAATAAAATGAAAAAGGTTTCTCTATGAGTTGATTTATTTTGGATGTCAACATTGTGATCGGGTTTATACTCATGAATTTTTTTTTTCTTTTTTTTCTTTTTTTTTGAGAATAGGATTTATACTGAATTCTAAACGAGCCAATATCCAAAAATCCACTCAGGATATATATTTGAGTATAAGTGATCGCATCGCTTGATATTTAGTATAGATAGAAAAAGAATCCATTATTTTGGCTATCAATTCCATTACCGCGGATGTTATAATATCGACAATATAAGAGTATGTTTTTTGGGTCGATCTATGTTAGTAGACGGATACTATCTTGTTTGTCAAGAGCAATGGACTAGATCATCTTTGCATATCAAAACAACATGATCTGCAAAGAGATTTGGTCCGTCCGATTGTCTTTCGGGCAGGGCACCCGAAACACAGCGTAGATAGGTTTCCGTTTTTTTCACGAGTTCGATCTCTTATCAACTCTTCGTAAAAAAATAAAAAATAAAAATACCGGGTACATATTACGAAACATATATATTAAGAGTTATTTGCATCAAACACCCCTGTTTAATGGAAAAATTGGAAACAAGAATTGAGTTTAATAAAATAATGATAGCAAGATAAAATAATAATATTTTTTAGAAAACAATTAATTAATCATAATAAATTTAAATTTAAAATAAAAATTAATAAAACGAAAAGTGTTCGCTAAATATTTTATAATTGGATTTTAATAAAAATTGTGTATTATGGGTTGAATAGATTATACTCTCAGGGGGTCAAATATGCATTTTTTATATTTCACAAGTATATTTAGTGCAACAAAATATCAAAATATTTGCCCAGTTGCACGAGGGGAGCGTGCGCAACAATCACTCATCTGAAGGGCGAGTGTGCTAATTTTATAAAAGGTGAGAGTTGAAGATGCCTATTAAAATTTCACAGGGAGAAGTGTGCATTTTCAATATTTCACAGGGGTATTTGGTGCAAATAACTCTATATATTAATGATATATTTAGGGATGACAATGGGTCGGGTATCGAACCCGTCACAATGGGGCGGGTCTAGACCCGCCTAAACGGGTCCACAAGCGGGTCCGAGGCAGGTCTCGGGTTTGTCCAAACCCGCCCCGGATCCGCCCCGCCCCGCCAAAGTAAGTATATATATATATATATATATATATATATTATATATATATATATATATATATATATATATATATATATATATATATATTAAAATATTACATGTAAATATATAAATATAATATATATATATAATATTAATAATATATAATTATATTTTTATACTAAATAATTAATATATTACTCATAATTTGAGTGTATAATATTATTGGATTGAAATGAATTTATTTTATTATGATATGTTTAGTATAAAAATGTATCAATATAATATTTTTTGGCTAATAATTATTAATTAATTACAAATTGGTAAATTTTAACTTGTGATAATATTTTTTTGTCTTAAATATTATCAATATATATATATTTGAAATTAAATTTAATGATTTTTATTAATTTTTAAACTTTTCAAATTTTAAATTTATTTAATTTCTGACGGGTCCAACAGGTCTAACCCAGATTGGACCCGTCGGGTTCGCGGGGCGGGGCGGGGCGGAGCGGGTCCAAAGGGAGGCGGGGCGGGTCTCGGGTTTAGCCATACTCACCCCGTTGCCATCCCTAGATATATTTTAATGCATCTTGTTCTTGTGACCCCCCTTTTTTATGTCAACAGGGGTTGCAATTCTTGGCCGAGCATTATTTATAGAATAATGATAAACGTACAATCAATATCTCGTATAGCGATATTTAAAATAATTATATTTTGAGTTTTTGTTATTATGTCGTGAGATTTTGGCATCATATCGTGAAATTTTGTATTCAATATGTCATGAGATTTGATAAATAAAATTATTGTATTAATTTTTATGGTGTAAAATATGTTGTATAAATTTGGATGTAATGTAGCATTACTTTTTTTATTTTATTTTATGTAAACACCATCATTCGAATGGGGCATAGGCCTGGAAAGCCCACAGAGACGTAGACGAGTTGGTAAGGCCTGAGGTGACGTGAGATGAGATTCCCCAGCGTTGCGGGTTTGATCCTCGTGTGGAGTATATTTTTTGATAAACTATTGTGGGGGTATGATCTGGGGGTTGGCCATGTTGCTCCCTCCTTCAGGTCCTTGCAGCTCGTTCACATCCCTCGATTTAATCTCCGCATGAGTCAATGAGCTTTTGACTCATGTGAAATTAGGTCACCTTTGGAGTCAACCTTTTTTCTGGCATACGCCTGGAAAAAATCAAGCAACAAGCTGACCGATAATATCACCAATTTATGAAGTTAATGGTAACATCGAGCAACGTAAAAAATTTCAAATGAATCTATCCATCTAATTAATTAGGGAGTATTTGCAAAAGATTATAATTTTGTAGAAGTGATTAAATTTATAAATTATAAAAAAATTAAGAAAAATCAAAAGTTGGTAGTGTTTGGAAACAAATATGAAAATATAAAAATTAAAATTAGGTATGAAGTGTTTGCAAAAGTTGGTAGTGTTTGGAAACAAATATGAAAATGTAAAAAATAAAGTTAGGTAAGGAGTGTTTGCAATCATTAAAAAAAGTGATTGTTAGATTTTGACTTACAAAAATCACTTTTGTATGTTTTTTATACATAGATTATGTGTTAGTTTATGCTGAACTTAATTGAAATCCAAAAGCTAGTCATATGCTGATTATGATTCTCCAAAAGTGATTTTAATAAAAATGTAAGTTATAAATCACTATAATCACTTATTTACCAAACACTATCCAACTTTGTTTTTTAGATTTTCACTTTTGTTTTCAAACACTGCCAACTTTTGATTTCTTTTCACTTTTTTATAATCTATAAATTTAATCACTTTTATAAAAGCATAATCTATTGCAAACACTTTCGTCGTGTTTGATAAATAAGTTATTAGAGTTATTTTAACATTGAATTTTTTATTAGAATCAATTTTGAAGATCATAATCACCATATGAGCAGCTTTTGGATTTCAATTAAGTTAAGCATAGGCTAACACATAATTTGAGTTTAAGAAATATACAAAAGTGATTTTTTTAAACCAAAATCTAACTATCACTTTTTTTTAGTGATTGCAAACTCTCCCTTAATCATCTAGTTTTGCTCAAAAAAATAAAAGAAAAAATTAATCATCTAGCACGAATTAGAGCAACAATTTAATGTTGGTATGTATTAAAGTTGAAATTTGAAAACCTAAATCAATTTGTCATGAAGTATATATTGGGTCCGTTTGGTTTCAAAAGCTAGGTTTTCATTTAATAAAGTGTTTGGTTGATCAAAAAAGTGCTTAAATAAGCACTTTTTTAAGTCAAAATTAGAGCTTTTTCAAAAGCAAAAAATTATAGCTTAAAAAAATAATTTTTTTAAAAAATGTCTACCAAATCCAAACGGGGCCATTGTGGATGTGTTGCCATTTCATCATTGTAAGCGCATTGACAACTTTTGAATCAAGACGGGACAAACCCATCAAGAATCTGTATTCTTTCTGAAATCTTAAATCAAGAATCAATTCTTCGGTTCTTCCAAAAAAAAAAAAAAAAAAAATCAATTATTCGGGTGCGGTTGAATTTCACTCTGGGAATCGGGGACACTAGAATGGAGAGAATGAAATTCGCAGAGGAACTCGTGAGAGAATTTCTCGTGTTTAGAGGATTTACGAGTACTTTACAGTGTTTGGAGAAGGAGTTAACAACCGATATTGGCAAGGGGTTCCAAGTGGATAAGATTCTAGACCTGATTTTCTCGGTTTACATACCCAAATTCGAGGCTGAGAAGTTGATTGATTTACTTAGCTTTTTCAAGAAGTGCTTTTCATATTCAGATTCGTCGTTGATTGCTACGATTTCGAAATTGGACGAGTCGATTCTGCGTTATTACATTGTTAATGCATTAAAATGTGCGAGAAAAGACAAAGTGCTGGATTTTTTCGGGGTCCTTGGAAATGATTTGCTGCACAGAGACGAAAGCTGGATTTCGTGGTTCGGTCTGTACACTGTTTCTTTATCAATACAGCTTAATTTAATGTCTCCAGTTTTCTTTCTGTTTTTTAATTTAATTTATTTTTTTTGGATATCTTGTAGCGATTCCATACCTTCAGAAACCGCAGTTGGATCCACAATTTCGTGTGTACTTCTCTGAGGAGTGGTTCCGCGCATTACATCTTTCTGTCAGGAATTTCTTGAGTGAAATTTTCAATGGTTCTCATATCCTTCTGTGAAGTAAAGTTATGTTATTGTCGGTAGGAATGACCAGTAAAAACTTTTAATTACTTTTCCGCATGTTCTCGAACTAAATGTAAAGCCCCAAAGTAGGAAGGGGATCGGTTCCCTCAAATAGGTTGTTTTTAGATTTTATACCTAATTTAATGCAACCCAAAAAAATAATACTGAACAGGCTTTCTCCATTTAGTTTTTAGGTTCGCATTGTGATGATGTTAAGTGAAGATAGAGTTTTTAAACATCTTTGTTACTTGTCCATAATGTAGTTTAGTTTTTGTACCGGAGGATCATTACTTTTCCTTCATTTAATTTACTATAATTATTTTTATTCAGCTTCTTGAGGTGCTATTTAACTGTGAACAAGTCATGGTTTATGCAGTTGAACATTTCCTTAATGTATTGTTTACCACTTACCCAGCAGTGGGAGACTTAATTTCTCTGAGTGGCATTTCATAGCTATAAAGGATGGTTTTGATTTTCCTTATCTTATCCACGAATCCCGGCCTTATTGAAGCTAAGTTCTGAAAGGGATACCGTGAACCGTCTCAAGAAAGAAATTAAGCAACTTAATCTTAAATTATCCCAAGTTCAGACTTTGTTAAAGGAAAAAGATGCGCTTTTGTCTCAGTCAAGGAGGTATCTTCTTTATTTTGATTTCGCGCCAACGTTTTTTAACGTCTCTAGGAAAAGGGGAGCTTGCTGTATATATAGTGGTCACTAACTGTTGTCTTTTTTATTATTTTAGCGGTCCTGAAGAAGCCAGTGTTTCTTATGAAGGTCAAGTGCACTCAACTTCTCACAGGGTAGAAAGAGAACCATATTTGCCTGAGGACAATCTTCAAGTCGTGGAATCTCTGGATGCAGGGGCTAAGTTGAATAATCACGCCGATGAGAGTAGTAGTAGTGATACTAGCAAAACTGTCCTTGATGCAACTGTTGTTGGTAAGTTGCTGTAAATATTCTGATCATATTAATCATCTACATTTCACAATTGTCAATCCCAAAAATCTTCACAACCAAAGAGTTTGGACGCAGGAGAGCTTGGTTCCTTTTCTTTCTATAATTTTTAGATGGACAACCCTGCCTCCCCCAATAAGAATTCTTCTCCTTTTGAAATAATAGATGCTTATCATGTCCAAGTATTTAATTGGATTTTATTGCTTAAATAACTTGAATATTTGTGATGTATCACAAAGACAAGCCCTTAAAGGTGTTATTCTTCTATTGTTACTTGCACTATGAAGCTTATGACAAATCTGGACACCTCCTCTCTTGTCGCTTCACCAGGTATTTCATATTTGGCCGTAGAGCTTGATGGAATTTGATGTTCAATGGGTTTGACCAAAAAATACAGAATTGTACTGACCACTTGTTTGGGATCCTTGTATAAAAGGTTATAAGTGTGGAAGACAGAAATAATGCAGAAAATAACGCGGGCTAGTTTTCTAGCTACTGCAAAAGAGGGAAATTTTTAACTCTTTATCAAAGGAATCCCATTTAAGGCAATTGTTAATTGAAGTTCTCATATTGGTTTAAATTAAGATCTAAGAACATGTCAAATGTCATGTCTCAAAAGAAATATGTTCGCCAATGGAATGCTTGCTATTGTATTGAGATATCCTCTTAATGGTACATAACTTTTAATTGTCAATAAATATAATTTATTATAAAAAGAAAATCTTATTCAGCTTGGAGTTGATTAAATCAGTTGCGGTATCAAACTATGTATGTTACATATACTTAGGAATAAACTGAGTTTGTCTAATGAAGCATTTGGAATTAACTTTATTGGTGTTGAATTGCACGTGTGCTCTGAAAAAGATGCATTTACTGGTGTTTCAACTTTATCTCTTCAACCTGATGAAAATTAAATAATACCTGGCCAGGAAGTGGGGATCTGCAGAGCGAAGAAGAGTTTCCAGAAGTAAAAACAGTATTTCAGGTAAATATTGTACTTGGTTGGCCTTTTTTTTTTTTAATAAAAAAAATTTCAGAATCTTGTGCGCATTTCATTATCTTTAAAGCTTGCTGATTTTCCTCCCTTATCTTAAAATTCAAATGCTTTGTACTGTTCTTTCGTAGGATACATTCTTGGGGCACACCAGTCCAATCAGCCGCTGTCGCTTTTCTGCCTCCGGTGATAATATTGCTAGTGCTTCTACTGATGGCACAGTCAGGTAGTCACCGTAATAATATTTTCTTACATGCTCGCGCTGTCTGTCTATGCAGTGTGCAATTAATAGTTGCTTCTCTGAAATGTCAAAAGTCTGCTTTGTAATCCCAGTGTCAATGGATACTAAAGCCATATGTAAATACACTTTGTCTGGCAGAGTGTTTGTTCTTTATTTGTATTTTTTTTAAAACCTAAACTTCATTTTATCTCAAACAAGCATTGGAGTTAATTTGGGCTTTATTATTGAGTTTGATCTTGAACAAATATGCAAAACACTACGAAATTAAAATAACAGAAATACCAAAGGAGGTTGTACATAGAAAGAGGGGTTGGAAAAGAGAACAAAGTTGGCTATGCTAGGGTTTAAATTCTTGGCTTACCTTTCGATAAACTGTCTATATTTTCCCTCAGTGCGGCTTATCTTTTACTGAGTGTTCTTTGGTGAAGGATATGGACATATGATTCATCAGCACCAACATCTAGGAATGCTACTATTTATTGTGGAGCTGAAATCATGTCCCTTGAGTGGGACTGCAAATCTGATCGCTTGGTATGCCACTGGGCTTTACATTTAGAGAGCTTATATCCGGAATATTATTTTTTTCTGTTTTGAATTATTTGGGAGTGAAAACTGGTCTTTTGATGCCCTACTATATTTGACTAAAGCTACTGATAGGCACTTCTAATGGAGGCATTAAAGTGTGGAACGTAGATGCTAAGCGCGTTGTTTGTGATCTCAACTCAACTGAAGCATACCCCAGGTTCAGTTAGCTAACACGTCGGTCCATTGTCTTTTTCCTTTTTTCATTTTTGTCCTGAACCTTGTCTCATTAGTACAATATTCATGAAACTATAGCTATAATTTCCATTTCATCTCATTGTTCTCTAATCTTCTGTTGACCAGCATTCTGGATCTGAAATGCAGCCCTGTGGAGCCTATTTTTGTTTCGGCAGCAGCTTCCACGAGGTGCTTCACACTTATGATTTTGTATACCTTTTGTACTGTCAAGCATTTGGTGGTTTTGTGTATGGCTGTATGCCAGTGGAGCTTTAGAGTGATTGTAATGTTTTAGCTTGCTTTCTGCTCTTCCGAAAACACCTATAGCATTTGATTTTGTCAAGAACGAGTTCGAGCTATGGCCCTAAATATTTCATTCTTGGTAATGAAGGATTGGTGTTGAATGCTGAACAGTAGCAACTTTGTTATTCTTTCTAAAAATTATTTACATGATCTTTGATCCACTTTTCTACTTCTAGTAGTGATGGGAGAAAATCTGCGGACTATTTTTGTCATGGAAAAAATTCATTCCCCTCTGAATATCATACATTTGGTTGTGTGATATTTTTAGGCAAGGTACAGGCTATGTCAATCGCTTGGGGTTTGCTTCATTAACTGTGTGGAACATGAGGACATGGAAATCTATGGTATGTAAATATCTGTCTTCTAGATTTACTTTGGTGATCTCAAATTCATTTTACACCAATCTTTTCTCTTCTAAATAAGAACCACCTTACTTTTTTTCATCTTCATCAAAGGCAGTCCTTCCTCTTGGCAAAGATCCTCCAGCAATTACTTCTTTGAGTTTCAATCACAATGGAAAGCTTTTAGCAGCTGCTGCAACTGATGGAATGATTCATATGTTTGGTATCCTTTTCACACATATTGAACATAAATAACTACTGTCACTCTAATCATAGATTTCAATTTGTGAGTTATGAAAGTAGCAAATACATACACTTTAACTGGAGGAAGACATGTCTGCTGGCCAGCAAGTTACTGGATGGCCTGCTCATGATTGTGCAATCAACTCAATTCTTTTTGGGCCTGACGAGACTAGCATTTTCAGCTTTGGCACTGATGGAAATGCAAGTATTTCATACTCTCTCGGTTATCCTATGCAATCGCATGCATGAGTAGTTTGCTTTCTCCAAAATAGATACTGTCTTAAAACACCCTCAAATCATAAATGTATTTTTTCCCTCGTAGTCAATGAAAAGGTTCCTGTTCTACTGAGTTTCTGGAATCTAACTTGAAACTTGAACACCAGATATTTGAATGGAGCTTGCACAATCAAGGAAAAATTACGTGGTCAAGAAATTGCAGCAGGTGTGAGATTACTGAATTTCATATTCATGTTATGTCCTCCGATTTTGCATTTTCTTTGTCACTCGCATACGTGCACGGGTTCTCTATTTGAGCTGCAGATATTTTGTGCCTAGTGACTGAGTTGCTGATAAGTTAGGTGCAACCACTGTGACACTATGTCAATTTATATTTTTGGGTTTGCTTCCTCTCGGACATGAACAACATTCACAATTGTTCTTTCTTTACCCTTTTGGTTTTTTGGTTTTTGGTTTTTGGTTTTTGTGTGAGCAATGACAAGGAAGAAGATTTTCATGAATTTATGACCATAAAACCACAGAACAATGGTCTTTGCCCTAATGCATTCCTGCTGATTTTTGACGAAGACAGCCAAACACTTTGACACCTGCATGATGTTATCCCCAATGAATTCGATCCTCCAGGACAGACTGGGTGAATTCATTTATTTCAAAATTATCCGAAGGACCACATTATCCTTTTACTTTTACTCATTGAAGATAATATAGCATGGGTTTCATCGTGCTATTGGAAAGTTTGTCCTTTTTCCTTTTAATTTACTACAGATATGTCCATTTTTTTTTAATATTTGTGGAATATGATCCAGGATAACGTGTTAACATTAGTCACTTGTCTGATTTAGGTTTTGCAACCCTGGGAACTCATCTCTCTATAGACACGAAATGGCTTTAGATGCTAATGAGAGAGAGCTTCTGGTGACATCTGGTTCAGAAAGAGCACCAATATACCAGGTAACTGACAAGGCATTCCCATTCTCATAGATTCTTGATCTTTTCTTGTCAGCTTGCGTTTTTGCCATGTCTCGATAAGTTAGAGGCTTGCATGAAGTGTTATGGATACAATGCTAAATTATCAAAGCCAACTTGTTTTTCGTCCCTTCTTTGACAGGTCCGAGGTAGTAGGAGTGGCACGAGAACACTTCCTCACCGTGGATCAATCACAACAGTAGATTGGCATCCAACCTTGCCTCTCTTCTTGACAGGATCGGCTGATCACTCGGTGCGAGTAACATCTATATCATGAGCATCTCATGTCTTGCGTTGGTTTTGTGGTGCTTATTTTGCCAGGTTTCTAGAGATGAAATCATCTGCAGCCTTATGCCCGTACCTTATGCCCGTGTCGACGAAAATGATTCTCAAGAATGCAGGAAATTTTTTTATTTTTTTATTTTTATGGAGAAATTGTTTTAAAATATAATTTGTGCTTTGTGCTCTCGAAGAGTATGTAATTACTTTTATTTCTTGTTTGTTGTTGAATTCTGTTGATTTTCCTAATACCTTTCATGCAAAGCCATTGCTCACGTACTACTCTCAGTTAACGATGATCCTAACTAATACATCGTGTTTCTGTTTTTTGTTTTGTTTTATGATTGTTGGGGAAAATACAGTTATGTATATGCATGTAACTAGCAAAGACGGCTGGTTCTTTGACTGGGCGTGAAAGACGGGTTTATCCCTCATCGTTAGTTTCTGATGTAATTTGCCGCGACTTATTGAAATGAATTTTCTTTTTATTTTTATTTGAAAACATAAATAATAACTGGATGTAATTTTGTAAGTATTTACATTTAATAAAATATACAACAATGATTATTAAGTATTTTGATATACTTGAGGCACTTTTAGTAATTATTAAGTATTTTGATATATTTTGATGACACCAAATTATATATATATATATATATATATATATATATATATATATATATCATTTACTCTTTTGACAAATAACTTAAATTTGATAAGAACATTTGGGTAGTGTAAGGGTGGGTTTTCGGTATACCGTATCAAAATATTGGTATGAAAGAAATTCATATCGATATTGATATCGAAATTATGAAAAAAATCCATACTGATATCGTATAGATATCGAAAAAAATTCGATATACTAAAAAAATGTATATATATCGAAAAAATTTCGGTACGATATCCCAAAAAGTCGATATTTTGGTTCGGTATCTCAATCGTATGAACCCTGTGTACAATGGCTGAGCTTCTCAAATAACCAAATACCATGTTGATTGAAAGATTTATCCGATGATTTTATAAAATTTTTATATATTTATTTCTATATTGTATTAAAAAAACAAAATTCAACTACTTCGTAATGGTATCGCATTTATTTTAAAGCTCATGTACGTCTTGTAAAATATCATAACTATAAAATATGCTTTGGAAATTCGAAAGTTTTTTACTACACGTGTAAAATACGTGATAGTTTTGTAGAACATTAATTGGGTTTGTTATGTGTGTATTTGTTGGGAACATTTGGGTTGCATTGATTTTGATTGTTTCGAAGAAGTTATCAATGTTTTCCGTTCCAATTTTCACATTTTACAAACATGCATTTCGTGTGTCTCAATTGTTAGTAATAATATTATTAATTTATCTCACATTATTTATTGCTATTCGCATGAGTAAATTATTATTAGGGAAAATTTTGATATTTTGTTAATTTTTTTGTTATTAATTTAAAAACAATTTTACTATTGGTGAATGGATGAGTATCAAATGCCATGTCAGCCATTTTCCCACTAAATAAAATTGCTTCCCAAAACGACAGCACTTTGTTTCTCTCCTAAAACCTCCAACTGTTTTGAACAAAGTGGAGTAGCCTCCATTTTTTTCTCTCCCATATTTCGATACAAACGAGAAACCTTCGCAAACTCCAAATTTCTCGGCGATTTCTCCAAACTCTCGCTCAATTTATACCCCATCCTTCTCTCGGAATCTCTCTCACACTGCTCTATCTTCATCTCTATCACTCTCTGAATTTTTGGCTGCTAGCATGGCGCAAGTGGTGGCGACGCGGTTGATTCATGGTGCATTTGCTCCCAGTCCTATCTCTGGATCCGTCCAAAGCCGATCTGAGAAGCTCAAGCCGTATTCTGGTTTCGCTTTGAAGGTTTTGGCTCAACCTGAGAAGAGCAGCCGCCGTGGAGCCATCCACGTCAGCGTGCCGGTATCTGCTCTCAGATCTTCGAGTGCCGAACCGGAGGTCATTCCAGTGACTCCTGAAGATGTTGTCAAGGTTTATTGTGTTCAATTTGATTTTGTTTATCATTTTTATTTTAAAAAATGTGTCGAGCTGGTGAATGTGTGTGTGTAGATTTATTTGCTTCTTTTATGTTGGACACTACCGAGCTTCCACACATTTTTTTTTCAAGCATGCGTGAGACATGAATTTCAATTATTGCGAGGATCGGTTTCTTTCAAGGTTCTACATTTAAGAATTGGGGCATTAATGGTACTGCGGTGAAAGCAGAAATTGCCTAGAACAGTACCTCGACACGTGCCTTTATTTCTTAGTTGTGATTGCTTGTAACCCTTTGACCTCGATGGTAATTCGATGTGAATAAATTGATTTTGCAGTACCATAGTTAGCTATGTTGGAGACGTTCATTTGGGATTAGGTATTTTAAAATAGGAAAAAAGGATTTGTTTTTAAGTTTGTAGGAAAATTTTCACTCTCATCTATATCATGCACCAACACATACATCATGAGGCTATGTTTGACTTCAATTTCTTTAGGATTGGAACTTTCCCACATTATTTCTGAAACTTGACAGTTGGGTTTGAACTCATGTTATATCTTAATGTGGAGTTTATTTGAATCTCTGATCCATAAAAGAAAAATATATCAAATGATAAAACTTTAGGTACATCACAAATCAGTTTATCTTTCTTGTTGCTTATCTATTGACCAGGTAGCAGAGAAAAATCAGTACATGCAGGAGATTCAGCAACTTGAGAACACATCAGCTGGTATGTGGTCTAAACCTATGGTCAGGCGCAAGACAAAGATTGTTTGCACAATTGGTCCCTCTACCAACACTAAGGAAATGATATGGAAGCTGGCCGAGGCTGGAATGAATGTTGCTCGTCTTAATATGTCTCATGGTGACCATGCATCTCACCAGAAGGTCATAGACTTGGTTAAGGAATATAATGCCCAGAAAAAAGATAATGTCATCGCCATCATGCTTGACACCAAGGCAAGGCTTTAATGCTTTGGTTCATAGGAATTTTCTTATTGTGCTAGTAGTAGTTATCAAGGTTCAAATCGGCCAAGCCTTTATTATACCTTCAATCAAATTAATCACCATTTGTTGATTTCCATTGACGGAAACTTTTAAATGAAAAAAGGGCGTTCTTTTCTAAATGGCATCACCATTTTGGTGGCGAATATTACATGGATTTGAAAGTTGTAATTGCTTTCAGACCTAGAATTCATACATTATTATACAGCGTAGCAATGTACTAGGTTAGGTTTCAGTGCTTTCTATTCTTTGTTTCAGCATGATAATTTGTAATCAAAGGTATTAAAGTTCTTCCCTCTTGGCATATCAGTTCTGAAGGAGGTCTAGTACAGTGTACATCAAGGGTAGTAGTATGCCATCTAAAAGGAGATTTTGAGATATTCTTTATGCTATCAACAGCAGTATCACAATTTTTATATTTAACATTAATTGTTATTTCATGTTTTTTGATATTACAGGGTCCTGAGGTCAGGAGCGGCGATTTACCCCAGCCAATTGAATTAAACATTGGTCAAGAATTTACTTTCACAATTCGTAGAGGAGTGGGCACCGCAGACTGTGTCAGTGTCAACTATGATGATTTTGTAAATGATGTAGAAGTGGGAGACATGCTTCTTGTTGATGGTACAATGCTTTGGAGTTTTTTCAAATTTTTTTATTACAACTTGGTAGCGGAGTTTTTGTTGTCAACAGGGTTTGAACCCTTGCCTCTCCCACAATGGGGAGAGGATTGTGCCTCTTCACCACATGGTGGTGGCCTTCAGATTTTTTTAATCCTCTTATCAATAAAAAATTGAAATATATATCGCGTAGGAAGGTGTGAACTGTGTGCGACAGGGTAGCTCTAGATACGTGTCTTAGTTCGGGGTGTTGGTCAAACTCATTCAACTATCGGTAAGTTCGTGTGGCTCCACTATGGTAAAGTGTGCTGATTTTGCCATTCGGATTTTGAACTCCGTAGTAGTTCACAAGTTATTAGTCTCTGTTTATTCGACTATCAAAATCGACCTGAGAAATTTTGTACTACACAAACTCATGTAGAAACTTTCTTGTCTTGAACATCATTTGGGTTTCAGGAGCACCCATTTATGATTTACCTATTAGTTCCATTTTCTTGTGATGGTGGTGTGCTGTTAATAATAAACTTCACCGATACAGGATTATTAAGTTGGGTAAAAATTGTTTTATCCATTTCAAGGCACTCATGATCACATATCTTCACTGGGATGTTGATTATCTCTTGATCCTGTAGGTGGTATGATGTCATTAACTGTAAAATCCAAAACTGAAGACTCAGTGAAATGTGAAGTAGTTGACGGAGGCGAGCTCAAATCACGAAGGCATCTTAATGTTCGGGGGAAAAGTGCAACACTACCATCCATTACTGGTCTGGCTCTAAGCAATCAAAATTTTTATCATGCCCTCAGCGTTCATGTTCAATAATCATGTTCCTGCTGGGGTGTAACATTTTGCTTTGACCACTGGAGCATTTTTATTTCATTTTTCTTTTTCTGGTTGACTATTGTAATGACCTTATGGCCCTAACTTGCACAGAAAAGGACTGGGATGACATCAAATTTGGAGTCGACAATAAAGTTGATTTCTATGCAGTTTCCTTTGTCAAGGATGCAGCTGTGGTGCATGAATTAAAGAATTACCTGAAAGGTAAATTTTAAGTTGTGTACAGCTTACAAAAGGTATTATATGTCTGTTGACTTAAATGATGTATTATAACGTAAAGTTTTATAACTTTTACCATGCAGATTGTGGTGCAGACATCCATGTCATTGTCAAAATTGAAAGTGCAGATTCCATTCCGAATCTGCATTCAATCATAACTGCATCTGATGGGGTGAGAAATTGAATTTTAAATCACATATTTTAAAAAAAACTGTTGCTACATTTCAGTTGCTTCAATTCTCGAGGAAAAACAAACCTCAGTCTGAAAAAAGTTAATTCGTATCTGGGTGATTTTCATATTTAAGTCTTGGTTAATTTGAGATTTAGTTAATTCTTGTGGCATTAACTGGTTTATATTTTTCTGAAAGTGCATTTATAGAACAATTTATAAAGATTAGTGGGGGCTTACCTAGGTGTGGGTAGGATTCTAGTCTCCCAGTGGTCAGCTACTTTGAAACCACTGAATCAGCTCGTGGGATGTTGAGGCTGTACTTATTTGGAGCAAAATCATCTATTAGTCGTGTTTTCAAATCATCACTACCCAGTTTGTCGAGTATTTTCCTGGCCCAGCAAGTTGATAGCCCTTTCTGTTTTCTTTCTCAGGCTATGGTTGCCAGAGGGGATCTTGGTGCAGAGTTGCCAATCGAAGAGGTTCCTCTGTTGCAGGTACTAGCGTCATGACTCATGCGATGTTAGGAAAGCATTTATGTCTTCTCAGTCTGCTTTGCTAAGTGGAGGGACTGGGGACATTGATGGCAGCATTTTAATATACGAGTAACGTTATCAAACACAAATAACATGTTACAAGGTAAATTTTTCCCGTGAAGGAAGAGATTATAAGGATATGTCGCAGCATGGGAAAAGCAGTCATAGTGGCTACAAATATGCTCGAGAGCATGATAGTTCATCCGACACCTACCCGAGCAGAAGTATCAGATATTGCCATTGCTGTTAGAGAAGGCGCTGATGCAGTTATGCTTTCTGGAGAAACTGCTCATGGGAAGTAAGTAGTAATCGATTCTTTGATTTTGGTTTTTGATAATTATCCCTTTGTTAGGTATTCTTGTGTATTATGTACCATGACCATTATACTTGCACTGATTTTTATTTCACTTCTGTCGAAGGTTTCCTCTAAAAGCTGCGAAGGTCATGCACACAGTCTCTTTGAGGACTGAAGCTACCATAGTTGGGGCACAAACTCCGCCAAATCTGGGCCAAGCCTTCAAGGTCAGGGTAACTTTTTGGTTCGAGAATTTATGGCCTTGTGCCACGTGATGCATGTGCACTCACATCTAGTGCCACCAAAATTTCACTGTTTACTTGTGCTCCTGCAGAATCATATGAGCGAAATGTTTGCATTCCATGCCACAATGATGTCAAACACACTTGGAACTTCGATTGTCGTCTTCACCAGAACCGGGTTCATGGCAATTCTGTTGAGCCATTATCGTCCTTCTGGAACAATATTTGCTTTTACAAATGAGTGAGTGCTTGAATTTCATCAACATCTTTTTCAAAAGAGAAAAATGTTTAAAAGCATGATATTATACTGCAGTGGCTCAAGTGTCAAAGCAAGTACAACATCCTTATGAAAAATCTAAATAAAATAATACTAGATAAATACATCTAATAACTTGACGAAATATGAATATCCTGAAAGTAATTGAGCATATTACACTGGTGTTTTGGTTCGTTAGTCTTCTGAGAAGTTAGTCATTGATAGATTCTATCATGTAATTGTATAACAGGAAGAGAATACAGCAGAGACTGGCTTTGTACCAGGGCATTTGCCCCATATACATGGAGTTTTCTGCCGATGCTGATGAGACATTTGCCGATGCATTGGCTTTGTTGAAGGTAAAATTTCATCACGAATCACGATTAACTTCTGACTATCATCTAGTCTTTTGTACTAATGAAGCTATGGCCGAGTATGGTCCAAAATTTTTCAATGTCTTTTAAAACACTCTATACATAAGTATCAAAAGGTTGTACGATAAGAATAATAGAGTCGAGACTCTCATGCAATATATCATGTGAAGAATAAAGCTACTATATTGTTCTAAAATCGACTTCTTGTTAACTTATAGAATCAAGGAATGGTGAAAGAAGGGGAGCCGGTTGCGCTAGTCCAAAGTGGCAGGCAACCCATTTGGAGGTTCCAATCGACTCATAATATTCAGGTCCGGAAAGTTTAGACAGGGAAGGATTCGGAGATCTATGCCTACACATTATGGCATTCGATTCTGGTTGGATTCTCTAAGCTAAGGGACGTTGGTGCAATAACCTTATCGTGCCACACCGACACGTTATTCAGTTTGTTCTACTGTTTTTTCACCCTCGATATTTAACCTTTTCTTTCGTGTTCAAGTGTGAATTTGTCGAGAATATATGTATTGTAATGAGAATTTATCGAGTTTGGGACATTTTTATTAGAGCGGGAGAGTTCAGTGAGTTTACGAGGGTATATTTGTTTTAATTTTTAAATATTGCATTGTTTGACCAAAGTATCAATCATGATTCATGTCTGTTGGGCAAATATGTATGTTTTAATTTTAAATATTTTTTGAAGTTTCAGTTTAAATATTACAAGTGTTAGTTCAAAATTGCTCAATCTTCTGTGATACATGTAATTTTTTTGTATGTTAATTTCATGAAATTACTCCCTAATTATAATTCTCTGAAGTCGTAAATATGTTTTTGATGTACTAAAAATGAATCTTGTTTTCTTTTTCCCCCTTTGATTTTAATTGTTTCTTCTTTTTTTTTTCCCGAATATTTGGGGGACATCACAATTCACATACGATAAAATAGGTATATTAAGATCTTAAAGATTTTTTGTTTATTAATTTATTTTTGATGACTCTAATTAGTATAATTTAGTATGGTCAGAATTGGAAATGATTATGCTCCACCGGGTGTGCTACACACGGTGTAATTTGTGTGGGTCCCGAGCTCAATGAAGGGCAGATGTTGCACCGGATGAAGCACACCCGGTGCAGCATAGTCCGGGCCTTCAGAATTGAAGTCCAACGGGGGCGCGGCGCTATTTTGGTGCCCACTAATCCTACGCGTGCAGGAAAATGGGCTGCGCCAATTTTTTTATTACTTTTTAATTATTAAATTTTATTTTCTTGAATAATAATTTAATATTTAATTTATTGTTTTAAAAATTAAATATTAGAACAAAAATATTTATTATAACAATACATTAATTTTATCAATAAATATTTAATTATTAATTAAATTTAGTATTTATTTAAATAAATACTAAATAATTAAAATAAAAATGTAAATTGGGTAACAAATACCAAATTGGAATAATATATGTAAAATAAAGAAAATATTCCAAAAATATTTCTTTTGGTGTAAGATTTGATGGAAATGGGTTGGAGATGGATGTATTGTAAAAATTACACTATTTTAATGCAAAACTTGTACTAAAATGGTGTTTGTGGTTGAAAATGACTTAAGAGGAAATAAGACCAAGGGATGCGCCGATGGTGGAGGAAGACCATCACACAAATTAGGATCATTTTCAACTGTCAATTTAAATATAATAATTAAAGAAAAATAGGTTTTTCTGCTTATTAACTCTTTCAGATTGGGTTTTGCTTTGTTAACTTTTTAAAGTTTGGTTTTCGTACATTAATTTTTATTTTTCGATTATTTTGGTTCAATTGTTGACATTACATTACACCAAAAAATACTCATATATTAATTAAACTGTCACATCAACAATTGTATCAAAATAATGCTGAAAATTAAAAATTAATATACCATTTAAAAGTTAATAGAAAAAAACAAATTAATAAACTAAAAAATCATTTTCCCAATTATTTAAATACATAGTTAATTTTGTCGTAATGGTTTTGACACCTATTCAATAGGATCCTTTCATTTGCCTTGGAGATTCACCAGATTTAATTCATTTTTATTAATTTATTATAATCACTATTACATTGACAAGTATGCTGGGACAAGTCACAACTCAAAGTGGAATATGAATTTTACAAGTTTATTAATTGTCTTCACCGCTTACGTACCAAAATAAATATTAAAATATAAATCTCACATTAATTAATTAAAATACACTTTTTTTTTGACAAGTTAAAATACACCTTTTTATTACACCATAAAAAAAACTAAAATAGGTTATTTAAAAAAAAAGAAAAACTGTAAATTTGGTCCTATATGTTTGTCACTTTGCGATTTTGGTCCTCTATGTTTTCATATTTCAGTTTTAGTCCGCATGTTTCGATTTTTGGCAATTTTGATCTTTTTTATTCGAAAATTCTTACATGACACTGTATACGTCACCTCCACATCAGCACTGAATTGGTGCCACGTCAGCACCACGTTGAAAAAAGGACTAAAATTGCCAAAAAAATAAAGATAACGAACTAAAACTGAAATCTGAAAATATAAAAGATTGAAATCGCAAAGTGACAAACATAGACCAAAAACGCAATTTTCCAAAAAAAAAAATGCAATATTCGAATACATAGTCAACTCTTTCAACTTCAAATTCAAACCCTCCCCACAATAGAGGTACTGTATCCACTTTGATCATCCCAATATTTTGACCACAGCATCACACCACCATACTTGGGTGATCTTTTTATCAATGGCAGAATCTGCCCCGTCAGCACATCCGGCGGAATAAACCCACTTCCGGCAGCCTCCGGCGCCGCCGGAAGCCCCAAGAATATCCTCCTGGCATTGACAGAGCTCGTCCACACCCTCCAAGAATTCACCAAGTCATCAATATTCCCCGAAGAATACTGGCATGGCGGGTTATTGTAAAACTGAACCCACACGAAATCGAAAAGGCTCGTTTTCAAAGCTTCCCCCAACAATCTGTCGGGAAATGGGCACTGCGGCGCGCCTGTTACGAACACTCTTCTGCCATATCTGCTGTAAGATTTCAGAAATCTTACGAGATCATCGTAGTACAGCGAAGACCCCAGCTCGATATCCAAGTCTACGCCGTCCAGAACGGCGCTTCCCAGCGGCCTAGAGGTGGAGTTTCTTCTCCCGCCGCCGAGGAAAGTTTGCCACAGGTAAACGGAGAGATTCCTGGCGTCTTCTCTGGAGGAGAGGGAGTAGTTCCCGACGCCTCCGCCGATGGAGAGGAAAGCCTTTATGCCCCGCCTCTGGCAGGCGCGGATTCCGTCGCCGACGGAGCTGCAGGAGCCGGAGGTAGAGGGGTCGCAGTGGCCGGCGAGGTTGAGCCGGGGGGTCTGGCCGCCGCCGAATATGTAGAGGAATGCGATGTTCACGTAAGAGAATCGGCCGGTGGCGCAGGTTTCCGCCAAGGTTCCTTCATTGCCGTTTTGACCCCAGTATACGGTGATCCCGCCGCGTCGGGCGGCGGCTGTGCGGAGGAGGAAGGGGAGGAGGAGGAGCTGTGCTACGAAGAGGAGCTTTCTTGCCATGTATGTATATGTAGCTATCGAGTGCCGTTGGTGCTGATAAAAAAATAGTTATAAGTTATAGTATATACTGGAAAGGGGTTTGCATGTCTTTATATAGAATTGAGGCAAAAATTTAAATGAAATAAATTCATTACATTATTAAATTATGGGAAAATTATTTTTTTGGTCATGTATGTTTGTCACTTTGCGATTTCAGTTCTTTATATTTTCAGATTTCAGTTTTAGTCCGCTATCTTTATTTTTTTTTGGCAATTTAGTCCTTTTTTCTGATGTGGAGCTGACGTTGCACCAATTCAGTGCTGATGCGGAGCTGACTGATACAGTGTCACGTAAGCATTTTCGAATAAAAATGATCGAAATTGCCAAAAATCGGAACATGTAGGACTAAAATTAAAATATGAAAACATGAAAAACTAAAATCACAAATTGATAAACGTACAAAACCAAATTTACAGTTTTCCTTTAAATTATTGTTTATTAGTTATTTTAACAATTTTAGAATTCGATTGACTTGGAATACTTTGAAGGTGGCGTGGTGTTTAGGAAAATCTTGCACTATCTCTCCACACACTAAAATGTCAACTACTCCCACTCACAAATTATATGATATGAGATTATTTATAGAATACATTCCATTTCTTGGGTGGAATGTGATTTTTCTTGATTTATCAGTCAAATTATTTATTTATTTATTTATTTTCTCCTCATTCCCTTTGATTTGATTATTTAAATACCTAGACTAGATATATATATGATTAGATAGTATATAATATTTACCAATTAATTAATTCTATCTCTTTTTCTTTTATGACTAGTTCTTGTTTCCAATTAGCTAGTCCTTAATTTATGTCACAACGTTAACCAGTTATAAGGTTCAAAATCATTAATATAATGGTAATCGGATATGCAACCATTTTCATCATAAGCATGAACTTTAAATTATCAAATTTTATTGATCATATTTACAACTAACTTGGGATACTCATGATCACACTAATAATATTGATGTAGAAAATTGGAGTACTATTCCATCACTCCAAAGCTTTGGCCCCTTCGAATCAATTCCCAGTAAAATATATGGTACATATTTTTATTTATTTAGTTTTGGGAGGAAATTAAATTGAATGGATTTTTTTTATATATATTTATCTAGAACTCTACTAATAATTCTGTCAATGACCAATTCAAAGAGTGCAAAATAAATATAAATTAATGATAGTGGAAAAGTCGTGTTTAAGAACCCATTCATCACTGTTTAAAAGCAAGTCAACGTTGTCTACTGAGTTCATATTATTTTGAGGAATCAATCAACTTTTTTATATATATAATTTATATTATATATACCATTCACCCCAGCAAACGCGTTGCGTGTGTAACATAATATATATAAATACATAAAACTTGTGGATCAAAAATCTAATTTTATAAAATAATTATGTATTTTTTTTAACGGTCGTTGAGTTTTTTTTAGTGGAGAAGTTTTGTATAAATTTATTTAAGAGACTTTTAAAAAAAAAAAATTACTTAAGAGAAAGGCAAAATAGGAAAGAATTTTTGGTGTGTTCATGCCACACCAAAAACAGTTTTTCTAATACTCTCAACTATTATAAAATATATATAGTAGAGATTTATATAGTGTTTGATATATTCTTTGCTTTGAAATTGATCAAAGCAACTGTCACCCCATATCATGATGCTATCTCTATGTGATTTCCCCCTTATTTATGTGCTAAGCTGCTCGTAGTCGCCACTGTAATTCTCATCTAAAAAAATTATCTACCCAATCATGTTATCACTTATCGACGTATTATTTGATTTGTATTTGAAGTTATTAAATATTGGTTTGAACAAGAGCTCAACGCACTGATATTCTTAAATGACTCATTTTGTTATTAATCTATGGTCATGAGTATGAGTATTACGTTTACTTTTTGTAATTATCAATTCATTTTAGAATTGAGTTCATATAAATAGCAATCTGCAGGAAGAGTTGGTTTCAAAATTTTATATATTTTTAATTTCCAGCCTGAATCCGTTAATACTAACTGGAACTAAATTATAGCATAATTTTAGTGAAAGTTTTTTTCCCAAAATATTAAAGCTACACCTAGTAACCTTTTTTTTTAAATATATATTTTCAAAGTAACTATGGCAATATCATTAAATTATATACATAATAATTACTCAGAAAATGAAAATAGGAAATGATGTGACCCATTCCATCCGACCAAGCATAGAAACAATTTTTCGATGTAGAGCATGAACAACATGATTTACTGATCTAAACACAAAAACAATACGACAAGATAATACATCGATTCCTAGTTAAGAATTTAAAATCTAATACAAGTAGAGTTAAACTCGAAGAATCTGGCTTAGAATTGTTGAAGTTGAACATCTCAATATGTTGGAACATTCGAGGTTTTGATAAATTGATAAAACTGAGTGAACATCTTAGTGCAACTAATCATAAGCAAGAAAACGTAGACTGAAAGAGTCTCCGTAGCTAAACTGAAGTCTCGAAGCTAAACTGCATACATCAAGTGAGTTAACTTTGACCAAGAGTCAAACCTCAACTATCAAGTCATCAAGTAACATACATCAAGCAGTCGAGCAAATGCACTTACTTCACATGGCAAACCACATTCAGTTTAAGAAGCTAAACTGAATCAGTTCCTCTAAAGTCAAACTACTTCAACAACGCTAGACTGAATCATCCAAGAGTACACATGACCTAAACAAAATCAATTTTACATTTGTGGATAGACTTTTCCATACAGACCAGACATCGCAAAAGCAGAAGCACAACAGTGTACGATGTCGTCAGAGAATGTATGCGGAAAAGACAAGCTAACGACTTTGAGTTACCACCAAGTATAAACGTACATCAATGGGGTACTTGAGAACCATCCGACTCATTAAGAATTCTCGCACTTATATTGAAGTCTTCAGAGGTAAACTGAATTCCTTCAGTTTATTGATTCAAACACTCAGTCGAGGAAACAATGTGAGGAGAGGAGAGTTTCCTACACATGTACCTTCAACATACTAAAGCAATTCTGATATTTGGAAATTAGATGCTGGCATTGTGTATACCAAATGGTATCAATCAACTGCTTGCAAGATTTGTTAATCATTAATGGAAGATAGGTACGATAAAAATGCAGTGGCACGAGAGAATGATCACCTTAGTCTAGTTCTTGACGGCTTTCGTGCAATTGTCAAGTCCCTTGCATCTAATACAGCTGGACAAGGGCAATCAAAATGTCACCATAAAGTTTCATTATCAGAATTGCCATTGGAGTATCAAAATCACAGTTGTAACGGATCAGGTGCCCCGTTGTGCTGAATTACGGATTTGATCGCATGTACACAGAACGAGGGCACTCAAAATTTACTGTAGTTTGATTTTTCTGAGAGATTATGGCCTGAGAACCAATCCCACGGACAATAGAAGTAGATCAATATGATAAAAGAAGCAAATAACATAATATAAAGTTGAATGAATATTGTTGTAAGTGAACTTTCCATGCTACAGATTGAATTGGTAGAACATGTTTTGGAGTACAAGAGTAGATTGTCTCAGAGACAGTGGGCAACATAAAGGACCAGCTCAGTTTTAACATAACTCTGGCTTCAAAAAACTGTGACTAGATTGATTTCACAAATTACACAGGACTTACGCCCAAGACTACTCAATCAGCAATCACTAATGCCCATGAGAACATAGCAAAATGTTTAGCTTAGCTAATGTCATTTGTTTTATACCGTTGTGGCTGCATGTTTCTTTTCTTTCACCCTTTGTACCACCAATCATCTATTCTTGAAAAAAGCAGTACGTTCTTTTGCATCAACCTCATCCAAATTTAGATTGATGGCCATCATCAGGGGTCCAAATAATTTCGAGCCTGGAAGAATCTGCACCAAAAGCAAGGGAGGTGGATGACTCGATGAAGATTTTTCTTTTTCTTTTGACAACAGTACAAGGCAAAAAGATCATCACTAATTCACTCACAAGAAAAATCAGATGACTGCAAAAGAAAATCATCGAGCAAGATAACGATATGTGTGGTCTTAGCTTCTCGGTTGTCTCGCAGGACCAGTGCCCATGTTTGAGGCATGGATTTGCGCACTATTTTTCTGTATTAATTCACCAATAATCACCACAGGAGCAAACCCCATTTTCAAAGTGGTGAAAACGATTTGTGTCCCTAACTATGATTTCACGCTCACTAATCTGGGAAATGAACTTTATGGCAATGTGGCAATCCTCACAGACACGTAGGTTTTTCGTAACCCTGATTGGCATCCCTGGGTTGCTATTCATGATTGCAAATACAATGGCCAACTTCTCACTGTGTACCACTAGATGGTTTTCTTTATCCTCTTCCTCAACATCATGCATGGCAGTGTCAGTTTTCGGAACATAACCAGCCTCTTTCATCTTCCCCACTAGGACATCCAACTCTTCATAGATCTTTAGCGAATCAGGGTGTGCTCTATCACCAGCAAGAAAAGTGTGGACCTTGTCATGAAGCTCGACGTTACTCATACCTGGTATTTTCTTGATTCCCCTCCCTTTCATCATAGATCGAATTAATGTTACATCTTTCCATCTCCCCGCCTTTGCATAAATATTCGACAACATAACGAAATAACCAGATTGCCATGGAGACAACTCGAAAAGATGATCTGCAGCTACAACTCCAATATCCATCTTATTATGGACGTGGCAAGCACTCAATAGAGCTCCCCAAGCCCTCTCGTTTGGTTCCATTGGCATTTTTTTGATATGATCATATGCCTCATCCACTAGACCAGCACGTCCAAGTAGATCAACCATGCAAGTAAAGTGTTCTAACCTTGGAACTATCTTATATTCATCTGTCATCAATCTGTAATAATATCTCCCTTCTGATAATAATCCCGCATGGCTGCAAGCCGAAAGAATTGAGACAAAAGCTATAGAATCAGGAACAAAACCCAAGTCCTGCATTTCAGTGAATAAATCAATGGCAAGCTGACCTTTGCCGCTCCTACCATAGGCAGACAACAATGAAGTCCATGATACAATGTCCTTAACGTGCATCTTATCAAACACTTTTCTCGCTTCTTGCAAACACCCGCACTTGGCATACATGTCGATTAAGGCATTCTCTATAGACAAGTTTGGCAAAAGACCCTTCATTTCAACATATTCATGAACCCGTTTACCTATTGACACGGCAGTAAGATCCCCACATGCCGGTAGAACACTAGTTATAGTGATGGCATCCGGTTCCAGCTCATGAGATTGCATTAGTGAATAAAGCCCAACTGCCTCACTAGGCATAGAATTATTTGCATACACTGCTATCATCACATTCCAAGCCACCAACTCTTCTTTAGCCATATCCATGAAAATTTTTTTGACGAAAACAATATTTTCTGCACTTGTGTTGGTCACAGCAGGCGAGAGGCTAGCCATTGTGCCCGAATCAGGTTTCACACCTAACAATTCCATCTCTTTACACACTTCCAGTGCATCATCAAACCTCCCATTTTGTGCATAACTCGCAACCATAGAATTCCAAGAAACAATATCCTTACGGAGCATTTCATTAAGAACTTGCCTTGCATTCACTAGACCACCACATTTCCCATACATTGCAACGAGACCATTCCCAGTAAACAAGGTCAAATCAAGTCCCTTCTTCACAGCGGGGCAGTGAATTTGCATTCCGAACCTCAAATCATTCGAGCCGGAACAAGCTTTCAAAATGCAAGGTAACGTGTAATGATCTGGCGCAACCCCTGACAAAATCATACTCTTATACATAAAAATCGCATCTTTATAACAATTATTATTCACATAACTTCGGATCATGACATTACAGATAACATTATTTCTTTCAGGAATTTTATCAAACAACTTGCGGGTCATGTCAGGCCTACCACGAGCGGCATAAGCCCGCATCAACTTGATGGCGAGCGATGTGTCTGCCTTTAAATTGATATCGGAAACGATTCTGCAATGGAGTTTCTTGAGGGTTTTGATATCTGGGTTCTTGTCTAACAACAGGTTTATAATATCCTCGTTGGTTTTGGAGGAAGATTGCGGTTTATCAATGGCATTCACGACATGTCGGGAAAGCTTTGTTAGATTCTTCAACGGTTTCATCGACTTCAAATTTTGACATCGTTACAGGAAATCTAATCTCCTAGGCATGTCCTCTGCAACTTTCCAGAACAATTTAACTAGTACCTCGTTATACACTCCAATGTCAATGATACGTGCATATATTTTCATTTTAAATATATTATTTAAAAAAATATTAATTTTTTTTTTTGTTTAACAAGTACTTCTGTTGATATGGTATTTTTTTTTAAAAAAAATGATTTGCTTTTACAATATTTAATTAGATGAATAAAACATTTGCATCTTGTTTGGACAAATACTTTAAAAAAAAATTTAATTTTTTATAAGTTAATTAAAAATTTTAAAACATTAAAATGTAAGTGTGGACAAAATTTTTGTAAAACGATTTGAAAATTGTCTTTAAAAAAAGTGTTATTCAAGCAAATGAAAAAATTATTTATATAAAAAAATGTTATTCAACAAATGAAATGCGTGTTTTGATGTTTTTAGAATCGAAAGCAGATATTAATTGTAAGCAAAACATTTATTTTAACGGTAAATTGGGATTAAATCCCCAAACCCAAACTTCGGTTTGTGGTCAGTACCCATGTCAGCCAATCTAATTCTGCAGTCTCTGATCTATGTCATTTATATTTTCCAACTCCCTTTTAGATTGTAAATTACCAAAATATCCTTATTTTTTATTTTAAACCCTAAAATAACATTTATGTATTAAGAATAAATTGACCATCTTCCTCATTTATAACGGCAATATTGTGTCTTCCACTCTCATTCTTTTCCCATAATTTTTTTTTTCCAATAATCCGAGATGTACAAGAAAATTTGATGATAAAATTTCGAGAGTTAAGAAGCAATAGACTGAAGATGTGAAGGCAAAGAAAATCCTGAGCGTTAGAAAGCAGAAGAAGACGATAAAATTAGGTCTGTCGGATAAGAAATCTTCCAGAGGTTTACAACATAATAGTCTTTTGAATTTGATCGAACCACATTTGAGGATTATTTTATATTCTGATTGGTTGATGTTGCGTAATATTGTTCATGATTTAATTTGTTATCTTGTATGCTAGCTAATCTTTATTCCCCAATTCTAGAGTTTTGTTTATGTTAATATATTTGTTTACATTTGTTATATTTTAAACTTTTTCTTTCACACAATTGAATTAGTTAGATGATGTTTAGAAATTATGATTCAGTGCTTAAATTTCTTCGCGTTGCCCAAATTTGTTCCAGTTGATGTTCTTCGCGTTGCCCAGACTTCTTCTTCAAATTTCTCATGCTCAAGCTCTTCTAAATTTTTGTGTTGTGTTGTGCGGCTGCTTCATTTCATCTTGTGCATAAAATCTCCTTTTATATGTGTTCATGAATCTCACGATCGAGCCCTAGAATCTAGACTCCAAAATTTCCAAAACTGTGTTGTTTTTCCAATTTTATGCAGCAGCGCAGATGCACCAATAATCACCGCTGATGCAACGATTATTTTCTTAATTTTCTGGCCTTTCACACAGATGCGTGACTTCTCACCGCATATGCGCCGTTGTTTTCTCCAATTCTCTGCAATTCCCGCAGATGCATCACATTTTACCGCATATGCGCCGTTGTTTTCTCCAATTCTCTGCCAAATCCTGCATATGCATCATATTTCACCGCATATGCGCCACATTTTCACGCTTCTGCTCTCTTTCTCATCCATAAAGGGCGCAGATGCGGAAATTTTGGTGCAGATGCGCCACATTTTCATCCAACAAGCCGCTGCTCGTCATTCTCGTGTATGTGTATTTCTGCAGCGCGCGATAATTTTCAAAAATTCATATTTCACAATCTAACCGTCGGATTGAGCCAAAATTTTTACAGCAGCTTTAAAACATCTTAAATGTTATTTTGAATGATGCAGATCGGATTTAGATGTCCCAAAAATTTCCAGTAATTTTCTGAAATTTGCGGTGCCGTAATTCATTCATCCGCTTCTTCTTGCTACTTTTCTTTCAATCATTGCATCTCACAAAAACAACAACAAATATGTATAAAATCCACTCGATACATCACAAAAGCCAAGTAAAACCATATATAAATTAAGGTACATATTTAAGTAAATAAGGTACAACCAAGCCTAAGGTTAAGTACTTATAAGCATGAATAAAGTACAGATCGTGGTAAACCACATATGGAATGTTTTAATTGAAGAAAACCAACTCCTTACCACATATATGGTGCATGTGCAAATTGATATAGTAAAACCATTTGATATCTACTCAATAGAGTATCATTTACGTGAAATCACAAGTATGACCTCGGATTTATTTACTAAGTTAATGAGGTAAATATAGGACATGCATATGCACTTTGGGTAGTCACTCAAATTTTTTGGCTAATAAGAACTTACCAATAAATAATTAAAGAGCTAAATACGGTACATATTTAATTAAATAAGGTACAACCAAAACCATGGATAAGTACATATAAGCGTGAATAAAGTACAGATCGTGGAAAACCAAACACATTTTAATAATTTCATGTCACAAGTACACTTGATGATTATACGTGGTACAAATTTCTGTATATCAAGTACATATGAGCGTAAATGTCGTCGTGTTCTTAGAAGAACTTAGATCAAGATTATAGCACATGTGATCGATTTCTCACTAATTACTTCATATGGAATGTTTACTTGGAGAAAACCAACTCCTTATCACATATATGGTGCATGTGCAAAATGAGATAGTAAAAACATTTGATATCTACTCAATAGAGTATCATTTACGTGAAATCACAAGTATGAACTCCGATTTATTTATTAAGTTAATGAGGTGAATATAGGACATACGTGTGCACTTTGGATAGTTAATAAAATTTTTTGGCTAATAAGAACTTACCAATAAATAATTAAAGAGCTAACTACGGTACATATTTAATTAAATAAGGTACAACCAAGCCCATGGTTAAGTACATATAAGCGTGAATAAAGTACACATCATGGTAAACCAAGCACATTTTAATAATTTCATGTCACAAGTACACTTGATGATTATACGTGGTACAAATTTCTGTATAACAAGTACATATAAGGGTGAATACAGTACAGATCGGGGTAAACCAAGCACATTTCAAAACGTCGTGTTCTTAGAAGAACGTAGATCAAGATTATAGCACATGTGATCGATTTCTCGCTAATTACTTCATATGGAATGTTTACTTGGAGAAAACCAACTCCTTACCAAATATATGATGCTTTTGCAAAATGAGATAGTAAAATCATTTGATATCTACTCAATAGAGTATCATTTATGTGAAATCACAAGTATGAACTCGGATTTATTTATTAAGTTAATGAGGTGAATATAGGACATACGTGTGCACTTTAGATAGTTAATCAAATTTTTTGGCTAATAAGAACTTACCAATAAATAATTAAAGAGCTAACTACGGTACATATTTAAGTAAATAAGGTACAACCAAGCCTATGGTTAAGTACATATAGGCGTGAATAAAGTACATATCATGGGAAACCAAGCACATTTCAATAATTTCATGTCACAAGTACACTTGATGATTATACGTGGTATAAATTTATGTATATCAAGTACATATGAGAGTGAATACAGTACAGATCGGGGTAAACCAAGCACATTTCATATGGAATGTTTTACTTGAAGAAAACCAACTCCTTACCACATATATGGTGCATGTGCAAAGTGAGATAGTAAAACTATTTTATATCTACTCAATAGAGTATCATTTACGTGAAATCACAAGTATGACATCAGATTTATTTACTAAGTGAATGAGGTGAATATAGGACATGCATGTGCACTTTGGGTAGTCACTCAAATTTTTTGGCTAATAATAAGAACTTACCAATAAATAATTAAAGAGCTAACTACGATAAATATTTAAGTAAATAAGGTACAACCAAGCTCATGGTTAAGTACATATAAGCGTAAATAAAGTACAGATCGTGGTAAACCAAGCACATTTTAATAATTTCATGTCACAAGTATACTTGATGACATACGTGGTACAAATTTTTGTATATCAAGTACATATGAGTGTGAATACAGTACAGATCGGGGTAAACCAAGCACATTTCAAAACGTCGTGTTCTTTGAAGAACGTAGATCAAGATTATAGCACATGTGATCGATTTCTCGCTAATTACTTCATATGAAATGTTTACTTGGAGAAAACCAACTCCTTACCACATATATGGTGCATTTTGCAAAATGAGATAGTAAAACTATTTGATATCTACTCAATAGAGTATCATTTACGTGAAATCACAAGTATGAACTCGGATTTATTTATTAAGTTAATGAGATGAATATAGGACATACGTGTGCACTTTGGATAGTTAATCAAATTTTTTGGCTAATAAGAACTTACCAATAAATAATTAAAAAGCTAACTACGATACATATTTAAGTAAATAAGGTACAACCAAGCCTATGGTTAAGTACATATAAGCGTGAATAAAGTACATATCATGGGAAACCAAGCACATTTCAAAAATTTCATGTCACAAGTACACTTGATGATTATACGTGGTATAAATTTATGTATATCAAGTACATATGAGAGTGAATACAGTACAGATCGGGGTAAACCAAGAACATTTCAAAACGTCGTGTTCTTAGAAGAACGTAGATCAAGATTATAGCACATGTGATCGATTTCTCGCTAATTATTTCATATGAAATGTTTACTTAAAGAAAACCAACTCCTTACCACATATATGGTGTATTTTGCAAAATGAGATAGTAAAACCATTTGATATCTACTCAATAGAGTATCATTTACGTGAAATCACAAGTATGAACTCGGATTTATTTATTAAGTTAATGAGGTGAATATAGGACATACATGTGCACTTGGGGTAGTTAATCAAATTTTTTAGCTAATAAGAACTTACCAATAAATAATTAAAGAGCTGACTATGGTACATATTTATATAAATAAGGTACAACCAAGCCTATGGTTAAGTATATATAAGCGTGAATAAAGTACATATCATGGGAAACCAAGCACATTTCAATAATTTCATGTCACAAGTACACTTGATGATTATACGTGGTATAAATTTATGTATATCAAGTACATATGAGAGTGAATACAATACTGATCGGGGTAAACCAAGTACATTTCATATGGAATGTTTTACTTGGAGAAAACCAACTCCTTATCACATATATGGTTCATGTGCAAAGTGAGATAGTAAAATCATTTTATATCTACCCAATAGAGTATCATTTACGTGAAATCACAAGTATGACATCAGATTTATTTACTAAGTTAATGAGGTGAATATAGGAGATGCTTGTGCACTTTGGGTAGTCACTCAAATTTTTTGGCTAATAAAAACTTACCAATAGTAAATTTGAGCAAGCGAAACACCCTCTTATTTATTTTTAGTATTTTTTTTTAAATTCAGAGCATAATAAATTTCAATCCTCCTCGTGTGAACGATTCCTATTTTAGCTAATAAATATTTATTATTTTAATTGAGTGGGTTAATTTGAGCATGATACGACTAAACGCTACCAACATCCCACATCGAAAAATTGTTATACTTGATTTTAGGTATCTTGTACTAGAAAAAGATGTTGAATATACCTGATTTCTTAGTATATGTACTTATTTTCTGTCAAAAATCCAACATAAAGTTGTCATTTATGCAACTAACCAGGTTCACAAAAAAATAAAATCATAAATGTCAATGTTTCCAACATATCAAATAACAACGCCATCAATATTAAACATCACCTATAACAAACATAACAATAAGTTGTCTACCCTCTACAATACAGATTGAGTAATAAAACATAATACACCAACTAAAAGTCTAACAAGTTCGAGCTTAAAAATAGACAATAATTCACAATATGTCTCACAAATGAAACCATAAAATCAACAATAAACCACAAAACTATCACTGGAACGTATATGCTTCCTAGTAGATAAGTCCACAACTAACTACCCTTCATTTGTCCTCATTTTTCCTGCGGAAGTGTAAAAAACATATTTAATTATCAACATTCCATAAATATAAAATAAAATAAAAAATGACAATTAAATATTTTTGATTTGTTGTGTTGTGTAAACTCTTTGCATATGCAGCTTTCTTGAATACTTAAGACCATTATTTTTTTTTTGTGCGGATAATTTCGCAACACCTATATTAATGAAAAAAAAATTAACACACTCATATGAAAATCAAGATATAATACTATTCGAAGATTTCAAAAAATAAAAAGAACTACTTACTAAATTGCTTAACAAAATTATCCATTAATTAGTGAAACAATAAGCATGGTGACTACACAGAAATAATCGAAGAAAAATGTGAAATTTTTTAATATCATGATATGTTGAGAAAGAATGACACCTCTTAAATAAAAATACAATCATTCTCAAATACAATCATTCTCGAAATCCACTATAGAATTTGCTAATGTAAAAAGATCGTTATCGACATTCTTTGCCACAACAAGTAGGATACTACCTTTATACTTGTTTATAATATTAGTTCCATCAAGAAAATCACCGGTTTACAATCAGTAGCAAAATCAACTGCACATGCATTAAAACAAATAAATAAATGCTTGAATTTATTAGTTACTACATCAAGTTCGTTATCACTTTTGGATTTTCTATCATCTTCGTCGTCCCATGCGAATTTCACAACCATAATTTCAAAATTCATAATACAATAACTAAATTATTGTACGTAAATATAATACACATCTTCAACAATGTTCAAATAATTTAAGAAGCAATGACATAGTTCACAAAAAGATAATCACCCAAAATTAAGTATTAATGTCATGACAAATCGACAATGATTATACATTATCAGATTATCATCACACAAAAAATCAAAATCACCAGGAAACTGTAAATAAATACAAACACAAGAACACGGTTTCAGACTCTACATCTATTGTCTATCACTAAAGATAACAAATAAATTATCAGAGGCAACAATAAAGTTAATAACAAACAAAATTAAGGAGCAAACACATTTTACTTCTCCATATTTAAGACTCCCTATAATCTGGTATTTTTTTTGGCCCGCAATTCGATGATAGTCAGTCTCATACACATGTGAAGATGTATTTACAGACCTCGTCATTATTGTTCCATGTAACATACAACTTGTATTGGGGAGACATGTATTGCAGTGACATAGAATGAGGACTAATTTTGTTCATGTTTGCTCCACAAACTCATAAATATATCATCCAAACTGCATCAACTCATAATTGAAATCACTAAAATTTTGTCATTACATTTGCAGCAACCCAAAAATGCAAGGTTGGAAGAACACTCAATTCCAGATTCCATTCTACAAAAATTAAGGTTATTTTTGGTGAATCGAAAATTTAAAACGTACAACGGTTGCTGGAATATTTTAAAAAATTGCTATTTCAGAACTTACCTTACAAACCTTTTGATTTTCAAATCCGAGACAGATTCAAGAGCTTGAAATGGTGTTCGTCGGAGTTGAAGACAACTTTGGAGTACAAAATTCAAAAGAATAAAACTTCAAGGTTTCGATTTCCGCAGGCAGAGCTTCCAATGGATTCGATTTCTGGTAATTTGCTTCAAAGAGTTTCGATTAATTTTCATAGACAAAGCTTCCAAGCCCTTCGATTTTTTATTACTATGCATCGAAGTATTTCAATTTCAGCAGAAAATCTTCAAGGTTCACACGTTTCTGTCGGAAGATCGAGAGAAAAAAAAAACCGAAAACGAAGAAGAGCCTGAAATGGTGTTCGTCGGAGTTGAAGACAACTTCGGAGTACAAGATTCAAAAGAATAAAACTTCAAGGTTTCGATTTCAACAGGCAGAGCTTCCAATGGATTCGATTTTTGGTAATTTGCTTTCAAGGGTTTCGATTAATTTTCACAGACAAAGCTTCCAAGTCCTTCGATTTTCGATTACTATGCATCGAAGTATTTCAATTCAGCAGCAAATCTTCAAGGGTTTCACACGTTTATGTCGAAAGATCGAGAAAAAAAAACGGAAAAAGAAGAAGAGATTGCACGTGATTTGAAGGGCAAATAAGTAAAGTGGTTCAATTAGGGACCTTAAACACATAAACGTATTGGGTCAGGGAGTAGACAATAAACTGGGCTGACATGGGGACTGAACTCAAATCTAAGTTTGGGTTTGGGGATTTAAAGCCAATTCACCCTTATTTTAAATTATAATAATATTTTTATAAAATAGTTGTCGAATGATGTATTTATTTTTTTAAAACAGTTTACAAATTTTTTTTTCAAAAAAAGCTATTTTATAAGTGTTCGTCCAAACCGAGAAAAGTAGCCAAATAGGAAGATATGATAAAACTTATATTTCAAATTATATTGCATAACTGGGACGAAAACTAAGGTTCTATTACTAAAAATTCGCGAAAATAGGTCACCAATATTTGCGATGAATACGTTCCTTCTCGTCGTTAAGATCTAGCGATGGACAATTATGTACAATGGGAATTATTATTGGTGATCGGCTCGACAATCATGTTGTAACTTATTACTTATTAGCGATGAGAAAACTTTTTCTTTTGTAATGACAATGAAATCCGCAATTACTGTTTTTTTATATATGGGTAAACTCCGTGATAATATAATTTAAACCACGCTAATCATGTACTGGATAAACTTTATACAACATACTCTTCCAAAACAATATTGATAAACTCTTTACCATAAGCCCACCACTCAAACCACTCACTTATATATTTCACTAACTCATATGTCCCTCGAAGACCAACTAGTTTCTTTTGTTGGTTTAAAGCGAATAAGCGATGACAGTTTTGCATAGGAGAATTTAAGTAATGGATCAGTGATGGATATTCGGTCGCTAGATTTATCCAATATATTCATATATAAAATAAAAAATAATAATTTTTTTTTATGATTTGTGTCGAGCAAAAGATTTATCTCATAAAATTACTTGTCATATGATCCGACGAAAGTTTGTCTGCAAATATATACTATTGATTTTATTTTTTGGCCACAATATTGATGTCAAGTCAAGTCAATACATTATATTTATTTTTACTTAAAAATCATCCTTATTTACCTTTTTTTAAAAAAAAAAAAAAACTTCCGTATTTTCTTTTTCATATATATAATAACGAATTCAAAAAAAAATGATGTCTAGGTAAACTTGTAATTAAATGTAAAGAACCTTGACTAGGACCACACATATTGCTTGGTGAGCTAATCAATTAGCTGGATGCCCGTGTTTTCTAAGATCATACGTTAATTAAAATATTAGATATGATATTTTTTGCTTAATATATTTTCATTAACACGCAACATCAACGAAATTATTAATATTTCTTGATGCGGTAACAAATAGTCAATATATAATAAATTCTTCAATCTTATAACGTACTCGATGTTTGATTTTTTTTTTTTAACTCCATATTATCATATTATGATGATTCGTTTATTTATTGTTATATTTTTATTGAGTTGGAAAATAAGATGTAGCAAATTGAATGTCATGATGTCTCATTCTAAACTTAATATTTAAGTACAAAAAAATGGGCTACAAATCATCGATCTAATTATTGAAAGTTGATGCATGATCCCTCATGCCTTTTAATTTCCACGCTACGAGATAATCACATGTCGAATAATATAATTTTAAAATTTTATAGAAAATTTTTAAACAAACATAAATTTTGTTCTCATTTTAAATTATGTACTAGTATACATTGTGTAATACTTAAATTAATGTATCTAATTCAATATTTGTTTTTCATTTAATTAATAGAAAATCAGTGTCTTTTTCACGCGTTAGCTTATACAGTTGAATATTTCAAATATGATAATTTTTGTTATTTTCAAATTAATGATTTTTTTAATTTTTTTTATTAGGGATAATATAGTCATGTAAAAAACTTTAAAATATAGATAAAAATAGAATTGAAATATTTTTTTTAAAAAAAGACTATTTTAGGAAAATAAAAAAATTATTAATAATGTTATATAATAAAAGATGTAATTGTATAAGTTGTAGTTTTTACGATACGAATTATAAATATATTAAATCAGGTGCTTTCTGGGAGGAAAAAATATTTAATCAAAAGATAGGTTCATAATGTGCATTGTGCAGCGAATATATTATATATGCCGTAACTCGATTGATATAATTAAACTAATTATAGAGTTTGTATGCATGTCTACTATTTTTGTACATTAAGGCACCGTTATGTTCACGATATTACTAATATATGTATAACTCATCTTATCACATCCCACGTTATTCTCATCATATTATTTATCTATATATTAACTATTTATTTTACATCAATCAAATCATTAATTATTTATCTCACATCAATCAAATCATTGAATTCAAATTACTATATTATCTCTTATAAATAATATAATTTTTATTTTATTTATTGTTAAAAGGACATAATAGTCATTTAACATTTTATATAAAATTTAATCAATCAAATCAAATAAATCATAATCTATCAATCAAATCCAATACAATTTTAACTATCATTTCTTATCTATTTTATTAAGGTTGAAAAGTGGATAGTAACTGTTTTTGGTTCGGTGGTATGATAAATTTGAAATTTCAAATATTGCATCTTTTTTTTTCTTCAAACAACTTGGATAATGATTGGATCACTAAGCAAGTTTATTTCAAATTTGAAAAGAAAAACTGTTTATGTACACGCATCGCTTGTGTCATCGATACTAGTATATCATTAAGAGAGAGTTGACTCCATATATTCAACGCAACAGATCACTCTCAAATTCATTCAATTTAACTCGATACTAATTATTTCTTTGAATATAATTATGTATTTATAAAATTGCTAAATATCAGGGGTTACTTTGACCAGCGAAAATGGGGAGGATATATTATAATTCCAATTGGTAAATAATATTTATAATCAATTTTAGTCTTATATATCCCATTTTTTTGCTGATCTATTTTAACAAGTTCTCCACAAAAATATCACATGTTAGAATGACATCAATACTAAATCGAAAAAAAAAAAATAGATTGTATATATTTTTATTGTTTAGAGAATTAAAACCGTGAACTTCAAATCCACTTATAGTATTTCATATTAAAGGAGTGTTTGGTAGAGCTATTAAAAAAAAAGGAGCTAAAATTTGATTTTTTTTTTTTGTTTTTGTCTTTTTTTTTAAGGTATAAAATTACAAGTTGACATATATATCCTTAATAAACTTATCATATTACATATGCTTTTATTTTTTTTAAAATTTTACATTATTATTACAAGTATTTTTTTAAATTTATTTTAATTTTACATTATTATTACAAGTAGTTTTTTAAAAAAATATTTTTTAAAATTTTACATTATTATTACAAGCATTTTTTTAAAATATATATATTGCATTTTCATACATTTTTGTACATATCTTGTATATTTATATAAATTTTTTCATTTTTTATATTTTTATTTTTATTAATCTTATATATTTTTTCAAGTATTCATCTTATAAAAAATAAAATATTTTTGATACAAAATTCATAATGTAAAATAATATATAAACTCATTTTTTATAGTGTAAGTATCAAAAATTAAATAATCAAATAAGGATATGGTTGTCATTTAGTTCAAAATTAAGCTTGAATGTAATTATTATGCAAACACTAAACTTTAACTTGTATTAGATTTTAATTTCTATTTTCAAACACTCCTTACTTTAGCTTCTCATCAACTTCAAAATAATAGCTATTAAAATCACCTTTAAATAAATAAAAACTCTCCAAAATACTCCCTAAATGAGATTAATTGAATCAATTTCATCTCATCGTAAAAATGAAAGCATAAATTTAGGATTCGATTGATTGTTATTTGATCATAAATAATTAAATTAATCGAAATCTATCACTCATGCAATATTGCAATGCAGTTACGCGTTGGGTGAAGTGCCATTTACGTGAATTAACGGCATCATCGATCGCCCTCTGAGTCTCCCTCCATCCTTTTCTTCTCCGCTGTAATTTTACTCCACACCACGTGCGCTTCCCGCTCTCCTCGCGCCATTAAACTGCAATAAATTTGCAGAAAAACTCACTCTTTTGTGGCTAGCTGTTCGAATCACTGACATTTTCAATCATTGTTCTTTCTTTCTTTGATGCCACCGAGCGAGGTTTGGTTTTCGGACCTCTAAGGGTTTGAATTCTCGTGCTTAGCTGTCATTTGTATGCTTTCGTTGGTGATGCGTGCACGCGGTGGGTTTATGATGATATCTACCTGTAAGTAGTTTTTGGAGTTTCTGGAACTGCCCCTATTTTTAGAATTTTGGTTGGCGTGTTGCGGCAGAGGTTTGAGGGAAATCAAAAGATTCTTCGATCTGGGTCTTGAGGTGGTGAGTCTTTGATTTTTGTTTTTGTTTTTTTTGCTGGTTATATGTTGAATTTTAGCTATTTCTGCATGAAATTCTTTGAATATCTATGAATTGCTTGGGATTTCTAAACCCGAAAATTGATCATCTGCATACTTTTCTGAGAGTAATCTAGACAGGGGCGAAAAAGACAGTGGGTTTTAGAAAGGGAAAAGAATTTACATCTCAAGTACAGTTGACTGAATTTCTGGGCATAGCTCGCGCTAATTGCTGTCGCCTCTAAAATTTAGTGCATGAGTTATTACTTCAGTGAACTGAGGCTGTCTCAGGCTACAAAAAGTCAAGAACTTTTGGCGTTTCAAATTACGTATTTAGTGTAGGAAATATAGAAATGAATAACTCGGCAGCAGCAAATGAGGAAAGAAAAAAATTGCCTTTGATAAATTTTTCTATTTTGTTGTAGGGAAACTTAATTACTGCATTTGGTTGGTAGACAAAGCGCTGTTTTCAGAATAGTAATCATAAAACGGCTATAATATTGATGGCTATTAATGATCAATAACCGCAATATATGATTTAGTAACTATTATGCGTGCGTTTCCTTTTGTTATTTCATTTGTTTCTACTGATACTGGTTTTGGGATTTTATAGATATGGCAGAGATGTAAGAAGGATTTCACCTAAGGCCCTTCTAAAAAGACTAGAAGAAGAAATGAGCATAGAGGTCAAGATCATTTGTGCAACAATTTTAGTGTTTAATGCTCTATACTTGCCATTGTCGGCTGAACCTGTAGAAGACAAACGAGCACTGCTCGATTTTATTGATAACATATACCATTCACGGAATCTGAACTGGGATGAGGGAACTTCTGTTTGCGGTGGATGGACAGGAATCACTTGCAACAGTGACAATTCAAGAGTCATCGAAGTTCGACTCCCTGGTATTGGATTAAAAGGCAGAATTCCTATTAACACTCTTGGACGTTTGTCGGAGCTTCAGATCTTGAGTCTGAGATCAAATGGTATCGGTGGTCCTTTTCCACTTGATCTTTTAAATCTTGGAAATTTAACTGGTCTTTTTCTTCAGTTCAATGGTTTTCAAGGTCCACTGCCATTGGATTTTTCAGTTTGGAAAAATCTTACATTGTTAAATCTGTCTAATAATGAATTCAATGGTAGTATCCCATTGTCCATTTCAAATTTGACTCAGTTAACTTCGTTGAATATTGCTGATAACTGGCTTTCTGGTGATATTCCGGATCTGAATATCCCGAGTATGAAACTGTTGAATCTGTCTAACAACAATCTTACTGGAGTTGTACCTCGGTCTCTTCTTAGATTTCCCAGTTCATCTTTTTCTGGGAACAATATCTCACAAGAAACTTCATCGTCTCCTGTTGTGTCGCCTAGTCCTGCTATTGCACCAATAAAGCATCCCCTAAGAATTAGCGAACCTGCTATTCTAGGAATTGTTATTGGCGGTTGTGCAGTGGTATTCATTGTTGCTTCCTTGCTGCTAATTTTTAGATACAAGAAAGAAGGTGATGATAATCGTGAAACGACCAGCAATAATAATAAAAAACCAAATAAGCAGGAAAAATCTTCAAAGAAGATGGTTTCTGGCAATCAAGATGGAAATAATAGGCTAACATTCTTTGAGGGATGTACTCTTGCCTTTGATCTTGAAGATCTGTTGAGGGCGTCAGCCGAGGTTCTTGGCAAAGGAACATTTGGAACTACGTATAAGGCTGCACTCGAGGATGCAACTGTAGTTGCGGTGAAGAGATTGAAGGAAGTTTTTGTTGGGAGAAAAGATTTTGAGCGCCAGATGGAAATAGTGGGAAATATTAGACACGAGAATGTGGCCCCGTTAAAGGCCTACTATTATTCAAAAGATGAAAAGCTTATCGTATATGACTATTTTCATCTGGGAAGCTTATCTGCCTTGTTACATGGTATGTGGAATCATGTTTTTCTTTGTCAAATTATCAAATTTTTACTTGACAGTCTTGTGCATTCATCTTCTTGCAGCAAACCGAGGCGAGAAGAGGGTTCCTTTAGACTGGGAGATCCGTCTACAAATTGCAACAGGTGCAGCACGGGGTATTGCCTATATCCATTCCCAAAGCGTTGGAAAACTTGTACACGGAAACATAAAAGCCTCAAACATTTTTCTCAACTCCCAACATTATGGTTGTATTTCTGATCTTTGCTTGGCAACACTGATGAATCCTATCTCACCACCAGTCATGCGGGTTGCTGGGTATCGTGCCCCGGAAGTCACCAACACCAAAAAAGTATCACAGGCATCTGATGTGTACAGTTTTGGAGTTGTTCTACTCGAACTTCTCACTGGAAAATCCCCGGTCCACACTTCACGGGGTGAAGAGGTGATCCACCTTGTTAGATGGGTTAATTCAGTGGTTCGTGAGGAATGGACTGGTGAAGTGTTCGATGTAGAGCTTTTGATGTATCCTAATATAGAGGAAGAGATGGTAGCACTGTTGCAAATAGGGTTGAGCTGTGTTGCAAGAATGCCCGAAGAGAGGCCAAAAATGAGTGACGTGGTTGGTATGATCGAAGACATTAGAAACATGAACAGAGGCAGTAGCCCGTCTCTCGAAACTAGATCTCTAGGTTCAACTCCTACTTTCACTCCAAAATTCGATGGCGTTGGGTCATCTTCTGTTCGTAATTAGGTTCTTGTTTACAAGAACTGGTTTCAAGTAGTTGACTATCTGTTTTTTGTTTCTTTGTTCTAAATGTATTTATCTACTTTGTGGCATATATAAGAGAGTCACGTGTTCAGATGATTCGGTGTTTCTAGTGTTGGTTTTGTTTAGTTTCTTTTGGCAAAATGTTAAAAGCCTTTTTATCCATAAAAAGTTGTAGCAAAGGCTTTCTTACTTTCTGAGAAATTAATTAGCTTTTATCATTGAATTCGGCCGATATTTCCTTGTATGATTCTTGCATGATCCCCAAAAACCGTAGGCTCCTCATAAAATGCAGCTTGAAGATGTATGCTTAAATCGGTTGGCATGAATTGAATCTAGTTCTTGGGTAGAGTAGCAATAGAGAGACGGAGTTCAGCTAATCATACAAGATTTACTTGATTAATCTTGTTCTTGGGGAGAATTTTATTTATTTTAATTTTCATTTTACAAGTTTCATATCCTACAACTACAATACCTCTTTGTCCTTCAACAAAGTGAGATGATCTTCTCTTTAGGCCTAACAATATTTGTTTCTGCCATGGCATAATAATGCATTTAGATTTCATAAAGCATCCCAACTTGCAGTGTTCTCTCATGTGGGATTCTCAGTGTTGATATTGCTGATCGACTGTTCTTCTGCAGAAATCTGTAAATATGATCTATTGTCAATCTTGCAAGAATCCCACAATCCCGATTCGCTTTAAGAATCGTCCTTCCGACAACAAACACAACCCTGTTGTGTGCTGCCGACTCCAACATCCTTGTTGCATCCGAATCATCAAGAAGTTCTTGAAGTTTGTCGATAACTAAGGCAATATAATCAACCCCTTCCATTTCTTGAAAATCATTGTATCCAAACTGCACCAAACACCTGTAAACCCCTTCATTTCCCAATTTGCCGACGTTTAATCTTTCCTCTGGAAGCACAGTTTTGATGGGAAGAATTCTAATGGTAATGATGACCATAACTTCACGTACGGAGTTCGTATGCTGAATGTAACGACGTATAATTGGTGGGATACCGTTGACAAGGTCAGTGAAGAAGAAGCAAGTTCCTCGTGTCCGGTGCACGATCTCACTCGACAAGAGTCGATCCAGTTCTTGGATGCTCATCTTGTTTTCGGATTCATACTCTGTTTTTTTACTTCTTCCATAAGTCCATGATAACATGACAACAAGGAAGAACGCTGATATAGCGAAGGGTACCCATCCTCCTTGTGGGATTTTGTTCAGCAGAGATGTCATGAATATGCCTTCGATTATAATGTAAGGGAAGAAGAAACATAGCACTAGTAGGACTCTTGTCTTCCATATGACCAACATGACTATAGTTGTCAAGAAAGTTGTTATGATCATGACCCATATTACCACCACACCTGTAGTATACACAAATGTTAAAAGAACCACAAAGATTTTTATATAAGGGATAATTTTTTTAAAAAAAATCAGCATAATCCTTATTAGACTTACCATATGCATTAGCTAGCTGCACCCCACCTTTGAAACCAACAACAAGACCGACAGTGAGAAGCATCAAGAAGTAGTTGATTTCTGGTGAATAAACTTGGCCTTCATGTTTTGAAGAAGTGTGGATTATGTTAACACGAGGAAAACAACCGAGTGCCAACGACTGTTTCACGATAGAGAAGCTTGCGGAGATCATAGATTGGCTTGCTACAATGGCAGCTAATGTTGAAACAACAAACATTGGCCAGTATACATGATTTGGGAGGGAACTGTAATAAGCATCAGTTATTTTTTCAGGGTTTTTAATTAAGTATGCGGTTTCGCCGGCGTATGTGATTACCAATGAAGGGTAAACCACCAAAGAGAAAGCCAACTGCAAAACAAAACTTGAAAATAATAGTAATCATTGTTTTGGAAATATTACTGCATATTCATTCCTATTATATATACTTTGTTAGATCTCTTGTGTTGGAAGTGTGTAAATGAACACATATGCATCAAAATATTTTTAATTTGATTTATAAGTTTATAATATTATGTACTGACTCTTTCTTGTAAGTTGTAACCCACCTGAATTGCCCTCTTATTGAAATGGCCCAAATCAGCAAACATGGCCTCAGCTCCTGTTTCATATTAATTTCATGACAACTTCATTTAAACTCCAACTTTATTTTGAAACAAAGAAATTGCTAGTAATCATACTAATTAAAGTTTCTATACTTTTTAAGATTCAAAATTACTGTATATATATACCTGTGATGCCCAAGAAAACAGATCCAAGAAGGTCCCAAGCAGTCTTCCCATTTCTCAGAAAGAATTTCACAATGTAGTGTGGTGACACAGCTTTGACAACTGAGGGATGGTGCTTTATGATATTGTATACACCAATTGAAACGTTTGTAGCAAACCAAATGAGCATAATTGGAGAGAATAAGAAGCTAACTTTGCTAGTCCCGCAACGTTGGAAGGCAAACAGAGCAATCAGAAGCACGACTGATATCCAAACAACATGATCTAACATCCAAAAGATCGAGAATACTAGATGATTAGCATGTCGCGGTTTCAATTCTATAGCTAAACGAGCAATGTAATCACTTCAGAATCTCCAAATTTCACTAAAGTTAATTGTTTCACATTTAAGTCTTTGACAGTTGACCAAAAACATATAATTATATATACCTTGAGTTATTTTGGTGGAGCGAGATTGAATTCCTTGGAGAGCTGAAAGAACTACAGCAAAGGAAAAAGGGTAATACTTAAATGTTATCAAATCTTAATGCAACATACATAAAACTTCTGCAAAGGAAAAAGGGCAATACTTAAATGTTATCAAATCTTAATGCAACATACATAAAACTTCTGCAATACTGGTGTACGTGCAAGTAAAATATTGTATAAGACTTTAGAATACATTGACATTTTAAATTTTTAGTTGACCCCCTCGATTTCTAAATTAAAATGTTTAGCTTGCAGAAGTTACCACAAGTTGCGGGAGTGAGTGCGCCATCTCCGATAACCATACAAGTTCCGATCAAAACAAGAATCATGAGGCAATTCTGAGCATTTGTGTTTCTTTCAAGAAAGTCCTTAGTCTTGGTGCTCAGAGGGCTTTCTCTACCATAATGCACCATGTTAAAATCTGATTCCAACCGCGTATTCTGAATCGAGAACTTGCTGCGAAAGTTTATGTGCCTACAAATATAGGAATACAGGGCGAACGTTCCACCTTCGCCTTGATCATTTGCTTGAAGCACGATGAAAACATATTTAATGAAAACGACGATTGTTAACGTCCATATAATAAGGCTTAATGTGCCTATAAGATCATCTTCCGAGAGGTTTGTTCGATTGGTGGCGGAGAAAACATTGACAGGAGAAGTTCCCAAGTCTCCATAGACTATGCCAAGAGATTGGTAAGCTAGGAGTAGGGTTTGCATGGCAGGATATTCCTACAAAAATGTGTTCTTGGAGTGATCATCAAATTTTTTAACGGAGAATGTTGTTCATAAAATGAAAAGTAAATGTTGTATATAATATTGATATATAACAAATACTAGTTACCGACGCACACGTGTTGCGTGTATATAATAAATGAATAAATTGACATTAATCTATTCATTTAATACGTGTAAAGATGAGAAAAAATATAATTAAATTTGACATATGTTGTTAGTATAATTGAAATTTATTTTTTTGGTGAGATTTCAGAAGTGAGGAATGCAAATTGGAAAACAAATTTTGGTGTATCCAAGCCATACCAAAAACAGTTTTTCTAATACCCTTGACTATTATAAAATACTAGCAACCGATGTACATGCATAGCATGTACGTAAATAATTTAATATCTAATTAAAATTATAATAAATATGAAATTTTAATATTGCAAATAATATGTCCATATTAAAAAAATATAATGAAATTGATATAATGAAATTGATTGGAATGAATCCTTAATTTTAGCAAGACATAAATAGTGGTTGGTTTTTTATAATAGGAGTGAGAAATGTAACTACATTTTTACCATGTTACCCATTACTTTTATATAAAGTACAATGCATGTTTGAGGGTTAAATTTGTAAATTTATGTTGGTGTCATCAAACCCACCAAAAGTAGTTTTTAAATGGGTCTCAACTTTTATTAATAGTATAGATATAGTGGACATAATGATAATGATGAATATTCCAAAAAATTTATTATTTATAATTATCATCTTCATATATATATATATATATATATATATTTTGTTAGTTTAAACATAATTAATCTTACTGTATAAGAATGACTACTAGTGGAAATACAAATAAACACACACACATGTTTAATTTGTTTCAACAATTTGCTGAATTAAATTCACTCGTTCGATTTTTGATCGAGTAATCCGTTATCCGTACGTACTCTACCGTAATTTAAACGTATAATAATGACAACGGAAAATATCCAACAAATTACATGATTATATATATTTTATATATTTAGTGTAGCATTTAAATAATTAATAAACATGAAATCGATATAAGAACCTTTTCTAATTTTTGAAGAGGTTGATACATTTTAGTGAAGCTCATAGTTCTGTCAACGATGCCCCTCTCTTCCGTCGGGAGCATAAAATCCTCGTTGCCGCCGCCGCCGCCGGTGCCGCTGTCGTAGCTGCTTTCGAGGTCAATGCTTCTCATGCCGCGGTTTTTTTTATTGTTACCTTCCATGCATGATCATTAAAGATGCAAATCCAGTTGCTCAAGAATTTATAATGTGGGATATATATGAGAATTATGAGAGCAGGTAAGATAATTAGAGTCATATAAATATTCAATGATTGGTGATGGTACATGTATACAGAAGGTTACACATTGCATTTGAAATTACATAAATATCATTGATATATTTTGAAACGAGTTTTTTCAAATAAAGTAGCTAGAGAAATAATTTTGTAATTTCAAGTGAAATGTATAACCCAACGTATAACACTTCATGTACATGTAACATTTTCCTTCAATGATATGGTTATGGTTAAATTAATTATATAAGACGAGAGATCATACCTTAGCAATTTTGACGTGCATGTAAAGTGTGTTTTTTTAATTGATTTCATTATAAATTAATATGATAATAATAATAACAAAAGGAATTATCTGCCCCACGTGACACACCACCGCCACATTTCGATTGATGTCATTAAGAATTATAATCAATATGTTGTTTTTCTTAGTAGAAGTAGATTCTGGGTTTCCTATGACTTTTTACCTTATTTTATAAAGAAAAATATTATTTCATCTACCGACATTTTAGGATTACTGAAGTGCCAAGTGCGCGTGCGAGTGGATTAGTGGAACCCAAAAAACTGATATAGCATCGAGAAATACCACGTAACACCATAAATTACTGACACGATATCGAGAATTGTTCGTATGTCTTGCTATCACATCAACAATTGGACCAATATAGTTGAAAATTAAAATAAAAATGAACTTTAAATATTCGACCGGAGAAGAAGAACTCAAAATGGAACAAGTACTTGGTAGATCAAAAATATTATTATTTTCCATACTTTAATAGTTCTATAACTTCATGTGTTATATTTTATGCATATATAGTTAGTAAAGAACCGTTCAATTAGATAAATGCAAGTACATTAATATCATAAGAAGGATAAATTTGTTACATCCTTCCTAATTTAATTGTCATCACATCATCTAGTGTTACAACTTACACATCTAGATTTACATATTTTATTCTAAATAAAAAAATTATTCTTGTACCTTATTTTTAGAAAAAAATTTTAAAAATACATTTGAAATAATTTTATAATTTCAAATACAATGTGTAATCCAACATCGTTTAACTGTCATTATACATTGATACCGATACATCAGCAGCTTGCATGCGGACTGGACTGTTCAATTATCAAAATCAGAGAGCAGTTGGCCAAATTCAAATTAATCAATCAAATATGGTTGAAGAAGAGAATCCCACTTCGCCACTAGTTTCCATTCCATTGGATACAAAGTCATTGGATCATCTTTAATTTAGTATTCCATTTGGACACTTCGATTGTTTTATTGTTTCCCCAACCACTTCTTTCCATATCTATCACTCAATCTTATCCACTCAACTCGGAGTACTATTATCGTGGAATCAGTTATATTTCCAGTTAATTAATTAAAGGGGATACTGATTTTCGAACTTCATAGTCTATGGTGTATACATGATATATATATACACACTTGGCACGAAAATAATAGTAATATGATTTTTTGTGATTTGGAAATCTGCCGCGAGTAATGTTGGGTTTCTTTCATTTTGTTTGTTTTTTATAGAAAAAATCATTATTTAGAAATTTAACCGGTACTGATTGTGGTGAATAAGAGATTAGCTATTTAGCTTTACGTAAATATTGATTTTACTTAAAGTATATGTATTTCTTAGATTTTTAATCTTTTATGTAATGGTTTTAAATGTAATATGTATGTTACTATGTCTAAATGACATTTTAAAAAATATTATTGATGCCTAGTTTTTAGAAGCACCTAAACTTGATTTGGAAACGTTGATTATGTAGAAAAATTATACAATTAGATGGAAATACGTTTTGGGAAAATTGAAATATAGTGAAAATATCTATATGATGAACATCATTTAATGAACAGTCTCTGCACAAGAAGTAACTATTTTTTGGTGTTTACAAATTAAGTAATTATTTCTTTTATGCGGTTAATGTTCGAACACAACTAAAAAAATTATATAAGCACGCAAGTTGAGTGTATATGATCACTAATAATTGACTAGTGTCTTGTTGCACGCGTTGCGTGCTAAATAATTCGTTTTTTTATAATAAAATTATATTCTAATTAAATTATCAAATAAAATGATTGTATTACATATTAAATACAAAAATTGAGAGGAAAAATGAAAGATAGAGTTAAATGAAAAAAAGATATGGTGTGTGTTTTTCTTTTATATATATATATATATATATATATATATATATATATATATATATATATATATATATATCTTTAATTTATATTTTGTGGACATACATAATATAGTAGTAATAGATAAGTTTTGAGGAGTGCTTATGTCAAATTATTGGCGCCGGTACTGATCAGGAAACATGTATGACTCGAACTATCGAAATTTAATTAATCAATTGATTATGAAACCTAATATATATATAATCGATTGATAAATTAATTTAATCATAAGAGAACAAGATTATCAAACGTCACTTTAATGGAATAAACTGTGCTATAAGCCGACAAGTTCCATATTATATTAACCTGATAATAATTGATCATACCATAAATATTGTTTCACACCGGCCGAATTTAAACCAAATTAAGCATATGATAATGTCATGAGATTAATAAGCAATTCTTCTTTTACCACCCCCACAATTAACCATTTACAGAGTGATGAAATGACATAAACATCTTGAGCGCCGTGAATTCAAACAACGTACAAGAAAGATAAAAAAAGAAAACCCTAGTTGTTGAACTTGGAAAAGAATTTTATTTAGAAAAAAAATATTTTTTTTTGTCCATTAACTTGTCCATGTTTTGGTTTTGGTCCATTAATTTTTTAAAATTTGGTTTTCGTACGCTAACTTTTAATATTCAATGATTTTGGTCCAACTGCACACGTGTCAGCTATACGTTAGCACACGTCAGCATTTTCCGGGTGACATGTATGTCAATGTCTAGCTGACACGTATGCAGTTGGACCAAAATAACTGAAAATTAAAAGTTAGTGTACCAAAACAAAAACATGGACAAGTTAATGGAAAAAAAAATATTTCCCCTTGTATTTATCTTCATTTTACAAGTTTGATAATTATCATTCGAATACAAATAATACAATGCACCTCTTGGTGACGAACGATGATTTCTTTTTCGGCCTAACAATATTTGTTTCTGCCATGTCATAATAATGCATTTAGATTTCATAAAGCATCCCAACTTGCAGTGTTCTCTCAAGTGGGATTCCCAGTGTTGATATTGCTGATCTGCTGTTCTTCTGCAGAAATCTGTAAATATGATCTATCGTCAATCTTGCAAGAATCCCACCATCCCGATTCGCTTTAAGAATCGTCCTCCCGACAACAAACACAACCTCGTCGCGAGCTGCTGCTGACTCTGATAACATCCTTATTTCATCCGAATCATCGGCAAGTTCTTGAAGTTTTTTGGCGACCGAGGCAACATAATCAACTCCTTCCATTTCTTGAGAATCACCGTATCCAAACCGCACGGTACACCGATAAATCCCTCCATTTCCCAATTTTCCCACATTTAATCTTTCCCGAGGAGGCACAGTTTTGATTGGAAGAATTCTAATGGTAACTATTACCATTACTTCACGTACAGAGTTGGTATGTTGTATATAATGTCGAATGATTGGTGGGATACCGTTGCCGAGATCGGCGAAGAAGAAGCAAGCTCCTCTTGTCCGGTGCATGCTGTTACTCGACAAGATTTGATCCAATTCTTGGGTGGTCATCTTGTTTTTGGATTCATACTCTGTTTTTTTACTTCTTCCATAAGTCCATGATAACATGACGGCGACGAAGAACGCGGATATAGCCAAGGGTACCCATCCCCCTTGTGGGATTTTGTTTAGCAGAGATGTCATGAATATGCCTTCGATTATAATGTAAGGGAAGAAGAAACAGAGGACTAGTAGGACTCTTGTCTTCCATATGACAAGCATGACAATTGTTGTCAAGAAAGTTGTTATTATCATGACCCATATTACCACCACACCTGTAGTATACACAAATCTTTAAAGTTCACAAAGATTCTTGAATAAGGGATAATTTTTTTAAAAGAAAAAATTTAAGTACTATAATATATCCTTACTAGACTTACCATATGCATTAGCTAGCTGCACCCCACCTTTGAAACCAACAACAAGACCAACAGTGAGAAGCATCAATAAGTAGTTGATTTCTGGTGAATAAACTTGGCCTTCATGTTTTGACGAAGTGTGGATTATGTTAACGCGGGGGAAACAACCGAGGGCCAACGATTGTTTCACGATGGAGAAGCTTGCAGAGATCATAGACTGGCTTGCAACGATGGCAGCTAGTGTTGATATAACAAACATGGGCCAGTATACTCGATTCGGGAGGGAACTGTAATATGCATCAGTTATTTTCTCAGGGTTCTTAACTAAGTATGCGGTTTCGCCCGCGTATGAGAGGATCAGTGAAGGGTAAACCACCAAAGAGAAAGCCAACTGGAAAACAAGAATTAAAAATGATAGCCATTGTTTTTGGATAAATTATCCCATATTCTTCCCAGTACTACTAAACTTTGTATATATATTGATGGAGTATTACAATATATCGACTCTTTTTTGTGACCCACCTGAATTGCCCTCTTATTGAAATGGCCCAAATCAGCAAACATGGCCTCAGCTCCTGTTTCAAATTTCATGACAACTTCATTTAAACAAAGAAACTGCTAATAATAATCATACTAAGTTCAAGTTTTTATACTTTACAAATTACAAGGTTCAAAATTACTGTATATATATATATATATATATATATACCTGTGATGCCCAAGAAAACAGATCCAAGAAGATCCCATGCAATCTTCCCATTTTTCAGAAAGAATTTCACAATGTAGTGTGGTGACACAGCTTTGACAACTGAGGGACGGTGCTTTATAATATTATATACACCGATTGAAAAGTTTGTAGCAAACCAAATGAGCATAATCGGAGAGAATAAGAAGCTAACTTTGCTAGTCCCGCAACGTTGGAAGGCAAACAGAGCAATCAGAAGCACGACCGATATCCAAACAACATGATCTAACATCGGAAAAGATCGAAAACGGGCAATGTATGCGTTAGAGACCCCATCGAATAAACTATCTCAAAATTTTTAAAAACATATATATGTCCACCTTGAGTTATTTTGTTGGAGCGAGATTGAATTCCTTGGAGAGCTGAAAGAACTACGGCAAATGGGAAAATGTAATACTTTTAAGAGTCCATATGAATCAAGGAAAAACTGCAATTTTGGTCCTCTATGTTTGTAATTTTGCGATTTCGATCCTCTATATATTCATATTTCAGTTTTAGTCCTGCATGTTTCGATTTTTGACAATTTTAGTCTTTTTTTATTCGAAAATGCTTACGTGACACTATACACGTCAGCTCCACATTAGTGCTGTATTGGTGTCACATCAGCGCTACATCAGAAAAAGGACTACAATTGCCAAAAAAAAAATAAAGATATCGGACTAAAACTGAAATGTGAAAACATAAAGAACCAAAATCGCAAAGTAACAAATATACAGACTAAAAAATCAATTTTCCCTATGAATCATGCAATAAGAATTATGGGAATATTTTTTACTTAAATCGAGGATAAATTAATTACCACAAGTTGCAGGAGTGAGTGCGCCATCTCCAATAACCATACAGGTCCCGATCCAAACAAGAACAGTGAGGCAATTCTGAGCGTGTGGGCTTTTTTCAAGAAATTCTTTAGTCTTGGTGCTCAAACGGCCGCCTCCTCCTTTACCATAATTATGCACCGTGTAACTAATTAGATCCGATTCGGACCGCGTATTCCGAACCGAGAAGTTGCTGTGAAAGTTTATGTGCCTCCGGATATAGGAATACAAGGCAAACGTTCCACCTTCGCCATGATCATTTGCTTGAAGCACGATGAAAACATATTTTACGAGTACGACGATTGTTAATGTCCACATGATAAGGCTTAATGTGCCTACAAGATCATCTTCGGAGAGGTTCGTTAGATTGGTGGCGGAGAAAACATTGACAGGAGAAGTTCCCAAGTCACCATAGACTATGCCAAGAGATTGGTAAGCCAAGAGTAGGGTTTGCATGGCCGCTGGATATTCCTGCAGGAAAAAGGTCTTTTATAGTCCACCAGTATATGTTCTACTAGTCCGTATCATTTTACACCACAACACTTGTAATATCACATGTACAACAACGATATTTATAACAATTATATCGAATTACTCTAAAATGTGTTGTACAAATTTGGTTGTACATATAGCATTACTCTAAAGTAAATGTGGATGGAAAAACTAATAACAAGACCGGGATTGAAGGGAGAGAATCGATCCAATAAAGAGTCAAAAATAATAAAAAGAGAAAACGATGTGAGTCCGCGGATCCGTGATTCAAAACTACTTGTGATTTAAATTTTCTCTTGCTAGTAATTAGCGGTGGGAGAAAATACCGAATTTTCGGTATATCGAAGTTATCGTATCAAAATACTGAATTTTTGGTATATCGGATATTTCGATACGTTACGGTACGGTGCGATAAGGATACCGAATTTTTCAGTACGATAACGGCATGAAATTTGAAAATTTCGTTACATACTGATATACAGAAATAGAGTAACAATATAAAAAAATTTAAAAATATATAATATTTATAAACAATACATTTATACATTTTTTAAAATATGAGGTTTTTTTGATATAAAACGGTATATACCGATACCGTACCGAAGTTTCGGTGTACCGTAAAATTTGGATATGATCGGTATACTATTTATATGTACCGAAAATATCGAGATTTATAACATTTTCTTATTCCATAATTTTCGATACGGTACGATATACCACCCTATTAGTAATAACTACGGTGCGCATTCGATTAAAACCGAACCCAACTTTCTAAAATTAAATTATCGACAAATTAAACCGAATACATTGAAATTTACTACAAAACAGAATGAACCGGACCGAAAAATAGGTTATTTCAATAGTAAACCAAATTACCCAACTTATAGAATTTTTTTTAAAAAAAGAAAGTTTTAATTAAAAAATGTAATATAAAAATTAAATTAAATAAATTTAAATCTTATTTATTAAAATTATATATATATTTCAAGCGTATTTCTATTGTCCAATAAAATTTCATTATAAATTAGCAATATTTATATTCTAATAAACTTATTAGAAAATTTAATATGATTGCCTTTTTTTCGTTATAAAAGTTCGGTTTATCGGTTAACCAAAGTTTTATGTTAAAAACCAAAACTAAACCGAATTATTCAATATTTTTAAAACTAAAACCAAAATTTCGAATAAAAGTGAATCAATTTTTTAAATATATTTAGTTCGGTCCATTATAAAAATCTAATCAACCCAAAAATTTTCAACAAAGAATTAATTTTCAAATATCATAATTATTCAATTTTTTATTATTCTAAATCAAAAAATAACAATACAAGTCCAATAATAATTGTAACATCAATAGTACTTCTCAAATATTTCAACTAATTGATTATTTTCTCTCAAAATTCACAACAATAAAATAGATTTTTAAGGTAAAAATCTAAATATACATCTTTAGTTAATATTATCAAAATTCAAGTAATTGCAATTAAACAATCGACATCATTTTAGAATTGTCGGATTTTACCTCAAAGAAACATAATCTCAAAATTAGGGGTGGGTCGGTACGGTATATCGTACCGAAAATCGAATACCGTACCGAAAAAATCGGTATGGAATTTTTTCATATCGATACCGTATTGTATACCGAATATACCGAGTTTTCGGTATACCGAAATTTCGGTATGGCGAAAATCTATACCGTGTGCCGATACCGAATTCAAAAAAAATTCGGTATACCAGCAAAAAAATCGGTATACCGAAAATTTTCATACATATATTTTTTTAAAAAAAATATTTTTCGGTATGATACCGTACTGAAATTTTCGATAATTTTGATAATTTTTTCGGTACGATTTTTCGGTATTTCGAAATAATACTGCAATCCGCTGTGGCAAAAAGCGGACGCTGCAATATTTTGCAGCGTCCGCTCATGCTGGCAGCTCATGGGGACTTGCAATTTGCACGTCCCCATGTGCAACCTCTTTTTTTTTTTTGGTTTGTTTTTTTATAAATCAATTATATAACTAATTATATTTTATAAAATTATTATTTATTAAGTATCGGTAGGATAATGTTTTCCTCAAAAATCTGAATTTTAATTTTAATTTTCGAATTCGATGATGAGGCTGAAAAATTATTAAGAAAAGAAAACAAAAAATTTATGGTTAAAAAAATTAAATTGATTAAATAATTTTTTTTGAACATATTATTTATAAAAAAATTAGTTAATCTAAATAAACATATTTTCAATAAATGTATTTTATTTTTTTAAATATAAATTATATTTTTAACTTAAATTTGGGTAGCAAAGTTATACATATTCTGCCGTTAGAAAATTTTTTAACCCGAACTCGAGATGAAACAAAATCATCTCGGAAAATATGAACTCGAAATCGATCCAAATATATCAGAATTAATCATTTAGGTCTGTCCATATAACTAAAGGACTTGCAGAGATCCAAACGAATTAAAATAAGTCAAAAAAATTCGTTAACCAATTATTAATACAAAAAATTAAATTTCTATTAAAAATATGATATAAAATAAATTTATCGAAATTTATTTATTTAATTTAACTAATTTGTTTTATAAATATAACTGATTCCAAATAAATTTATTTAATCAATTGAAATTTTTTTAATCATAATTTTTTATTTTTGACTCTTAATAATTTTTTATGCCGTCAAATTCGAAAATTAGAATTAAAATTTAGACTTTTGATAAAAAAAATTATTATACAAATAATAAATAAATAATGGTTTTGCAAAATATTATTAATTATATAATTTATTAAAAAACAAAAACTAAAAAAAAGAAAATATTGTATATGATTACTTTGTGATCAAAAAAATTAGTTAACCTAAATAAAAATATTTAGATAAATATATTTTATATCATATTTTTAAATATAATTTTTATTGTTTTATTAAAAAATTGATTAGCGGAGTTATTGACTTATTTCAATTTGTTTGGATCTATGCAAGTCTTTTAGTTCTATGGATAGATCTAAAGAAATAATTCGAATATATTGGAGTTTATAATTTTTGAGATGATTTCGTTTCGACTCGAATTCGGGTTTAAAAATTTTCTAATAGCATTTTTGAATCAATTTGACACGAATAGATATGAATTAACTCCTCTAGATTTATCCACAGAACCGAGGGACCTCCACAAATCCAAACGAATTAAAATAAATATATAACTTTACTACCCAAATTTAAGTTAAAAATAGATTTTTTTTTAAAAAATAAAATAAATTTAATGAAAATATGTTTATTTAGATTAAATAATTTTTTTATAAATATATATGTTTAAAAAAAGTTATTTAATCAATATAATTTTTTATTTTATTTCCTTAATAATTTTTCATCCCCATCATCGAATTCAAAAATTAGAATTAAAATTCAGATTTTTTTTAAAAAAATTATATATCAGTATTTAATAAATAATAATTTTACAAAATATAATTAATTATATAATTAATTTAAAAAAAAACAACTCAAAAAAAAAAAAAAGAGGTTGCACATGAGGACGTGCAAATTGCAAATCCCCATTTACATGCGCTGCCAGCATTTGCCACGGCGGATTGCAATAGTTTTGCGATTCGTTGTGGCACACATTATTTTTTATATTATTTTATTTTTTAAAATTACAAATAAAAAAACCCCTACTCAAAATCTACAATATAAACAAAACAATATATTGGCGATAAATGAAATGTGATTTGTGAGAGTTGTTTTATTTTTAATTTTTTTAGTATGGGGTTGAAATTTTTATTTCTTTCTAAAAAAATCCATGGGTTGAAAAAAAACTTAAAATATATTTTCCTTTTTTTTTTTAAAGTGGGGTTGGAGTCCATCCTAAACCCGCCTTTATAGAATTACATATTTTGGTCCTGTAATTTGGACTTTTTTCACTTTTGAAATAGTACTTTCAGTCTCGTAATTTTTGTCTTTTTTTCACTTTTGGGTTTGTTATATTAAAATTTCATTTGTGATCTTGTAACTTGTATATTGGTTTAGTTTAATTTGTATTTGCTTTCATTTTTTTTTCTTATTTGACTGAAAGACTCATTTAACTTGTATTTGCTTCACGTTATGTCCTTTTACAACCAACAATTACAAACACGATAGATCAGATAAAAAAAATAAAAAATAAAAATAACATTCAAATTACATAACTAAAAATGAAAATTCGTTGTAACACACTTACATAAATAACAATGAAAAAAATACTTATAGAACTAAAAAAATAAATTCATTTTTAACAAGATAAAAAGTGGAAAAAACACAAATAACGAGACCAAAAATTTAGGGATCCCCAATAAAAATTTATAGTTTAGTTCTCCCGATAAAGAAATATTTAATTTTTAAACCCAAATCAAAATTATTATCCAAAGATATAGGGCCCCTTATTTTCTGCAAATTTGGCATTATCTTCCTCAGTGTTTAGTTGGAATTTTGTCATTGTGCATCACTACAAAGACATATTTGCTCTCCCCAGGCCCAATAAAATAAAGCATCTAATCAAAATCATCATTTTTTCCAAGTATATATATATATATATATATATAAACGTGGGGCTCATCATATATATATATAATTTTTTTTTTTTTGAAATGTAATATATATAATTTTTGCCTGCAATAACTATTCGATTGCAACAATTCATCTCCCATCTATTCTTTTAAGATTGAATTACTAGCTAGTTCCATAAATAAATATGTGCAACTGAAATTTTAATTCTCATGATAAAAAAACAAAGTAAATCGCAATTTTGGTTTCTTATCAGATTTCAGTGCTAGTGCAATAACTTTGTTTATTTAATAATAATTTTAGTATTTTTTTCGATGTATCACTTATGTTATTAGTGTCATATCAACGCTCAAAAAATAATACTAAATTTACCAAAAATAAAAAGATATCAAACTAAATCTGAAATTGATCAAAAATGGTAAAAAAAAAAAAAAAAAAAAAAAAAAAATCAAACATATACAAACAAAATGCAAGTCTCTCGTAAAAATACCTTACAAACAAACCCATGATCTTTGGATATCTCCGAGGGTCCCAGAAATTAAATGATCTTTCTCTAAAGGTGAGTGTGGCTATTGGGTTTACTTTCAGCATTACCAGAAACTAACTGCTGCATATTTGAATCTAATCATTCTGTTATATATAATTTAGTATATTTAAAAACGATAGCTTCGCTTTCTTATGAAATATTTCTAGTTCTTTTTCGCCGTAGCACTACTATAGAGTTTTTTTTTTATTTATAAAAATAACAATTTCCTGTTCAAACGAATTGGATTTTCACGTCAAGAAATGTTAGTGTACATGTTTAGGAAATTAAAACAGGGGCGAGAGTTTTTTCGCCGTAGAATATATATATTCATGTCAATTCAACAATACAGTAAAATTTCCAATGGCTTTAGAAAAGCGCATCTACGCTACTCCATACTTATACGATATTTACTTGTATAATATTTATATTCGCGGATAAATTAATATTCAAACTATAAACGTCAAGCAAATGTTTAACAAATATACCACTACATGATTACTTTTAAGAATAATATTCTATGTAAATAAATAAACATAAAATCACCTTTTCCACTGTACTTGTGGCCACGACGCCAATCTTCTCCCCGGGGAGTGCAAAATCGCCGCCGCTGCTAATTTCAAGCTCAATGCTTCCCATAATGCAGTTGTTTCTAATCTCAATCTCATTTGCATGCAATAAATAAATATTATATATATATACAATACTCAATAATTTATTATGCATGGAACTCTTATAAATGGTGAGCAACTTGCAGCCACATGTAGGGCCCTCAATTCTGGCCTGCCCATCAGGGCGGGTCCGGCTGGCCTAAATTGATGATGAGTTGAAAATATTTCAACTCAATTTAACTCGCAATCGTCCAACACATAAAAAATATAAAAAATTGAAAAAAAAATTAAAAATATCATGTATATAAATAATTATAAATGATATACATAAATAATTAAATTTTCAAAATTAATCAATTAAACATAAATTATAATAAATCATATAAACAATTTAAAGCATATAATCACATATAAAACATTTCAAATATTATAAATTAAATCGTTCAAAACTTATCAATCATGCATAAAATATTTAAAATATTAATTAATATAATTTAAAAAAATGTAAAAAAAAATTGACGAGCCGGCCTGGCCTTCCCACCCGTCTTGGCCCGCATCCCAAACGGGCCGCCAAAAGCATTACTCATCCAGCCTTATTTTTTGTAATAGTGAGACGGGTTGACCTAACAGATTAAACCCAAATTATCGACTCTAACCACATGATAAAAAAAAATGTATGCCCACGAGCGTGATATTCATTGGATGTATGTTCGCCTCAAATTCATGGAGATCATGCATATCACAACATCCTAAAAATTAGGAGTCAGTCAGGGAGACAACCACAATCCAAATTATGATTAAATTATATTTTATTGTAAGTAAATGGATAAAAGAATGCATGCGAGCGGTGTTGGTGTCTTAGTTTGTGTTCCACATCGGTTGGCTAAATAATTTGGGAGTTTTTTATAAAGACAAGGAAAAACCTCCCCTCTTGAGCTAGCTTTTGAGGTGAGTTAGGTCCATGTCTCATTTCTTAACGTGATATCAGAAATTTGGGTCCTTTAAAAAAATTTTGGGTATTGAGATTGCTCGTTCCAAACATGGCTGTATTTGAATCAACGTAAGTATACTCTGGAGTTAAATTTTGATGTTGGTTTGTCTGGATGCAAACCATTTGACACGCTTATGGAACAACACTTGAAATTAACCACGGCTACGTTCGATGCGATTCTTGATTCTCATTTTGTGTTGGTTGCAAATGACTCCCTTCTGCCTGACCCTTCTATATATTAGTGGTTTATTGGTCGTCTCATTTACCTCACACTTACACGGCCTGATATCTGTATGTCGTACAACATCTTAGTAAATTCATGCAAGCTCCTAAATCTTCTCACATGCATGCTGCTAAACGAGTTCTTGGTTATCTCAAGAAGTCCCCTGGTTTGGGTATTATGTTATCCACTTTTTGTGATCTGCAGTTGTATGCCTATTGTGACTCCGATTGGTCTTCTTGTCCAATAAGTCGTAAATCACTTATTGGTTACATCATCTCTCTTGGATCTTCTCCTATTTTCTGAAAAACAAAAGAAACAAAGTATTGTTTATCATTCTTTTGTCGAGGCCGAATATTGTTCCATGGCCTCTGTTGCTTGTGAAATTGTGTGGCTGCATGCATGGTTTACTTTCTGATATGGGTCTGCACTTTGATCATCCACTGTTCTTCATTGCGACAATCAAGCTGCTCTACACATCACTGCTAATCCTAATTTATTTCACGAACGGACGAGGCACATTGACATCGATTGTCATTTTATACGAGAGAATATTCGTGAAAAAATCATGATTGTCACATCTCATATTTTTACTCGATGTCAATCAGCTGATATTCTTATCAAGTCCTTGGGTGCAAACCAACATTGTTTCTTATCTTCTAGCTTGGGATGCTTAACCTTCTTCAAGCTTGAGGGGGATGTTACACAATATATTTTCTTGTAATTAGTTAAGTAAAATTTATCATGCTTAGCTGTCAATTAGTGTTACTTTACAAGGATAAACCTCCCCTCTTGAGCTAGCTTTTAAGGTGTGTTAAATTCAAGTCTCATTTTTTAACGAACGATAAGTTGGGATCTATATAAATGATAGAATTTAAATCCTTAAATATTAATCCCGGCATCTAATTATCTACTTTTCGTGAGTTTTTTTTATTTTAATCACATGCCAGTACAATTTTTTTTATTTAGAAATATAGAAATTAATAATAAATTTGTTTATACACCGTCTTAATTACTTATGTTTCTTTTTCTTTTCAAATATCTTAAATATATATATAGTTCATTTTCTAAATTAGGAAGATCTTTTCTCGGTTTTTACTAACATTTTTGTAAACTTTAGAGACCGTTTAGATTTCATAGATTTTTTTTAAAAAAATGCTTTTTTAAGCTATAATTTTGGGTTTTTGAAAAAACTTTAAATTTGACTTAAAAAGTGCTTAAATGACCATCCAAACACCTTATAAACTAAAAAACATTTTTTTAAAAAAATAAGTGCTTTTCTGGCCTGGATTTTGATACCAAACCGGGCCTAAAGCTTGGAAAAATGAAATTTTTTTAAAATAAATTAAATTTTAATAGAATTTGAATTTTGTTTGCAAAATTTATTTTTCTAATTATTTTTAAAATCTATGTGAAAAATAAAGAAGTGGATATTATATATATTGGAAAAGGAGTACCGGATATCTTATAACACTATAAAAACACTCCTTTTTTTTTTTTGTTTGGAAGTCCACTATAAAAATACTAGAGAACGTTAGACGTGAGTGTTTTTTATTACATTTTTTTAAAATCAAAATTTTGACATATATGTTTTTGGAAAAATTAATTTTTCAGACATATGAACAACTTGAGGAACGGTGGGGAATTTTATGACATTTCAATTTGTGGGAGACTAACTATGATGTCAGGGAACAGTTCCACATTAAATTAACTCCATAAATACTTGGCCAGGAAAACTGGATGAGCTGGGATCATTTATCATTATTAATTACAGCAACAGATCAATAAATATGTACGGACACATGAATAATTCAACATTTATTCTTTTTCAATATATATAATATAGAATAAAGGTCCTCCACTCCCCAACTCGGATCTGTCGATGCTACCCTATCCAGGTAGTGCCGGATAGGGTAGCAACGGCTCGGATTTGACCTGGGGCATTCGGGCCGTCCGATCTGGCTTCAGGGCAGTGCCCTGAAGCCAGCATCGACAGAACCCCCAAACTCAAAAAAAACAAAAAAAAAAATAAAAAACAACTCGTGACACTTACTGATTATTATTTTATCAAGCTCTTATTAATAGGAGGATCATTATTCATTACCAATCAAATGATTGATTCTAGGGTACATCGAATGAAATACATTTTTATGACACAGAATATTATAACCCGTTATATATTTTATCATCTAACTACAACTATTTATGGTAATAGATTTCAAATGGTGCATCATAAAATGTCCTCAACACAAACAAAACATTCTTATGTTGCAACTGATTATCATATCCATAGCAAAGCTAAACTTGACTTGCCGGTCACTTCTTGTATCATCTCGGATTTTGGTTAATCAATAATTCCTCGAATTTTCTTCCCATTTCTCCGACGGGCTAAACGGTGGTTTCGTGGTCGTATGATCCTCGTCGCCACCGTCTCCCCCGTCCTCGCCAGAGATCTCTTCTAGTGACCTCCCCTTTGTTTCGGTCACAAGAAAAGTAAAGAAAAATCCCATCAGATTTGTGATGGCCAAGAGGATCATAGCTTTCTTGATTTTAGATATATCTCCATCTTGGGTGTAATTCTGTATCCCAAACGCGCTCACCATTGCCCCAGCCTTGCCGGAGGCCGCGCTAAGTGCGTGGCAAGTGGACCTATATATGCGCAAACAAGAATGTATAAAAAAATAATTAATATCAGAAAAAAATGATATAAATTAAATATCAAAATGAAATCATAAGAATTGTAAAATTGAAGCTATTTTTCCGTAGAAAAACGGTATCACGGACTTATATTTGAGACACGAGTTGACATGATCTATACTAATCGTGAAAAATGAGACATTTTCATAGATCGGATTGTAATCTGATTGGGTGACGGTGCTTTAAGAGATTTTTTGTGTGTATACAGACATCAATTCAAACATTGAAAAGAAAGTATTGAATCACTCTTTTTATTTATTTATTTATTTATTTATTAATTATTACTAGATAGCTCGATCCAGTTTGGACAAGCCCACCTCGCATAAGCCCAGCTCGATTCACCCAGGATTTAAGGCCTTGCTTCTTGTAAAGGGCTTAGCTCGAATAGCCCAACCCATCATTTCCTGATGACTCGGTTTATATATATATATATATTTTGAAAAAATGGTAATGAAAGGTAAAGCGAAGTCAACTCACCTAACCCTTGTCGGAAAAAGCTCTGCGGGCAAGACGAAGGTTGTGCTATTCGGGCCGAAGTTCGCGAAGAAGAACGTGAGCCCATAAAGCGCTGCAAAGGCCCATTTATGTTCCGTTGTCTTCAGATAGTCGTATTTCAGGCCAATTATGAACATGAAAATCGACATCATGAAAAAGCCCACCAACTGTATGAGGAAACGCCCCACCTTTTCAATGAACGCTACCGTGAACCAGTATCCCGGGAAAGTCCCCAGCAATGCGATCACAAACATGGCACGCGATGTTTCGAACATTTCTCGGAGAGCACTGACGTCTTCAGCTTTGTTGGTGAGCCCCATGGTTGGGAAAATGTCTTTTTGCGTCAGATTTTGGCTGTAGAATGCGATGTCTAGCAGGAACCATGTCGTCGTTGTGCCGATCAGGTGTTTCCCGTGGCGTCTCACGAATTCGAATGAGAGTAAAGGGTACTCGTTTGATGCGTTGAATCGGGCTATTTTGTCGGGTTCAGCTTGGATTTCGATTTCAAGAACTCTGCCCATGTCCGAAGCTGCTTGCTTTGCGTTCCCTTCGATTATGGCCGTGTACCGTGCTGTTTCGGGCATTTTCATACGCCAGTAGAAGGTGAGGATTGCCGGAAGTGCGCCAATCATTAGCACAATTCGCCATACATAGTCGGCCTCTGGCTCAGTCGATAAAACATGTTCATCTTTAAATGATGGACCTCCATAATTGTTAAGGAAGATTCTAGACAAGATCATTGATACAAGTCCAGCAAAAATGATGCCAACTCCTTGCATCGCGAACACTGCAGCAATAAACGCCCCACGTGTTTTCTTGTTCGCGTATTCAGACATGATAGTGGCGGATAACGGATAGTCCCCGCCGATCCCAAATCCAAGCCAGAATCTAAAGAAACACAGAGTTCCCATCACAGCCTTTGGACTTGATCCAAATGATAAACCAGAACAAATGGCACAAAGGGCCATCAGAATCAAAGTGATCCCATAAACTTTTTTCCGGCCTAGCTTATCGCCTAGGTACCCGAATACTAGTTGCCCGGATAGAGTACCGACTAGCGCAACCCCAATAACCAAGTTATTGATTGGATGTGGAAGCTTTCCGGGTTTTCCCGTGGAGGAATCATAGTAGTATAAACGTCCTAAAAGTTTAGAGACAGTGGAGATGCAAAATAGGTCGTATGCATCAGTGAAGAATCCCATTCCTGCAATCACAATAGTGGTAATATGGTACCACTGTGTGCGTGCATTGTCAAGCGCATTAAGCACAGAGATGTTGTTTGAAGCCATTGCTTTTGGTGTGAGGTTTGGTTTCTTGGGCTGTTTGTCTAGTTTTGGTTTGGCTTATTTATATGTACATCATATCTTGCTTTTGAAACATTGGGAAATCAAAAGTATTCCGTTTAAACCAATGTTTTAGAACAAGAAATTGATGGATGGTTTCCTGTTTGGTATATGCTTTTGCATAGTTGAGAAATCAAGGAGATTTGGTTCCACACTTGACGATTGCATCCAATCCATGGCCGCTCAAGAGGGCACTAAAATCTGAAAATCGTTCACGGTCCACTTCTCAATATTGAAAAATGAGATTAATATCAGAAGCGAGTGTTGTTTGTTGCTGTTTTCGGAAGATTGTTGTTCTTTGGATTCGATTATTGTCTCTATCCGATATGTTTAGGCTGTCTTTAAGTTGTCATCTAATATTTTATATTTGCACCCGTAATATCCCCTTTATCATGCATTTATTCTTGATCTTGAGGCTAACGTCCCATACTCAATGATTTTGAGAAATATTTTAATTAATTATTTTACGATTAAATTTAATTGAATTCATGGAAAAAAATTGTCTTTCTATTACTATCAATTTGCACAATTTATTCTTAAAAACAAAAATATTTGCACAATTTAAGTACGAAAACTACAACAAAAAACCTAAGGATTATATCAACATATTTGACATCAAAATTCAAAACCTATAACTGAAGTTTAAAAAGGAGTAAGCATTTTGAATTCATGGAAAAAATTGTCTTTCTATTACTATCAATTTGCACAATTTATTCTTAAAAACAAAAAAATTTGCACAATTTAAGTACAAAACTACAACAAAAAACCTAAGGATTATATCAACATATTTGACATCAAAATTCAAAACCTATAACTGAAGTTTAAAAAGGAGTAAGCATTTGATTGTATATTGGTATCAGAAGTAATGATTAGTATTTAATAGTTAATATAGTATTTGATTTGATTGATTATTATAATTTATTTGATTTGATTGATTAAATTTTATATAAAAATGATAAAATATCATTTTGTTTTTTTAACAATAAATAAAATATGAATAATATTATTTACAAGGATAATATAGTAATATAAATTCAATGATGCAATTGATGTAAAATAAATAATTAATGATTTGATTGATGTAAATAAATAATTAATATATGGATAAATAATATGGCAAGAAAAGCGTGAGATTGAATAAGATAAATTATACATAGATTACTAAATCATCGTATCAAACATATAATTTTTATATACACAAAAACTCATGTAAAATCATTTCACAAATCAATTTGTGAAAATGATCTCTAATTCAATAAACTCGATAAAAATATTATTTTTTATATACATAAGATCAGGTCGATTCGTCTCACAAATGTATATCTGTGATACTGTCTCATGAGAGACAAGGTCTTTGATAAAACTACAAGCACATGATAATATAATCTGTCGCATCATCATTTTTATATATCACTTCATCATTTTTTGATGTCACGTCACCATTTTAATGAAAAATGCCTAAACTTGAAAAGAAGTGCAAGTTAGTGGGCTAAAACTATGAGTCGCCCGACCAATAAATAGGGAAAAAAATGAAAAAATATGTTCTCCCAAATATATATATTAAACTCCTTGCAGAAACCACTCTTTGTATATTGGCCTCGTAATTTTTACCCTCTAAAATACCCATGTATTATATGGTAAATTAACCTATTAGTTTAAAATCAAATTTTGGTATATTTGATGCAATGTCTATTTTCTAAATACTCCTACCTCTAATGTTGATATAAATCATTACCTTTTTTCTGATATCAGTACTGCTTTTGTGGATATGTTTTTATGTAAAATAGCCCTTAAATTAACCGTGATATTACACATCAATTTTTTTTTATATTCTTAAGTACCAATAATTTTCACAAATGTTTAATTTAGACGCGCGCAAAGTATATATTTCAACCTGTAATAAATAAATACTATACATCGATTGAAATACGTTGTTAATATATATTTTCATAATCGACCAACCTTATCCAGCATAGTAGTTGTAATTACAAGACTTGGCCGCAGCAGCAGCAGCACATTGATAGAACTAGAAAGATTCCTACAGAATGAAGATTGCTTTGTTTCAACACCATTATATTCACAGTGCAAAAAAGTTTGATGCCAACATCAGATCATCCCCGTAATATGAATATCTCCATGATGGTTTCAGCACTGCCCACTCGATTGCGGTGACTTAAAGAACGGGTCTTCTCCATTATGATAGATCGCAAATAGCTGCTTCGAGTAGTGTTTTGCTAATTCCCTGCATAGTTCATCCCCCTTGGGATTGAATTCTAGCAACTCTTCCACCGACTTCTTCACGTCACTTTGTGGTTCACCGTCAGTGAGAAACTCAGCCAAAGCGCTGCCCCTGTCAAGTCACCCAAAAGCCAAAAACAAAAAATCTCAATAACTTTATTCTCAAGTGGATAAAGTATCATAATCAGCTCGTGCATGTGTGCAGATAAAAAAGCTAGGAGCAAACAAAGGAACAGACAATATACCTGTGTGCATCACACTGGCTAAACCCTCGTCTATTGAGATTTATTGTTGCTTTGCAAGATTTCTCCTCAGATGTTTGTTGGCGATACAGAGCACACACGGCCTTCATGCATATTTCAGGATTTTTACCGAAATCAGCAAGCATATCTGCTTCAAACTCCCACTTCATTTTATGTTTACTTTCCCTTCTTAAACCAGACATAATTTCCTTGTAGTCCATGACACTATCTAATGAATCTTCAGATTCACCAGAAGTGTCCTCAGCAGAAACATCACAATCAGAATCATTAGAGCTGTTTACAATGAATCCATCCAAGCTTTCACCTTCACTACCTATGTCATCCAATTTCATTTCATCTTCACTGCCTAAGTCATCCAATTTCATTTCATCTTCATCAGACTCATTTTTCAGGGTTCCAACGATATTATTGCTGTCAATGCCTTTGTAAGTACGTTTTCTTGAGGCGCCCATCTCTGCAAAATTCAGCTGCTTGGTTATGCGTTCATCAATTTTGTCCTGGGATTCAGTATCAGACGCAGAGTTGCTGCTGAGGCTCGAATTTAAAACATGTGATCGCTGATTTTTACTTGCAAGTCTACCAATAGGAATATTATCATCACTTTCACTATCACTGGTAACAACCTTTGAAACTCTTCTCCTTTTAGGGGTCAAAAGATAGTGTTTGCTCCCATTATAGCAAGCAACCTCTTCTTCACAACCCTGTTGCTCAAGCACACTAGTACATCTAGCTTTTGATGTCAACTTATTTTCATACATAGCATTTCCCAATCCATCATCAGTAGAATTGAAGGACCCCTTCCTTCCTGTAAGATCAAGATCTTGTAGCTGAATGTCAGGGGCATCGAGATTATCATCACTGTCACTAATATCAATGTCAATAACATGAGGTCTACCACCCGGTGTTGAGGGAGAAAAACTCTTTGAGGCGCTCTTGTCTTCGGTAAAGCTCAAACACTTTCTAACTCGTCTACCATATGTCACATTGAATTCACGTTGCGGGCTATCCTTGATTTCATCAGCTCTTGTATACTTCTTAGATGGCATGTCACCTGGAGGGGTGACTGCTGCACAGGAAAAGGCACGAGAGTTTCAATAAAAATTCACGATTTTAAAGCATCAAATTGATATAAACAATTTTATATGCTGCATATCTGTTTATCATACCACCATCAATTAAAATAACACAGAAAAATCCCATTCACTCTCCAACTAATTTAAATTCATCTACATAAACTTGTCGCAAACTCATCAGCGAGCAAAGAAAAAGACTACCTGTCACATTGTCATCCTCAGTTGATTTATATTCATCAGAATTTTGCACTTGTGATGCCGGAACAGGATTTAGTACAGTTTTTCCCTTCAACCTTGCTGAATCCACATCAGGTAACTCCAAGCCCTTTTTTGACATCTCAGACAGTAATCTCTTCTGCAACTCCAATACTTGTATCTCTAGCTCTTCGCACTTCACCTTCCAACCATCAATCTCGCATTCAGCTTTCTTCTTCTCACACTCCAAAACACTATTTTCGATCACCAGCTTTGTGATCTTGTCTTCCTCATCATCCGCCAATGTCAAATCGACTACCCCATTTTCTTTATCAGTAGCTCCTCTTTCACCATTTCGAATACTCATTTCAAGATCCTCGTTGCTCTGCTTCAACACATTAACCTCGTCCTCGAATTTGAGCCTTTTAAGCTCCATAAACCCGAGTTTACCTTCAAGCTGTTCTATTACATTCTTTTTCGCCTCAATTTCCAATTCCAAGAGTTGATTTTTCTGGTTAACTTTCGTGATTTCATTTTCCATTTCTAAGCATCTCCTGCACTCTCTACAATCCCCCTTCACGCTCACTCCATCATTTACCAAGTCTTCACTATCCATCTCCTCCAAGCTCCAACTGTATCGCAAGTCAACAAAACCCTAATCTTTAAAAAAAAAAAAAAAAAAAACACACACACACACACACAGTCACACACACTTCAGAAAACAAACAAAAATATATATAATTCAAAAATAAATTATTAAACACATTACAACAAGCAAAGAACAAATGCTGCATGTAGAGCCAAAATCAAAGTTTCACTGCGCACCAAACCCGCAAATCCATTTCTCCAAAACTCAGCCAAAAATCGTGACAAATGGCAAACACATCGATTCCAAAGAAAGTTGTACAAAGCCGTAGAAGAGGTCTTTTACGATATTGATTTCAATATTCAGTGCAAGGGCTAAGTGTGCAGGAGTAACAAAATGCATTTAGAATTTGGAAAGCAGAAAGAACAACTTACGATTGACACGACTACAGAGAACAGAAGAGGGTTTCCATGGAAACTGCCCGACAACCGCTTCTCCTAAAATTTTTCTTTTGATCGATTTATTTATAATTAATAATTATTAAATAAATAAAATAAATGCTGTTAATTACTTATATGTAACGTTCAAAGAATGAATCATTACTTGCTAAATAAATAAATGACGATCAATATTCCTCCTTTTTCTAGAGTCTCGTTCAAATGTTAGTAGTGCAACATTTATAAAATAAATTGTAAATTGTAGAATAATTCTTATATCATCAAAAAAAACTCAATATAATTGAAATTTATCAAATCTCATTATACAAAATCTCACGATACAAAATAATTTTTACGATATAATTATAGTAAATATCATTGTATGATATATTAATTGTATCTTTAGCATTTTTATTTTATTTTATGAGAATTACGAGCTTCTTTTCTCTTTTCTCAAAATTTTTTTTGTAGAAAGATAGTTATCTTCAATTGAGCAGAAAGATATATTTCCTAATTTTTTGAGCAATTTTCCATTTTTTTAATAAATATCATTTGTAAAATAAATAATCATCATATATTACTACATATAAGAGGAGGGGAATTTTAGCTAATTGGTTAAACCTTTTTATATTCCAATAATATATTTCTAACTCCTCACTGCCCACTTTTCATATTTTCCTTTTTTTTTTTGGAAAAAAAAAAATCATCCAATCATATTAATCCATAACTCATAAGATAGTTGTCTTCGCACAACCTAACATTCGTACACATAATTTATACATTTTGACTGATTAATCATTTAATCCATTAGTGGGTTTTAAAAATATAAAAAGAAAACCTTATCCTAATGATGTAAGTGTTAAAATTTATTCGGATTTAATTTTGATATAAAATTACATAAAAATCATTTTAAAAAGAAATTAAAATAAAATATTTTAATCACACATAATTATGTGCATTGTCTGATTGTCTCTAGTTAAGTTATAAATTACGAGTGTTATTGTAATTTTGGCGTGCCCATACCAAAGTATTTTTATGTAAGAACATGTTATTGACATATCTATTTTTCTCTCCAAAATATCTCTTTCTCGGGACGAAATCCTCTGCTACATTTGGTGCTACAAACCGTGCTACACTTTGCTAAAAACAACCACGTTTGCAAAAATTATAAAAACTTAAATTCATTAAACAACATGGATGAACAAAATATAATTAATCATTGATAAAATGCTTGATTCACCTATTTTTCAATTAAAATAGGCAATAAATTGTGTTCCAAGCACGATAAATGAGTAAAACAATTTATTGATGATTTTTTTAATTGAAAAAATAGGTGAATCGAAAATTTTATCAATGATTAATTATATTTTGTTCATCCATATTGTTTAATGAATTTAATTTTTAATAATTTGTACAAACGAGGTTGTTTTTAGCAAAGTGTAGCCGGTTTGTAGCACCAAGTGTAGCAGAAGATTTCGTCCCATAATTTTATTATTTTGAACAAAATAAAATTCAATAAATAAAACATGAAATATTAACTTTAGAAAATAATTTAAACCTCAATTTATTAAAAAAAAATTAATTTTGTGCCCAGATTACGTGCAAAAATTTGCTAGTATGAATGATGAACCAAGTGACCAACCAAATCCAAATTTAAGTTAGAATTTGAGACGAGAAGAAATTTATAAGTTATATCTAGAAAATGTCGGCAAAAGAAAAAAAATGAAAACAAGTGGATGGCATTTGGCAGCTTGTGGCAGAGAAAAATTGTGGCAGGCCATGTGTACGTGAGAATTTTCCTTCTCCTTTAAACACCGAAGACTTGCCCTATAAATAGGTGCATCTGCTCTTCATTTCCATCATCCCATCTTCAGTTCTTTTCTCTCGTTCTAAATAGCATTTAATATTTTTGAGTGTGTTTCTATATATATTTGTGAGATAGGTTTTCTCCTGTATTAAGAGAATGAGTGTCTCTTTGGAAAAACAGAGAGAGGTTGTAATTTTCTAAATATTATAGTGGAATATTGTGGTCTTGCCCGTGGTTTTTATCCTAATAATTTTAGGGGTTTTTCACGTAAATCTTGGTGTCTATTTTATTCTTCAATTTCCATAGTTTCTATCTCGTAATGCCGCACCTGGGGCCAACAAGTGGTATCAAAGCCTTGGCATAAAATTTCTTAAAATTCTGAGTATGCTCTGTGGTTGCAGCTGTGACTGATCTTCCACATCAGAAAAGATTTTTTTTGAAGATTTTATAAGGCAGGATTCTTGTAGTCAAGATGACGGCAAAATATGAGATAGAAAAGTTCAATGGGAGCAATTTTTTGCTGTGGAAATTGAAGGTGCAAGCAATTCTGACAAAGGAGCGTTGCTTGGCAGCTATTGGAGATAAACCGGCGGACGTCACGGACGATCAAAAGTGGAATGAGATGAATCACAATGCTATTACCAATTTGCACTTGGCAATAGCGGATGAAGTTTTGTCAAGTATCTCTGAAATAAAAAGCGCAAAAGTTATTTGGAATACTTTGGCAAAACTGTACGAGGTCAAGTTACTACACAACAAAATTTTCCTAAAGAGAAAGCTTTATACTCTTCGGATGGCGGAATCCTCGTTGATGACCGAACATATCAACACACTGAATACTCTATTTTCCCGGCTCACGTCTATGGGGCATAAAATAGAGAAAAAAGAACGTGCAGAGCTTCTACTTCAAAGTCTATCAGATTCATACGATCAGCTCATCATCAATGTTACAAACAATGTTCTTTCGGATAATTTAAATTTTGACGACGTCTTAACTGCGGTTCTTGGAGAAGAGAGTCGTCGAAGGAACAAGGAAGATAGGTTGGCAACGTCGAAGCAATCAGAGGCTTTACCGATGACGAGAGGAAGATTGACGGAGCGTGACTCCAGTGGAAGCCACAGATATGGTAGATCCAAGTCAAGAAGTAAGAAGAAGAATATTTACTGCTTTAAATGTAGCGGTAAAGGGCACTTCAAGAGAGAGTGTACGAAGAGCATCGAGAAGGGATCTCAAGGAAATGTGGTCAGTACTTCAGGAAGTGGTGAAATACTATTCAGCGAAGCAGCAACAGTTGCGGAAGGCAGACACAAATTTTGTGATGCATGGATTATGGATTCAAGAGCGACGTGGCACATGACGTCAAGGGGAGAATGGTTCGATCAGTATGAACCAGTCTCAGGAGGATCTGTATTCATGAGAAATGATCATGTCTTGGAAATCGCTGGGGTCGGTACCATCAAAATAAAAATGTTTGATGACACTATTCGCACTATACAGAAGGTACGACATGTGAAGGGCCTGACAAAAAATCTTTTGTCTTTGGGGGCAATTGGATGATATTGGGTGCAAAACCCGTATCGAGAAAGGGATTATGAAGATTGTGAAAGGCGCACTTGTGGTTATGAAGGCGGAAAAGGTTGATGCAAATCTGTATGTACTGATGGGAGAAACACACAAAGAGGCAGAACTAGTTGTTACATCAATTGGTTCGGGAGAAAAATCGACAGTGTTGTGGCATAAAAAGCTCAGACATATGTCAGAACGAGGAATGAAGATTCTCTCAGAACAGAAGCTGTTGTCGGGGCTTACAAAAGTGACTCTACCCTTTTGTGAGCATTGTGTTACCAGTAAACAACACAGATTAAAGTTTGGCACATCTACTGCCAAAAGCAAAGGCATATTGGAGCTGATTCATTCTGATGTTTGGCAAGCACTGGTGGTATCCCTAGGAGGAGCGAGATATTTTGTCTCGTTTATTAATGATTTCTCTAGAAGATGTTGGGTGTATCCAATCAAGAAGAAGTCAGATGTTTTCGAAGTCTTCAAAGTTTTCAAAGCGCGGGTTGAACTTGATTCTGATAAGAAAATCAAGTGTTTGAGGACTGACAATGGAGGAGAATATACCAGTGATGAATTTGATGCATTCTGTCAGCATGAGGGCATCAAAAGACAGTTCACAATGGCTTACACGCCTCAACAGAATGGAGTGGCAGAGCGGATGAACAGAACTTTGTTGGACAGAACAAGGGCCATGTTGAGTATTGCGGGTCTACCAAAGTCATTTTGGGCAGAAGCAGTCAAAACCGCTTCTTATATCATCAATCGTTCTCCTTCAGTAGCGATTGATTTGAAGACTCCGATGGAGGTGTGGACTGGCAAGCCAGCTGATTATTCTCGATTACATACATTTGGAAGCCCGATGTACGTTATGTACAATGAACAAGAAATATCGAAGTTGGATTCCAAATCAAGAAAGTGTATCTTCTTGGGCTATGCTGATGGAGTAAAGGGGTTTCAATTGTGGGATCCTACTGTTCACAAGCTTATCATCAGCAGAGATGTTATCTTCGAGGAAGATAAAGTAAAGGGAGACAAAGGCACACAAAATTCAGAAACTACTACAGTTCCGATGGAAAATAAGACAGACGAAGATCAAGTTTCGTGTGAAGCAGTACCAGAGCATGAGGTACAAGAACCAGTTGAGTCAGAGGTTTCCAAAGTGAGGGAGTAAAATTGAGAGAGAAGACCACCAGGTTGGCTTTCAGATTATGTCACTGAAAGCAACATTGCATATTGTCTATTAACAGAGGATGGTGAGCCATCGAGTTTCCATGAGGCTACTCAAAGCTCGGATGTATCCCTGTGGATGACAGCGATGCAATAAGAATTGAAAGCATTGGACAGGAACAAAACTTGGGATCTTGTTACACTACCACGAGGAAGGAAAGCTATCGGTAACAGATGGGTCTTTAAGATCAAGCGTGATGGCAATAACCAAGTGGAGCGGTATCGTGCAAGACTGGTTGTCAAAGGGTACGCCCAGAAAGAAGGTATTGACTTCAATGAGATATTTTCTCCTGTGGTTCGACTTTCAACAGTCAGGGTAGTATTGGCATTGTGTGCGGTGTTTGACCTACATTTAGAACAAATATATGTGAAAACGGCATTTTTTCATGGCAATCTTGAAGAAGAAATCTATATGCTCCAGCCAGAAGGTTTTGCAGAAAAAGACAAAGAGAACTTAGTTTGCAGGTTGAACAAATCTCTGTACGGTCTCAAACAGGCACTGAGGTGTTGGTACAAGAGATTTGATTCCTATATCATGAGCCTTGGGTACAACAGACTCAGTGCAGACCCTTGTACGTATTTCAAGAGGTCTGGTGATGATGATTATATCATTTTGCTGTTGTACGTGGACGACATGTTGGTAGCAGGCCCCAACAAAGATCGTGTCCAAGAATTGAAGGCAGAGTTGGCTAGGAAATTTGATATGAAGGACTTGGGACCAGCAAACAAGATTCTAGGGATGCAAGTTCATCGAGACAGAAGTAAAAGGAAGATTTGGCTTTCCCAGAAAAATTATTTGAAGAAAGTCTTGCAGCGCTTCAACATGCAAGATAGTAAGCCAGTTTAAACCCCTCTTCCTATTAACTTCAAGTTATCTTCTGAGATGTGTCCTAGCAGTGAAGCAGAGAAGATGGAAATGTCTCGGTAGCGTATGCATCAGCAGTGGGAAGTTTGATGTTCGCCATGATTTGTACAAGACCATACATTGCACAAGCAGTGAGAGCAGTCAGTCGGTATATGGCGAATCCTGGACAAGAGCATTGGAGCACGGTTAAGAGGATCCTTAGATATATTAAGGGTACCTCGAATGCTGCATTATGTTTTTGAGGATCAGATTTTACACTCAGGGGCTATGTGGATTCAGATTACGCAGGTGATCCAGATAATAAAAAATCTACTACTGGTTATGTGTTTACAATTGCAGGAGGTGCAGTCAGCTGAGTTTCAAAATTGCAAACAGTTGTGGCATTATCTACAACGGAGGCAGAATATATGGCAGCTACTCAAGCTTGCAAAGAAGCAATATGGATTAAAAGGTTATTGGAGGAACTTGGGCACAAACAAGAAAATATTCCTCTGTTTTGTGACAGTCAGAGTGCCTTGCATATTGCAAGGAATCCAGCCTTTCATTCCAGGACTAAACACATTGGAGTTCAATTTCACTTTGTACGAGAGGTAGTAGAGGAAGGAAGTGTGGATATGCAGAAGATCCATACGAAGGATAACATTGCTGATATTCTGACCAAGCCAGTGAGTACAGACAAGTTCGAATGGTGTAGATCCTCAAGTGGCCTCGCAGAAACGTAAACAGCGAGAATGACAAGATTGAAAGAATGTGTGGAGATGTGTTTGATTCTCAATCAAATCTCCAAGTGGGAGAAATGTCGGCAAAAGAAAAAAAATGAAAACAAGTGGATGGCATTTGACAGCTTGTGGCAGAGGAAAATTGTGGCAGACCATGTGTACGTACAACAAAGAGAATTTTCCTTCTCCTTTAAACACCGAAAACTTGCCCTATAAATAGGTGCATCTGCTCCTCATTTCCATCATCACATCTTCAATTCTTTTCTCTCGTTCTAAATAGCATTCAATACTTTTGAGTGTGTTTCTATATATATTTGTGAGATAGATTTTCTCCTGTATTAAGAGAGTGAGTGTCTCTTTGAAAACACAGAGAGAGGTTGTAATTCTCCAAATATTATAGTTGAATCTTTTGATCTTGCCCGTAGTTTTTACCCTAATAATTTTAGGGGTTTTCCACGTAACTCTTGGTGTCTATTTTATTCTTCAATTTTCATAGTTTCTATCTTGTAATGCCGCACCTGGGGCCAACAGAAAATCTACAAATAAAACCGAATTAAAAAATTTTAAATTATATTGAAAAATCAATTTATTTTATTTGACCGATTCTTAGTAAAAAAAAAAAAAGCGAAACCAAATCAAGAGAAAATAATAAAAATATAGAAACTAATAATATTATTTCTACGTCGTCATATCAAATATTTAGTCAATATTAGTGTACTTTTGCACATTTTAATAATTTTGTTATTTTCAATTAATAATGTATATATATATAATTTTTATTAAGAGTAATGAAGTATTTTTTTAAGCCAGTAATGAAGTATTTAAAAATTTTAAAATATAAATAAATAAGTTTGACCACAGTAATATGCATATATGATATATATAAATAAGAATTATACGAGATAAATAATAAGTTTTGGAAATTTTGAAACAACAATTGAAGGCATGATTTGCACAAAATTTGCAATTATAATTTAGAAGGTCACAAAATTTTAGACACTTCTCTTCTTCGGCTGGCGAAGGCTGATCCCCTGTTTCGTTTCTGGTCGATTCCATTCGCTCTTCCCACAGCGAGCTCGACATGTCAATCTTAAAAATGATAAATTGGAGCCTTTTCAAATCGGCTCAGATAATTCTTCCGAAATACCAAGATTTTTTCAGCTCTACCCGTCGAGCATTTTCTGCTGCATCTTCAGATAGCTGTGAACTGAAGGAATTCATGGAATATATGGAAAATTTGAAGAACTACGAAAAATCCGGCGTGCCGAAAAATGCCGGCACGGACTCTGGCGACGGGTTTGATTTGGGTAGGATGAGACACTTGCTGCAGCAATTGGGCAATCCTCAATCCAAGTTCAAGGTTGCATTTTTATCGAGTTTTGATTGACATTGTTCATCTTTTTCTCCATTCTTGTGCTACAAAATCACTAATTTTAATTGGGTTTCGACCATTTTGGGATTTTATTAGTTCCACTCGAGGCAACGTAATTCAGATACAATAGGAAAGTAGGAAGGGGCTTTACTTTATTGACAACTATCTGGGATTGTTTGAAGCTTATAATACTGGTTTCTGTCCGCATATTTGTTTTTATTACCGGCATTGCTGATTTTCTTGATTGGCGAACTTATGGTTCGAATATGTGTTCTGAATGGATTGACGTTGATATAGGCTTTCCATATAGCTGGAACAAAAGGGAAAGGGTCGACTGCGACTTTTTTGTCCAGCATTTTAAGGGCAGAAGGGTATTCTGTTGGTTGCTACACGAGGTATGTTCTGTTTTGTTGATCGACGATGCGTGACACCACAATCATAAGTTTCAGCTGTTGTGACTGATGAACGTTTTGTGTAGTTTATTCATCATTTGACCTTTGGATTTATTTATTTGATCAGTCCACATATACGGACTATCAGGGAGCGCATAACGCTGGGAAAATCAGGAGAGCCAGTGTCAGCAAAAGATTTGAATTCTCATTTCCAGAGAATAAAGAAGGACCTTGATATTGCGGTGGAACTTGAAAAGGGCCATCTTAGTCATTTTGAGGTACCGCCGATCTCTTGTTGATTCTTATTGCCCTCGACTCCAGCAATATTTTAAGCAGGTGCTCCGGTCTTTCATTTCAAATCCTAGGTTCTCACTGCTTTTGCCTTCAGCCTCTTTGCCGAAGCAAAAGTTCAATTTGCAGTCATTGAGGTAGGTTATTGACATTTGGTCCTAACCCATACACGATCCTAAAAACCCTAATTGCTTATTTTTTTACGTTAATCATTTTTATGCCACCGTTGGCAAGTTGTTGATATGTTTTCACTCTATTTTCGGTTCCGATCATCAAGGTTTGTGAAGTTTTATGCTTGACGAGTAATGGCACAATCAGCCCGGTAGCTAAGATTGTTTAAAATTTTTCATTCTAAGTTGGTTGTGTTTTACTCTTTTCTGCATCGAATATACAGGCTGGATTGGGTGGAGCACGAGATGCAACCAATGTAATTACTAGTTCTGATCTTGCAGTAGCAATCATTACAAATATTGGCGAGGAGCATCTAGCAGCACTTGGGGGTTCTTTGGAAAGTATTGCGCTGGCAAAATCTGGAATAATTAAATGTGGACGCCCAGTTAGGTGGTTTTTCATGCCTTTCTGTATCGTGTATGGATCGATACAATTCGCATGCATATTCTGCGTCATGGTGCTTTCGATTCCAAAATAGCTCTTCCAATTTGTTTGAGTATTTTGAGCATGAAATTGTGCGCAATAACTCTGGGGCGTTTTTATGGAATTGGTATGGAATCTATAATGAACCGTGTGGTTATAGGCTGTACTAAGAACACTTGTTTGCTTTATTCTTATGTATTTTGTACATGCCAAATTTCATATGTAGCACATCTGAAGGTCTATACTCTATACTGTACAATGTGTGTAAAACAGAGCATATTTTTCTGGTGTAGATTAGTTTTCAGGGGTCCCATAGACAATTGTATTTAATGAATTTTACCATCACTATTTTTGTCTTTTCTTGCTCCATATTTTTTGGTTTTGGATTAATTTTCTAGTGTCTCATTGGAGACTTCCTGTAAGACGTCTTACAGCAAAACGTGGGTATTTTTCTAGTCCCTACGACTCTTCTGTGCTCATTGATGCTATCGTATTAAATTTAATTCTATATTTCATGCATATTGGCTTCCATATTTCGACAAATGCCATCAATATATGTTCTCGTATTCAACTTCTTTCAGCTATCATGTTCTCGTGATCACATTACTCGAATTCCTAATATTTGTTGCTGAGTAGCAATACTCAAATATGATTAACTGGTTAATGTAATAGCTTGTTTTAGGTGGGACGTTTCTTCCACACATCGAGCGCATGATTATTGATAGGGCAATGTCTTTATGTTCACCTGTGATATCAGCGTCGGATCCTGGAAATAGAAGTATGATAAAAGGCCTTTCGAGAGAATCACAGATGCCCAGACAGTTATGTGATATGGTGCTCCAAATAAAGAGGGACCTTTGTGTGGTAAGCTTTTACATAATAATATTTGGTTTTCATTCCTTTCTGCATTGTCATTCGTGCCAACTTCAATGAATTTGTAACTTAAACATTTTTTAGGAATTTTTTTAGCATATTTCATATGAATTATGCATCTATGTTGCAGTTTGTTGAGTTATTTGATGTGAAATTACGTTTGCTTGGTTCTCACCAACTTCAAAATGCTGCAACTGCTACTTGTGCAGCTCTTTGCATTCGTGATCAAGGTGAGAAATGGCAACCTCTTGTTTTTCTTTCTAATTATTTAGCAAAGCATGTTATTTTTAGACTTGAGCCACTGCATGCATGTATGTTTTTATTTTCAGTCCAAAAACTGATTTCATCGAAGAATTTGAGGCGATCAAATATCGCACAAGCCAAATTGAATTATGGTTTATAACCAGCTCGCATGTAGCTTTCATTTTTCTAAGACTTGCAAAGAATAGTGATATATATTCCCGCAATTTGAGCCTGGTTAGCCCATCAATCACCAATTCGCTTTGTTTGTGTTTCAGGGTGGGCATTATCAGATGCATCTATTCGCACTGGTCTAGAAGGTGCATTTTTGCTTGGAAGAGGACAATTTTTAACATCTAAGGAAGCTGAGGTATTAGGACTGCCAGGAGCTGCTGTGCTACTTGATGGAGGTCTGACTGCAATGTTTTGTGAAAATTCTCATTCACGAGGGAGGGAAATTTTATTAGACTTTGGAGTGAAACTTAGATTTTTGGAGAAATTAAACATAAAATTTGAAAAACTTTTCAGCTGAGCAAAGCAATTCCCCCAACCTCTACCGAATCTGTCCTTGATTTCAAGTATCTTTTTCACATTCACCAGGATTATTAATTACGTTGAAAATTTATTTTTCATGTAGTTGGTTATATGTTCGTGTTTCCTTGGATCTTGTTTTACTTCTAGTTGTTTAATGCTTGTTACACGACTATATTTTCAGCGCATACCAAGGATTCAGCCCAAGCTTTGGCAAATGTTATTAAAACAACATTCCCCGAGGCTAGATTGGTTTTTGTGGTTGCTATGGCAAAGGACAAAGATCATTTAGGTTTTGCTACAGAGCTACTTTCAGGTACAGCATTTGTTTTGCCTCGTATAAGCTTTGTTTCCTTGCTCGTATCTTTAGATAGGAAGAACACTACACATTGGCATATAACATTAGAATATGCTTTGAACTTCTTTAGAAAATTTTGCCCTGCATGTGGAGTAGCTGTCACATCGGTATATAAGTTGCATTCAAGAATGCTTTGCCGACGCCATGGCCCACTTTAGTATATGCATTGGCATATCTGGTGATGGTAATCAGGGTTAATTTCCTTCTCAAATATTCAAATCTCATTCTTGAATTTTCTGAAAATGCAATTTTGTTTGCCGAAATACTTGATTTTGCCCCTCCGCTAAATTGTTTCCAGCTTTTTATGAGGAGAGAAATCTTGCTGCAACTAATTATCTATGGCATCATGTGCATTTCCAGTAACTGGAAAATCTTACGGGTGATGACCGAATGAAGGACATGAACACATGCGCACATCAAACATGTAGAAAATATTCAAAATAAAACTAAGAGAAATGCCCAGAAAAAATGTCACTTTTTTTCACTCCGGTACTAATTAAGGAGGCGTTTATATTTTTCTGTACAGTGTATTAACTGTCATACCCGATGACTCTTTGAAAGAACTGTATTCTCTTTACTTGGCTTGTTATTTTACCTGGTGGTTACGCATGAAATATCCAAATCAAGTAAGATGTGCTGTTTGCTATTGCAGTTGGATGTTTGGAGGCTGTGGTTTTCACTGAAGTCGATATTGCCGGAGACAAATCCCGAACAGCTTCAGCATCTTTGTTGAAAGATTCTTGGATCGAAGCTTCTAGAGAGATGGGTATCGATTTTCTTTATCGCGGAACAACGAAGTATGAAGATCAATGTACTCCATCTACTCAAATAAGGGGGAGTCGACCCATTTTATTTGCGGAAGGCTCATTGGAGGATTCATTGAGCTTTGGACATAGGATCCTCGATGCTAAATCATGTGGGGGGATCATCATATTCACTGGATCTTTGCACATTGTTTCAGCTGTTTTAGGCCATCTTCAGGAATGATGTATACCCGTAAAGGGGAAGGTTAGCATTCGATCTTATTTGGTTTTCTACTGATTCTATAACTATTACAATATCCAACATGCGGAGGCGGACCTAGGAATGTAGCTTAGGGAGGCGATTTAGCAATTTATTCACGGGGCGATATAGTGGTTCCTCCGCACACGCACACGCACTTAGGTAGTTAGGTAGCACTCTTAGCTTTTCCTTCACAAAAATTCAAAATGTCGTGAAGAAAAAGCTTAGAATTTTTTCGAGAAACTCTCTCAAACACTTCCTAAATGCCTTCAAAATCTTCATAACTTGATTCAAATAACTGTATCTATTTGTTCGAAACGCCGGCATAAACCGATGGCGGCTGCACCATGAAAGCCAGCTCACTAATGGCTGAATCCCTCTCCATGTCATACGGGACTTAGATATATAATTTCAGACATTTACTTCCTCCCCACTCAGTCTTCGTGGGTAGAAACCTAATGAATGCATGTTTATGCATATTGAATAGTTTCATCATTCAAATGTTCCAAGTGTTTGGGGTATTTATTGCAGTATTTTATGTTGGTTGAATGAGATATGGTCTAAATTTTCTCGGGCCAGGCCCTGATCTAGTCTTTCCCCGGTTGTTATTTGTAATCAAATTTATGATGAATCGAATACCAAATATATTTAAGTCGGGCCCCTTAACTCAGATAAAGTGATGAACAAATGTTTCAAGTCAAGCCTCCATTGTTGATAATAGATCCTGGAGAACTACTTAAAATTTTAGTGCATACTCATGCTTTACTATCTTGACAATATGTGAGATTTTACATTTAAATTTATTTATTTTGGTCAGCACTTAGGCAGTGTTTGAAAAAGTTTCTAGGAAGCACTTTTGAGCTCTTTCTTCACAAAATTTTTAGGCAGTGTTTGAAAGGGTTTCTAGGAAGCACTTTTGAGCTCTTTCTTCACAAAATTTTGAGAAATTTTGTGAAAAAAAAGCTGAGAAGTGCTCTCCAAAACACTACCTTAGACTAAAATAATCGAAAATTAAAGTTAGTATATTAAAATTAGATTTGAAAAATTAATGAACAAAACCCCAAGTATTTTTCTCACAATTAATTGTTTGATGAGTGATGGGCACTTATAAATTTATGGTTTTACCAGAATCATATTGGATTCTCGTTTGGCATTTATCATGGTTGGCATGCTTTCGCCAACCACTGGGAACTAATTAAAATTTGATATGATCATTAATTATTACATGTATTATTATGGTATGTAAAATTAATTTTAAAAAAAAAAAAACAATTTACGTTCGAAAAATTTATAACAAACAGTTTTTCAAAAACCCCATCAAGAAATTAAAATTTAAACCTACAATAAATAAAAAACCATATCAGTACGAATTTGACCCCCTTCCATGCATGCACTTAGCTAGGTATATATATAAGTACTCTCCCACCCATTCACGACAACTCAAATTCAAATCTAAATTTAGAAAACTACTTGCATCCATCCACGCCATGTTTACAAAAAAGAAAACTTCATCTGAATTTTCCAGGCAATCCCTCTTCTTTGAAAGGTACGTACCGCTTTTCTTGAATCCAGTGCATGAACATTCAACAGCTTGTTCTGCGTATCATTCTGCACTCGGGGCTTTTCAAGAATCTGTAATGGATCAGATAAACGATGTAGCTGCAGCTTCACCGAAGTCGAAGAGACCGAAGATTACGATCGATGGCCGAACAGATCGTCCCGCTTCTGCATCTGGCTCGGTAAAAATGTCTCATATTACGGTGGAGAGAAACCGGAGGAAAGTGATGAACGACCGTCTTTCGGTTCTTGGTTCTTTGATGCCTCGCTTTTACATCAAGAAAGTATGTACATATAATATGGTACTCTTCATGATCATATATTTCTGTTTCTTTATATTGTTCTGTTTCATTTTAAGAAATTCATTACACGAATTAAAATGAAAATGCCGTATTTATATTGTAGAATGACAAAGCATCAATAATCGGTGGCGTCGTCAACTACATACACGAATTACAGCAAACTCTACGATCCCTCGAATGCAAGAAGAGAAGCAATAAGGCTTCGAGCCCGAAACGCCCGCCACCAAGTCTTCCCATGAGCCCGAGTACATCCCGTTCAAGCAGCCCGTACAACCCTATAGTACCTCATCAGCAGCCAGCTAATTTCACGAGCCCGATCGAGCTATTTCCTTCTGATGTTTCTTCAGCTTCTTCCACCAACGTCGACGGTATCGTTAACGAGCTTGTGGCTACGTCCAGATCAGTTGTTGCTGAAGTTGAGGTGAGATTTTCGGGCCCAAATCTGCTGCTCAAGACCACGTCGCGCCGCGTTCCGGGCCAAGCCGCGAGGATCATTTCTGCGCTGGAAGAACTTGAGCTTGAGATTCTGTATGCCAACATCGTAACTCAGCTTGATAATAAGACCATAATATATTCTTTCACTATAAAGGTAAACAATTTAGGTACATTACTTGCAATTTTTATATTTTATTTTTAAATAAGTTTATTTTCACTATTATTTAGTAATTATTAATAATTAATAAATACATGAATTCATTTGTAGCTAATTATTATTTGTTTGTTTCATGATTTATTATATATACTTAGTTTGAAACATATATAGTCATATCATACATTTTCAAATATTTAAGGATATATAGGCCAAATCATTATTTGTTAGTTAAGAAAAAGCCATTATTTTATCATTGCACAATTGTTTCATCTTACAATTAAATTTGATTTTAATTATAATTTAATGATGAATTTTTTTATGGCTGTAGTCATTAAGGTTGGCTTCCAAGTTCCATGTTAGGATAACGAGATAATGACAAGAGAATATTTAGAAGTTTTTTTAATGAATAATTTATTTATTTATTCACCTTAATTATTGAATATCTTGAAAGAATAGTAAGAGTGAATATGAACATTCATTACAAGCACCAATATCGTTTTTTTCTAAACCAAATAAAATAATTTCTAACATGAAATTTAGTACTTGGCTTGATAGAAATCATTTTGTCCCAACAGATTGGAATTGAATGCCAGCTTAGCGCAGAAGAATTGGCTCAGCAAATTCAAAGGACATTCTGCTAATTATTAATCCTCATCGATTAGCAATTGTTTCTGTTTATTAATTTTGTTATGTCCTATGACCATATTTTAATTGCAGATTAATTTGTTGATTGTCTCTTTCAGCTGAAATTTTTCGGCAGTGTATATTCCACTTTTGCTAATAGTATAAATATTTTCAGTTTTCATTTAAATCTCTAATACAATCTATGATTGCTTTAGAAGTTGTGTAAGATGAAACATGAATTTGTTTGTGGACATACTCCGCTTGGTTCAATAGATATGATAATGTATGGATAAAATATATTGGTATTATTGAATGAATTGGATAGGATTGAAATAAATAATGATATGCTTGATTTGGATGATTAATATCAGGATTGAAATAATGATAAATTGAAAAATTATTTTTTTATACTTATCATTATGAATAAAAATTAAATATTATATTAATTATTAAATTTTCATTAATTTTAAATTCAAACCACAAAAAATAACTAAAATATGAATTTTAATAATAATATAAATATGAATTTATTTTGATAATTAAAATATTAATAAATAATATTAATATTAATATTAAATTATAATTCGTAATAATTAAAATATTACTGTTAAATAATTAATATATTAATAATTAATGATAATTAAAATATGGTGAAGAGTAATAAAATTAATTATTAAATTCGTTATTTTATAAATTATATTTATTCATTATTATATTAATGATTACATTTTCACTATTTTCAAACTAAAAAATAACTAAAATATTAATTAAAATATATAAAATCATTAGATTTAATAATAACATAAATATGCCTTTACAAGGAAATAGTAATAATAATCTGAATATTAATTTTAACGTTAAATAAAGGTTTTAACATTATTAATTGTTAATTAATCATAAATTGTCCATTACTAATTATTAAGTAATAACAATTTTCTATTTATCATAAATTGCCCATATTTATTATTATTTAAAAGATATATTTATAGATTAATAAATATTTATAACATCATTGAAAAAATATTTACAGAATCAATTTTATTAAATTAATTTAATTCAAATATATAAAATAAAAAGTTAAAAAAAATTACTTGAATCGAAAGTAAAATAAAACTTATAATAACTTATTTTCATCACGATAATATAATGTTACATTACATTGTCAACAAAATTTTGTTCCTGAATTCTCACGTCTGGTTTACAGAATTTTGGATGAGGTAAATATGAAAATTGGTACCATTATCCTTGTATTGTCAGAATTATCACAGCTAAAGAGGTCGGATGGTTTTTCCACCGTAATCATACTTTTTACCGGACCCCTTAGTTTAGTAGATTTTTCTTATATTTGTACCAAACATGAGATAGAGGTGGACTAATTATATTTATCACCCATTATCCAAGAAGTTTGGGTTGATAGTTTTCACAAATCAAAATATATTATACAATATTTTTTAATTGTATAATAACAAAAAAAATGATATTATGCAACGAGATAAATAATATTTCTAAACATATGTTACACAATATTTCTCACAACATTACTAAAAAAATGATATTTTTAAACCGAAAAATAATATAATATTATTTTGGACATAAATTTTTTGTTTTAATGACTCGAATTTGTCGAAGATCTGTTTCACAAATTTGTTCCTCGAGATAATTTAAAAGATTTTAAGACACGAGATAAATACGGAATAATACAACGAGAGGTTGAATCTTCATATCTTGCACAAGCAATGGCTTATATTTTAATCATCTTTAAGAAATAAATTAATTAATTAAGGAGACTTTCTGACCACATATCTTCTTAAAAATGGGTCCAACAAAATTCAAAGTAATATCTTAAAGACAAATTAAAATCAGACACGTGGCAGAAATAATATCCAAAATTCCCGCTGCATATATCTCCTTCCACTTTCATCTGCCACGTCACGACAACATTCTCACGTGGACATTAGATCTCATCCGTCGGTTACTTGAACCGCCGTTTACAACCGTAGATATTGGTTGCGAAAGGCGTGTGGATGCCAAAATTCGAGCTATTTTATATTTTTTAAAATAATAATTTTAATTGCGGAGAAAATGTTCTGTCCAGCTGAGATTCTCTTCTTCGCCACATTCGTCGCCGGGATACCATATCGCCGGCGGACGGGATCTTTGTGGCTACTCGATTAATTCGTAGCTGGCGAGCCTTCACTTGCTCAGGTATTTCTGCGAGTTGATGCTTGTCAAATTTGCTGGTTAATGGGCATTTGTGATGATGCATTGAAGATTTTGGGTTGAGGAATCTATATTTGAGTAGGTTTGGGGGCGAAAATTCTTGTTTAATAAATTGCGCCGAAAATCATAGGTTTTTTTAATTCGCTTCCTCAAATCATAGGTAGTGTCTGTAAGTTGAAATGGTGGTTGTGTATGAAGCATCTTAACTTTGTCTGTGCTTCAGTCTCTTGACAGTGTCATCAAATGGAATTTTTATTTGGTATGTAATCACTCGTGGATTGTAAATTTTTGCCACAGGATCTGAGTATCGATAATTTATTCTTATTCGCGATTTTACTACTGGATCACACAACATTGGCATGGGAGTTGTGACTGTTTCTAGCTCTGCTGCAAGGAGTCCATTGGGATTGAGCTCAAGATTTTCTACTCATATATCTGTATCGAAAACACCTGTTATATTAGCATTCAAAACTGATAGGAGTAAAAATACTGCTCTAGTTGCACCACTGGAAACTGCACCTTTAACTGTGGAAACAAAGAAAGCAGATGAAAAGAGGTTTATAACCCTGAAAAAGGGGTCAGGATATGTACCAGATGTCGCAGTAGATCAAGCCTCGTCAAGTGCAACAGAGTTAGATTATAATGAAGCTGCTGCCAAATTAGAGCACATATACAAGCATAGTCCCGCAACAGATATTTCTGACAAGGAAGTCAGAGATCAAATAACCAAGAGAAGGCGATCACGAGGGAAGAGGACTGAAGATGCTGCAGAAGTGTTAGAGAATGAAACCGCTGACACGGTCGTCAGGAGTAAGACGACGAGGACAAAAAGATTGAGCCTTGAAAATAGGATTGCTCTTAGAACGAAAAGAGAACATGAACACATTGTGTCGTCCCAGAAAAGGAAACAACGGAAGAATGATGAAAGGGAAAAGATTGATAGGCTTGTGAGGGATTATTCCTCTTCCACCGATTTGATTAGCTTAAACTGGAAGAAAATGAAGATCCCACCGGTTCTTCCTTCTAATGAGCATGCCTGGTTATTTAAGCTAATGGAACCTATGAAGGTGAGTGCATTGGTGTTAAGAAAAATGTGGTGCAAATGCTCTGAAACTTGGTGAAAACAGAATGAAATTTTGAACAAAGATGCCATTTCTTTTCTGTTGTGTTTGATTCTCTTATTATTTCTGGCCTGATAAATTTTATTAATGTCATTTAGGCAATTCACCAAGTCAAGGAGGATTTACAAAATGATCTGGGAAGAGAGCTTAATGACAATGAATTAGCAGAGACATCCAATATCACTAATGCCCGGCTGAAGAAAGAAATTGAAGTTGGTCGAGCTGCCAGAAGTAAATTGATCAAGGTAATTAGCTTTTCTTCGGTTGGGTGGAGGAGGGGGTGGGTCAAGCCAAGTTTTGAAAATCTAACTGCTCCTATTGACGCATCATGCGGAGCATGAACTTTTTCTCCGGCTTGCTTTATGGGATAGAAAATCTAACTGAAGCTTTTACTTTTTTCATTGGCTACAGCACAACCTCCGACTTGTTTTATTTGTGATGAACAAGTATTTTCAAAATTTTGTGAATGGCCCAAGATTCCAAGACCTCTGTCAAGCTGGAGTAAAGGGACTTATGATAGCCATTGATCGGTTTGAGCCGAATAGAAAGTTCCAGCTCTCAACATATGGCCTCTTTTGGATCAGGCATGCAATTATTCGTTCTATGACGCTTTCAAGTTTCACCAAGGTCTCCTTTGGCCTTGAGTCGGTATGCTCTTTTTTCTTGTTGGTGCCACATGATTTAATGCTGTAGACATGAATTTCATTATTGTCTTTGTAGGAACAGAAATTATACTATTTGAAACTAGATATAATTATGAGTTGCTTTGCTTCCTCATAAATGGCCTTTTTTGTTACGTTGAATAGGATTTATACAATTACTTATTTATGAAGCTTCGACAAGATCGTCAATTTTTCTGGGACTGAGCTTGCCGAACATAATACATATGGATCAAACTGATACTTTGGCTTATTTGTCAAAATGTTTCTTCAAATTTACAAACTACTGGAAAAACTGAAATACTTTCTGATGTAGGTCAGAGCAGAAATCCAGAGGACAAAGCTAGAGTTGTCATTTGAGCTTCAAAGACTGCCAACAGAGAAAGAAATTCTAGACACAGTTGGAATTTCCCCAGAACGATACCAAGAAGTGATGAGGGCTTCGAAACCCATCTATTCTCTCCAAGCTCGAAATGCAGTTACCCAAGAAGAGCTCATTAACGGGATAACTGATGTTGACGGTGTTGAAGGAGATAAGAGAAGGCAACCAGAACTTCTCAGGCTTGCTCTAGATGATGTGGTAAGTTCGAGTAAATTTTCATTGCCTTGTGGAGTTCATTTCATTTGCCTATTTGAAAGGGCTCAACAAATTTAGCGTTGTCATTATAATTCGTAACGAAACACGTATGGAGACAATTTTATCCTCCAAGAACATGCATTTTTCTTACTATAATGCAAACAGCGTCCAAATCTCATCCATGTCATGTTGTTCTTTAGTGAGCATTCATTGATCTGGTTGAGCATGCATTCAAAGGATGTTATTGTGTTCACATTCTAAGCTTGTAAATTCAGTGTCCCTCAATATACTAAATCGCCGCCTCAATTTTCCTTGGACCACCATGGCATAGACTGCTCTATTTCTGGCATTTTACTCTGTTTGGCTGATTTTCATGTATAAAAAGCACCACACCAAAATACATTTTTCATATGCTCTTTTGACAGCTCGATTCTTTGAAGCCCAAAGAGAGTTTGGTTATCAGACAAAGATACGGACTTGATGGCAAAGGAGACAGAACACTCGGAGAAATTGCAGGAAATTTAAACATTTCAAGAGAAATGGTAAGGAAACATGAGGTGAAGGCACTTATGAAGCTTAAGCATCCGGCTCGAGTTGACTATCTTCGACACTACATTTTTAAATGAACAAGTTCCTGCTCAAGTGTGTGTTTTCTTAATGAGCCATCTCCAGCTCCGGCTCCTGGCCCCTAGCTCAAGCTCGAGTGAACTTGTTTGCTGTATATTCTGTTATACAAACCAGGTGTCCTGAAGTTTGTCAAATGCAATTCGTGTAAAAAATCTGTAAACTTGTACAATCCATTTTTCCACGCCACAATCTGCTGGTAAATATATACATAATCTAATTTTTCCCATTTTTTATTTGTTTTTTTACCTCATCTCTGTATGTTATTGGGTAAGTTAGATCCTATTTATACCAGCACTACCTTGACTTAGTGCTTCAATAATTGATTTATGATGGAATGGATAATGGTGGACTGACTTTTTATCATTGCATCGCAATTATACATTTAATTATTATCACCCGAACACGTTAGTTGAATTCAAGAGGTCGTTTTTTTTTTTTTTTTTTTTTTTGAAAACAAGAGGTCGGGTTTAAAATCATGGAAATTAATTTCATTATCCAAATTTGTAATATTTGGTTATGTTCTGATTTTAAGGTGGCATGAAAATGGCGATAACAGATTCCAAAAGTAAAAAATGATATATATTTTTTGGGGAGTGTTATTTACACTCCAAAAAATATTAATAACACTTCACCTCATATAATTAGACAAATTCACCCTTGCATATACTTTACTTAAATCATGAAATCTTTATTATCTAAAAAAAATCTAAATATAAAACCTTGCTTTACCACTAAAAATTTTATTTAAAAACAACAAATAAAAATTTAATATTTTAAGAAATTTCCATATTTTCTTAATAATATACAATACAATATTTTTTTATTATATAGAAATAAAATATAAAATAACAAAAAAATTATACCGATATACATAAAATTTTAGTTACTTTTTTGTTCAAAATATATAAAAGTATGAGATGTATAAATTTTGATCTTACAAAATTTTGCTAATCTAACATGACAATAAAAAGATATATCTACATTATACTAATTAAAATCTTAGAATAACGTTTTTCTAAAAATAAATGTATAATAAAATTTATAAGTTTTAATTAAATTAAATTTTTTAACAAAGATAAATTTTTAAAATTTAACTTGATCATAATTATTTAAAATTTTAAATATGTCAAATATATCAATGTTTTAAAATAATATTTATATTGTACACATTTTAAATATATTCAATTTTCCTATTTTGATTATTGGAATTAAAATTTGTGCAATAAACAATTAATTCTAAAAAATTGTTTGAACGTGAATACATTTTATTTAGCTAAATTAACAATCGATATTTTATATATTTCAACATGAATATAATTAAAAATTATAAAATTTATGATACATTTATTTTTTTTTAGAAAAACGTTATTCTAAGATTTAAAATAGAAAATGTAAATATATCTTTTTTATTGTCATGTTTGATTAGAGATCAAAATTTTGTACTTCTCATACTTTTATATATCTTGAATAAAAAATTAAGCAAAATTTTATGTACATTGGTATAATTTTTTTGTTATTTTATATTTATTTGCATATTATAAAATATATGGCAATTTCTTAAAATATTAAACTTTCATTTGTGTTTTTAAATAAAATTTTTAGTTGCTAATGTAGAAAGATTTTTTATTAGATATTTAAGATTTCATAATTGAAGGAAAGTATATGTAAGGCTAAATTTGTATAACAATTGATCAATTATATAAAATGGAGTGTTATTAACATTTTTTGGAGTGAAAAAAACACTCCCATATTTTTATTCTTAAAAACAATATTTTTGTTAATTAAATTATTAAAAAATTTATCTCATTAAATTGATTTATAAAATGATTTTACATGATTTTATGCTTAGAAGACGAAGATCATGACTTTTACTATTGACTTGGTCAAAATTGAAAAAGCAAGTTATTCCCCCCAAATTAAAAAATTCGTCACATTGGTTTCATTCATAGGTCCAATTTCAATCGATTAGATAAGGTTTGTCTCGTCCTCTCTGCAATCTTGTGGTTCAAACTGAGATGAAAGTCTGCACTGTGTGAGCTGTGTCTGTGCTCTATTATCTGTGATTTTGTGGATTGGGTTTCATTTTACAGACGCTAATCTCGGAGACCCTATTGTGATTAGACCCTAAAACTCTATATTGATTTTTGAAATTTGAAGTTTTACAATGAGTATAGCGCTTCAGGCATCCATCATTTACAGGCCATCGCTTCCTCTGTCGAACCATTTTTCTGTTCCTCAAAAATCCCACTTTTCCAAGTTTTCTCCGCCCTTTTCTTGTTCTTTAAGACTGAATTGTTGGTGTAAAGATTCGATTTTTATCAACTCTAGATTCTTAAGGCATCGTTTAGTTGTTTCATCTGCATTGAATCCTGCTACGGGTGATGTAAATTCAATTCAGGAATCAGGTAGCAGTAATTCAAACTCGGTTGTGGAGAATCCCGAAATAAGTGAATACAATAACGGACCTGTTTTGAGCGAAGGTGGGAAGGTGGATGATGAGTCGGGAAAGGAGGGCTTAGAAGTCAATGGAGATGTGAAGAAGAAATTTCCAATAATGGTTTTTTTGTTGGGAGTTTTTGTGAGGTTGAAAAATGGGTTCGAAGGGGTCTTGAGTTCAGATTGGTTCAGTTGGTGGCCGTTTCGGCGTCAGGAGAAGCGGTTGGAGCGGCTGATTGCCGATGCTGATGCAAGTCCTAAGGATGCTGGAAAGCAGAGCTTGCTTCTCGCGGAACTCAATAAGCACAGGTCAATTTTCTCATTTTTACATTACTAAAAAATTAAAAATTTCGGCCTGGCCCTGACTAAATCCTGGAATGCCTTTCGCTAAAGGTTTCTGGTATTTACTATTACTTCTAAGATTTTTATTTTCTCGTCATTGAGCGGATATAAGCTAATTATTAGAAAGGTTATTTGGATAAAATAGCTTTCGAAGGTGAAGGAATATTTATAGACTTTATAACATGTTATAATTCTTTCAACATGGTGCTCTCAATTTTGTCTTTGGATGAAATAATGAGAGTTTCTTAAGGTTTTATTTAATTTTCCATTTTGTTGAATCAAGTGCTTTCTAGTTCACTTAAAGTGTATGGTTGTTTGGTAAATGCTAGGAATTAATTTGAACTTTTGGGAAAAACTATAACCGCAAAATATTGTACCTTTGTTCTGCTGAAATTATTGTATGCAATTTATGTTTAATTAGAAGAATATATTCATTACAGTGGAATAATCTGTGATATCATGATTATCAATTCAATTGGGATGAAATATTACAAGAGAATTAAGGGTGATGGGGTCAAATACTGAGAATCGTTGTTAGTTTGGTTTTCCAGTTGAAAATTTATGGTGAATCAGACAGGGTCACTATGCTGGAAGTGTCCTGTGATGTATGAGATTTATTTAGCATGCAAAATGTTCCTAATTACTTGTGGTAGAATTGATTTTGATGTATTTCTATATTGTTTTTCCTTCTTTTCTTTTTTTTTCTTCAGTCCTGAGTCTGTCATCCAGCGTTTTGAACAGCGAGCTCATGTCGTAGATAGTAGAGGAGTAGCTGAATATATTCGGGCACTGGTGGCCACCAATGGAATTGCTGAGTATTTACCTGATGAGCAATCGGGAAAGGCTTCTAGTCTCCCTTCTTTGGTACTTGGCCTTGTTCAATTTTTTAGTTTAGTTTTGGAAATTTATCTGTGCTTACCAACACCTGTTCTGATTGAATTCATTTTAGAAAGGATCTGAGATTGCAATGACATCGATTTCTTTTCGTACTAATTGTCAATTCTTCTGGTTGCCTAGACACATGCCTACAAATAATATGTTAGTTCATAGTGACCTAAAGTTAATAACCTACTACTTTACACATATGGTCTCTAGATATGGTGTCGAACCAAGTCATACATTTAGCAGTCAATTAAATGTTGCTTTTTGAAGGATCGTGATTTGTGGCCAGAATTGTGAAAGAGAGAAATTTGGGGGGAGGTCTTTTTTCCAAGTGACTGGAACTATGGAAGAACTGATAAAATACACAAGCTTATAGAACTATCAAGCCTTGTAAAGAATCCAATTTCATGAGCTCTCCTATGCATGAATAATGATCTCAACCTATCCTTATTGTTTCTAATTTGCATATACTGATATACTATTACTACGCTGGAGTTGATTTGAATTTTTTTCACCGGTCTCTCCGCTGACCTTGATATACTGTTTTAATTATTAGTATACCAGTGATTATTTTGGTAAATATATGGACATTTTCTGTTTGGCTTCTAGAAATATGTGACCAATTTGTTTGTTCACCACCAATTTTTATCGAGAAATTTTCAATTTTACTTCTCTTGCTAATTTTAATTATCATATACAGCTTCAAGAGTTAAAACAACGTGCATCTGGGAACATGGATGAGCTTTTTGTGAACCCTGGTATATCTGAGAAGCAGCCATTACATGTTGTGATGGTAAGAGACAACAAAAATTGCAAAAAGGAAGGGGTTGGGACAAGGTTTTTTAACTTATTTTGGGGCCTGCGTTTCATACTTTAATTGTTACTCGTGTTTTAAATTGTTAACATACTTTTATGTGATGTAGGTGGACCCCAAAATTGCAAACAGATCTTCACGTTTTGCACAAGAAGTCATTTCAACTATACTTTTCACTGTTGCTGTTGGTTTGATGTGGTAATAACTTTTTCTTCATTGGCCCAGTTGTAGTTTTTGAATACTCTATAATACACTTCACCAGCCCAATGTTTTACATTTGACAACTTCGGTGAAAAACAGCATCTTTATATGTTTGAGGAGAGAACGCAGTTTGGACATGTTTTTCTAATTTTTTTTAATGCAATTGACAAATGTACATCTTTCTTTTATTTTTTTCAATTTGTCTATTGAATCTGGAATTATTTGTAACTTCTCAGGTTAATGGGTGCCACTGCACTCCAGAAGTACATTGGTAGCTTAGGAGGGATAGGAGCTTCAGGGGTTGGTTCAAGTTCTTCTTACTCCCCAAAAGATTTGAACAAAGAAATAATGCCAGAGAAGGTGATTCTTTTTTGTTAGTTGCCTAACACACGTTTTTTTATTTTTATGTTTTCTTAGTAATTTAACTTCGTGATTTGTGTTTCTCTTAATGTATAGGGAGTTTGAAGGTGCTAGAGATGAAAAATAATAGTTGGACAGTAGATAATTTTACTAGAATAATTGCTCTGTTGCAGTTGTTTGCTTGTATTTGTTGTGTTGAGTTACAGTGATGTGGCATAATAATTGAATTTTATTTTGTTGCAGAATGTAAAGACATTTAAAGATGTCAAAGGCTGCGATGATGCTAAACAAGAACTTGAGGAGGTTGTTGAGTATCTAAAAAATCCTTCAAAGTTTACTAGGTTAGGAGGAAAGTTGCCCAAGGTTTGTATTGGTTTGGTATATTTGTCTTGTTATTGCCATTTTGTCATCCTCTTTTGTATCACTTCCCTACTGTGGTGTCACTTAAGATTTGCAAATTTCAGGGAATTCTTCTGACTGGGTCACCGGGAACAGGGAAAACTCTGCTTGCCAAGGTACTTTTTTTTTTGCTGTACTGAGGAAAGAATTTCCATATTTATATACTTTCTATTTCTAGCCCCTGCTGAACTTAGGTGCATGAGTGATTTGGTTAGCTGTCTTCAATTGACTTTGAGTCTGACTTCTTTTGCTTTTTTAATGTACAAGGCAATTGCTGGAGAGGCTGGGGTACCATTCTTTTACAGAGCTGGTTCTGAATTTGAGGAAATGTAAGCTGTAGTTAGAGAAATTGTTTATATCTGTTTGCTGCGTTAAAAATTGCTTTGATTAGTGTAATTTGATTTTGGTTTTTAAATATCGTTTGTTTCTGAATTTGTGCTTCAATATGTGTGGGCTGATCTTTTGTCTGGGAAAAAAAGGACATTAATTAAAAAACATCCTTTGAGACGAGCAACATACAACTTTTTGGGTACCGAAGAACTTTACAGTTTTTTATTTTAAATCTGGGCTGATTCCTTCTGACTTGGGAAGAATATTTACCTCTCTTTTACCTTATTAGGTTTGTGGGAGTTGGAGCTCGAAGAGTGAGATCTTTGTTTCAAGCGGCTAAGAAGAAGGTTGATTTCTTATCCCTTCTGCACTCAATAGTAATGTATACCATGTACAATTGATAATAACTTAAATATAAAGTGCTGTAACAGACCTTTGAAAGCTGTATTGCTCTGTATTAATGTTTTATTAATCTCTTTGCCATTCTAACTCGCGTGAGATATTAATTTGGATGCCATCAATAAATTAAGTTTGCGATGAGATCTATTTTTGGGTTATACGTGGTATCATCTCCAGTCATTATGATTTGTTTTACATTTTCAGGCTCCATGCATCATATTTATTGATGAAATTGATGCTGTTGGGTCAACTCGGAAGCAGTGGGAAGGTCATACAAAGAAAACACTACATCAACTGCTTGTTGAAATGGACGGTTTTGAACAGAATGAGGTGAATGCAGTTAAAGTCATGTTGTTCTGCTAAATATCCTCTTTCGCATCTTAATGATATCAGAATGATATCCTTTTTTGCAGGGGATCATTGTCATGGCTGCAACCAATTTGCCAGATGTACTTGATCCAGCTTTGACAAGACCTGGTAGATTTGACAGGCATGTAAGTTTTACTATCTTCTCACAAGACCTTTTTGCCATTAAGTTTTGAAGCCCTTGCTTTCTCTCTCGCGAGTAATTTGATTTATATCTAGCATTCTGTGATGTTTAAAAGTTTTTTTTTTGAATAAATGTTTAAAAGTTCTTTTTTTTTTTTAATAAATTTTTAAAAGTTCTTAATCAGGAATGTATGTGTTTATTAGCTTGGATTTGTTCATCAATGTACTTTGCCATCAAATTTGTGTTGATGATATGTCTGTTTTGTTTGAGTAATCTCTTGAGTAAATGAACTTGATTTCAGTTTCCCTTTTCCAAGAAAAACTAACACCTGGAAAATCTGTTTTTAGATTGTTGTCTCAAATCCTGATGTTCGGGGTCGTCAAGAAATATTGGAGCTTTATTTGCTAGACAAACCATTGGCAAAGGATGTTGATGTCAAAGCGATTGCTCGTGGTACTCCAGGATTCAACGGGGCAGGCATGTTTTGTTTTGTTTGTCTTTTACCATAGTGTAACTTGTGGTATTTTGCCACTGATTTTGGTCTGAATTTGAAGCTGAGTGCCAGGACAATTCTTTAATGCAATAAGCCCTATGGATTTTTTTTTATATACTAATCTTGGCTATGGACAGTACTCAAGTGGTTTCTGTCTCTCTGGTCCCCTAACTGGAATAAATGAATATTTCCCCACCCATTTTTCTTGTCCACTGATTTTCCTTCTGATCCAGATCTTGCAAATTTGGTTAATATTGCTGCAATCAAGGCTGCTGTTGAAGGTGCTGAGAAGCTGACTGCGGCACAGTTAGAATTTGCCAAAGATAGGATAATGATGGGAACAGAAAGGAAGACGATGTTTCTGTCTGAAGAGTCAAAGAAGGTATGTGCTATTTTATTTTTTATTTGTTTTATGGATTTTGTCCATCTTTGGATAAAGTTCTACATCAATGATATGATATAGCCTGGATCGTGCTCATCAATCATCTAGGCAGTACTGTTTTGCACTTTGGGACCTTATTTATCCGGCCTTCTAGCAAATTAAAAATCACTGACTTGAATGGGAATATTCTCTATTGGACTTGTAAGTCTCGAGAGATCTGGTGGTAATGTCATGAGATGGCAATTATTGTAGAAAATAAAATTTCATTAACTGAGTGAATAGTGACACAAAGACAGGATCAGCCCCGTAATACAAAGACATTTTCCTCCCCCAAGGTCGATCCCGTTGTCTCAATCAAATGATCAACGTACAATCAAAGGTACAAACTTAAGATTAAAGAATGAGAAAATTTATAAATATTTTTGTGTGCAGTTTATTTTAACTTTGCGGTTACTGACCTTCCTTAAAAATGTCTGTCGTAACCTGAAAAAAAGTATGCTTTGAAAAACTCTTTACGTGATGAGGGTATTTTTATTGGATTTTGAACTCAGAAAGATTGAGCATCATCTACTTATTCGAAATTGAATGATGTATTTCTTTCCCAGCTCACCGCATATCATGAGAGTGGTCATGCTATTGTTGCCTTGAACACCGAAGGTGCACATCCCATTCACAAGGCTACAATCACGCCACGTGGATCTGCTCTGGGCATGGTTACCCAGCTTCCCTCTAGTGACGAGACTTCAGTCAGCAAGAAGCAATTGCTAGCACGTCTGGATGTTTGTATGGGGGGAAGAGTGGCTGAAGAACTTATTTTTGGCCAGGACCATATTACCACTGGAGCAAGCAGTGATCTCAATACAGCCACAGAGCTTGCTCAATATATGGTAGTCTCCATAAAACTTCAAATGCTTTTTAGAATATCTCGATTTTCTTGCATTGGAAAAATGCAGTCCTTTGCCTTTCGTCCCAACTACCAATCCTCTGTAGTTTGGATTACTCAGCATTCATCTGATTGTTCTCATAGATGTTTCCTTCTTAGTATTAGATTTCTATGTGTAGCATGTCATCTGGAATCGTAATTTCTGTTTGTTCTCATATATGTTTCCTTCTTAGTATTAGACTTCTATGTGTAGCATGTCATCTGGAATTGTAATTTGCCACGCCAAATTTCAAACTTTGACAGATGATGTTGGCAAGAGTGAAAATATGTTAACTAGTTTTTCATTGTAGGTTTCAACATGTGGGATGAGTGATGAAATTGGACCCATTCACATTAAAGAACGACCGGGTTCAGAAATGCAATCCCGTATTGACGCTGAGGTATGCTTCAATTGATCCACTGCAAATATGAGAGAATCTTTTAGACATATTACCCCCCAATATGAATTTGTTGCTCCGTCGCTCCAGGTGGTTAAGCTGTTAAGGGAAGCTTATAATCGTGTCAAAGCCCTGCTGAAGAAGGTATCTTTAAACAGTTCCTCCTTATCATATATGTCGGTTCCATCCGATTACTGCCATTGTATTGCCTTTACACGTTATCTTTTGGAATATGCAGCATGAGAAGGCACTGCATACACTAGCGAATGCTCTTCTGGAATATGAGACGCTTACCTCAGAAGATATTAGACGTGTTCTTCTTCCTTATAGCCAGGGGCGTTTATCCGAAGTCCTGGAACAACAACAACAACAACAGGAGGAAGGAGAGCTCGTCTTGGCTTAAGCAAAGTAAGCATCTGGTCAAGATCATTCTTCTCAAATGCAGTTTTGTACAGGTGCAAAGCCAGCCAGCCGTCGGTCCGGCCTTCGATTTAACAAAATAATTTAATCCTGCCTATATGTTCTTGTAACATAAATTTTTTGTTAATTTTTCTATACGAAAAGTAGGTGTCAAATGAAAGTGTTCATACACGAACCCAATTCGGGTCAAAGTTTTGGATGTAGAACCAGAACCACCCATTAGTTCGAAGGCCATTTTCTTTCTCTAGTGGTTCATTTCTTCCCATTGTGTTTGTCAAGTGTCTGAGTTGTCTTGGTATCTGTTAGTGGGACAATAATTGTATTCAACTCCAAATAAAACATTATCTGTTTTTTTTTTTTTTTGAAGATATAAAGCCAATTTATAATCATATAGAGATATGATATTCCAAATTTGAATTCGATTCTCTCTCTCGTTTCTTGTTATATTCCGTAAATTTATTTCATATATAGTGTATTTATACATTATATTAAAAAAACCTTTCGAAAAACAAAAATATGTCCATTTATAATTCTCTTCTCTGTGTCAAAATTGAAATTGATTATGCTATAGATTTTGTTAAAATTTTTAATTTAAGAGAATTTAATAAGAAATAGTGGATATTAGTCTCCATTATAACCAAATTATATCCAAACGGCGTACTTGTATAATTTGTTTATTTTAACGACAGCCAAAAAAATTTAAAAATATAAGTTGAAATAAAAAAAAATTCAAAATTGATATTTTCGTAAGCAAATATCTACTAAAAGAATAATAAATTTAATAATAAAATGTCTCATGTTTATAATTAAATGAATGACTAACAAAAAATCTACTAACGCCTATATTATTATGTGTATAACTAATCTTAACGTCTATATTATTAATCTATGTATAACTAATCTTATCCAATCACATGTTCTTCTCGTCATATTATTTATCCATCTATTAATTATTTATTTTACATCAATCAAATCATTAATTATTTATCTTATATCAATCAAATCATTAAATTTAAATTACCATATTAACCACTTATAAATAATATTATTCATATTTTATTTATTATTTAAAAAATAAAATAATAATTTATCATAAATTATTAAATTTAAATTACTATATTGTCCCTTATAAATAATATTATTCATATTTTATTTATTGTTAAAAGGACAAAATAATAATTTATTATTTTTATATAAAATTTAATCAATTAAATTAAATAAACTATAATCCATCAATCAAATCAAATATTATATTCATTATCATTTTTTATTTATTTTTTATTACTTATCTATGTATTATTTATCTCATCATATCTATCAAACGGTACCACAGGTCGTGACACACGTACCTCATATATTTAATATAAAGATTAGATATATAATGAAATATATATTTTTTAATTTTGAAATAAATTTATTATTTTTTTGAAATTCAAATGATAGAATAAAATAAATACACATAAAAATATAATATAGTATATAGTTGGATAACTGAAAGTATCTCGAAAATAAAAAAAAAATAAAAAAAAACTTTACCACCCTACCTATCAAAGTTAATTAGTAAAAAAATTCAACCTAATAAATAGTATACATATATATATACATATATATATATATATATATTAATTTAATATCTTCCTATACACTAATAACAAATATTGGTGCCAAGTACCAAATTTATATACAAATGCCACGAAAAGAAAATTTCCAACGGGTGCAATATTATTAAATTCAAAAGAATTAAAATTATATACGTCAAGAAAAGGGTTAAGTTGACCAAATCACTTCAAAGGGGGAAAATTTCTTTGCACTGAAATTCTCATCCATATATTAACCCGGGCTTTATACACAGCCCGAAAAACTATCTACTCGATCGACCACTCTTCGAGTGTCTCAAGTCCACGACGATGGCACTTATGTTGTCTCTACTACCTCGAGCCATAGCCAACTCTACTAGCATGGTCGCCGCTACCACCGCGGGATTTTCTTTTTCCGTCTCGTCGACTTGGTCGAGTTCGATATCTTGTTGAACTACTGAAACATGGGAGGATGATCTTTTCAAACGCCCATCTAAACATTTTCTTACGACATGGCACGCTAGATCATTAGAAACTACGTCCCATAAGCCATCGCTTGCTAGTATCAAAAACTCGTCGAAATCAGTAATATTGACAACTTTTACTTCTGGCTCTGGTGTCACAAAAGGTTTGAGGCATCTATCACCTGCAATATTGAGTCAATTTGCATTCGATCAGGACGACAACTATATCATCATGCAAATTTTAATCACACCTATATCAATCAAGATTATTAAATTATGTACATACAAGGCATTTGGGTTAATCTAATTGGTTTCTTTTTTCTTTCTTTTTTTTTTTGGGGAAATATAAACTGATGACCCAATTATGGTCAGGGTCTGAGCTCTGATACCATGTTAAAAAATGGATTTGAACCTAACTCAACCTCAAAAGCTAGCTTAAGAGGGGAGGGTTGTCATTGTTTATATAAAAGGCTCTTAGGATATTTATTCAACCGATGTGGGACACAAATCAACACCCCCTTGAGCTAGCTTTTGGAATTAAGTTAGGTCCAAGTCTTATTTCTTAAGATGATATCAAAGCTCAGGTTTCGATCCTGGCTCATGTTCCACCATATGTGTTGGACGTTCCATAATTGGATCACCTGTCCCATATTTGGGTAACCCGTTAATGTCCCCACGCTCTAGTCATTTCAGTCTTGGACGTGGGAGATGTGTGTCGTGTTAATTTATATCACAAATCAATTGGAAAAATATTCTGGAAGTTCTTAATATAAACAAAGGCGATCCTTCCCCTAAGCTAGCTTTTAGGGTTGAGATAGGTCCAAATTTTATTTCTTTAAATGATACTTTTAAGAGAAATAAACTTCTCATTGTAATATGGGTACGTCTCAAGGATATTTTCGTCTAATAAGAGACCTACTCTGTGGGTTATGCAACCTCCAAAAAGAATCCAAAACGGTCTCAAGTGCAATGCATGACATATAGATATTATGAATACATGTGCAAAGTTTTAAAGCACAAATATAAAATATAATGATAAGTATAAAGAGGAAGTAGGATGCTAACCAAAAGATCTTGAAGTGGCAAGAACTCCCAAGACCCTTTGTCCATTCCAATCAATGACCTTCCCTCCACAGCCTACAATTCTCTCCAATTCATCGGGTCTATCGGGCTGCAAATTAGTAGTCATAAATCGTGTCACACACCAAAAAAATGTTGAATATTGGTCATACAAATGAATGAAGTCCAACGTAAATGGCATATGTTTCCGGGGATAGTCATCAAAATGAGCTTGATCAAACCTTTTTTCGAAAACAAACCATTGGCTTCGCCAATGTATTTGAAACACTAGAGAATGGTTATTTTTCCGATCGAGGCCGTTTATCAAATATTTCCATGTGTTCCCATGTGTGTATGAAAGATATGCACCACAATTACATTACTTACAAGTTACAAACCAACCAAGAAATCGTGACAAATCTACTACTAGTTTCTTCATTTTGCTCATTTGAAATCTTTGACATAAAATATGCACTAATTATTAATTTATACATCATCACACAAGTGCACGTACCTTGTGATCTTCGGACAACTGTACGGCGACTCCACCACGTGAAATCACCGCCCTGGAATCGCCGCAATGGGCAACAACCACCTCCTCCTCACCGACGACCGCCACCACCGCAGTGGACCCCACCATCGCCACCGCTGCTCCATTCTTATTCACCTCCTCATCCATCTCCCGGAAGCCCGCCTCCATCACCTTCCCCCAATCGATCTCTTCGCCTCCTTGTTCCTCCACAATCCTCGCCACCAATTTATGAAGCGTCTCCCGGCAAGACTGCGCCACCCGAAACCCCCCATGGCCATCGTACACCCCGAAGAAATCGTACGTTCTCTCACCTCTGGTCAGAAAACCTAATTCCACCGCCACCGCGTCCTCCATTGCCCTCCTCCGCCCAATCACGGAAACACAACCATGCGTACGACACTGGACACCGATGCTCAAAGTCGATTCTCCTCCTAACGCAACGTCGTTTCGAGGAAGCCGATCCACCAACGCCTCCGGGATCAGTTTCGCCTCTCCGGAGGCCGCATCAGCACACTTCCACCGCTTATTTCTCAAACCCACATCACAATCGGGGGAGATAACCGGATCTTCTGCGGGTTTCGCCCGACCCAGCAACTTAACTCGCCGGAGCTCCCTCCTTTTACGGCTAACATCCTTCATGGTAACTACATCATCACCTCCTCCGCTGAACACATTTTTCCTCGGGAAGAAACTCTCCGGCGCCGGAGTAGACCCATGCCTCGCGCTATCAAAAATCATCAGCCCACCATTTACGAAATGAAGCTCATAATTGAGTAGAGGACAAGGAAATATATATGGAATGGGCGTACGTGGGGGAAGGGGAGTGGCGAAAGAGACACGTAACGAGGAGTGTGTTGGCAAATGATTGGAAGAAGCTGAGAAATGCGGGTCCCACGTGCTTCGCCTTGATATTTATATTTGACGTGGGATACATGGGACACGTGCTCGCATTTACGATCCTCGTGGCAACTGCTTGCGTTTTCTTTTCTTATCTTTTCTCTTCTTTTCTTTTCTTTTCTTCTTTTTTATATTTTTATTATTATTAATTTGCCTTTTGTTGTACGCGCAAACAGTTGTCCATACTCAATCTAACAAGATGGTGGGCGCCTTCTAATTCTCCAGTCAATTAAAGACCAACGCACACGCGATATTATATCTAACTTTTACAATGTAACGTATTTTTACTATTTTATAATAGTTGATTAGGGTAAAATAATTGTTGGGTCGAGAACACCAATTTTTTTCCTCATTTTATCCTCTCTTTATATTTTAATTTATTGATATTGTTTGATTTGATGTGTTATTAATTTATATATAACTTATCTCAATTAATTTTGCCTTATTTTCGTCATATTATTTATCTATTTATTAATTAATAATTTTACATCAATTAAATCAAATAAATTATAATCTATCCATCAAATCAAATAATGTATTAGCTATTTTTTCTTATTTATTTTTAATTTACATTATATTAATTATCTATTGATTACTTATCCTATCACTCAAACGAAATGGTGTCTAATAATTTTTATACATTAATCCTCACTCTCACAATTTTACAATTACGTGAGTTATGATCACCCAATCCATAACCTCCCCACTATCCCACTAAATCCCCCACTTATTCAATTTTTTAAAATAACTTTTATTTTACACACGTACAACGTGTGCATTTTTTTACTAATGTTAATAAAATATGCAAATTTGATATCCAAAGAACTGACTTTGATTCCTGGAATAAAATGATGATACATTTGGTGTTTTCTGGTGTATATTTATTTAATAAAAAAAACTTCACTTTTCAAAATGTTAATTTATCTATCTTTATTTCCAGTTTCTGCGTGCGTTAAAGCTTTTGTATTTGCCTTTAAACCCCCCCCCCCCCCCCCCCCCCACCCCATATCATATTGCCATCATTTTTTTTTGTCCCTCTTTTGGGTTTTCGCGCACCGGATTATCGATTTTAAAACTATCAAACAAACACACACGTTGGTAATGAAAAAATTAATTGTTCTAAATTCATCCGAAATTGATCGATTTTTTTATGTGTTCAACGGGCTGGAAGTTTTGATAGTTCTTTGCACGACAATTGTTTGTGTTCTTTAAGTAATTTTAGTAGAATTTTTGTGTTGAGTTGAAAAAGAGATTTTATCTAAATCTAAAAAATAAGAAAGATGAATGAAATTTTAGATTCTCTATACATTTGAGATTTGATAAATAGTAAAAGATCTGATATGAAATAGTTGCTTGAAAAAAAAAAAGAAAATCTTAAATTCAACCGCAATTATTATTATTAGCTATATAAATATAATAACCGGATATGTAGCATCTTCTGTTAAGGGTCTGTTTGGTTCAATTGATGATATTATTGAATGATTAATAAATAAATGATAAAAGATATGATAAATAAGGATTGGTAATTTGTGCTGAAAATTATATTATGTTTGGTTTGATTTTTAGGAATAAGATTAAATAATGGTTTAAAATATTTTTGCCAAAAATACCCCTTTATTTTTTATTGCATAATTGAATTAATAGCCTTTTTTTTAACTTCTTCCCCAACGATTCCTCCATGTACTTCAAAAAAAACATAACCTATAGTATTGTGCAGAAGATTGAATTCCACATATAACAGTTTACTTAACAACAATTTCAAACTTGATAATGAAATTTAATGAGATTTTCATTTGCACATAATAAATTAAACAAAGCAATAAAAAATAAATATTTCAAAAAAGAAAAGAAAAAAGATAAACGCATTGAATACTAGCAAATGAAGTAAAAAAATGAGAGAAAAACGAAATCATAGTTCCTCCGCCAAAAACCAGGAACCAAATTTCATGTTTGCAAGACCATACGAAAATAAATTAAACAGAGTTTTTTACAATGATTTGTCGAGACAGAGAGACATTAATGTGTGATTTTTAGCCGACGAGGACTCCTTCAATTTCTGAAGATTTCGCAGCTGTTAGGGAAGAAATTTCAAAGTACCTAATTTTTTTTTGGTTCATCAATGAGATGTAAACGAAGAGAACGGTGGGTTTTTTTGGGTTAGGGTAAGGGGCATTCTAGGAATTAACATAGATAATTAATGTATGGTTTATTAATATTGAGGTAGTAGAAGGGTTTATTTTATCTAGTTGAGTACACCCTTGTCCTTCTCGAGATAGATTCGATTGGTTTAATTAAAATTGTACCAAACGTGAGTTTATTTTAAAAAAAACCTATAATTACAATTAATCACTAATACCAAACACAGCCTAAGATGATTATTTATAGAGAAAAGTTGAATAGCTTCAGTCAATCTCTCACCACTACTACCTAAGTACATTGTCAATGAGCAATTGTGTCCTCTAGATTAACAGAGACGGAGTCAAAAGAGATTTAAAAAATAATTTTAGCATTATTGCCTTCTTTTCATTGAGTCGAAATCACTCATGATCTTATTAATTCTTAAATATGGATTCCCAAAGACACAATTTCTCAATAATAATTCCTTTACCATCGGTATTTTATTTAAATATTGTTTTGGAAAATACAACAATAAAATTCCATCTTCTCAATGAAATTTTATGACTTGTGTTCCCTGATTGGATAATTTGATCTTAGCTGCTTTATCCACAAAAAAATTGAATAGCTCCACTCACACTCTCACTATCATTTTTAGGTAGTGTTTGAGAGAGTTTTTAGAAAAAATATCTTAGCTTTTCATTAACAAAATTTTAAAAATTTCAGAAAAATGCTTCTAAAAAGCTTTCTTAAACATTACATTAATCATGAGCGGCTCTTTTAAGAGGCAAGGGGCAGTTGTCCTCCTTATATTTGATGTAAAAATATTAATATACCTCATATTTTTTAAATTAAAATTATACACGTAAAATAAAGTTGATGATTTAGAAGCCAAAATATATTAAATTACAATCGTAAATATAATCGGTAGCTTTCCAGTGACAAATTTAATTTTGCGTACAAGATTGATAAAATACTTAACATAAAAATTTGTATTCATACAAAGATTAAAAAAAAAAAACTATATATGCACATTGTTCAAACTGCTGCAATACACATAACATAAACTGATGCATAGCAAAAAACAAAATATATTTTGTACGTGGTGTTAATTCATCTTTTCTCTAGCTCTACCGCACTCGACTCCGGATCCAGCCCATGCTCGATGGCTCCATTTTTGTCCTGTGATGATCGTTGCTTTCTCCTTTTATACAACAAGAATCCGATAACGAAGATAACACCAAGTATAAATCTTAGTCCCAGGAGTGATGCTGTGTGATTTCATAAAACATCAAAACAGAACAAGGTTAGCAAATTGTCGTTATTGGGTGATAAAAATATTTGAAATTCAAAACCGATGGTCTAAATCTTACCGATGCCGACACCCACTACGAATATCAAAGCTGTAAAGGAAACAAGATATTAGCTAAATCGGATTAATAGAGAAAATCAAGAAAAGATGGAGCATATATATATATATATAAGTTGAGAAATGTACCCCCATAGTAATCCAGTTTGCCTGCATTGCAAAAGTAAAAGAAATGTCAGCAAATTGTTCTAATTACTTGCTCCCAAGTTTTCATTTTTTTTTTCCAAAGATCATGTGTAACTATTGTTGATCAACTCAAGTGATATATATGACATGAAAATCAAGCTTACATCGAAAACTGCGCTCCTCAAATGGGGTATCTTCGTAACAATAATGGTGGCAACGGATCTTGTTATCCTCCAGAGAGCAAAATCCATTACTCCTGTCACACTCCCCACAGAGCGCACGAAACCAAGACAAGCCCATTCCGTACGCCATCGAATCATGAATCATCGTATAACTAGCATTATTGCCACTCAAGGCATCCGACGAAACCAGAGTTCTCCTGTCCTCCCTGCAAGAGTTCTCCGCCAATTCCGAATCCGGAACCCACCCGACGACCAAGTAATTGTAAACCCTCGAAGAATTCAAGAAATCAGTCCGGTTCCCACAGGCGGGATCCTCCACGTACAGCGGACGATTCACGGGATTCAGACAGCTGACGAGTATTATATCCTTGTTAGATTGTAAATAGAGGGACATGTAATTAGTTGTGTCCCATAGACTATCCGAAGAGTAGGCTGGGCAAGAAGTGTAGTTTTTCTCCACGATTCCGAGATCCGACACGCGGACGGAGAAGTTGGCGTAGGAGATTGATTGGACGACGTATTTTCCCGATTTGGGTTGAAGGATGGGTCGATTTTGTAGGCACTGGAGCTCGAAGATGGGGTCTGGGTGGCCGCAATTGGGGGGATCGGTGGCCAAACGGAAGGGGTAGCTTATGCTGATTTGGCCGCAAGAAGAGCTGACACATGAAGATGAATTCTTGGCTCTGGTTCCGGCAGGGAACCAACAACAGATGATCAAGATTGTTAGAATCGAGAACAATATAGTATTAGGAGGCTTCCCTTCTGACATCATGGAAGAAATTTATGGAAATTGACAGCTTCTTTTGAATGATTTTTGTGAAGTTGGCCAAGTTTCTTATTTATACCCAGAAAGGGGCTTAATCAAGAATCAACTGGGATTTGAGCAATTCAAAGGGAAAGCTTGTAGCTTTGGTTAAGTTGATGCAATCCACGTAATTATATAACTATGGACGGCGTGACGAATTTTGATTGATTAAAATCATAGGATGCGAATATATTATACGGGTGGCGTGAATAAAACCTGTAGCTTGTTCTGATCAGCAACGCGGTTGAATTGGGTCCAAGTTGGACTTGTCCGCTCAAGTGGTTGGTGGCGGGCCGGTGGGGTCCCTTTGTCAAATCATCGTCTCGTCTCTTTGACTGCATATTTCAAACTTCAAATATAGTTGATCATTTTTGGTGAATATTTTAAAATCTTAATCTAATTCATAAAAAAAAAATATTACCTCCACGAATTAAGGATCTACGGAACATAAAAGAAGATTCCAAACTGTCAAATTTTCGCTTAAATCTAACCATAAGGCATAAAATCATCAGCTCATCCCTCGTACACATGATTTCGAGATGTCCAAATATATAAATTACCTTCATCAAATTAATATTTTCTTTTTATTTATTTCGAAATCATATCTAACAATTAAAATATAGGAGAAATGTAGGTGAGTTATGTATTAACTTATTTTTTTGTCAACTTTGAACCCGGCTTCTTTCTTTCAACATATCAAAAAACGCAGCAGTTCAAAAAACAAAATAAAGAAGAAGAAGAAGAAGAAGAAGAAGAAGAATTTTTTTAAAAATGCATTATTTTCTTTAGAAAAAAATATCAAAGAAAAACCCGAGGCATGTCGAGTTGTATTTCATCACTACGTACTACTCATTTCTTGAACAGTTATGCTCTTCTAATACAAATCATAGGTTCTTTTCTATAAATGAAAAAGTTACCTTTTCAACCACCTCTCCACTTTTTGAGGGCAAAAGAATAGGAAATGAGCTTATTGTTTTTATTTTTTAAAAAAAACGAGGAGGAAATTTTTTTCAATTATTTTTCAGTTGAGGAAAAGAGTTTGTAACAAAACATTGATGGTGGTCTATGATTTTATTTTAAGTTTCACCCTGAGAGTTATTTTTACATTTTGAAAAAACAATTAATTTTATTTGTGTTGAAATCATAAATTAGAAAAAACTTGAAAAAACAATTAACTTGTTTGCGATTGGAAATTTTTACGTAATTTCTCCAATCATAAAACAGATGGAAATTCAGTGAATAATTTTATAAGCCATCAAATCCTTCTACGATATTTTTTACTATGTGTAAGAATATGTCGATTTTGAGATAGTCACGATCCTCTGCTCATATTTACAAAAAAAAAATATTTGATATAAAAAAGAAATTTTTTTATTAATGACCCCTTATTCATATTTATAATAAAATTTGACATAAAAAAACACTATTTTTTATTAGTGACCAAAAAAAATTAAGCTAAATAAAAAAATTTATCTCACAAAATTGAACCCTAATATTGTAATACTTGTCACGATAAATTGTAGTTTGGATAGTAAATTTTCTATTAAATATTATTGAGTATTCCATTTCTTTTTTTTTTTCGACAAGAAAGTAAAATTTCATTAAGTCAAAGCAAACGAAATTACACTCGAAATCTTCCATCCTATTCGACTAGGCTTAGAAACAGCCTCTCGTGCTAAAACATGAGCGGCTTGATTCGCTGATCATTTAACAAAAACAAAGTTACAAGATTGTATATCCATAGCAAGAATTTTACAATCTTCTACAATGAGTCCCAAATAAGAGTAATCATGTTCTGTATTGCGTAAAGCATCAATCACCACAAGAGCATCTGATTCGAAAATTACATTTGACAAGTTCTTGCTCTTGACCCAACTTAGAGCCTCTCGAATTCTCATCGCCTCAACCTCTATTGGAGAATATCTACCATTGAGAATTTCATATACAACATCAATAACTATACCATTTGAGTTCCTACAATAAAGCCAAACCCAACAAATGGAATATTGTCAAAAACAGCGGCATCTATGTTACATTTCATCATATATTCTGGAGGTTTAATCCATCGTTCTTGCATGGTCTGTTGTTCTGTATTAATCTGAGGAGAATAAAGTTTTCTAGTCATCTTTCATTGAGAATAAAGAGTCTGGGCTGAACCAAAAATTGCGGTAGCACTCTTGCACTTGCCATTCCACACAACGTCATTACGATTTTGCCATAGACACCACAAGATGGCAGCTGCAAGTTCAACATCATTCTTATTCCTTCTGTGAGTCATATTGTTCTACCAGTCCGCAAAAGTGCAAGAAGAATTAAAGTAATTTCCAATCGAAGATATGTTCCAAACACTTCTAGCACATTGGCAAGACACTAAAGCATGGAAGTCGTCTTCAGGTAGATTATGACAAATTGGACAGCAATTATTTATCTCAACCCGACGTGTTAGCAAAGCTTGCATTGTAGGAAGACATGAGAAAAGTACTCTCCAAATGAAATTGCGTACTTTAGCTGGAATCCCCAATCTCCATAAAAATTTCCAGTTGATACTTGGAGAATTAGGACTTGTGTCTCTTACAGTCGTTTGTAGATTATATCCACTCTTAACATAATAGACTCCAAACCTCTCATTCGCCCACATCTAATTGTCATCACATTCTTGTCTACTAAGTGGAATAGAGAAGATTAAACGTTGATCTCTCTCAGAAAAGAGATCTTGGATAATGTCTATATCCCAAGAGCCATCCACGGCAGATCTCAATGAACTCAATGAAAAGAGGTCTATTCCAAGTATAACATACATTTTACATTATAAATATATTCTACATTGGCATTCGTGGCACATAAATTATTAATAATTATCTTTCTAATTCATATGTGAAATACACACAGGTAAAATTATTGAAAGAGAAATGGAGAAAATTAGAGTTTAATTAAATTTAAATCAGTTTAAGCAACAAAACAGAAATTTTTCCCAGATAATATCTCTTACTGCTGTTACTTTTACTAATGTCTATCATCTATATATTTATACTAGGAAAGTGCACGCAATTTAGATAATGTTTAAATTCGTTTAATAATACAATATTTATGAGTATTTATCAATTCAAATAGGGCAAAACACATTAGATAAAAAAAAACAATGTGCATTACAATAAATCATATATATATTCACCTATCCATATGTGACATTTTTTAATCCGTATTTTTGTGTGATTTTGATATATAGACAACTCTCTTCAAGTCAAAAAAGATACTTCATTTATCACAACTATATAGACCTATTTTTTATTCATACGGATTAAGAAAAAACTATTGGAAAATAAATTTTGTACAAACTTCCTATTTATCCCTATTTAATGTATTAAAAAATTATTACACAATTTTTAAGATATAGTTAATAAGAGGTATTAGTAAAGGAGTGAAAAAACATTACTATACATTTATGACAAAAAAACGTGACATATATAATTTAGACGGATGTAGTATTTTTTTTCATCAAATACTAATCATAAAAAAAACAATAAAAATAATGTAGGATCGAGTGTATGACGCTTACAAATAGCTATATCCGGTGGTGAGGGTGCAAACCAAATCTTTTAAACTGCACAATAACTCAAGCTTCATGTTTCAAAAAAAATTCTTAATTAAAAAAATTATCATATAATGTTAAAATAAAACCCAAAAATTGTTATTAAATTCAATATAACTCATGTTTGTGCGAAATTTTTTTAACCATTTAAAACATTTCTCTATTTGTTTAGAGTTACATAATATAAATAGTTAATTTTATATCACAATGATTCTTCTGTAAAATAATTTTGATTAACTTCATGAGAAATAATTTCTCAAATGATATGAATTAAATAAATATTTGTAATAAAACACATATTTTAAAGATAAAAAATACAATATGTGTTTTAAGAAAAAAAATCTAACGTCATTTGTGAATCTTTTTTTCCCTATAATTAATATATATTATAAATATTATATTATATATAGCCTACACTAAATTCAAAAATAGAAAGTAATTTCTATCATTTAAAACTTCTCACTAATTTCTTTTTCTAGGAATAAAACTGAAAATAAATCAAAATAATAAAATTAAAGTGCAAATAAATGTTAGAAAAATTTACAAAAGCATACGTTAAAATTCTCATGCTCTCAATACTCAGTTTCATTAAAAAGACACTTTAAAAAAAATGACATATACTGACATATTTTAAAAGACACTTGTGGATTAATTTTTTAAGATTTTTTATTTTATTTTTTTAAATCTCTTTATTCTACTTGTTTCTATTAGGCAAAAAATATATATAAAGATTGAAAAACAGAAAAATATGGAAGCCAAACAAAAAAAATGCAGACGTCTTTATATCCTTCATATTAAAGTAAAATCAAAGACACAAAAATTAAAGACGAATTTGTTTATGTTACGCCTTAAACGCATACAAATCTCGTGTGATGATATTAATGTTTTTAATGCATTAACAAGTCTCATAATATTATGTTTTGATGATTACAAAACTCGGTTAATTGCTACTAACCATTAAAGTGAGATTTTGCAGATTAGATTTATTGACAAATAAATTATTTGATGTTATTTTGAAACTATCAATGTATTTATGAAGTCTCGTATTGCTCATATAATGGACACAATGTTATGTGGATGCCATGAAATATTGTTATGAGGATATGAAGAAAGGGACAAGAAGAAGCCAAAGTATGGAGCAACAACTTCCGAAAATTATTGGGAATTTTATATACATTGAAATCCGATCTCCACCAGTCATAATCCAGATGAGGAAGTTTTAAATCTTCTGTCCAAATTTGAGAGCAATCAAATGGCTATATTGAAAGATATGATTTTTTCAAATATGCTGCACAATACCTACTCCTGCAAGGAACGAAACCATGAAGATTCAACTTCAAAAAATAACTGGAAATGATTGATTATCCAAATCAAATCTTCACCGATCAGATTCAAGTTTAGAATATTTTACAACTTATGTTTAAATATCAGATCAATCCAACGGATGGATTGGGAGATATAAATTTTTTAAATGTGTCGCGCAGAACAAGATGCAAAAACATGATTTAGCGACTTCCGAAAATTACTGGAAATGTTTGACTCGTTCAAATCAAATCTCCACCGTTCAGAATGAAGATCAAGATGTTTTAAAGTTTCAGTTAAAATTTAGATCAATCCAACGGTTAGATTGTGAGATATGATTTTTTCACAAAATCCGCACAGTGCTGTTTTTGAAGGGGACAGCGGCGCCAAACACTTTTTGTCTCTCCTTAACTTTCCAACACACACTTTATGCACTCAAATCAGATTCAAATCCTTACCAACTATAAATAGAGGTCTTCCAAGGTCATTTGGAGACATCCTAACTCATCTCTTCTCTACTTTGTAAGCAATCTTCTCTCTATCAAAGTGTGTGTGTGATATATTCAAGTATTTGAGAGTGTTTGTAAAAAATAGTTTGTGAGTTGGTTGTGCTATTGTTGTAAACACTTGAGTGTGAAGCCAAGTGTGTTGTGTTGAGGCTATCCTTGGAGCCCTTAAGGCCAAGTGTTCGAGTTGTATCAGCGTGGTGATCGTGTTGAGTTGTACGGCTATCCTTGGAGCCATCAAGGCCAAGACGTTGAAGTGCTAGTGGATCCTTGGTTAATCGATCTTAACCAAGAAGGGAAGACGTAGACGATTTATCGTCGAACTTCTATAAATATCTCTTATCCATTTTACTGTTTTATTTACATTACGCATTTATTTACTGCACTTATATTTGATTGTTTTAAGTTTTCCGCTTGTGTACTAGCATAATCGCTTTAAATTGCTAAAGTTGCCAATAGAACCTAAACTCCCCCCCCCCCCCCCCCCAAATACGTTTTAACAGTTTATATTCTGGAAGATGAAAAGGAAACAAAAAATCGAAATAATTAAATGCAAACACACGCTTCCAATTCAATCAATAATCATTTCATTATACATCAAATAATAAAAAAAAATTAGCTCTTATTTTGCCTAGGAACATCATTCTCTATTAAGCACTCAAACTACAAGGTTATGAAATTTGGTGGAGTTATGTATACTATTAATGATCACATTAAGTTAGTAAAGAAAATGACATAATTAAATAACCTTATGAACCACAAATAAATTATAGATAAAAGAATAATATATATGAATAAAATTGAAAATAAATCAATTAATCAAATTGTAGTGCAAATAAACTTTAGAATAATGTACAAAAATGCATTTATAATCTAACTGCTCTCAATACCCAATTTTATTGGAAATAGACTATAAAAATAACATTTACTGACATATTTTTAAGGGCATGAGGAATTTTTTATTTTTTTAAAAGTTTCTAATTTTTTTAATCTCTTTATTCGACTTGTGGCTATTGGACAATAATTATATATAAAATTATTTTTTTTAAAAAAAAGTAAAATATGAAAGCCAAACCAAAAAATGTAGACGTCTTTATACACTTCATATTGAAATAAAATCAAAGACACGAGTCCCTAAGGGGGTGTTCAAGTTGGTGGAGTAGGTGAAATCTTGATCATTGGTCAGGAGTTCGATTCCCCCTACCAACACCTATTTGGATTAGACTGTCACACAGAGCTTGCCTAATGTGGTTTACCTGACTAACGTAGTTTGCAGACTATTGTGTTAGTTCGGTGATTTACCCAGTGCGCACGAAGGTAGCGGCTGCAAGTTCCCACGTCACAAAAAAAAAAAATTCAAAGACACGAAGTTGAAATCAAAATTTATTTATATTTAGGATGATGAAAAGACAAAAAAAACATTAATTTCACAAAAAAGTGGGTAGTCGGCCATAATAAATAATACACATTTGCCGAATATGTGAGTTTATTTGTGAATTTACGTGACTAACCTTCTCCATTAATACTACATAATTAATGTGTTATTTCAATTATTTATTTATGTGACTCTTCAATTAAGTAATTTATTTTAAAATTATATCATGCATTCTTTCAAATAAAAAATTAAAATTTTGTGCATCTATTATTTATTATTTTGTTTTGTTCTTATTTGATATGTGGATAAGCCGATCCTACCCACGGGGCACTACCCCCATGGGTTGCTGTCAGGCCTTGATTGGCCCAAGGTTTGTGGGCCCCATACAAATCATGTGGGGCCCAAATCATTTGGGCCAATCAAGGCTTGACACGCTGCACACAGGGCACAACCATGTGTGCAACATCGAATTTTCCTTGACATGCAATCTTTCAAATGAAAAAAAAATAAAATTTTATGCATCTACTATATTTTATTATTTGGTTTTTTTATTTGATTTAATTTTTTAATTATATATCTCTAATATCTAATCTATACTATAGCTATAAATTGTGAGCAATTTTACTCTCTTATTTATTTGTGGTTCATAAGGTTGTTAATGTATTTTTGCACTAACTTAATAGGGTTATTAATAATATACTTAACTCCATCCAATTTCATAATCTTATAGTACATGTTTAGTGAAAAATAATATTCTTAGGAAAAAAAATAAGAGCTAATTTTTTTTATTATATGATGTATATTGGAAGGGTTAAATGCAAACACACGGATCCAAATTACCATGCATCAATCAATGTTTTAAGAATAGGTCGATTTTGAGATAGTCATGAATATCCTATGTTCATATTTTTTAAAAAAAAATTATATGATATAAAAAAGATTTTTTAAAAAAATTAGTGACCCCTTCTTCATATTTATAATAAAATTTGACATAAAAAACACTACTTTTTATTAGTGACCAAAAAAAAATTGAGCTAAATAAAAAAAATCTATCGCACAAAATTGCAGCATGATAGTGCAGTACTTGTCATAATAAATCGTAGTTTGGAGGTAAGTTTTCAATTAAATATTATTGAGTATTCCATTTATATTCTAGGTATAACATACATTTTACATTATAAAATTATTCTACATGATTGGCACTCGTGGCACATAAATTATTAATAATTATCTTTCTAATTCATATGTGATATACACACAGGTAAAATTATTGAAAGAGAAATGGAGAAAATTAGAGTTTAATTAAATTTAAATCAGTTTAAGAAACAAAATAATTTTTTTCCCCATACTACTACTTTTAATAATGCCTACCATCTATCTATATATTCAAACCTCCTCTAATCAGGTAAATAAATGACGCCAAAACAAAAGGAAAATAAATTTAAAAACTTTTCACAGTTCGTCATGTCCGCCGTCTTCCTCCTCCGCCGCGCCGCCAGCCCGCCGATAAACAGCGGCGATGATGGGGTTGCACACAGACTCAACCTCTCTCAACTTTTCGTCGTAATCCTCCTTGTCTGCGCTCTGATTGTCGTCCATCCACTCGAGGGCCTCCTTGGTCGCGGCCTCGATTTTCTCCTTCTCGTCGGACTCTAATTTGTCCGCCAGTTTGTCCCCGTCGTTGATCTGATTCCTCATGTTGTACAAGTACGTCTCGAGGCTGTTCCGGGAGTCGATTCTCTCCCTGGCCTTCTTGTCTTCCTCCGCGAACTCCTCCGCCTCCTTCACCATCCGCTCGATCTCTTCTTCCGAGAGACGTCCTTTTTTGTCGGTGATGGTGATCTTTGCGGAACGGCCGGCGGCCTTATCTTCGGCTTTGACGTTTAGAATGCCATTGACATCCTTGGAGAATGTTACTACAATCTGAGGAGTTCCTCTGTAGAATCCAACAACAACAACAACAAAAAAGTTCAAATCTTGAGCTGCTAGTGTTTGATAATTTGTAGCAGATAGGACCCATTGGCGAGTATATACAATACAAACCTTGGGGCAGGAGCTATTCCAGTGAGATCAAAACTTCCAAGCAACCTACAGTCCTTGGTCATGCTTCTTTCCCCCTCGAACACCTATCACACAATTACCAAAAAATGTTATTATCATCAAGTGATCATGAACCCTTTTCAAGAATCATATTCGATTATTACCCGAATCGTGACGGTGGTCTGTTTGTCCTGGTACGTCGTGAAAACCTGCGATCTATCTGTCGGGATGCGGGTGTTTCTTGGGATCAACTTGGTCATCACTCCTCCGACGGTTTCGATACCGAGGGTCAGTGGAGTCACATCCAAAAGAAGAACATCTGATGTTGAGTTATCGCTCACCAGTTAGCAACAATTAATGATCTATGCAAATATGAAATAGTAGTAGCAACATTAACGCATAATTTACCTTTGGTCTCTTCACCTCCCTCTCCGCTGATGATTGCTCCTTGAACAGCGGCACCGAATGCCACCGCCTCGTCTGGGTTCACGCCCTTATTCGGTTCCTTCCCGTCGAAGTATTCTTTCAACAGCTGCTGAATCTTTGGGATCCTGGTGCTACCACCCACCAGGACGATTTCGTCGATCTGATGCTTTGCCAAACCAGCATCCTCCATGGCCTTCTTAACAGGACCCATGGTTTTTCTGAACAAATCATTGTTCAATTCCTCGAAACGTGCTCTTGTAAGCGGTTCGGAGAAATCAACGCCATCAAAAAGGGACTCGATCTCCACCCGGACTTGGTGCTGACTGCTCAGAGCCCTCTTAGCGCGCTCACATTCTCTCCTTAACTTGCCAAGTGCTCTGTTATCCTTACTAATGTCCTTCCCATGCTTCTTTTTTATCAACTTGATGAAGTACTCCATGATCCTGTGATCAAAATCCTCGCCTGAAATAATAAACATGTCCAGATTCAGGTGACAATACATGAAATTGAGAGTACTTATCATTAATAAACGAAAACAAATGCGCGAGAATAATCGCAACTAGCACTCTACCTCCCAAATGAGTATCTCCATTAGTCGAAAGCACCTCAAAAACACCCTTATCAATGGTCAAGATGCTAACGTCGAATGTTCCGCCACCAAGGTCAAAGACAAGAACGTTCTTTTCTTCATCTTTCTGGTCCAAACCATATGCCATTGCTGCCGCTGTTGGTTCATTCATAATCCTTACAACATTCAGTCCAGCGATCGCTCCAGCATCTTTAGTGGCCTGTCTCTGGGCATCATTAAAGTAAGCTGCAAGAAGGCAGGAGAATTTCAGTAAAGACACAAATGCCTAGCTAGCTATCCAACTAACAGTACAAGACTTCAAAGATTAAAAGCTTACCAGGAACGGTGATAATAGCATCATTGATTTTCTTGCCAAGATACGCTTCCGCCGTCTCCTTCATCTTTGTCAAAACCATGGCACTGATCTCCTCAGGACTGAACACCTTGTTCTCACCATCTTTGACGACTTGTATGTAAGGTTTCCCATCCCTGTTAACAATCTTGTAAGGAGCAAACTTCATATCGCTCTGAACTTCTTTGTCGTCGAATCTATGGAGATTTAAGGCGTTAATTATGAGTCACAATTATAACTTTATAATCACCACAACATGATTAGAAAATATTAAAAAAGAGACAAGATGTTACTTACTTTCTTCCGATTAGCCTCTTGACATCGAAGATGGTCCTCTCCGGATTACTGGGTGCCTGATTCTTTGCCGCTTCTCCAATCAACCTTTCCTTGTCGGAGAAGGCGACCCACGAAGGGGTGATGCGATTACCTTGGTCGTTCGCTATGATTTCGACATGTCCGTTCTTGTAAACACCAACACAGGAATAAGTTGTACCGAGATCTATGCCGATAACAGTTCCCACTTTTTCAGTGTCATCTTCCTTCTTCGCTACCGTGAATGCGAATAAACTTCCTCCTGAAACCATTAAAAAAATGACGTTCAATGTCATTATTCCACAACAAACTGAACCCAATTATGTGAATTGAAAACATCACTTTTCTCATATATCATGTAAGATGTAACCATACATCATCCGGCCGTCAACAAAATTTTCACAGCTTGGTTTTTTTTTTCTTTCATGCACGTACCAGGGACAGAAAAGCGTAGAAAATTAATCAAGCAAAAGAGAAAAAACTAAAACATCAGTTCGAATTTCGAAAGTATGCATGAGAAAAAAGCTTACCAAGCAAAGCGATCACGAATACAAACGCAGAAGCTTGTCTCCTCAACTCGCATGACATTGCCATCAGTGTAAAACTTGCCAATTTCCGATGCTATTTGATTCTGGTTTCTGCGTGGGAGAGAGAGTGGAATCCTAATGAAGAACAAGAAGAAGAAAAATCGTGAGTTTATTCTAAACTCAAAGGGAAAGGGACCGAGTATATATAGGAACAGGGGTGCAGTTAAACATGCTGTTTAGGATGACGTGGACCAATAAGATTCCTGGTATGACATGTTTTGTCCTTATTTAATCCCATCTTGAAAAGAGTTATTATTATATTAGGCTTTTAATAACTTTATTATTATTTTTAGACACTGAAATTATCTTACATAAATAATCATATATTTTTTCGAATTGTGTGTTTCTCTCCATTCTTTTATTTTGGTTCGTTAATATTCAATAGGTTTGTCAGTTGTCACCTGACCAATGACGTCGAGTTATTGTGTCACGTGGTCCAATCATAAGCTTGATTTCGACTCTATTATTATTCGATTTTTTAAAGGTATTTTCATATTTTAAAATACTTTCCTTGAATAATTTTTTCCAGCACTTGGCAAATATCTTAGGATTATGGGGATGTGTAGCCGTTAACATGTTTAATTAATTAATTAAATTTGACTCGAAGATTTGGGACTTAAAATGATTTACATGACAATTTTATTTCATTCGTGATGTAACAACTTATTACTCGTGATGTCAGATGTAATATAATTTTCATCGGACCATGCAAAAAAATGTTTTTCTTATTGTCCTCGTATAATAATAATAATATTATTATTATAAATAGGTAAATTTGATTATATATTTCATATTTTTCCCAGCTAAGTATTATTATTATAGACAAAATAAATAAATTTTTAATTATTTGTCCATGAATTTAGAACTTTAAAAAATCATAATTCACTAATTATTGAAAAATAAAAACATATTTTTTATATATAGCATAATACTAAATATTATATCATTTTATACATATGCATCACGCCTGCTTAATTATGCTAATATAAATAAAACAACATCTAAATGATTGTCTACTAAATACATCAAATAATATTTAAAAATAAGAAAAAATTGTAATTTTGGTTTTATATAATTGTCACTTTGCGATTTCGATCCTTTTTGTTTTCATGTTTCAGTTTTAGTCTTGTATGTTCTGATTTTTGGTAATTTTAATTTTTTTTCTTCGAAAATGCTTACGTGACACCATACACATCAGTTCTATATCAGCACCGCATTAATACCACATCAACGCCACATCGGAAAAAAAGACTACAAATGCAAAAAAACAAAAACAAAAACAAAAATAGCGGTTTAAAACTGAAATCTGAAAATATAAAAGTTCGAAATCGCAAAATAACAAACATTCAGGACGAAAAAAACAATTTTTCATAAAAAAATTAATGTGTGTATCAAAATTATATATATCTTTATGTATTAACTAGTAAAAAGCACGTGTCTTGCACGTGAACAACATATTAATCTATTATATATAAAATAAAATAAATATAAATTTATTCACATTTATAATAAAAATAAATTGTCAAACGACTTATAACCTTTCAAAATAATTTGTTTGACAGCTGTTTTTTAAAAAGTAAGGTCATCCCTAATTTTTAGAAAATATCCTTATATATTTTATTTAAATTTCCACCATACTCTCTGTCCATTTTTTGTTCATAATTTATCAAAAAAATTTATAAATTAAAATTAAAAATAATTTTATTTTTTTAATATATGTTTAACATTTATGATAAATTTAAAATTATTTTTGTGCATATATTACTATTTACATTACTTTCATAGTATTATACTTTTTTTTGGTAATTTTGACAATAAAAAGATCTCATCATACCAAACACATCAATATTTTTAAGTTGTTTAAAATAATTTAATCCAAACACTTTAATAACCTATTTTTAAAATAAGACTTGACAGTTTATAAGCTCCTAAAATAACTTATGAGCATATAAGTTGTTTTTAATAAGTTAAGCCAAACACCTCTAAGTTTATAATAGTTGTTAAAGGTCTCATGCTTGAGTTTTAAATATTATTTCTCTAATGATTTTTTTTTTATTTCTATTCACATTTTTATAGATAAAATATATCAAATACACATTTTTTTTATAATTTCAATGAAAAATATTTTTTTGCTTGTCAAATATATATATTCATTTTTATATATCATTTTTTAAAATATTTTCTAAGAATTATGAAGATGTCCATGGAATTAATCAAAATAATATACAATTTAAGGGTAAAGTACCAAATCCACAACGAAATTTTTTGTTATTTTATTCACGTTTTATCATTTTATTTACACTTTTATAGATATAATATAATATTTTAAATATATATATATATTAAAATTATATATATATATATTATTTTCATTCTTTTAATTGTGAAAATATATTTTTTATTATCAAACATCTAATCATTTTTTTGCTCATTATTTTTAGATTCATGAGAATTATATTTTTAAATATCTATTCAATTTTGACGTATTATTATTTTTAATTTTTTATAATTATGTTGTAACCAAATGTTATTATTCTATAATACTTTGCTTCTCACATGTTTTGATTTTGTTGTCTTAAATTCATAAAAAATACATTAACTAATCAATCAAGTCATTGAAAGCAAATTTGTATAATAAAATAAGAGGTGAGGATGATGATGGTGATGCGACGACGAAACTATTAATTAATATAAAATAATATCTTTTAAAATAAATAAATTAAAAAATATAAAAGATAATTTTTTGAAGATAATTTTTTTTTATATCCTCCTAATCTATATACATGTAGGTGATATGAAAAAAAACAGATTTTAATTTTAAAAAAAATAAAAATGGATCGATGAAGTTGAATGTAATGAAATTATGATAATTACGTTGATAAAAAAAATTAACAATATAGAATTAAAATGTATGCTCATTAAATTCTTTTTGCTTAAAATTCTAAAATAAATTCTCACGAAAAGATGAAGAAAAATTGGTAGTCGCGTAAATTAACATGTCATTAAGTGTCAAAATATTTTTTAAAAAAAATTTATATAATAAGACATATATTGAAATTAAATTCATCAACATAAATAAATAAATTAAATATAGTTATTGAGAATAAAAATTAAAATGTAATTCACATTAGCGAAACAAACTTAACATATATCCAAACATAAAACCTTTTAGTTACTATTACTCTATTACTTATTTAATACATCTAAAAAATTAAAACAAATAGATTATTTGAAATTTCAATTATACTTATTTTATATTTATTATAAGTGAATTTAAAATTATTTTTTATTTTAGATGATAATTGAATATAAATAAAAAAATTAAATACATCTTCATTATTCAATAAATTACTCCTTAAGGTTTTACTAAAATCTTAACTTCTTTTTGCCCTTGTTTTTTTTACCTCATATTTCTATAATTGCACATACATTTTTTGATCCATACACAATTTGAGGGCGAAATTATAAATTCACAATGAAAAATTTTTGTTCATCATTCATATAAGTTCTTTTAGCTACTATAAGAAATATAATACATCTCAAAATTATTGTGTATAAAATTTTGATAATTAATTAATACACTAATTAGGACAAATTTTCGGTTATTTTTATTTTAAATATTTGTGTCATTAGTAGTCAACGACTGTAGTAACCCAGATTCCATTTTAAGATAATAATATGTTAAACATGATTAAAGGTTGGTGATTAACCAAATTCGGGGTTTAATCGGACTTCAGAATCAAGAATTGGATTTTCATTTTCTGGGCCAGTTCGGACGGTCCGAAGAGGACTTCGGACGGCCCGAACTCAGCACACCGGGGGCTCCGAAGGTGAGCTTGTTGACTTCGGAGTTAAGGCAAGTTCGGACGATCCGAAGTAGGATCGGACGGCCCGAACTTCACCTGTGCCAAGTAGGCAGGATTACTCAGCCATGGTGTTTGACAAGTGTCGTATTTAGGACACTTCGGACGACCCGAAGTGGTGATCGGACTGTCCAAACCCGACGTGGCTTGCATGCATGCATTGAGTTCGATCGGACGATCCGAACCCCAGTTTTTGATTACGAATTCCCGAGTTTCCTTCTTCAGTTATATAGTGTGAGTTATACACTTGAGGGCCCTATCGGTTATAATAGAGGTTCTGGAATAACCAAGGAGTGGTTATAGTCATCCGGGACTAGCGACTTCAAAAGGCTATCGACGGACGAAGGTATGGTCCGAAAATCTATTTAAGTTTTGGGAGTACTTATTAGCTTAGTTAAAGCTTATAGAACTTGTGTAGTGATACGATGAACTTCTGAATATAGGCTTGAAATCTAGAATCCTACTATACTTGAACTAGCCTAGAGGTACGTACACATTGACTGAGATTGTCAGCGAGTATATATGTTTATATGTTGCATTTATTTGGCATTATTATATGGCATGATATATGATTTACCGCTTTTTATATTCATATGTCATGTGCATACACGTTGAGCCTATACCTTGATATACCTGATTATAGAGCCGCTCAGCTCTATACTCGATAGTCTGTCACTGAGAGTACCGCGACGGCGGGGACATTTATGTCTGACTACTCCGGTGTACTTGACGAGTGTGGCTGCACCCAGAGGTTGATCGGTGCGGTGGCAGCACTCATGTGGCGCCGGTTGAGAGTGATTTTCGAGCTTTCGATTGCACTGAGGAGCAAAAATTGGAAGTTCTAGAATTTGTTCTAGAGGATCGAGCACGTTTTTGGTGGGATGCCAAGGCTGCTCAGGCACGTACTGAGAGAGGACAGGTGACTTGGGGAGATTTCTGTCAGCAGTTTCAGAAACTGTATTTTCCTCCAACTGTTCGCCAGACACGATCGATGGAGTTGCTTACTCTGAGACAAGGATCAATGACTATTGATCAATATAAGCAACAATTTCTTGATTTGCTACCTTTCAGTCCTCATATCAGTGACAGTGATGCATCGAAGTATGATATCTTTCTGCAAGGCTTGAATCAAGACATATACTCATAAGTTGTCGTCTGTGATGATCCGACATCTTATGAGACTTTGGTGAACCGTTGCCGTCTTGTGGAGACCAGCAACAGGCGGACATAGTTGATGATGCCAAGACAGCCTAGTGGATCTTTTGAGCCTAGATCTCAATTTGTTGTGCAATCTGGACCTATGTCTTCTTCTACTCCTACTACTTCGTCTGGTTCTCGTGGTTCACGAGGTACATTCCGTTTTGGGAAGAAGAAGAAGAAGGTGAATTTTGCAGCCACTGTAGAGGGAAACATCCTGCAGCTTCATGTCGGAAGGCTACTAGTGCTTGTTATATTTGTGGTGAGCAGGGATATCTGCGGAGAGATTGTCATCAGCGTATGGGTTTTGCTAGTGGATCGGGATCACAAGTTGGAACTCAGGCTTCTACTTTTCCATGTCAGCTGCCAGCACCACAGAGTTCTTCTGGTTACCGTCCACACTCACAAGGGCAGGTGTTTGCTCTGTCTCAAGACCAGGCTACTGAGGGAAGCGATCGCATGTTGGCAGGTACCTTTTTGTTATGTGGTATTCCTGCACTTGTTTTAATTGATACTGGAGCATCGCATTCCTTTATTTCTAGCCGTTTTGTTAAGAGACATATATTACCTTATGTATCATTAGATATGGATTTAGTTGTATCTACTCCGTTGGAGCAGGAGGTAGTGACTAAGCGTCTAGTGATGGGTTGCCTTCTAGAGTTTTAGGGTAATGTGTTATTGGCTAATTTGATGATATTAGCGATGACAGATTTTGACTGTATTTTGGGAATAGATATGCTGACTTTGTATCACGCTACTGTGGATTGTTATCAGCGTCTGGTATAGTTTCATCCTGCTGAGGGTGATAGCTGGTATTTTTATGGTGAGGGTGCGCGACCTCCGATGCCACTTGTTTTGGCTCTGAAGGCATGTCATGTCTTGGAGTCAGGTGGGGAGGGCTACCTCATCTATGCAGTTGATATGTCCATGAGTAGTACGGGTATTGATCAGCTACAGATAGTCAGTGAGTTTCTTGATGTATTCCCTGATGAGATTCCTGGTTTTCCTCCAGTTTGAGAGGTTGAATTTGATATTGATCTAGTACCAGGAACTACGCCTATATCCCGAGCACCTTATCGTCTGGCACCGTCGGAGATGAGAGAATTGAAACAGCAGTTGCAGGATCTGCTTGATAAGGGATATATTCGTCCGAGTATTTCTACGTGGGGAGCACCTATTTTGTTCGTCAAGAATAAGGATGAATCGATGCGATTATGTATTGACTACAGGCAGTTGAATCGTGTCACCATCAAGAATAAGTATCCTTTGCCGCGGATTGATGATCTGTTCGATCAATTACAGGGTACTTCTGTTTACTCGAAGATAGACCTAATATCTGGATACCACCAGATGCGGGTACGAGACTTGGATATTTCTACGACTGCTTTCAGGACCAGATACGGGCATTATGAATTTCTGGTGATGCCATTCGGTTTGACGAATGCACCGGCAGTCTTTATGAATCTGATGAATCAAGTATTTCGAGAATATCTGGATAGATTTGTCATCGTCTTCATTGATGATATTCTTGTCTATTCTCATGACAAGGATGAACATGCATAGCATCTGAGAATTGTTTTACAGACGTTACGAGATAAGCAGTTGTATGCGAATTTAAGCAAGTGCGAATTCTGGCTTGATCGGGTAGTGTTTCTCGGTCATGTAATTTCTAGTGAAGGGATATCTGTTGATCCAAGTAAGATAGAGGCAGTGCTGAACTGGTCTCGTCCGACGACGGTTGCTGAGATTCGAAGTTTCTTGGGTCTAGCGGGTTATTACCGTCGGTTCATCGAGAATTTTGCATAGTTGGCCAGGCCTTTGACACAGCTTACACGGAAAGATGTTGCCTTCATATGGTCCTCGGATTGTGAGGAGTCATTTCACGAGCTGCGTAGACGTCTTACTACTGCACCTGTATTAACTATACCTTCTGGATCAGGAGGTTATGTTGTCTATACTGATGCCTCTTGTCAGGGGTTATGATGTGTTCTTACACATCATGGACATGTTATTGCCTATGCTTCTCGACAGTTGAAGACGCATGAGAATAATTATCCAGTACATGATCTCGAGTTAGCCGCCATTGTATTTGCACTCAAGATCTGGAGGCATTATCTTTATGGCGAGAAATTTGAGATATTCACGGATCACAAGAGTTTGAAGTATTTATTCATTCAGGCAGAGTTGAATATGCGACAGAGATGCTGAATGGATCTTTTGAAGGATTATGATTGTGAAATTAAATATCATCCAGGTTCTGCTAATCTTACTGCTGATGCCTTGAGTCGGCAGGTGAGACTTTATGCACTTCAGACTAATGAAGTATCTCATATGATACAAGAGTGTTGTTCTTTGAGTTTTACGCTCAAGCACAAGAAAGGAAGAAATGAGATTCGATTGTATACTATTTTATCTGAGCCAGCATTGTATTCTCGGATCAGAGATGCTCAGATATCTGATGTTAAGACTCAGCGTTTGGCACGTTTAGCCAATGGGGTTAATACATCTGGATTCCATTTTCAGGCAGATGGATTATTGTGCTTATCTAATCGAGTAGTTGTACCTAATATTGCGGAGCTCAGGAATGATATTCTTTCTCAAGCTCACATGAGTCGATTATCAGTTCATCCTGGAAGCATGAAAATGTATAAGGACTTGCGAACTAGATTCTGGTGGACGGAAATGAAGCGGAGTGTGTATCAGTTTGTTTCAAGATGTTTGGTTTGTCAACAGGTCAAGGCTGAACACCGACGACCAGGTGGATTACTGCAGAATCTTGAGATTCCCGAATGGAAGTGGAAGCACGTGACTATGGATTTTGTCACCCACTTGCCTATGACGTCACGTCAATGTGATGCTATCTGGGTTGTCGTTGACCGGTTGACAAAATCAGCACATTTCATTCCTTACAACCAGGAGTATTCTTACGATCGCATGACACGCTTATATGTCCAGGAGATAGTGCGATTGCATGGGATTCCAGTGAGCATAGTCAGTGATAGAGACCCGCGATTTACCTCACGTTTTTTGGGGTAGTTTTCAGCAGGCGTTGGGTACCACTTTGAGTTTGAGCACTGCATATCATCCGGAGACTGACGGGCAATCAGAGCGGATGATTCGTACTTTGGAGGATATGCTACGTTCTTCTGTTATGGACTTTGGCTTATCTTGGCAGGATCAGTTACCTTTGATCGAATTTGCCTACAATAACAGTTATCATCGTAGTATTGATATGGCACCTTTAGAGGCATTGTACGGTCGACGATGTCGTACTCTGTTATTCTGGAATGAAGTCGGGGAACGACAAGTCTAGGGTCCTGAGTTGGTACAGCTGATTGTAGATAAGGTAGATTTGATCAAGCGAAGGATCAAAATTGCTCAAGATTGGCAAGCCAGTTATGCTAATATTCACCACAGGCCACTTCAGTTCGAGCCTGATGAATATGTTTTTCTGCGAGTATCACCTTTCAGGAAGGTGATGAGATTTGGTGTGAAAGGCAAGTTATCACCTCGTTTCATTGGGCCTTTCCAGATACTGGAGAAGATTGGAGATGTTGCTTATCGTTTGGCGTTACCGCCATCTCTTTCCAGTATATATAATGTTTTTCATGTGTCGTTACTTCGACAGTACATAGCTGATGAATCTCATATTATCCAGCATACTGATATTCAGCTAGAACCAAATCTGTCTTTTGTTGAACGACCACTCCGTATCCTAGACAGGAAGGAGAAAGTTCTTCGGAACAAGACTATACCACTTGTGATGGTACAGTGGCAGTGCCGAGGCGTTGAAGAAGCAACTTGGGAAACCGAGAGCTATATGCGGGCTGAATATCCTGAGTTGTTTGCTTTGTACTTTTGATTACCATGTAAAGATGTAATTACAGTTGTTGTAATAAAACATGGTTGATGTTTCATATTGTTATCTTGATTTGTCTTTAGATTTTATTTCACGGACGAAATATCTAAAGGCGGGGAGAATGTAGTAACCCAGATTCCATTTTAAGATAATAATATGTTAAACATGATTAAAGGTTGGTGATTAACCAAATCCGGGGTTTAATCGAACTTCAGAATCAAGAATTGGATTTTCATTTTCTGAGCAAGTTCGGACGGTTCGAAGAGGACTTTGGACGGCCCGAACTCAGCACACCGGGGGCTCCGAAGGTGATCTTGTTAACTTCGGAGTTAAGGCAAGTTCGGACGATCCGAAGTAGGATCGGACGGCCTGAACTTCACCTGTGCCAAGTAGGCAGGATTACTCAGCCATGGTTTTTGACAAGTGTCGAATTTAGGACACTTCGGACGACCCGAAGTGGTGATCGGACGGTCCAAACCCGACGTGGCTTGCATGCATGCATTGAGTTCGATCGGACGATCCGAACCCCAGTTCGGAGGGCCCGAACTCGTCCGAAAATTTTCCTATAAATAGGGGTCTTCAGATTCATTTCTGATTATGAATTCCCGAGTTTTCTTCTTCAGTTATATAGTGTGAGTTATACACTTGAGGGTCCTATCGGTTATAATAGAGGTTCTGGAATAACCAAGGAGTGGTTATAGTCATCCGGGACTAGCGACTTCAAAGGGCTATCGACGGACGAAGGTATGGTCCGGGAATCTATTTAAGTTTTGTGAGTACTTATTAGCTTAGTTAAGGCTTATAGAACTTGTGTAGTGATACGATGAACTTTTGAATATAGGCTTGAAACCTAGGATCCTACTATACTTGAACTAGCCTAGAGGTACGTATACATTGACTGAGATTGCCAGCGAGTATAATGTTTATATGTTGCATTTATTTGGCATTATTATATGACATGATATATGATTTACCGCTTTCTATATTCATATGTCATGTGCATACACGTTGAGCCTATACCTTGATGTACCTGATTATAGAGCCGCTCAGCTCTATACTCGATAGTCTGTCACTGAGAGTACCGCGACGGCGGGAACATTTATGTCTGACTACTCCGATGTACTTGACGAGTGTGGCTGCACCCAGAGGTTGATCGGTGCGGTGGCAGCACTCATGTGGCACCGGTACTGAGCATGATTTTTCAGATGACCCTTTACCAGTCATCATGTTGCATGCATCGTATATATATGTTTACTCATGTTTATGTACTGGGCATTAGCGCTCACATCCTAGTTGTTATCTTGGACACCCTATTCCACGGGGCAGGTCGCAGGATGGACGGAGCTGGTAGTTCAAGGCAGGATTAGGAAGCAGGAGTCTTGAGGAGTTTATTATACAGCAGGATTCGATATAGCTGTATAACGTGTACTTTTAAGTTATTCGATATGGTTGTATCATTACAGATTTAAGCCTGGATATGTTTTATTAAGCTGATATGTACATTATGGTTATGTTTTCGCACGTTTTACTCTGTTAAGCGTTATTGCTTTATTAAGATTAATGCATGCTATTAGGTTCTAGTTAGTAGGTGATACCATGCAGGGTCACTACAATGACCCTTTATGGTTTTTTCACCTATCAAAATGTAAAATATTTTACAATATAAAAATATTTGACTAAATATTGTCTGTAAAATTTTATATTATATAGTATACATAGTCTATTAATAATTAATTTTGAGATTATAATTGAATATAAATGAAAACTTAAATACATCTTCATTAGTCATGATGCAATAAATCAGTCCTTAAGGTTAAATCTTAATCCCTTTTTCCCCCTTGATTTTTACCTCATTTTTAATAATTGCCCATATATATTTTTGATCCATACACAATTTGAGAGCAAATTTAAATCTTAATCCATTTTTTTTTATTGTTTTTACCTCATTTTTCAATAATTTCCCATACATATTTTTTTATCGATACACAATTTGAGAAAAAAATTATAAATTCACAATGAAAAAACTTTGCCCATCATTCATATTTTTATAGTAGAGATTTTTTTTTACCTATCAAAAATTTAAATAAGACAATGATAATTATTTATTGAAGAGAGCATAACCTTGAGTTACGAATAATTCTTATTGATTTTTTAATACTTGTTAAGAGTCTTATGTTTGAATTTTAAATTTATTTAGGTAAATGTGGATTACATTTTGACATTTGTTTTCAATAATTATCTTTGATTTATTTATATTGATGAATTTAATTTATATTTATATTAATAAAAATTAGAATGATTCATTTAGAAAATTCAACAATAGTTTATATAAAAAAATAGATAGTAGAAAAATTTTATATTTATAATTTTTTTCTCATTATTGTATTTTTTAAGAATGAATTTAGGAATATGATGACAACCATTGAAATGTTGTATTCAATGGATAGAAAATTAAATAAATGCACCAATTAAATGCATAAGCACACATTGGTTTCCACAAATTCAATGTCCCAAATTTGACCCTAAATTTTACACCATTTTTTTCACCTATACCCATGCAATTAATACAATTCATTCATGTTTTTTTGGGAAATGTAGTAATTATACAATGCAAAAACTTTGCCCATCATTCATACTTTTATAGTAGAGAAATAGATGTGTCACGCATATATATAGATCATATCAAGCTTTACCCAACCATCAACCAAATCACTTGAATTTCATGCCTGATACCAACTATTAACATAGCATCTCATTGTTGGATGCAATGTATACATATCTATGATGGCGATAGTATCCTCTTCCAAGTGAAAATCGATGGTATTTTTTTTAATGAAAATTTTATTCAAAATGCAAAGAATCGCCTCTTATTCTCCTGTTTTCTGTCGAATATATTACTGATCGGTTCTGAGCATCATTTTCAGTGGAAAATTGTTCCATAAAATGGAAAATATAACATGCATAACTCTGATGCACCGGAGGGAGAATTGACTTCTAGATACGAATCCTACATTGTATATATGTACAGGTTGTCATTATTTGAATTCAAAAGGAAAACAAACTTGACATCCATATTCCAAGTGACACTATGCCGATTGTAGCTAGAGCTTGAGCCCATTCATACACGAAATTCTGTTGTTGCGCGGGTAAGTTTTGCCATTCCGTTCGCCTGCTCAAATACGCAGTTCCAAGAACAAAAACTTAGCCAGGAAAACAAAAAACAAGAGAATGATCAGAAACAAATGAAAACTGAGTCCCTATTATATGACATACCCCAGATCAGCAATGATAATGCTCACATTATCTTGCGAGTATCGGTTCTGCAGAACAGATTTTATTTCATGTTATAGTGATAATTTGATCTTATGCATTGAAAAATTGTTAAGTTTTGGGGGAACATTACCAAAGCCAGCTGGGCTAGAGCTTCAGAAGCCATCTGCTCGGAAAATAAAAAGAAAAGAAAATAAAACAGGTTACGCGCTTTTCTTGATTCAGAACCATAAAAAATTTTAAGCCATGACAGCATGAACTAATTAGATTACCTGCACATCTCCATGCTGGCGAAGATGATTTCTAACAAAGTTAACAGCTTCCGAACTGCAACAACGCATAATTTGTTACAATATTTTACTGTTCTAAGCTGTAGAAAGTAAGTATCTGACCTTTTAATGTAATCCCACAAGCCATCAGATGCTAATAATATAAATTCGGCATCTGGTCCTAGAGATACTTGAGAAACATCGGGTGATGCAACGACTAAGTCTCCGTTGAATCGTATCCTGAAAAATCATGACATGAAATACTAACTATGTTATCTGCTGAAATGGTCAGCACAAATCATCCTAGATTGGCATTTATTCTCAAAATTTGGAATTTTAGAAATGATTTATCTGTATGTACCTAGATACGAATTTTTCCGTCCACCGGCCTTCCTCAACTCCCTTCTCAAGCATCCTTTTTTTCATTTAAGAGAAACAATGTGATCGAACAGATGAAGTGGCAGTCGTTTGAGAGGAAAAGTTGGAAATCCTTACTCGTATTTTTTGTTCTTGAAACGCATGTCACCGAAAGCACGGGACACAGATATATCCCCGCAGATTCTTCCGTTTACAATCTGTAGACATCTAGAAAAAATTCAACACTATCCTTGCTTGAACATCATCGAAATCACTAAAATTCCAAGTTCTGTTCTATTTAGGAACAAAAATATGCACTTCTTTTCATACTCTTTGATCTAATATATGATTAATGATGGATTTAAATTGACTGAAAAGGTATAAAAGAACACACCCATCCACCAGCTTCATTAATTCGTTTAATCTCTTGACGAGAAACTGCGTTGTTCCCATAAGGCCGATGAGAATTTGTCAAAACTTCAGCCTTCCCTGATTTTGAGAGTACCTTAGGCAAGAAAGTTCATAGAATCTACTTCGTCAAGCAAATGCTCAGCATAGTTAAGAGAAAGGCGAAATCGAAAATGATCCCAAAAAAAGAGCTCCTACCACACATGAATCGCCAACATGTGAAATAAACACAACATCTTCCCGCACGAAAATAACAGTTGCCGTCGTGCCAGACTCGATTTCTTCGTTGCTCGTCTCAAGCCTTTACAAAATAAATCCTTCAATACAATCAAGCATCATATAAAAGCAAAATATAGACTATTTAGACATTTGATGATGACATGTTTTTCAAACAGATTTGAATTAATATAATTTTCTCACCATTTCAATAATGCTGCATCAGCATTTTCAAAAGCTTCTGTCAATGCTTTCTTGATTGCTTTGAAATCACTTCCATTTAAGAGATGCCCTCCTTGTAATGCTGCAACACATTCTTTGTATAACTCTTCCCTGCAATTAAAAATCAACGGCGTGCCCTTATTTCCGATTGGAAACCAAACAGAATAACAAGATATCATTTTTATACGAATGATGTTATAATCCTTAATAAGCACGAAACAAATTACCACTCCAAGGAACTCAAAATATAAACTAATACTGCAAAATCACACTTAAAAAAGAATTGAAAACTTTGGTATTTAACTATTGGGCAAACCTTAGGAACTTAGCAGAAGAGAATCCACAGTGCCCATCAAGAACAGCAGCATAAGAAAACCCATCAGAATTGATAATCACTGTTTCGTCTTCCATCTCATCGCGGGCTCCTTTTAATTTGACAGAACCCCACCGAATCTCAGCCACGCTCCCCAGAGCAGACGGCGGCGCGTCTATTGCGATTGCGGAGCACAACCTTCGGTCTCCTCCTCCTCCACCCTTTACTCTAACATTCTTTTTGGTTATTCGTTGGCAACCGTAATTGCAGCAGATCCTGTGTACTAGGAACATATGCAGCTGAGAACTACTGCATAAGGCCATTTGGTGTGGGAAGAAAACCGAAAGGAAATGATTGAGGAATTTTCTTGGTGTATTTTACTTTGATTGGTTAAGGTTGGTTAAGGATGATAGGATGGAGTAATGGCCAGAAGAAATGCAACCGATTTAACGGTCTAGATTCAAGAGTATTATGAACCGATCCCGGGTCTTCAATTGGCCCTTTATCAATTTTAATCAATTTTCGTTTTGATATTTGATCCTTGGTCATTCATTGGTCTAATGTTTGCAAGTACGTATACGTGTTTTTTTGAGAAAAAAAAATGAAGTACATGTACTTTTTTGAAAATACTTGTGGGAGGATGTAATAATCAAATCAAATAAGTAAAAATGTAAATATAATATTTGAAGTAATGTTTGATGATTATGACTTATAAATTACTGAATTATATATTTGAGATATATGAAAAGAGAAATATAGTCTTGTTACTTGGCACGAGTAGTAGTATTGACATATTTGTTTCAATAGTTTGAGCTAAAAATATAAAATGGATGACATTTAAGTTGCATCGAGGGTTGAAATATGGGATTAAAAACGATGGAAATGCGTCAATCTGATATTCAAATTGATGGAGTAAGTAAATACTTGATCGATCATTGATCAAATATTCGATTTTTCTTACTAATATTTTTTTGGACTAGCCGGTATAAAAAGTTTGCACAATGCGGTTTACCTGAATTGCGTATTTCACAAGCTATTGTATTACTTCGAATTTTAACCGATATGTATAAAAAAAAGTAACGAACGCGGATTCCCACGCCATAAAAAGTAGATCATATTTTAAATTAAAAAAAAAAGAATTTTAGGATAATTTATTATTATATGCTCCTGTTTGTTTAATTATCGAAATGTAAAACACGAGCCAACACCGTAACCTAACCTTTCAGCCGGCGCCGCTTCTCCTCACCGCCGCGTCGCTGCACCTCGGTGTCAGATTATCATCATATTTCTTCAATATTTTTACCTTTTGTTTTTTTAGTTTAGAGCTGTATTTGGTGGACCTTTGAGCCTCGACAAATAACAATGGCTTATCTGCAATACGGTAAAAATATTCTGCGGCGGGGATCGAATGAAATGCTACACCACCCGCTGTTTTACGCTGCTCAAGGAGTTCGATATCGCAAGCTGGAAGTCATTCTGACAACTGTTAGTGCCTCAATCCCATAAATTTTTCAAGTGTTTTCCAAATTGTTTCAAAATGGTGCGCGTGACTGTATTTTTTTTGGGTGATTTAGACGATTGACAAGCTCGGGAAAGCTGGAGAAACTGTTAAAGTGGCGCCGGGGTATTTCCGGAACCATTTGATGCCAAAGTTATTAGCTGTTCCTAATATTGACAAGTTTGCGCATCTCATTCGTGACCAGCGCAAGGTATCTCTTGCTCTATTTTGATTGCCATTTTTTAGAGTTCATCAATTTTATTGTGTGAGCTGTGTGATTGAAATTGGAATTATTTCTTTGTTTTGATCCGGGTTAATTGAATTTCGAATTGTGCCAAGTCTTTAATAAATATCAAGGAGACTCCAAAATCTTGTTTCTTTCTATTTATAAAGCGTTGCTGTGGATTGTTTTGGTTTTGCCATGTCAAACTTTAGGTGATCTGCGATTGATGCAGCTCGTATCCATTGGTAATAGTGGATACTAGAAATTTTTGGAGAACTTGTGTCTTTTAGTGGAGAAATCTTACATTTTTTGAAAAGATCGCCATTGAAGTTTGAATTTTTTTTCGCCATTTTCGCTGATTTCTGCCCTCAGCTCTGTCCAACATTGTGAATGAGTATCATATCCTGTGAGTTTTGTGGTAGAGATGTTTTTACTTGTGAATCTCAAATTATTTTAATTTTTCTATAAGAAACTCAATGAATGCTTCCTACATAGCCACATGAGAGTTGAATTACACGTTAAAATGTTTATCCCTTTTCACTCAGCCCACTCTGACTTTTTTGTTCATGAATGCACATGGATGATGGAAGGGCAATCAGTGAAAGGAGAGAAGAATGTGGGAAAAAAAATTCTTCTTCCTAACTTGTTCTAAGAAAATATGAATACACTCTTTCTCCCATAAAAGTTTTGTAATCCATTTACGTACTGTATTCTGTTGGCAGGACTTCATCTAATATTGAAATATTACACTACTTAAAGACTAAAGTATTTAATACTTGCAATTGACATGCCATTTTTCTTCTTTTTCCCATAGTTACGAGTTAAATTGTTTTAAGAAGCTCAGCACTCTATGTGTTGACAACTTGACATGTAATCAGAATCAGATAGTGTTTGATTACTACCTTGTCGTTTCTTTGATCAGATTTACCAGCCTAAGGAAGTCGAAGAGGTTAAAGTAGTTACAAAGACTGAGGAAAACAACATGAAAGAGTTCCAGGCAGCAGCGAATCGCCTTGCAAATGCAAAACTGGTCAGTATGTCATACTTGAAGCTTTAAGTGTCCCATAAAAATGCTGGAAAGGTGTCTTCGATGACCTAAAAGTTCTCGCAGTTTCATCATTGGAAGTCTATTTCCTCTTTATATAGCTGTCTTAATTTGCACTTTTTCTACATGCAACAAAGCACTTGTATCTCACAAATTTTTGTTTCAAATTCGTAGGGAGGTGTGTTGAATCTTTTAAGATCGTTCATAGTTTAATTTATTAGCTGCAATCATCACTGTCTTTCTTGAATTCTGTTTGGTTAGAATCGTTGTTGCCTAATATGGGTTGGGACTTGGGCGTATCATGTCACCAGCAGGAAAGTCAAGGGTTATATTTTCTAAACTTCATGTACTGTTTGCTGCGAAGTTTTGTGGTTCACTTGGTTCCCTTTTCTACATTACAGAGTTTTTTTTTTTTTGTTTCTTTTTTCACATTTATTTGAGTTGAAAGCAACTGGTAGTAAAGATTTATTGCATTTCCCCTTTGTGTTAGAGTATAAGACGGTTCATCGTAGAAGGGAAGGGCACCGAGGTGCGTGATCCGGTGACTAAAGAAGAAATTTTGTCGGAGGTATTGTTTGATTTTTCAATCTTCAAACATAAAAGCATACCTTAAACTTTGTGTCGATCGATCCTGGCTATGCTTTTCTTACTGTTACTTAGAGACGCACTCCTTTCTTGATGTGCCACCTGTGTGACTAATTTCTCTGGTAAATTCAGGTTTCCAGGCAACTACAAGTGCACATTGAACCGGAAAACTTGCAACTATCTGCTCCTTTATCGTCTCTGGGGGAGTATAAGGTTCCTCTTCGACTACCAAAGTCTATACCTAAGCCAGCAGGAAATGAGTGGATTCTTAATGTCAAGATAAGAAAAAGGTGATGGCTCAAGGGTCCATGTGGTGTAGTAATTTGGTTTAACGTGGAATGAAAATTGGCCTGAATTGAATTGTTGTTTGGGGATAACTTTGTTTAGTGATCGGTATGAGAAATTTCAAGAATAAAGTGGTCTCGAGTTTATACTTTCATTTTTAAATGATGCACAAAGTCTGTAACAAAAGACCAACTCCTGAATCTGTCAAGAACGAGTTTGGTATTTTTAGAAAGTTAAAATTTATATAATTTTTTAATTACACATATTTAAAGGGTTTATTGCTCTTGTTAAGTCTGTTTCTGGCTGATGTAGTGATGTAGTAATATACTTTGCTAGGCGCATAAACAGTGGCACGCAAATTCCTCCCATATTTGAATTAAAATTATTATTATTTATTATGGCATAGAAAAGCCACAAGTTTTAATTCTTATACAACGAGGAAAAACTGAGGTCTGTTAATTTTGTTAATTCAAATTTATCGAATCCATATGATTTAAATTTAAGATGAAAGGATTGAAATTTTTTACTGAAAATTGCGATTTTGATATGGTAATTTTGTTGTTTTGTGATTTTGATCTTTTATGTTTTCATTTTCAGTTTTCATTGAGTATGTTTTGATCTCCGGCAATTTTAGTTTTTTTTGGTCGAAAAAATTGTATAACCAAGGACATTAATAAATGATTTGAAATCCTCTTACATACCCAAATCAAGTTATCCAAACATGACCTAATCGTTATTGGATGTGGGCCTCAATTAGTCTCAAGATAACGAATTTGGGTTTGGTATCGGCCTATAACCAAGCCGTACATGAATAATACGAGTCGCGTCTGTTTCTTTTTCAACATTTTGAGTGATTTTGGGTTTTTAATTGTACTTACAAAGTTACCAGGGCCCAATAAACCCTCAGTCCAAGCATAATATTTGCAAATGTTTTAAAAAAATATTATGAGTGTTTTTAAAAAATAAAATTTTATAGACAAATTTCATGATATATTTTTTTTAACATTTGCAAACACTACCTATATGTTAGATCAAATATATTTATTTTCATACGTATGTAGCTCACAATGTATTCGATGAATCTGCATAGACTAAGGTAATGCGTGAGATAGCTTTTGGTATTCTTCTAAATTTTGAAAAAATAAGGGGGAAAAAAAGGAGAAAAGGGTTTACTTATTTATTTTGTTTTTATTAAAAAAAAACATAAAGATGCTCCTCTGTTGACTTGCCACCTCTGCGCTTCGCTTCCCGTGTTAAATATCAGGCTCTCGGCGGTGCAACCACCCAACGGAGGGAGATGCTCGGCGGTGACCACCAGCTAAGTGCCATGGATTGCGAGACACCTACCCAGGTCTCTCTCTCTCTCTTCTAATAAAATTGGTGTTTTTTTAAGTGAATTATCATTCAAAACTTTGAGGCAATTTCTAATCAGGGAAAAACAAAACTTTGAGGCATTTGGGGTTTAGGGTCCATTTAGGATTTTTTTTTTCCATACACATGAAATTGAAGGCTAGTGTTGATATCAGGCGACAATCTTTTACGTGCTTGTGATTATGCGGAAAAATTAAAATGTTTGTGTGTTTTTCCTAGAGTCGAAAAGGATTTGGACTAATAGAATTTTATGTGTTCTTTCAATGTGAACATATTTTGATTTTGTTTTAGGGTGTGTAGAATGATTGTAGGTTGAGATGAGATACACGGAGAAAAAGTCTCGGCATTTGCTTTTGAAAAATTTAGATGAATTTTTGGCAGTTTTTATTGGTTCTTTGTATTTTTTTTGTTTGTACAACTTAGTTTTTTTTAAAAAAAATGCAAGGATATGTTTGGATTTATTTCGGCCTGTTATTACTTATTAGGGGAAAAAGGTTGGAGAATGTGATAACTATATGATTTGATCGTGTGCGGATACAAATTTTTTTTGGAGGAAAGCACATTTTTAGGAGAAAAAACTGTTGGTTGGTTGTGAAAGATATTCCAAATGATGCTTAAAAAAGCAACATTTTAAGAAAAACTTACCTTAGGTTTTCTCCCAAAAGGACAAACAAAAAACTCCCTACTAAATTGCTCATGGAACTGTTATGAGGTCATACCACAGTCCATTTTTCGAGAAGTCGAAGTTCATGATGGCTTATTCTGAATAATCTTTACTCAACAATCAAGATTCGGTTCATGCACCTCGATCCAACTTATAACACAAACACGTGTCACATCCTAGAAAATGACCTGGCGGTAACTTGTTCGTAGTTCACCCTTCTTTTATGCCCTGTTAACGAGATCCTTGTAAAACATGAAAAATGGAATTGTATGCACATCGAATAATTGTCAATATCCTGGGCCTAGAATTTGATGAATTATTATATTTCAAAGCCGGACAAACAATGTAATTACCATATATGAGTTATAATGTCATTTCATATTTTGTGATTTTAATCATGCATTCAGAGTATATTGCTATTTCAAGCATATTTATGACTGACAACTAGTTCTCTTGAGATGAAAAGTACTAACTTGGTGAATTTCTCTTCCTTTTTACCCAATCTCACAATTAACAGTAAATAAGTGCAGGGGAAGATAACATTAATTCATAAACCAAAGCTTTGAAACTCCAAAAGACTAGTACCACAGCTGTGCATTAATTAGAATTTGGGTCGTGGTGGATGTTCAGGAGCTGACAGTTGCAACTCTTTTGCGTTGAGTGAAAGTATCCAAATGAGAGTGACATCTGGATCATAAAAAAATTTGTGTCACAACTAAAATTGGATGAGTAAATTTTTTTAACGACCTCCTAATTTGGTGTTTATTACACGCTTCGTTTTTGCAATGGTTAAAAGGAAAAACAGAAGTTTAAAATTGCACTTTCTGAATGTGAGATGAAACATTATTCTACAATAGTAGGATATGTTTGTCAAAAGGATTTCAACGTTTTACTTTTATTTAAATTGGATGTTTTCATAACAAGCATGATCTCGTGCGTTATTGTGTGCTTTTAGGTAATGCAGTTTGTTTATGCAGTACCATTACTTTTATATTATGCCACTTTCCTGATCCACATTTTATTGATTGGTTAGTCTTGCTTTGGTAATTATTAAATTTATCTGGTCCTGGATTGATGTCTGGTTTGTTGAAGGAAGTAAATAATCATGAATAATTTTCTGTTTCAAACCTAAATTCTTTTTTTCTACATTATTGATATTTTTTTATTATTAACTATAGTACACTCTTTGTGTGGACATGATATCTGAGGCTGTGATTCATTTATCATATGTAAAAAATAAAAATAAAAAATCCTGAGACTGTGTCATGTTCTTGTTATACTAGCTATCAAAAAACTCGAGGGCATTAGTTGTCACTGATTTGACACATGTTGGTCAAAATTCCCCATATATGATTTCAAGGGATAATATCCAGAATGGAGCTCTTAGTCAAATCGCTGAATCCACTTCAAACCATTCTAAGGTTTGTCACTAATTTCATAGTTTTGTTTATACCGTCCCCTTTAGATTATTTATGTATATGACTTCCTTGATGCTCAACCGTCAACGTATGTTTCTCTTTTCCCTTTTGATCAATACGAGTATTTGTCTATTCAAAGATCTCATATAAGTCGCCTTGAGGCAAGATATGGATTGATGTGAAACTGAGTTGATGTAATGTTTGCAGAAACTTCAAGATGATATGCTGGAGCTGGGTCAAAAAATAAAGCATCACGAAGACAATGTTAAATATTTGAAGTATCATAAAAACAAATTGGAGGAATCAATTGTAGACATGCAAGGTATGTGTATTTCCATATTCCGGTCTATCCAGATATGTGGTTGTACTGCGCATCCCATCTTTTAGAAGAAGAAAATGAATTGTTCCGGTTTCCTTATTGCAATTTTGGACATGATAGTATTTTTATAACACGAGGTACAAACTCTTGGTCCTTCAATGCTGATAGTCACAGGTATAGAATAAATTTAAGTGATGAATGAGTCACCGTACATCTATTTCTTGAAATTTGTACTGCTAAGATGTTTTCTTTACCTCAATATCTTCATTCTTTGTTTATTTTGTCTTGGAAACTGAATCATCTCTCTTTTCTGATGGTGTTCTGTTTCTCATGTGTTTTTCTAACCATACCCGGTCTTCTAGTCGCTATTGGGAAGCATTACATAAGTTCCTCGACAGAGAAGGAAGACCCTTCTTATACGAAGAACGAGAAGAAAATCATACAGAGTATTCTTAAACATGAGGGATCTGCAGCTGCATTGTGGTATACGTTGAAAAATCAACCTGAAACCCAAGCTTCTGACCCAAAATTGACAAAAGATGTCATCGGCATTGTTGCTACACTTGGGATGGTTGATGACGATAACCTTAGCAGGTGGCTTCGATTCTTTTCTAACATTTCACTATTAACTTCTTGCAAATATATTACTGGCTCCAATTTTTATTTGGATGTACTCGCAAAAATTCATGTGTGATACTAATTACTATGTGTTTATTTTAAGTAGAAGTAATATATTCTGCGTATTATTCAGTATCTTTTGTACCATAACATCTAAATATGGCAGTCTCGTGTTTTACTTCTTCTGGCAATAGAAATATGGAATATGCACATTGCACTACTGTGTATTGCAAGTTGCTGTTGTAGCCATATTAATTGTGCTTTATGTTTAGTGCTGCAACTGGATGTAAATTTACTCCTTGTGGATAGCCCACTTGTAAATTTAATTTAAGAAGCTGATAATCGGAATCTGGCTAACTTGTTTGCTGTTCAATTGTGGGGCTTAGGCTTCTTTCAGAGTATCTGGGCCTGGATACAATGTTAGCAATTGTCTGCAAGACCTATGAGGGTGTCAAAGCGCTGGAAACATACAACAGGGAAGGTTTAATAGAGAAAAGCTCGGGTCTTTGTGCTCTTGGAGCATCTACTGGCAGACCCTTGGATGGTCGATTTCGTGTCATTTGTCTTGAAAAACTAAGGTGGGTTTATGTTTTGCTGTTATGATCAAACGAGTTCTCATTTGAAATTCACCTCTTTTTTTAATACTAACTTTGTGTATGTCTAGACCATATGTTGGCGACTTTATTGATGATGACCCTCAACAGAGGCTTGATCTTTTAAAGCCAAGATTAGTCAATGGAGAAATTCCTCCTGGGTTTCTTGGTTTTGCGGTCAACATGATCGCCATCGACAGCGCTGACTTAAATGGTATCTCAAATGATGGACGCAACCTAAGAGAGTTGCTATTCTATAACCTCTTTTCCAATTTGCAAATATACAGATCAAGGGAAGACATGCTTAAGGCTCTCCCTTTTATATCAAATGGAGCTATCTCTCTGGATGGAGGTGTCATAAAAAGTCCTGGGGTGTTTGATATGGGTCAACAGCGGTAAGAAGCGAACCTTGACATTAATGCACGAGTACTGATTTATCGTTTTAATCTAAATCACCAATATCCATATTTCTCGTTTCATTATTTAAACGAAGGTAATGTTATATTTCTGTTTTTCGAGTTTTAATCTTCTTATGTCGAGAATGTTTTATCCATTTCTATTTGGATTTAATTTTTTCAAGTATCAATTAATTCTTGTGATGTTTTAACATTGGAATTTCTCTGATTGAAGGGGAGACATGGATGTAATGTTCCCAAATGGCTCCGATAGATTCAGCCTGCCCATGAACTATTTCGAGGTTGAAAATCGTATGAAGGAGACGCAATGGGACAAAAACAGAACCATGGTTGATCTGCAGAGAGAGCAGTCGCTATTAGATCTCGCAAGATTCAATTATGAGAAAAAGAAACAAGAGTTTGTCAAGTTTCTTGCACACAGCTCTTCGTTTGCAGCGCAGGTAATGACTCGATAATGCTCTGGACACCTTTCATGGTCTTCTTGGATGTCTCCCTCTTTACGACAAGCCTGTAAAAGCTAAACAAGTTTTTTTTTTCCTTCGAATTTAAAACTATTGTGATAAAAAACTGAGATTCCTTCGTGTTGTGCAATCAGCATAAGGTGATGACATAGAGACAATGAGTATTCAAGAAATGGCATGGAAGCAAGGTGACCGATCGCCCACATTTTCCTGTACATTTGTGTTGAATTCTGGTTCCGCACCAATGCTGTTCTGTGATTATTCAAATTTTAGTGTAATTATGTTCGATAAATTCCCCTTTTATCATTTTGAGATCTTAATTTATTTATGGTCTCTTCCCCCGCCGTTTACTCATAATCTAAATACAAACTATTTGAAACCACAAGTTTAAAGCTACATTTTCATTATTTTGAGACGTCAATTTTTCAGAACTATTCTGAAAACGAAAGCAAACATCATATTATCCGAACAACGTCGGGAATAAAATACACGAATCTATTAGGGAAATGTCGGAAGAGTACAACAAATCGATTAGTAGCATATGATGAATTCAACTTGTGGAAGAACAAAGGAAACCACATGAATTGTCATGTAGGGGCCAAAATAGAAAAAGAATTGCCATCTAAAATGTACTTAAAAGACCAGGACCAATACTTGAGAATTAACCTCGTCTGTAATGGCAAATCCGTAGAACCATTACATATAATGGTATAAATTGTACTTGAATTCGGATTCTTGTTTCCACCATTGTTCAATCCCATGAGCTTCCCTCACACCTTGAGCATTGCTTAAGTTTACAGTCAGATACGCAGATGGAATAAGATGTATTGCTTCAAAATCATTCTCTCTGCCACCTGATACAATGCTTCCTATTGAATGCTGCGTGGCCAATTTTCCTATTTTTCCTGCACCAATGGACTCCATTTTCTGTCGATGCTCGAAATATCCAATGTACTCGCAGCAGATGGGATCAAAGGGATTGAGAAACAGGTAAGGAACCCACGAAGATAACAAGTCAAAGGGGTGTTTTTCGGCAGATTCTTGGCCATGATAGCCGCCAGCCACCATGGCCAGTCCTGCAGTGATGACACTGTTTGCAAACCTCAAACCGTGCTTCAACTTCTCGCTCGGTATCCATTCGACGGGGAGAGATATAAAGGGAGGGTTAAAGAGGTATGTTTCAAGATGGGTTCCTGTATTTTTGGCCAACTCCCTTCCTATTATCAATGCCATAGATGAACCTAGAGAATGTCCCGCCAACCACACGTTCCCTAGGCCGACTCTGGAGACGATTTCTTGAGCTTTATCTATGGCATTAAGAATGCGTGTGCTTTTTTGCAGGTCATTTAGAACACAGTGAAGGTCGAGCTTCAAGTCCTCGGCCCTGTTTCTTGAATCGGTCATGGTGCCACGAAAGGCGATGACATATTGTGGAGGCCTTTGGGTGGGGTGATTGTGCTGGAGATGGTATGGGAATTCGAACTCGAGAATGGCACCGAAGATGGAAAGATCATGCTCATCTTCAATAACTTGGATTAGCTTGAAATTGAAGAATTCCCACCATGGAGAGGCGTTGCCAGAGGGGCCTTGCCTCTGGTTTTGCCTATCATGTTCGAGTATATACATACCTTGGACCAGGCTCGCAGCAATGGATCTTCTGTGGTATGAGTTACTCCTGTCACCATCCAAGTAAGAAAACAGAATCTTTGTCTCGAATCAAACTTCTGGATTTTCTTGAATCTGAAAACTAAATACTTTCTTGGAAGCAAAAATAAAAGAGAAAATATATATCTTACCAATCCACAGAAGTCAGAAACGTTGGCCCCGAATGGTAAAAGATTTCAGTTTGGGACGTTTCCATCACTCCCCTTCTCCTCACAACAACTGCAAATTTGCAGGGGATTATATAAAATGAGAGAGAAAGAAGAAAATCAAAAGGTAAAATGAAATGAAATATCATAGCCCCAAGAACAAATTCAGAGGTTGACTATATTCATGGTGACATTGTTTCAGATTTTAAGAAAATTGAATTACCTGAAAGACTGTAAAGCGTTTGTGATAAGTGATCAGAAATTAATGCGAATGTGAGAAAAGGAGGATTCTATATACGTGGGAAATTGAGAAAAACAAGCACCATTTCCGTACTGGAGTTTCAGGTCAACGCACGTTAAACAACTAAAAGTCTTTAAATATATATATATGTGTTTGCTAGCAATCAAAAGAAGCTCTTTGATACTTGTTCTTGGGCTGATTGCATCCACACTTCTTGTAAAAAGTCTAAAATATATAAAACCTCATGTGTAAAATTAATAGCATGTTAGACCCTATGTTTTAAAAAAATTAGCATAAAAACCCCTATGAGAGGGTATAAATGTGCCCGAGTTTGTATAAGATATGAGTGAAATGTGCTACATTTTAAAAAACTGAGAGATGCATTAGCCTATTAATATTTTTAAGGGATTTTATGTCTTTTAGACTTTTCACATGGGGTGTTGGTGCAATTAGCCCACTTGTTCTTGGACAAGAACTTTGGATATATCACATTAAAAAAAAAAAAAAAAGCTGAAGAAATGAAAATTTTTATATGTCTGAATAAATAACTTACAAAATATGTTCAATGTGACAATGTTATATATATGAGTAACGATTGTCTTAATTTTTATATGGCTGGGAAAAAATTATGACAGAGTTAGGTCTTACGAGTTACGATTAAGAAATTCAGTACACAAATACGGTACGAATTTTTCGAGCAACGAATTCAATTGTCAAGTGGGGTTGTATAAAATTGATTTATATATAAAAAAATGGTGCGTGGAAAATTAAAAGTCAATGGAGGAGGTACATTATGTTAAGTCAACTTTACGGAGAGTACGAATGTATGATTTTTATTTTTATTTTATTTTTAAGGGTATGAATGTATGATTATAACATCGATGGAAAATTATTTTTTTAGGTTTATATATTTATCACTTTATTATTTTGATCTTCTATGTTATTAAATTTTAATTTTAGTTTATTATATATTTTTTCAATAATTTTTTATATTTTTTTAACATGACGTTGATGTGATATCAATGTAGCGCTGATATATGTAGTAGTGTCATATCAACATTCCGATAAAAAAACTATTAAAATTTCAAAAAATAAAAAGATGTAGGAATAAAATTGAAATTTGATAGCATATAGAAACAAAATCTCAAAGCAACAATTAAATGACTAAAAATGCATTTTCCCTTGCACTAATTTAAACTTCAAAAGAATTCATAATTTTTTTAATTATTTCAACCTTATGATTCTTTTTCGTTAGTCATTCAACAGCCATCGAGTAACTAGCACTTGTAATAAATAAATGAATAAATAAATAAATAATTAATGAAAAAAAATTAAATAAAATCCATTTTTTTAAAAAAAAAAACAATAAAACCCCTTATTTTAAGGATTTGACATTTAGGACTAGAAATCAATAATGATATTGAATGGAATCAAATTTTTTTGGTGACGTGGAAATTCGCAGCCGTTATTTTCGGTGCGCATTAATGGGTAAACTCCCGGACTAACGCAATAACCTGCAAATTACGTTAACCAGATAAACCGCACTAGGCAAACCCTGTGTGACAGGCTAGTCCAAGAAGATGTTGGTATGAGGAATCGAATTCCTGACCTTTGGCCAAGACTTGATCATCTACTCCACCAACTTAGACACCCTTAAAAGCGGAATCAGATTTTATTGAATTAATTGAACGTAGTTACACGTCTAACACTCAAAACACTGGGGAAAAAACATTAATTTGAAATAGTAAATATAAATTCACTCATATGTCCGATCATAAAACCGTAAATTCGACTAGCATTTCAATGAATTTTGACTTTATTTAAGAAATGGGAGAGTCATCTAATAATTCGTATGGTGTCAATACTTTTTACAATAATAATTTGAGAACCATAATATTTTTGGCAATGGAATGTGTTGAATTACAATATGGGCGATATGGCTAATTAATTGGATCTGCTTCTATTCGTTGATTTTGATCGAAAACAATTATTTGTTTGGTTGTGATTACGTACATAATGACAACATTACTCCATTTTAAAATGATGAATAATAAATTAATTGTTAAGACAAAAAGAACTGAGTTTGAATGGGTAAGACATTTAATATAGGCCAGTAGTGGACTACTAGTTAATTACGCACAATTACGACTTCTTTTTTTGTTAATTTTTAATTTTAATTTTGCCCACCAAGCACAGTTGTCCTTAAACAAAAATAATATTAATATAACAAGGTATTGTTCGAATAGTTGGCCACAAGCTCCCACTTCCCAAAAAAAAAATTGGATTTGTTTATTGTTGGGGGCAAGACAAAAGATAGAAAAATGGAGGCTCTTTAATTTGTGCACCATCCTTTTTGCAATAATAATTCTGTCTTTTGTGCAAGGACCATAAACTATAGATAAGCCGTCCCTTACAATTCTTCTCTTCTATACTTTCTTTTCTTTGGAGTTGCGAGAGGGGCAGTAACTCGGTCTCAGATTTAATAAATCGTCCAAAACTTGAGATTTTAGTGTCAAAATAATTTATATAAGTCGTTGACATTTCTATAATGTTTGAAATCAAATAAAAAGGCATGCACAAATATTGTTCGACTTAATTTTCACATTTGAATTTATTATTATTATTATTTTTACAAAATTGGTTTTAATTTGTCTCTACTTATAAATCCATGGATCGTTTTCACTTTAGGCAAAAGAAAAAAGAGTCATTATCTCATTAGCCATTCCCAACTATTGATGATATAACCCCTCCACTTTAACCAATCACCATTGTCACATTCAAAAACTACAAGAAAGTTTTTGTAAAGCCCTATCTGCGAATCTACCAGGTCCTACATAAAATATATTTTAATTATAAAGATATTCGATTAATATTTATTATTATTAGTATTATATTGTATAAGACGGTAGAAATTTGAATACATCATCTCAATCGATCTGATTTTATGATTCTTGATCGAGTATTTGACAACTAATTCAAAAGAACTTAATTTTTCATAAACGGGTCTGATTTTATTTTATTTAAAAAAAAAAGTTCCATATAGTTTATCTGCTCATAACAGCAAATATTTTGGCTTCAATAGTGTCTGTTTTTCTACAAGAAAATAAAAAAAAAAACTCATGAGTTTACTCGAGTGGTCACATTTAAATTATATCAATCGGTTCAGTTGGTTCCAGTTTGAAATTGATTTTTCGTCCCCAGGAAACAAATAACTTGAATTGTAGTTTGTTTCGTATTAATGTCGATTCGATCCGTTGAGAAATTGAACATATGCCCTAGCAAATATTTTTAAGTGTGAAATTATTCCTAATGAATTCCATATGTGTTTTGTTTTTAAAAATAGTCGTATTCTATATACTTATAAATGCATAGGAGATTATCTTTTAAAAAGAACTTACATAGCAAGACTGAAGACGTACGTTTTAATATAGTTACTAATAATTTGCACATAAAAAAAGAAAAGAAAGTGAAACAATCTATTCGAGTTCCGTATTTCTTATCACCATAAACTCATCATTAATTATTCTATACATTTGTTTTGTGCTAGACAAGTATATATTTTTATCTTTCTCAATATTTTTAAAATTTTCCTAAAATGGGAAGATAAAATTTGTACCAGTGTCCAATGAGGAACTCCAACATGCACAACCCCTAGGCATCCATCAATCAATTGCAGCAAAGTGGACCTATACTCCACTAGACTTCTTTTTGCTAAAGGTTGCCTCATATTCCATTGCTCATTTCCATACATATTCCTTCATTCTTTAATAGTTGAACGTTAAAAAAATAATAATAATAAAAAACGATTTCACGAATTAATTTTATAAAATATATATTAATTAATTTGATTTAATTCATAAAAAAATATTATTTTATATGTTTGAAATATTATTTTTCAGTACTGCAAAAATATTATTATTTGCTAGTTATATATTTACAAAGAAATATTGTATAACATATGCTGATTTGAAAGAAAAATATTATTTTTTATATTAAAATTATATTATGTAATAAATATACTGATTTGATTTCCATTACAAGTATGGATCGAGTCGATCACTCTCATGAGTATAGATTCATGACATCATTGTACAAAAAACCTACGCTGACATGGTTAGATGATAAATGAAGATTATTTATTTTCATCTTTCCCTTGAAACACATAGTCACTCACTATTTTTAATTTATCTTCAACAAAATTTAACGATAGAAAAACTTATTACATCTATGGATCGATTTATAAAACTCGGAGACGGATTTATAAATATATTAAGGCATCGTTTGGTTTGAGTGATAGGATAAGTAATCCGTAGATAAGTAATATAATGTAAATTAAAAATAAATAAGAAAAAATAGTTAATATATTATTTGATTTGATGGATAGATTATAATTTATTTGATTTAATTGATGTAAAATTATTAATTAATAAATAGATAAATAATATGACAAAAATAAGACGAAATTGATTGTGATAAGTTATACATAGATTAACAATATATCAAATCAAATAATGCCTAAACGTATTATTATTTGAGACTATTTTTGACATATTTAAGAATAGATTAGAAACCGAATTCAAATTTGGATGTGAAATCATTTCAGCAAATTAAACATGGAATTATAATTGCATGGATTTATAATTTGTCTCTAAAAATAGTAACAAATTTTTTTGTCTCAAATCAGAGACGAAATTTCGTAAACAAATTTTTTGGACGGATTTTTTTGTCTCAGAACAGATGGAAATATGATATTTAGAAACAAATTTTTTTGTCTATGAAGCCTTGTTTTCATGCATGCATATGGTCGGTCACTTATGCAGTACTACATAATTTTTTAAAATACTACTACACATTATTAAACACAACTAATTAAATATATACAACCTCGATAAGTTAGTTATATATATATATATATATATATATATATATATATATATATATATATATATAATGATGATCCTCAGCACATCAGTGTGTAAGAATTTTGTGTACACCGCGTTATGTTCGCGCGAACATCTGAGATGTTCATGCGAACATCTGATTTTTATTTTTAGATGTTCGCGTTAACATCTCAGATGTTCGCGCGAACATCACGCAGTGCACACAAAATCCCTGCACACTAGTACGAGTGGATCATTACTTTATATATATATATATATATATATATATATATATATTATCCATGCAGCTGGATTTTGTATTCGCAGGCTTTGCAGCAAAGTAGCTTAACAAGTATGAAATGAATAGCGTGGAAGGATATTGGAGCAGAGAATCGGCTGAAAGCAATACCATATTATAAAATTATCACTTTACAGCATTCGACAACACGGATATTCCATACTGTATATATGCACGAAAATGATATATATTTGATTAATGTTTTTTTTTAACATATATTTAACGACGTCTTGAATTCAAAAATCTTCTCCGATCATGGATATCGCTAGACCAGAAACCTATGGCAAAATTACTATTATCTATATATAAAATCGTATCAAGATATATACAGCTCTAATTAAGTGCCCTTTTGATCAGCACATATATTATTGTTCAGTATGGAAATTACAATAATTGCTTTTAAGTACTTAAAATTTATTGGGCAAAATGAATTATTTATTAATATCGTTGTGATTATTATTATTATTTATATATACAATAAAACAAGATTGCAATAGTCGTGCTTCTCATGATATCATGGTGTCATTCAAGGTAAGAATTTCGTATCAAAAGAAAATTTGTTGCCGTTAACTGTTAAAGTTTAACATCCACAAATCACAATGACATTAAATGGAAAAAGTACGCGCGTAATATAAAATGATATTTTTTACATTTTGATCATCTCCATGAAAATTCAATTCTCATTGGTGTATATATATTGTCTAAAATCATGTTGCTTAAAATGGCTTCTTCGTTCATGAACTTAGAATTTAAGAACCACACATTTTCCAACCAGAAACAAAAAATAAAAAATGGAAGCACACACGACTAAAAAAACATCAGAATTTTTTTTTCTTTGTTCACATAACATTTACCATATACTTGAACAAAATACATGTTATAAACATAAAGCAAGCACCCAATATTTTTAGTACTACCGTGGATTTTGGGGGAAAAGGGGTGGTTATTATTTAAGCTGAGCATACAAGTGCCTTTTAAGAGGTGACTATATATTATATACTTGCAAGAATAAATAAAACTTTTTACTAAAAAATACAATTAAAGTTCTTCCCGGCTCCCCATATATACTACATCTCATTGGGATTTAGGTTTTCTTGCCGTACTAGATCACTTTTCTGCATAGGGCAAATCCTAGCTCGTATCATGCTAATCTAGATTTATATTATTACACGGAGAAATTCCGCTCTATCTATAGAATGATATTTAAGGTAGAATTTTTCGGTATATATTATTTATCTTTATATATGGGGATGTCTATTAAAAAAATTGCATATGTCACATGCATTGATAAATATTCATTTTTAGATGTACTCTTAAGATAAATATTTCCGTTTTTAATATATAAGAATTTCATAAGTGGTCCATTTTAAATGTTAAAATTTTCATTCAATATCAATGTATGTATATTTAGTTGCTCGCGCTCATATAGTGATAAAATATAAAATATATTGGTATGAAATAATTAAAATGATCAAGATGTATTTATATATTTTCATATTTCCTAATTCGGAACAAGATTTAAATTTCAATACCATCGTTTAATTTATTTCAAGTTATATGATTTTATATCAAAGTAATTTGCTAACATACATTGTTTATGATCATTAATTATTTTAATAATATGTACTATTTAAGAATCATGTTTGTTTTTAAAAAAAAAATTAAATCATAGTTTTTCCAAAACCAAACATGTTAGAAGAAAAATATGTCATAATTGTGAGACTATCTCACAAATGTATATTTGTGAGATTAATCAAATTGATCTATATTTGCAGTAAAAAATAATATTGTTGACATAAAAATCGTACTTATTCATAAGTTTGATCGAGTTGGATATATGTTTTACAAAATTGACGCATGAAATGGTTGCATAGAAATTTTTAACTCTCTCCATCCCGATTATATAGATATTTTTTGTCACACATATTAAGAAAAAATACTTAGAAAATTAAATTACATACAAATTTATTATTTTATTTCTATTTAATTCATTTAAAAATAGATATACGATTTTCAAGACGTAATTAATATGTACATTTTTACGATTAAAAATAATGAGATTTCTATGAAACGGTCTCGATTCATATTTAGAATAAAAAGAATATCACTTTTGAAACAAAAATAATATTTTTTATGAATCATCTCAAATAAGTCTCATAAAATTGATACGTAAGTGTTCTTGTAATTAATAAAAGAATAGAAAAAATGTTATTAAATATAACACAAAAAAACTATATATTTATAAGAAGAAAAAAACCCATGATATATATTATATACTCACCTAGAATATGTTTTAGGCTTTAGTTGTCAAAAAAAATATATATATAAATAAAATTTCGAATAACGCGAGATTCCTTTCTTTTTCACACGCTGTTCCTGTTTCCCCTCTTTTCTTTCTACACCTATAAATGGACCTCTCATTCGTTCAATGATTTCTCCTACAATCTATCAATAAGATCCAGGGTCTTGTGTTTGTTTCCTTCTGTAATTTACACTGAGTGAAGTAAATGTATGCTGATACCGGCCTGATGTTTCCATCAATGCTAAACTTCCCACAGCAGTTCGGGTGCTCTCACAGGCCAAATGCTTCGTGGGTAATTGTTTATTTTGTTCTCAATCGACATTTTTGGGTAGAAGATTGATGTTTTAGGATTTCGTTATCTTTCTTGAATTGGGCCTTTGTAATTTTCTGGAATTGTTCGTTTTTGGAGCTAACCCTTCGTTGGTTTGAATTTTTATGAATGTATTTATTCGAACCATTAGATAGTATAATATAATGATGTTATAGGTTAACAGAATATTTGTGAAATGTTAAGCACATGCTGTAGAATTTAATTGTAGAGAGGAAGAATGGAAATTCGATCTCTTTGCTTCAAAGATTCACTATTTGTTATGTTTTACTGTCATCAGATGAGCATATTAGAAAGCACTCGAATTCTTCTTTGCTCGATTGGATCTCTTTTGGAAAAAATAAATAAATTCTCTCTCTAAATTGTTCAGCAGTTATCATTCCCTCGCCACAAATACTGGATACAAGTATCAGACCCTCTGTTATCCTTTCTTTTCACGATCTCCTTTAGTGGCTCTTGGATTGAGGCGGTTTTTTTGAATTTGGAATTATTGGGTTCAAAATATTATGCTACACAGAAAAATAGAGGAGTTATTGATCTTCCATGTAGTCATGCTTATTCTAGCTCTGTTTGTTTATTAGTTATTTGGCTAATTGCATGCTTTTGAGTGATATGTATTTGCCAATCTGTTGTTTCCTGCTCAATATGTCTTCTCTAACCAGAAACTTTGTGTAAGTAATAGCAGACTTGATTTCTCTTCACACAACTTCTTTCTTGTTCCTGAATCTTTGTATAGGGAACACCATGTACTGTCAACCCAACACTCACTATATCAGATTACTACCTCGGGGGAGCAGGAGATCTCTTCAGTGCTCCTGAACCAGTAATTGAAGTGCCATCAATGAGCCTTGATCCAATGAATGTTTCCATTTCAGTGATTTCTGCGTTGGATGATTCCGTCCCCCCTCAACCTTTTGTGGTTGCTAATAATGAATCATCAATTGAGAATGGGCAACTCCTTGATAAAGTTTTCTATGAATGTGAAAGGGATCTCTTGGAAAAAGAAGCAATTGAAGCATCCTTGTCTGAAATCCCAATTGTTGTTAATATTCCTGTCATGGAGCACGAAGCAAAGGCGATTGCTAATGAAGAGTTGTTTGCTGGGAACCTGTTACAGGAGAGTGCTGCTTCGAGTTGTCTATTGTCGAGGGAGTCTGTGCGCGAGGCTCCACCGAGGCTGAACTTTCTTGATCCTCCGGTTATTGACTTTGATGCTGCTTGTGGGATCCGAAGAACTTTTAGTGAAGGAGATGTCAAGGTACTTTTTATTACGATATTCACTTGCATTCTTATGTTGCGACATGATAATGTTGGATTGAATTCCTATTGTTGCATTGGTAAGAAATGAGGAGTTTATGGTTTAGATTTGACCTGTGCTCCATGTTAAGTTGTTAACTGGTCCAGCCACTTTTGCATCTATTGGTTCTACAAAAAACTATATGAACTGAATAGTGTATAGATGTTTCTGCCCTCTTTAACAGGATAGGGGCAGGGTCATTGATACTGCGTTTTTATGACAGACGATTGGCAATGATAACGTAACCTTTCTGCACTCCCCACTGGGGATAGTGAAAACTTGTGTTTCTGAAGTTCGCAAGGAACAGCTGTCCAGGTACTGGAATAAGAAGTCTAAGAGAAATTTCGGCCGGAAAATCAAGGTTAGCATTCAAATACGTGTCCTTTGAAACGAATATTTACTGTTATTGTGTGTTAATGTGTGAAGAATTTATAATCAGACTATACTTTTCCCTTTTAAACATGCGACAAAAAATAGTCTTTCGCGCATTCGGCCTAATGATATGTTTGATACCAGTATGCATGTAGGAAAGCACTGGCTGACGGCCAACCGAGAATCCGTGGACGGTTTGCTAAACCTGAAGAGATCGAGAGTTTAAAGTAGCAAACTAGCAATGACTGTTAACTCTAAGGTTGAGAATAAATTTGTTGATTAAAGCTTAGGCAGGATCCATTTGATGAGTTGAAGGCTTCGTTTGTTTGTTCAAAGAAATAATTTCATGATATGTAGATTGTAGATTGTTTGTTTTGTTGTGAAATTAATAACATCTGTTCGATTGAGATTCCATTTTAATCACGAGCCGTATAAGGTTGGTTGCTTCAAGCACAAAAGGATTTGGTTTGGAAGGAAAATGTTGAATCGATGGATTTCAAATCACACCAATATTGGAGATACATGAGTAGAACCCATTATCATTATTGATGCAGAAATTAGGAATCTTAAGTACTTAGATACGAATAAATAAATAAATATATATATACATATATAAAAGAAGAAATTTCATTCACAAATCTACAATTAGTTTGTTCAGAAAATATTTCTATTGGGCCTGTAATTTGGTCTCGACTATTCTTCGGATCACCAAAAATAAAACACTTTAAATTTTTTTATTTGATTGGATTGTCTAACCAAGCACACTCTAATACGTGATACTCACATAAATTCATTTGTGTTTCTCATAGAAAAATCATTTACAAATCCAAATATTTCACGTCGTACTCATTTATATTTAAATTCAAATGAATAAAAATATAACATATCATATAGTGTATTATTCGGGCTAATTACACTTATAACCTCTTTTAACAAAAGTGTAAAAATCAATAAAAAATACTAATAAGTTGATACATCCTTTATTATTATTTTCTTTAGATTAGACACATTTCACTCTCATGTTATAATACTCAGACGCATTTACCTCATTTAATATAAGGTTTTATGTTTGATTTTATAAATGATACAATTCCCTCCCGTATAATTCTAATGAGATAGACATGAAGTCACCTTCATATATTGGTTCAAAGTAAAGAATCTAATTTCACCTTATCGCCGCCACAATCCAGCATTTCTAACACGATTTACTCATTTTTTTTCCCTCGTTTTTCATTTAAAATTATATCTACCGTTATACATTTGATAAAATAAAAAAGTAGCTAATTTTTAAGCAAATAATAGAGGTGTATATACGCAATTTTAATCAAAGCTGCCCACAAAAAATATCCTGGCAGAGGTCCTCATGACTAGTGTATATTGGCAATTCAAATCATGAAAACAATTATTATTATTTTATATAAAATTTAAAGGTTTCGGAAGTATGATGAGTAATGAGGCATGATAAGTTGGGGATATATATATATATATATATATATATATATATATATATATATATATATATATTATAATTTTAAGAGACGGATCGAAACGTGATGCTTGTAAAATTTTTGAATTATATCAATATAATCAATTATAACGTTTACATATTTTTGATTTACGCGTTTTGGTGTGCAGGATTTTTGTAAACGAATAAAACATACTAACGAGTTTAATTTAGTGATTTTTAAAAAAACACTAAAATTTACTAATCTATTTTAATGATCGTTCACAAAAATAGTGGACGTTGAAATGTGTGTAATCAAAACTAATTTTTTATTTTTATTTTTATTTTAAAAAAAACGTTTGGTGCTTGCACGAAGTTTGAACCATTGGATGTGGTTGGGCGTAACATGGTCTTCCCCATCATATCATCTGCAGTGCAATTAATTGATTGTTTGTGCAAAATAAATCGAACACGAAAATGGACTAACACACAATCGGATTGGATAGAATTTCAGTGGATTTAAAAAATTTTAAAAAGACTTTCCGAAATGTTCTAATAAGAACATGGGTGGGGAGCCGTTTGTTTCTTTTCCTTTCCTTGTTTCGTTTTGTTTTTGGGTCCGGAATCTATAATTAAATCGAATGGACATTATGTTACATAAATTAAATATCCATGTTAAACTATAGTTATTTAGTGGCTCAGGAGTCGCAATAAAAACTAGTGCACTAGCATACATGTCAAAACTAATATCCATTTTTTATATGATTGCGTCTAATTTTCTTAATTTATTTAAAAAAAATTATAATTTTTATAATTTTTTTGCTTGTGATAAACAAGTTTCGCCAGTAATACGAGAAATTATATTATATTTTTGTTATATGAATCAAAATTATACTTGTGATTAAAAAAAATCATATAATGGAAAATACCAAATTTGTCTCGATTTGAGATTCTTAATAAATATAATAATAATAATAATATAATAAACATGAGCTCCACTTCAAATGAAGGTAATGAGTGATGATGACCAAAGCAAGCACGAGAATTAGTTCGATGAACGACTTGCATGGATCCGATTTTTAATAGTTGGGGGAGAGATTAATATTTTTTAGTCTATATACGCCATCATTTACATTTATTAATTACAAATAGAATGATTAAATTATCATGGTTCTCACTCAAAATTCATTTAAATGAGCATATTTTTAGTGTTTTGCTAAAGTCTCCGCACCTCAAATGATTTACTTTAAGAATTATGGTCAATTTGAGTGATGGTAAACTCGTGCATTTCTTTGGGAATTAATTAAGTAATTAATATAGATAGGAGGTAGAATTTTATTTTACGCGCGGTTGGTTGTATTTTGTTGTTAGATTGGGATTTGAAAATTATAAATTCCACATTCTTTCACTTGTTTAGGTTTACAAAAATTTAAGTGAATTTCAAATTTAATTTGATAAATTAAGCATTTCTATTCGCCATCGAAAATCAGAATATTACCGATCAAATAGCATATGGAATATAGTTTATACTGTAAAAAGTGGCATAAAATTCTCTAACTTAACAAGCACAAGTTCCAATGATAACAAAAACAACAATTAAATAATCAACGTGAGGTTAGGATATTGGTGAAAGTGGAAGGGATAAGTGCATGATAACTTGGATTTTGGAATATAACTCCTACTTGATTTTATTCCAAAAGCTTTGATTTTTTGCAAGTAAAATTATATATATTTTCTACCATTTTAACCCCTATTTTTAATTTTAAAAAAAATCAAAATTACGAAGAATGAGTCACCCCAATTTGTTAACTTTTTATGAACATAACAAAATAGTATAATTTTAGATGTTTTCAGTAATTACATTTACACGTAAAATCAATTATCATGTATTTGTTTTGTACATTTATGTTACTTAATACTTCTCCATCACACGCTTAAGTTACAATTACTGAAGTCGATAATATATAACTTAAAAATTAAAATAACTACGATTAAATGTAATATTTTAAAAATTAATAAATTATATTATATCATAAATATAAATATAAAATCTATCAAAGTTGCTTCATAGATTCATTTTAGTGTTAATGAATGAATATACCAGTTTTCAACTTTAAACCCATCAATTTCGTTTTTATTAATAATAATAATAAATAACATAAGTTAATCAAAGTAAACTATGAGCACGTATCTTGTAAGATAATCTCACCGATTTATATGTATTACAAATGTCAAATTGATCTATAATGAAAACAATTTGTTTGATATAAAAAGTAAAAGTAAGATTGAGTCGAAAACTCATTTTATAAAATTGATATAAAAGATGTAAGCGGTTTTAGTTTTTTTTTTTTAAAAAAAAAAAATGGGTTTTTTTATTTTTACTGTAAATAAAAAAATAAATTTTAAAAATACCGTAAAATTTAAAAAATATCAAGAATACTGTAAAACTCCAAATCTGACAGCGGATGCTCAAACCATGTAGGCCGCGTCCGCTCCTATTGAGCATCCTCCGCCACAAGGTGCTTAATAGGCAGCGTCCTCCGCCACGAGGAGCGGATGCTGCTTAATAGGCAGCGTCCTTCGCCACGAGGAGCGGACGCTGCCTAGTGGCCACACATTACTCATTTAATATTATTTTAATTATAATATATAGTCCGTGATTATTAAATTATTGAGTTATTTGCACCAAACATCCCTGTGAAATATTGAAAATGCACACTTCTTCCATGTGAAATTTTAATAGACGTCTTCAACCCTGACCTTTTCAAAAATCATTACAGTCGCACCTTCAAATGAGTGATTGTTACGCACGCGACCCTCATGCGACTGGACAAAGATTTTGATATTTTTTTTGCACCAAATACCCCGTTAAATGTTAAAAATGCATATTTGACTCATGTGAAAATAATTTTTAAATCTATTCAACCCATAATACACGATTTTCATAAATAAGTATTTAAATAATTTCAATTACCAAATATTAGACTGAACTGATAAGTCAAACATATTGCTTTTTCGATTTAGGACTCTATATTATTGAACCAAAATTTAAATTTTTCGAGAATATGCATTGCACATTTATAATAAACAATAATAAAATAACATGCTTATATAATTCTAAATCGAAAAAGTAACATTCATGAACTTATCAGTTGGTTGAATATTTTAGTATTTTTAAATATTTAAATCCTTATTTATGAATCATATTTAATGGAAAAGTTGAAAACACAAAGTGATTTGATAAAATAATGATAAAGAGTTAAAATAAAATTTTTTTATAAATAAATAAATTAAAAATTATGAATTAAAAATTAAAATTAAAAATTAAAAATAAATAAAATTAAAAATATTTGGTACTTATCATGCACTTATCATTTTGATTTAATATTTTGGTACTTTTAGGTATTTAAATCTTGTTTATGAATGCATTTTTAATGGAAAAGTTGGAAACAAGAAGAAAGTTTAAAAAAATAATGATAACAAGATAAAATAATAATATTTTTTAGAAAACAACTATATAATCATAATAAATTTAAAAATAAAAATAAAAATAATAAAACAAAAAATGTTTGCTAAATGTTTTATAATTAAATTTTTATAAAAATCGTGTATTATGAGTTGAATAGATTTAAAAATTATTTTCACAAGAGTCAAATATGCATTTTTAACATTTCACAGGGGTATTTGGTGCAAAAAAATATCAATATCTTTGTCCAGTCGCATGAGGGGCGCGTGCGCAACAATAACTCATTTGAAGGGGCAAGTGTGCTAATATTTTAAAATGTATGGGTTGAAGACGCCTATTAAAATTTTACATGAGAGAAATGTGCATGGGGTGTTTGAGGATGCTGCCTACTGGGCAACATCCGCTCCACGTGGCGGAGGATGCTGCCTACTGGGCAGCGTAGCGGACGCGGCCTACGTCCTTTGAACGTCCGCTGTCAGATTTGGAGTTTTACAATATTCATGATATTTTTTAAATTTTACGGTATTTTTGAAATTTATTTTTTTATTTACAGTAAAAATAAAAAAACCCTAAAAAAATATATATATGGTGACTTTGTAAAGATTTTACAAGTTTGAACTAAAAAGTAATTAAGTTTATATATTAAGATAATTTTTTTTATCCAGAAAAATATTTCTTAATGGGGTTTATTCTGGTAATGTACTTTTATAGCGGCGGCCGAATCCCATTAATTTCGACCTTTTGCATTCTCAAACAGCATTATAAATTTTCTAGAAAATCAACGAATATTAATCAGAGTCCTAAGCTCTCTCTTATTAGCCATTCTTTTCTTTCAAACTAAGCACCACCATAACAATCATCCGATATTTTCTTCTGTTTTTGGAACTTTTGTTCGTTGTTTCATTTATCAAAACTTGCTGACATTCTGTTTTTTTTTAGAGAATCACACGTACTTGCCTACCATTTCATAGGATACGAAAAGGGATGGGGAGAAAAAGCAAGAAGATTGGCCGGGGGAGGGTATCAAGAATCGGGAGTTACGCCATAGCTTCATCGATTACGGACCCAACATGTGTTTCTTGCACAACTTTTAATATTCTTGCCCCGATTTACAAAAGACTCAATCAAGATGTAAGAATTTCAGATTTTCGCTAATCATGGATATAAATTTTTTTTATGGTTGTGTGTGTATGTTGGCGTGTGCTGTATTGTTCGTGTGTTTGTGGATTAGATTCCTGCAAATTGTTGGGTTTTTAATGGTGTTTTTTGTAATGTGCCTTGTGGTGGCGAGAGCAGGATCCAAGCTACAGGGAAAGCGATGTTAAAGATTATTGGCTGAACAGAAACCAAAAGATTTTGGATCGGTTGTTGTATGAAAGATCTTCCATCATCTGTCTTCAGGTTTTTATTTCATTCCTTTGACATTATTGAATAATATTCATATAAAAACATTACCTTTTATGGTATTTTAGCTTCTCTATTCGGGAATTGTTGCAGGAATTCTGGATTGGGAATGAAGAACTCGTCAGTATTTATGACAAGAGGCTTGGGGATGCTGGTTACATCAATTTCAAGCTTGCGCGAACTAATAATCGTGGAGATGGTATGTGTTTTAGCTCTTTCTATTTCTGATATTCGGATGGGAAACTTTTGATTGCCATTACTTCAATTTTGGCACTTGCAGCTGTTTCTTTTTCCCATGTATTTTCTTTATCTTGTTGTGTTGAATTAGAAGTATCTAAAGTGCACTGCATGATGATTTATGTGATGGAATTTTGTTGGTTCCTGGCTGCATCAGCTGTTTTCTTGTTTTCTTGTTTTCTTGTATATATGTGGATTCGCGGTATGTTGTGAAGTTTGGGTAGGGGCGGAAGTACCAAAAAAGTGGTTATGAGCAGTTGTTTTGATAGAAGTAAAATGATTTGGTCCTAACCAAAAGTGGAGTGGACTTCTGTATTGTTGTCTATACATGCTCAGGTATCAGGACTCTGTAGTTTTCTGTATCATAAGCTTCATATTGTGCTCAGTTTATTTAATTCTCCGATGACTTCGTTCCCAATTCAAATGTAAAGTTGTTTCTTGAAATTGTTCAGGTCTTTTAACCGCTGTGCACAAGGACTGCTTCAGGATCATCGACCACAGGGAGTTACTTTTCAATGATTTCGGCGATCGAGTAGCTCAGCTACTGCATGTCAAGTTGATTGCCCCTATTTATCCATGTCGAAACAATAACGTCCATCAAGAAATTCTTATAGTGAATACCCATTTATTGTTTCCACATGATTCAAGTTTATGCTTAGAGAGATTGCGTCAGGTATGCAAAAATACTATTTTTCGAGTCTTGCCCTGCTATTATTCAGTCGCAACTTACCGTGGCTTATTTTCATTAACAGGTCTATAAGATATTGCAATATGTGGAATCATATCAAAAGGAAAACAAACTCAATCCCTTGCCTATTCTTCTGTGTGGGTAAGTTCAGGATTCTTGTTTTTAAGTATTTAAGTTTTAGATGACTCAAGGCCAATATAAGATGAATCTCACATAATTGGCTGTGTTTTTCTTACAAGGCAGTGACTGGAATGGAAGCAAGAGAGGTCATGTTTACAAGTTTCTTCGATCTCAGGGATTTGTTTCATCGTATGATGCTGCTCATCAGTATACAGATGCAGATGCGCAGAAGGTTGTTTAACTCAATATCTCTACTTATCTTCTTCCGTGTTTCTTTATAAATTCATTTCTGAAGTATGACATACCTTGAATGCAGTGGGTGAGCCACCGCAATCATCGTGGGAACATCTGCGGTGTAGATTTCATATGGCTTCTTAATCCTAATGGATACAGGAAATTACTTAAAACAAGTTGGAGTGAAGCCGTGTTTGGAATGTTCAAGGTGAGAGGTCATGTTGATTTAAAAAAAATTCTGTACAATTGTTGGAGAGCAATATTTGCTTGGACCTTCTATATGGTACAACAATCAAAATGCTGTGCTTATGTCGCTCCACACGAGTTGAGGCTTTCCATTCTACAACGAATTCTCAGTTTTCGTGTTGCTTAATTCTCAACCTTGGCATATTCATCTTTACAGTATCAACTCAGACGAGCTTCGCTGACAGAGGACAATGCATTTGCTTTCCTAAAAGCTGATAGCCATGGTGATTACATCACCTACTCGGGCTTCTGTGAAGCGTTACGGCAGGTATGTAGCCATTTCAGTTGTACAAATTTTCTTCGTAGTGAAGGCTTTTTTCACACTATTACTTCAGAAAGATGGTTACACTGTTTCGCTGTTTGGCTCTCCCGCAGCTTAATTTGATTGGCCATTGTAATGGATTAAGTGCTGAAGAGTTGAAAGAATTGTGGGTTCAAGCAGACATTGATGGAAATGGTGTTCTCGACTATAATGAGTTTAAGGTAATATAATACGACTTTCGCCGCCATAATTATGCATTTTTGTCATCTTTTTTCTTCATTCTGCTTAATGTGGAATTCTTTTCCAGCGCCGAATTTGGAACTCCTCATATTCGAAGCAAAGAGACGATGAGTTCTGGGATGATGTTGTCAATGGCACCGAGCAAACAACGGGTTTCAGTATCAAGAATGCAGTTCTCTTCCCCACAGAAGTGGAGAAAGGCACGTGGCCCGAAGACTACTCTCTTTCGGATCATGCTAGACTCACTGTTGTATTCTCACCGATGAGAATGCCATGCTCTCGACTGACAACATGACACCAGTTGGCACGAGTTGAACGCAAAATTGTACGAGAATAGCAAGAAGGGTCGAGGATGTCCGAGTTGAACGTGCAAGATGATGAGGACTTCTCCAGTCTCAAGCCACCAAATCTTGTTTCCCTAGAGGTTTTCATGCAGAAGTTCCCAGCCGGAGTTTGGTCTTGCTTCTACCCTCTCAATAGTCAATATCGCACGAAGGCACGCGACGTTTCGCTGCAGCCATCGGTGAAGTGCGGGGGAGATGAGAATGACATCTATAGAATTGATGAATAGGATGTGTGAATGGAGCAACAAGAGTGACTCGAGTGCTGTATTGTAATGCAGCCAGCTCAAAGCTTCCTTTGTTGGCCTTTTTACAAAATAGAATTAGGATTTACTATCATTTTGCAAGCGCGGGTCCATCGCGGATACCCTTTGCCGGGTTAGTAGAAATGGAATTATTATTATTATTATTATCATTAAATAAACATTCGATTTTATTATTATTATTATTTTTTTAAGAGTTAAACATTCGATTTGACCATTGGAAAGGTTTAAATAATACATTCATTTTGGCAGCAGAAGTGGATAACACGTTTGGCGAGAGACTCGTTCCAATTCCTATTTAGAAGTATTTTAAATATTTTTTTTTTTAAAAAAAAAATATAAAATATTGACAATGATGTGTTGCCAACCGAAACTCAAAAGACGCTTATAGGTATATCTCACAAAAAGTCACGGCTTAAATTTTTTCACAAGGCACCTCCTAAATATATTTAATTATTTCAAAATTTTAAACATCTCTGGTCTATTTTACCCTCATTTTGACGTCTAGAAGTGGATGCTAGATCCAACCCTTAATTAATGTCATTACTAAGCCGGCATAATAATTTGCTAGGAGTTTCGAAACTTACTCCATTTATTATGTGCATATATTTAAAACCGCACTCTGCAGCCAGGATTTTAAGCATTCTAGGTATCAATTGATTTCAACAACTAAATACTAATATTTTTTCATTGTAATTTTGAAATGGATTTAAGATGTGGAACAAAGAATTTAAATAGCCAAAAAAAACAAGACATGCACGAGATTTCTCCGTTCGAATAGTATATTTTTATTTTTATTTTTTCGTTTTCACATCATTTTTGTGGGAAAACATATGATTTCTCTTATGTGGTGCATGCATTAATGTAAGGTTGATAATGATACTAATGAGTACATAAAAATTCTATGGTAATAAGGGAAATAATATGAAAAGATTGATCTAAATCCAAGCTCGATGTTCGATTTCCAAGATAACAATATTAGATTTTGAAAAAATAAAATGGTGATTATGTATTTTCCAACAGTATAAAAACAAGATCAATGGGCTCCGATTATATATATTTATTATATTATAGTTTCATCAATATATTACAATATTTGTTGTTGTATAATTTTACTTGAGAATTATTTATCATGATATAATTTTAAATAAATATGATATATTTAAAATTAATCAATAAATAAATTTGAAAATAAAATTATGTACTAATCAAATTTTATTAATATTAATTGGACTTAATAGCAATTTAGATTAAGGATAAACTTGACCTTTTAATTTGATTATGTACCAATAAAATAATTTACAATAGTTCATGTATCAATTTATGTATCAATTTGATATTTTATCAATAGTTCTTATACCATAATAAATATTACTAAAAAAATAATATGATCCACAAAATATAATGATTATATTTGGGATTTTAGCAGCAATAAAATCCAATATCCCTCTGGGTCATTCTGTACTATAGGCGCGTAAATACTTTATGGCCATGACCATAGATTTTTTCCTTAAGTTGATCAAAATCTATTTTGACAGGTGTGGCAATATTAAATTTTGAAGTGAAAATGGGAAAATTCAACCTAATCTCAGCAAATTTGAATGTTTTTTGTTTGAAAAAAAATTTACGCTATGGCGTATTATATTTGTTTGATTTTTTAAAATTATTATCCAAATATTTACCACATTCACATTTCATACCAACATTTCAAACATGAAATATTGAAATTTCATAAATTTTGGAGTTTTGGAACAAGTAGAAACTTGAGTAAACTTTGTGCGACAAAATAATTCGAAAAAATATTGATATAAAAAATTAAATTTATAATCATTAATAAGTATTCCTCCAAACCATCAACCGAAACAATCCCTCAAAAAACCATGCAAGTACACAAAAAAGAACAAATGGTCCTAGTGGAAGACCGAGTCTACTTCTACTTCCCATGTACCTTTTTGAATCCAATCGCAATTCGGCACGTGGCTCGTTATGATTGGATTGACTGCATGGAGCTTTCATGCTTCAAATCTTCCTCGTTACGGAAACATTGAAATTATTTTTCTGAATATTGAATACATTTTCTTAATAGCATTTCAATTAAATTGCTCATTTATTTTGGAATGAACAAATTAAATATACAAACACAATGAACATAAAATTATAATGCCCTCTTTCAAAGCATTCTTTTTCTCCTTTATTTTGCTTTCGTTTCTCAAGAATTTATTTATTTTTTTAAAAAGATTTTAAACAAACAAAAAAGGAGATATGGAATGAGTAACTGTAGTGCCAATGGGCAATGGCAATGACTAAAGCGTGTGCCCACACTCTTGTTGGTCCCATAGCTTCATGGCGTATTATATTAACAAAACCCGTGTGAAACAATCCCCTCTCCAACTCCAAAAAAAAAAAAAAAAAATTATAACATTTTACAATTTAATTAATTATTTCATATTGATGCACCTATGATACATTATGCAATATAATAAAAAAAATCTATGTAAATAACATCGAGGAATGTTAAAAATAAAGAAATATATAGGGTGAAAATAAGTTGATAAACAGTTTTTTTCGAGTTTTAAATTGAATAAGATAATGAATTTTATCAAATAATAGAGAAATTTTTTTTGATATCGATCATTTTGTCTTTAATTTATAGAATGAGTTATTATTTTTTGAGGTTAAATATGTAATTTGACTTTAGTATCGTATGAATGACGTTAATATAAATATCTCAATATTTGTATATATTATAATATAAATAAATACGATAAATATCATTATTTAATTTTTTTTATTATTGATTATCGACATTATTATTATTATTATTTTTGAACGGTATTATCGACATTGTTGAAGTAACACCATAGAATACCAAAATCTCAATGGGTACAAAATCAATAGGCAATAAGAGAGTTTTTTAATTATTCATTTATTTTTCCTCAAAAAAAAAAATTTTATTCATTCATTTATTTATTTCCTATGAATCTATCTAATATAATTAATTAAAGGTAAATGGATTGCATATCTTCCTTCCATGGTTTCCCCGCAAGTGGCTTAAACTACAGACAATTCCCAAGAAGTTCCCAAACCCCACCTGAATTTCCATGAATCTTCCTTCTGTTGTTCTAGGGTTTATTCAACACTTTAGTACTCCCTTTTGCGTCATCCATTGTTCTTTGATTTATTAGTCTTGAACCTTTCTGTTTTCGTATCGAAGAAAACTATTTGCTTCTTGTTTTCATGGCTGTGATCCCCGTAAACGCGTTACCGGTGGGTTATAGATTTCGCCCGACCGACGAGGAGCTGATCGATCACTATTTGAGGCTTAAGATCAACAGGCAAGATAAAGATGTCCGTGCCATACGTGAAATTGATGTTTGTAAATGGGAGCCCTGGGATTTACCTGGTAATTGATTGTTCTCAGTTCTAACTTGCTTTCTTTTGGCTGACCTGAAACTGAGTTTTCCTCGAAAAAGACTCCATTTTTGGCGAATGTTGTGTACATTTTTATTTTTATTTTTGGGCAGATTTGTCAGCCTTAGAATCGACTGACAACGAATGGTTCTTCTTCTGCCCCAAGGATCGGAAGTATCAAAATGGGCAGAGATTGAATCGTGCAACGCAGAAAGGTTACTGGAAAGCTACTGGTAAAGATCGAAATATCACCACCAGGAAGGGTGTGAAAATTGGGATGAAAAAAACCCTAGTTTTTTACACCGGCCGTGCTCCGGATGGCAAGAGAACTAACTGGGTCATACATGAGTATCGTGCGACTGAAAAATCGTTGGATGGCACTCATCCCGGTCAGGTTGGGAGCTCTGTTCTTTATGTTATTGGGTTCTTGTTTTGTTTTCTGGGTGGATCGTTTGATTTCGTGTTATTTGGAAACCGTTGGGACTTTAATTAAGAGGGCAAATGTTACCTATTTTGGCCATTTGTGTGAAGAAGAATATGAGCTTGTTCTTATTGATTACGGGTTAATTTCAATTGTGGTGGCTTTAATTCTCTTGGTCTGGAGACTGTGTAGAAATAGCAACATTGATCATTTAGTGAATTACTTTCGATGCTTGAATTAATTTTATCGGTGCTTATTGTCGTGGAAAGTGGAGTAAATAATTCTATGGTTTTTTTTTGCCAGAGTCCATTTGTGCTGTCTCGTCTATTCAAAAAGATTGATTTTAAACAAGATGAAATCACCGAGAGTTCGAATTCTGACGAAGTTGATGGGATTGCATCATCTCCCAGCGTAGTTAATCCCCCCTCTGTTGAAGATGACCAATCAGAAACGCTTACTGCAGTGCACCATGGATCTACAAAAGCACAGGATTCAAGTGTTGAAAGCTTTCCGACTTTGAATTCTTGCAAAGATATGGAGGAAAATCCAGTTCCCATTGATCAGCAAGAAGATGTTCTCATTGCTGGCAAAATGGAATACGATATTTCAGGAACTGCATCTCCTCCAGTGAGTTAAAAGAATTCAACTCATCGTGGCATTTGAAATTGTTAATATTTTCTTATGCTTATATTTATGTAGCATTTTTTTTTACTTTCATTTTGCAGCATAACCCAGAACTGGAAAAGTTACTGGAAAATTTGTGCTCCTCCCCAGTGCAAGGGGCACCCGAATGGAAAATCTTCTCTCCATTACATTCGCAGCTGCAAGCAGAGCTTGGGAACCCGTTCTTTTACAGTGGTTACAATAATGACATCAATAACCAAAATAATACCCATTTTCAATATGGAACAAATGCTGATGACATGATGGATGATTTCCTGAATTCGATACTGATTGACCCAGTGGAGCAGAACTCTGGTGGTCTGTATGGAGTGCCATCTGTTGAAAGTCCCAAGTACATAAACATGCTGACGTTAGACAAGGATTGTATCTCAAGTAGCGAATCGGAGGCTGAGGTTGCGTCCCTTTGCCAGGTATATGTATATGGAATTTGCATCTCTTTCATAGACCTACTTGTGAACTTGGTGTAGAATCAAGTATCTCCCTGTTAAATCAATAGCTGTATATGTTGTAAACTTGTAACAAGACAACTAAAAATCTTTTATCAAACACCAATTTTATAGGTACTTGGGTAGCCAAACAATACAGGATCGGCCCCCCCAAACTCTCTGATCAAGCAGCATATTTTATACTGAATATATTTACAATTGAACTGACCCTATCTAATGCATCTTAATCTAGAAATATCCAAGTGTTCCAGAAGGTGAATTATTTGAGGATAAGAACAAACTAGAATCTCCTTCACAGAGTGAAGTTACATCTAAAGTGGCAGATGTGGATGCCTCCCATTTGCATGTTAACCCTGCTGTGGGCAATGAAACCACCCTTGGCACAGGGATCAAGATAAGGGCTCGCCAACCTTTACAGCAACGTAGTGCCCAACACTATGAAGCACATGGAACCGCTCCTTGGAGAATTCGTTTGCAGATGAATCATCAAGTTGGATCAGTTCAGTGCAATCTTCCCAAGATTTCAAGTGAGGATGACATACATGAAGGGAGTCCACAATTGCCCGAGGTGAGCTATTTTGACCTGAAAAATGTTTTGCATAATATAAGATAAAGGCCTCTCTAAGATTCTAATGATCTGAGGTTTGAACTTCCAGGGTGACAAAGCTACGAATGTGCAAAAAATAGTTGAGGAATCGTTAACATGCGATGAATCAAATAAGAACTCATCATCCCAGCATGCGAGTGCCCTTGATTCACCTGAAAACGACTTAGAAGACACTGCATCTTCCAGTTCTAAATACACGACCTCACCTTCGGTTATATCTTCTCTTTACATGCAAAAGGTGCTTGTGGCCTTCAGTCTTACCGCGCTAGTCCTTGGAATATTCGGATATTTCAAATTTGGGATGGGAACTAAATAGAGATCTTGAGCTACTTTGTACTTGGAGGATTTCGAGCATTGGCTGCTCATGATGGCTCTCTGCCTAACATTATTGATTATTTTTTCAAGATATTTAATATCTGTGTGTTATATTAAAATATGTCGGCGTATATTGTACATCAGGATCTTATTCTCTGTAATTACTGTAATAGAGTTTGTGATATTACATAGACTGTTGCGGCAGTTGGTTGTACATATTTTTCTCGGATAGTTATTATTAGACTGATATTATTGTTTTTGTCATTTCTATGTCATAAAATATATCGGACTATTATTTTTTGGGACCTTCTAACTATTCCCAAATGGATGGGAATGGTATCACTCCTTACCGTTTTCTATGAGGTTAGCCATTTTATTCCTTTTATATTCGCTTAATTTTTTTTATTTTTGACAAAATTATTACCATTCATAATTAATTTAATTTAAAATTATCGTCTTTGCGATAATAATAATGATGACGACGAGCTGCTATGATGAAAATAATAATTATTCATGGTACCAAAACAATAAATAAATATGAAAGAATAATAAAAGTAAATAAATAAAAAGGTCAATAAAAAATAATAATCACAGTAATAACTTAAATAATAATAATAACTTTGACTTTAAATTAAACAGTTAACAATCTATAATAATAATAATAATAATAATAATAATAATAATAATAATAATAATAATAATAATGATGATGATGATGATGATGATCAAAAAAATAATCATCATAAAAGGCAAATTGGTCGTTCAAAATTATTGAATTTCATTAACACCATTTTATTTTATATTACCACTCATAAACTTGGAATCAAGTTGGGATTAGTCACTCTATTACTTTCTCATTATGTATGATACTTGTCGGCTGCGTTTACTAATTAGTGAGATAGGATTATATATGGATAAATTATACTAGGACTATTAAAATGAATTTAATGGATATAGAATAATAATGGATAAACAGTTACATGTTTACTTCGAGTTATTAATTTTATCATTTAAGTAACGATTGATGAAAGAATTACAATTTTATCCTCTACATATGATAAATAATCTTATTTTTACTTTTAATTTCATAAAATTTGAATTGGATTATTTTTTAATATTTTAAATTATTATTAGTTCACGTGGTTATATGTGGATTTTTTCCAAAATAATGATAATGATGAGTTATACGTATAAATATGAAGGATGAGAAATCACGTCAAATAAGGGTAAATAGAGGTGGAATGACGGGCTTTGAGATTTGAGAAAAATTGATTTTTTTTCAAGTAAAGAGATGATGATATTGAATTAATAACATCATCCTACCTTTATCAAGGCAAGTAAACGCAACCATAAACTATCATATATTTATGATTTTTTTTAAAATTCTTATTTCATTCCAAAACGGATTCTATTCCCTTGTTTTTTTTATTTTAATTTTTTTTTATATATTTTAGAATGAAGATAGAGATTTATGTGATCTAAGCATAACCTAACTAATTAAAATCTCACTTAGCAGATGAAATTTGAACTTTATCTCACATAGCCAGTGAGATAATTTGAACTTAAGTTGTTTCTTGTAATTTTATTTAAGCATATCAATATGTAAGCGCGTGCTTTGGATCTAACAATGCAGTAATTAATTACTTTCAAGAGAGTGTATAACCATTTATGCATTCATATAAATTGTCGAATAAAATCAAAACTTGGCGGATTTTGAAGTAACTAATGATCATGAATGGCTCGACCATTGGAGCTTTTCCCCAATACTGCAACTTGTGCTAGGCCATAACATGCATTTACCCTTACAAATAGACAATTTAAAGCTTCACAGGTATCATGTTTTTTTCTTACAAATACACGCATAAGATTTTTTGGGAGACATTGAGTGATAGCAAAGGAATTGCATCAGCAGAACATTTCTCATGTGACCCAACCTGATGGGAGCATGTTTTCTATTTTGGTTTCTGATTTATTAATCAGTTAGTTAGAATATTCTCCCAGTATAGCAATATATAGATGTGTTACATGTGTCGATTTATTATAAGTCTTTCATTGTATATACAAGTGTACAGTAACCATCGCATTGATTCGTCAATCCTGTGATTCTCTAACTTGGTATCAAAGTTCTCCTCGACGTGGTAGAGGTCGTGGAAAGAGCTCTGGAGGTGATAAACGTGGATGGAATGATTACAATGGACTGCTGGTGTGCCAGATTTGTGGCGTTGATGGTCGTGTAGCACACAAGTGTTATTATCGTTTTGACAAGGATTTTATTCCTTTGCAGAGACAGACGGGGGCTCGATATCCTTAGCAACCCTGTTTAGGCCCTTTAATAAACATCCAGTGGCTACAGTAGATACAACAGGTTTTGAATCAGGGAACGATGACCGGTGGTTCCCTGAATCGGGTGCTTCACATCACATTACCAATGACTTGCGAATCTCGGTCTTGGATCTGAATATTCAGGTGGTGGTAAGGTTCACATGGCAAATGAAACAGGTCTGTCAATATCCCATATTGGATCCTCTAAATTTTGTCCAAATTCATGTTCTTGTATTTTGTCCTTGAATAAATTTCTGCTCGAGTGTCTCAAACAACAAAAATTTGCCTAGTGTTGCTCAATTTGTTTCAGACAACAAATTTTTCTTGAAAGGATCTAACAACGTGGGCTCCTCTTCTCAAAGGGATTTTGCACAAGGGCCTGCGTCGTTTCAATCTTGGAAAGCCACTTCGTATTCCTTCATCTTCAGCAAAATGTCTTCACACCAGTATCTCCTATGATAGTATTCCCAGCAAGCCATCACTTCAAAAGGCATCTCAGCTTTTGCTTAAAGAAGGTCCACACATACTGGATCCATGGCCACTTTAGATTAGGACATGCTTCTTTACCTATTGTTAAAAAAGTCTTGAATAACTGTAATGTGCATGTACTTGCCTTTTTGTTCAGCATGTGAATTGGGGAGAAGTCATCAATTACCATTTAAATCTTCTCATACTCTTCATTCCAAACCACTTCAATTTATTTATTCCGATGTTTGGGGACACCATCACATACAATTTCAACTAATGGTTTTCGTTACTAGCTTCGTGGATGCCTACAGTAGATACATATGGATATTTTTCTTGAAACTCACATCTGAAGTTTTCCAAGTTTTTGGAAAGGTTTAAGAATACAATTGAGGTCCAGTTTGGATAGAAAATAAAATCGCTACAAACTGAATGGGGTGATTGGCATTCGTCATAGACTATCTTGTCCGCACACTTCACAACAAAATAGAATATTAAAACCTTAACATTGGCATGTTGTTGAAATTGGACTTTCACTCCTTGCCGATGCGTCTATGCCACTTCGGTTTTGGGCCGAAGCTTTGTTATCCTTGTCTTCATGCATATATATAGTGCACATAAACTTGATTTCAGATCTATCCTATCCAACGCTACTTCGGAATTAATATGGTTTCAATCTCTTCTACGAGAACTTTGCGTGCCTCAATCTACTACACCAGTTTTATGGTGTGACAACTCGAGCACTATTGCTCTTAGTGCGATTCCAGTCCTCCATTCTCACACAAAGCATATGGAGCTTGATCTTTACGTTGTTTGAGAAAAAGTTATGTCACGCTCCTTATCCATCCAGCACGTTCATTCTCTTGACCAACCAACTGACGTGCTTACAAATCCAAATCGGCCACTTCCTTTATTCGACACAGACTCAAGCTTCATGTGGATATTCATCCCCTGCTAAGCTTGCGAGGGAAAGTTGGTGCAAGCAAAGGAATTGCATCAACAGAGCATTTCTCATGTGACCTAACGATATGGGAGCATGTTTTCTATTTTGGTTTCTGATTTATTAGTTGGTTAGAATATTCTTCCAGTAGCAACTGATGTGTTACAAGTGTTTTCTTATTAGGCTTTCGCTGTATATATGTAAGTGTACAGTAAACATCGCGTTATCTATTAAATGAATTTCTTCTTTGTTAAGCCTCTGATTCTCTAACTCAATACCAGAAAAAGGAATTATATCGAATGTTACCAAAAGTTTTGAGCTTGGTATTATTATACCTTGGGATGTGGTCTCAAGTTGAAGCCCGGCTTCGAGTAGATTTCTATAGCAATACGTGTCCAAATGCTGAATCAATCATTTGGGAGGAAGTTAAAGGGGCATTTTTGAGAGACCACGGGATTGCTCCTGGTCTAGTTAGAATACATTTTCATGACTGCTTTGTTAGGGTAATAGTTAATACAACACATGAGAAAGTTAAAAACTTTACTTCTTACTTTGACTGTTTATTATATATGATGTAAATTATTACATTTGTTATCAGGGTTGTGATGGATCCATCCTTATAAAAACGACACCGGGGAACAAGGCGGAGGAGGATGGCCCTCCAAACACAGGTGTTCTACGAGGTTTTGAGGTGATCGACAGTGCCAAAGCCAGATTAGAACAAGAATGCAGAGGAGTAGTCTCATGCGCTGATATTTTGGCATATGCAGCAAGGGACTCTGTTGTCATTGTTAGTAACTTTATACCCTAAAACCCGAAAAAACTCATCACACTGCTTGTGTTCTGTCCATCGAAATTCAACTATATGCCAGACGTAATTATAGGTATTAGCTAGGCTCATCTAGTATCGAATGACATGAGTTGATATTTTTATTTATTTTACTGCAGACGGCAGGGCTTGGGTGGGACGTCCCAGCAGGGCGAAGAGACGGGCGTATTTCAAGAGCTGAAGAGACTAATGATATACCTGATCCATTCTTTAACCTTGACAAACTAACTCAGTCTTTTGCCAAGAAAAACTTATCACAGGAAGATATGATAGCACTCTCAGGTTGGTATTCTATCTGCGCTCCAATGTAGGCTAGAAAATCATTAGAAGATCAGCCATATCTCTGTTTGCTGGCTTCGATCTCCTTTCCTTTTACTTCAAAACTCGTAAATATTGATGCATAGTTGTACTTGTATATAATCAACATACAAATAATACAGGGGCACACACCATTGGACGCGCTCACTGCGCATCTTTCAGCGACAGATTATACGATTTCAACTCAACCAATGGCCCCGATCCATCGATACATACCTTGTATGCCTACATGTTGAGGCTGCAGTGTCCTAGGAATCCTCAGGGAACGGTTGATCCCGACAGGGTCGTTCAAATGGACTTGACCCCCACAACCTTCGAAAATAGTTATTACGCTAATGTTTTACACAACGGTGGGCTGTTTACCTCGGATCAAGCACTAACCACGAGCCCCGAGTCTCTAGCAGAAGTTCAAGAATATGCTGTGAGTAACAGTAAATGGTTACATGATTTTGCCGAGTCCATGATCAAGATGAGCAAGATTCAAGTTCTTACAGGAAGTGCTGGAGAGATTCGTGTGAATTGTAGAGTTATCAACTCATGAATGGGTTGAAATTTCAATCATTTTAAACTCGAGCATGTTCACTGAATAAATTTCGAGCATTCTCCTGTACTTGTTATTATGTTTTATAATTTAAGTTTGGCATATATTATAAAGAACACAGCAGAACACACAAACACAGAAAATTGAGGAATTCACTTTGGTTAACCATTTTTTTTAAAAAAAATGAATTCCTGGAATGTATTTCAAATACACTGCACGAGGTCATTTTTTTTTAAAAAAAAAATAGTTGACCGAGGTTTAAAAAAAATACCCCTGCATACATAATATATGGTATAGTATAGACACAACGTGGACGATGATAATAATAATTATTAGAATTAATAATACTAAAAATAATTAAATATAAAAGAATAAATAAAATAAATACTTAAAAAGAGCAATAAAAATAATAATAATAATAATAATCTATTTTCATATATCCTTATTTTATATATTTTTTTAATACAACAAGGATAGTGATTTATTTAATCTAAACATAACTAAACATGATGAGATTTTGAACTTAGCATCATCACGCAACTGATGAGATTTGAACTTAACATCGTGAGGATCTTGCGTATCAAATAGTACCATGCAGTAATCGAACGACGACGAGGAGGAGTGGAGGACGAAAAACAAGCTAAGCGCGTGCTTGGGAGAACAATGCAGTAATGAGAGTATACAAATATAACAATGCATTCATGTAATTGTCGAATAAAAACAAGACATGGCGAGTTTTGGAGAAACTTTAATGACCATTGGAGCTTGAAATTTTTAAATCACCGCCTCAATTCTTTATTATAGCTTAACAAACTTTTCAGTTAGGATTTCTTTGAAAAATATGCATGCATGGCCATATTGTTATTAAAAGTAATATTTCATCTCTCCACAGTATACATATTCTGCCAGGTTTCAAGGAGAAATCTCATTTCCTCAATACTGCAACTTGTGATAGGCCATAACATTTACCCTTATAAATAGACAACTTAAATCTTCATGGGGATCATCTCTCTTTTCATTCTTATACCTATACATGCTTTAAGATATTTTGGGAGGCAATAACAGAAAAGGAATTATATATATATACATATAATGTTACCAAAAGTTTTGATCTTGGTTTTCTTATGCATTGGGTGGTCTCAAGTTGAAGCTCAGCTTCGCGTAGATTACTACAACAAGACGTGTCCGAATGCGGAATCAATCATATGGGAGGAAGTTGAAGAGGCATTTTTCAGAGACAAAGGGATCGCTCCTGGTCTAGTTAGAATGCATTTTCATGACTGCTTTGTTAGGGTAATAGCTAGTTATTAGTTAACACAACACATCAGAAAGTTGAAAACTTTACTTCTTGCTTTGACTATTTATTGTGTTCTATATAAATGATTATATTATCAGGGTTGTGATGGATCCATCCTTATAAAAACGACACCGGGGAACAAGGCGGAGGAGGATGGCCCTCCAAATGCAGGTACTCTACGAGGTTTCGAGGTGATCGACAGTGCCAAAGCCAGATTAGAACAAGAATGCAGAGGAGTAGTCTCATGTGCTGATATTTTGGCATATGCAGCAAGGGACTCTGTTTTCATTGTTAGTATTTTTAAACTCTAAAACCCGAAAATAAAATTCATCCATCACACTTCTTGTGTTCTGTCCATCTGAATTCAACTATATGCCATATATAGGTTCAGATTAGTATCGAATGGCATGAGTTGATATTTTTATTTCGTGGCATTGGCTTAATTTACTGCAGACGAGAGGGCTCGGGTGGGACGTCCCAGCGGGGAGAAGAGACGGGCGTATTTCAAGAGCTGAAGAGACTGTCGATATACCTGCACCATTCTTTAACCTCAACCAACTCACTCAGTCTTTTGCCAAGAAAAACTTGTCACAGGACGATATGATAGCACTCTCAGGTTGGTATTCTATCTGACTCTGAGCTTCAATTTAGGCTAGAACATCAGCCAAAACCTCCATTTGGTGGCCTCGATCTCCTTTCATTTTACTCCAAAACTCGTAAATTAATCTTGATGTATTGTTGCACTTACATTACATATGATCAATATACAATAATACAGGGGCACATACCATCGGACGTGCTCACTGCACATCTTTCAGCAACAGATTATACAATTTTGACTCCACCAATCGCCCTGATCCGACGTTAAGTCCTTTGTATGCTTTCATACTGAGGCTGCAGTGTCCTAGGAATCCTCAGGGAACCGTCGATGCCGACAGGGTCGTTCAAATGAACTTGAGCCCCGCAACCTTCGAAAACAGTTATTACACTAATGTTTTACACAACGGTGGGCTGTTTACCTCGGATCAAACGCTAACCACTAGCCCCGAGTCTCTAGCAGAAGTTCGTGAATATGCTATGAGTAACAGGAGATGGTTACGGGATTTCGCTGAGTCCATGATCAAGATGAGCAAGATTCAAGTTCTTACAGGAAGTGCTGGAGAGATTCGTGTGAATTGTAGGGTGATCAACTCATGAATGGGTTGAAATTTATTTCTATATTTATAATGCTAATGAATTTCGAATAATTATACATTCTCTTGTACTTCGTCAAAAATAAATTTCAAGCAATTATACATTCTCTTGTACTTATATATCAGAGTTGGTTATAACGCTAAAATGAAACAATAAAATAATAATGGTTCAACATTTTTTTCCTGGACGAAATAAATAAACTTCAATGATCTAGTCTCAATATATCAAAAATAAATAAAATTCAATATTTTATATTGAAGTCTTTTATCCTGCAGATTGAAATAGATTGAATATATTATATATTATCGTGAGATTAAAAAAGAATGATTCTTCATACGATATAATATTAAATATAATCAAATCGGTTATTATTTGTGGTTCTATCAAGCTTTCTGGGTGCGAGGAATGTTGCTCATTCTATTTACCATATATTCATAATCTTGTGCACTATTGTGGCCTTTGTTCCACAGTACATTTGACAATCTCATAGGTAGTGTTCGGAATAGCTTTCTTTTCCTTGCCAAAATTTTGAGATTTTGTGAAGAAAAAACTGAGAAGTGCTTTCTCGCTAGGAGCTCCCTCAAATACTGGCACATATAATCGATCAACTATGCATTGTCGAAGATCAGCAAACGAGGTGACTCGTATTCTTGCTTCTTCTGGTTTGTCGAAAGGGGGATTTGTTGATTATTTCCATTTTTGTCATTATGTTCCGTTCTAAATCCCTTTAGCGAAACATGCATGCATATATGGTTGTTTAGCAATAATATACCTTGTTCCTTTTTTTAAAAAAAAAAAATCGACTACTGAGACATGGAAGTAGAGATATCAGATCGGGCTGACGAGGCAGGCCAACTCGCAACCCACCAAACCCGTCTAACGAGAAATTATCAATCCAATCTGTTTATTTAGTGGTGTGGGACGAGCCGCTAATTTTTAGTTATATTTGGTTGGACAGAGTGGCCCGTCATTTGAATGGGTTGAAAAATTATCAACCCAATCGACCTATTTAGCGGGGCGAGGCAGATCAACCCAACGGACTCAACCCATTTTGACAACTCTATAAAAAAGACTGTGTTGAGAAGCTCAAAGATCTTGATTGACAAAAAAAAATTGTAAATTGTAATAGCTTGTTATAACGGGCTGGGGTGGGACGGACCAATCCAATCGATCCAACCTATTTTGACAGTTTACGGAGTAGATTGTGAGACGATTCATGGATTTATATCTGTATGATCGATCTTATTCATATCGATAGTGAATAATAATATTTTCATGTGAATTAGTTCGAAACTACAATCTCATTACATTTTTGTGTTGTGAAAATACCACTACGTGGTAGGTAAATATCACATCTCTTCTTCTTTTTTTTAGTTTTTTTTTTTGGGGTTAAATAAAAATTTGGGTCTTACTAGTCTTTCCATGCATAGTAACAATTAGGTAGAGTTTGTGGTCGCTTTTGGAAGTGGGATGTCAAATTGGTCAGTGTCTTAGACGAATTGGACAATCCTTTAATACCTACTTTTTGTAGTTATGCATTAATTATCAATATCGAATTGGTGAATGTAAGTTTTAATTCTAAAGAAATTAAGATCTAATTGAATTTGGTACAATTAGTAAGCCAACCACCATTACATCAAATTGAAATGAATTCCAGCTTAAGTTATCTTGATAGTTACCACATAAATTCAATTGATTAATGTATATTATGGAATCGCATTGTCCCCTAATTTTCGCTTCTAAAAACTTTGCATTTTGGATAAACTTTCTTTATTTATTAATGGAGTACATACTAATTAATACTACCTAGCTCCAATCAACAATTATATTTTGGTGAATTTTTTGCATCGAAATAATATTATAATCTATACACTGAGACTGTGTTAACTTAATGAGATTAATTATATATAGATAAATAATACTAAGACTATTAAATTAATTTTATAGGATGTTGAATAATGATGCATAAACAATCACATGTTTACTTTAATTGATCAATTTTGTGATTGATACTATGATTAAATGACGAGTTACAATTTCACCCTTTGTGTATAATATATAATCTTATTTTTAATTTTTATTTGTAAAATTGGGATTGCGATTTTTATTGAAAAAAATAAATTATTATTAATCCATATGTAAATTATTTTAATTGACCAAAATTATTGATTATACATATTATTTATTTTTTTAAAAAAATTAATATATTGAGTTAAAAAAATTTCTCCACATGAATAATGATAAATTCTAAGGAAATGTATTTATCATATATTAAATTATTAGAATTTTTTTATGTTTTATAATTTTTAAATGGACCTTTCGTATATTTAAATTAAATGAAATGTATTAATATGTCTTAAAGTATTTGAAATTTATATCCATGTTATATAATTTTTTTAAATGAAATTTTCATATATTATTTTTTTGGAAAGTAAATTAAGGATATTAGTGTAATTTTTTTTAATTAGAAACATAATGATTATATATCACACCATTTATTTGTGATAAATCATCAAGGTTTAAAGTTTAAATTAGGTAACTATGGATGTGCTTTATGAGTTAATACGGGCCCTCAAAAAGCAAGTAAACATGTGATTGCTTAGGATTATTAATATAATCATATACTTATCATAGCATGAAACGACCCTAACTCTATAATAAATAAATATGCGGAATTTTTTTTTTTTTTTTTTTTACTACTAAATAAAATGTGTACATATATGCCCATACATATATGCACAGAATAAAATATTTAAAATAAATACACGACTAAATAAATCAATAATTAAATACTTAAGAAAATTGCATTCTTTAAATTAAATAAATATCTGAGTCAACCCTATAATTAAAAAGATATTGCATAAATAAAATAAATAAAAAGTGTGCATGCACCTAAAATATTTAATAAAATATTCCAAAAACATCAACCCATGAAAATATTAAAATGTATCATAACATAACATATATGGTGACTCAGAGGCTGTCACGGTCACGGGGCCACTGCAGCTCCGCTCATACGTCCTCACCACCGGTAGGGGTAACCTGCTCCTCTATATACTCACCTGCACCATATCAGTGTAGTGAGCCTAGAGGCCCAACATGCATACTAACAAGGGTTTAAAATAATTTAATACACTTTCATACATAATACTTATACTATAAATGCATGAGCATGCCTTAAAAATAATAACATAAATGTTACTTAGAGAAATCACTGAATTATACATAACATACATAATATCATACATACCTGAGTTGTTGAGCACTTATTTTCTTAACATCGAATGGTTCTATCCGTAAGTGTGACCCATACTTATAGTGCGACTGATCAGTCTAAGAAACCATCGTACGAGGCTGGTGGCGAACCACCCATACATAAATGGCAGAAACTGCCCATACATAAATGGCCACACTACTTCAATTTCCACCTAAAATATTTTATTTGCTCAACCATAGAACTTCAATCATAGCATAAAAATTGATTTCATGAATGCATGTACTTAAATAAATTGTGTGTCCTTCATATATATTTAATTTAATTTTCTTACTAACATATAAATATTAAAATAACTTAAATGCATAAAAATAATTAAATATATAATCAGGACACATGCAATTTTTCTCATGGATGGTCCTGGACTGCTGGCCTTACACTCAAGCCCATTAACTTACATCTGGCCCATTAACATACTTAAGCCCAATATCTTAAACTTTAAGCCCAATTAATTAATCTAAGCCCAATTAAATTAATTAAGCCCATTAAAATTACACTAAGCCTAATAACACTTAAACTGGCCCATTGGGCCCAAAAACCCAAAGACTGGCCCATTAACTTTTATGGGCCCAAAAGCCCATAAAATTAATGGACTAACTTAATTAAAATTTTAAAAGTCCAAATAAAATTATTTGGGAGTCCAAATAATTTTATTTCAATTAAATTGACTCAAAAACCCATTATTTCATAAAATATTTTAAAAATAAAAAGACTCGAGCCCGGCCCACCAAACCCGGACCCGGACCCACTTAACCCGACCCACTAACCTACTGACCCGACCCGGACCCAAGAACCCGACCCGGACCAAGCCTAACCCTAGAACCCGACCCCCTCCTCCTTACTCCTCTCTCGGCCGCCGAGGGCTTGAGCAGCAGGCCTTCATCGCCTGCTGCCGCCATGCTCCGGCCACGACCGGCCGGAGCGCCGCCGGCAGGACCTCCCCAGGGTCCTGCCGGTTCGAACCCTACCATGGTTCCAACCCCATGCTCACCCCACGTCGAACCCGAAGCTTCCAAACCCCAAAACCCTAATCTGTCGGGGCCGTGCACTTGAGTGAACCTAGCGACCACCTGGGCTCGTTTGGCTCGAACCACTCGAGCCACCCGAGCCCAGACCACGTACCCACACCCCAGGAGACCTAGCCATCAGCCGAACCATGCATAGAGAGAAAGAAACCGTGAGCATGCTATGAATTCGAAGTACAAGGCACAAACAACAACATTCAATCGATTTTTCTGAAAAATAATTAAAGGATTTAGGTGCCTACCATAACTTACATAATATATATACTGATATGGCGTTAAAATGAGAAAAAGATCATGCCTTTCACCGTAGATATGGATTTAACACGTGTAGGAAGGACTTCGGGACGACGGGACGACTTTGGCTTGCTTGGAACCTTGAAACCGATCTTCTATGGAGTTTTAGGGCTGAATATCGATGAAGAAGATGACTATTCTGTGAGGGTGGAGGCGGCTAAGGGGTGAAGTGATCGGCTAAATGGGGTTTGGGTAGATTAGGTTTAATTTTAGTGTTAATTAAATATAGGTTAAATAATTAAGGAATTAAAAGTTTTAAATATTAAATGTACAACTTAAACTCCTAATTAAACTTTAAAAATCTGATAATAAAAATGAAATCTCGAAATTAGTAAAAATAGGAATTTTAAAGGTATTAAAAAGTCCATATTTTGGCTAATTTTGGATAAAAATGACCCCTAAAATTAAATAAAATTAAATACTTAAAATTTTGAGATAATAAAACTCAAAATAATATTTTAAGGCTCTAAAAAGGCTCATAAAATAATTTGGCTAGGAAGTTGTCATCTCGTCCGTCCACGGTCCCGTCTACGCGACCAAATAATTAAAATACTAAAAATCATAAAAATCACTAATTATGGGTTAAATGCTTAAAAATAAATTAAATCATGCATAAATAATTCACATAATTATTTAACCCATAAATCATAAATTTAAAAAAAAAAATTAAATATCCTAATTATGCAGGCGGATTTACGTAATTAAAAATACCGGGTGTTACATAGCAAGTAAATGCAATCTGGATACATAATTCGTTTCAAATTATACTCTAAAAGAAATATACTCTATATATAAATTCGTTTCAAATTATACTCAGAAACTATAAATTTGACAACAAAATTTTGATTGAAAAATGGGGGGTTTGTCTAATCCAAACAACTAGATTATTAATGACATACTAGCGTATGTTGCACGCGATGCGTGCATATACATAAATTTTTTTTATGTTAATTAAAGTTTCATATTATTTTACAACTTACATGATGAATTAGATATTCAAAAGTTTAAGAGTGATAATTATCTAATCTAAATCTTTCAAAAAAAAGTTCTAATCTAAAAATTCATGAAAAATACAAACAAAGATAGCGAGTGTCATTTTGGTAAATAATATTGTTTCTAGTGGCTTAAAAAAAGTAGATTATATAAAATGACTAATTTATATAATAATTTTGATTTTGTTGGAAATTAAGTTTCCTTATAATCATAATTTCATCTCAAACTTCATCAATCAATTAAAAGTTAGTTAATTAGAAGGTCTCTTCTATAATTAGGGCTGATCAAATTTAATAAAAACCACCCAAACCGACCGAATCGAACCGCACACACCGCTATATGTTCAATTTTTTGACCACAACCGTGGTTAAAAAAACAGCAAATCGCACCGCATAATATGGTGTGGTGGCAATTTTAGAGAAAAACAGCACTTGCCGCACCGCATAAATAAATAAATAGTTTTAAAATTATTTATTATATATTAATATGATCATGGATATCGTTTATATAATTTATTTTAAATTCAATAGAGTGATTCAAATTAAACATTACTATGTCTATATCTAATTATAATACCATAATAATGATAGAAATTCAAAAATTATATACAGAAAAAGAGACTATATTATCATAAAAAAAATCTCTACAATTTTCTTTTTCAAAAAAATTATGTTTTGCCTTTCTTATAATTTTTTTAAAATCTTGTACGTTGACAAATTATGAGGATATTTTTATACATTTTCTTTGAGAATTAATTCTTTATTTATTTGCATGTATTATACCTTGAAACTCGAAAGTAATTTTTGATAGGGCATTCAATTTGAGTTATGAGATTCCATGATTAAAAATTTGACTATTGTTTTATGTCATTTATTTTTTAATGATTTAGAATTTTTTATTATACTATTTTATTTGAAAAACAATCTTTATGCTTTCATGTCGCAATTAACAAAAATATATTCTAAGTTTATTAAATATTTTTATATCAATTTATATTTTTTGGTGTTATTGTATTCATATATATGTATTTTTTTGTCTACTTGATGATTTTTCTTCTTTATTAAAAAACCGCTAAACCGTCCAAAACCGCTCGAAACCGTCTCAAATCGCATATATACATTTACATGAAAAACTACAATTAGAAACTATCTTTGAAACCGAACCGTACATAGCAATTTAGTTTGAATTTTATGAAAATACCGTCCAAACATGTAGTGACCCTGCATGGAATCACCTACTAACTGGCAACTAATAGCATGCATTAAACTTAATACAGCAAAATACTTAGCAGAGTAAAACGTGCGGAAACATAACCATAATTTACATATCAGCTTAGTAAAATAAGTCCAAGCTTAAATCTGTAGTGATACAACCAAATCGAAAATCTTAAAAGTAAACATTATACAGCTCTATCGAATCCTGCTGTATAACTAACTCTTCAAGGCCCCTGCTCCCTAGCCCTGCCTTGAACTACCAGCTCCGTCCATCCTGCGACCTGCCCCGTGGAATAGGGTGTCCAAGATAACAACTAGGTCGTGAGCGCTAACGCTCAGTACATAGACATGAGTACACGTAAATATATGATGCATGCAACATGATGACTGGTAACGGGTCATCTGAAAAGTCATGCTCAGAATCGGTGCCACATGAGTGCTGCCACAATAAAATCAACCTCTGGGTGCAACCACACTCGTCTAGTACACCAGAGTAGACAGACATAAATGCCCCCGCCGTCGCGGTACTCTCAGTGACAGACTATCGAGTATAGAGCTGAGCGGCTCTATAGTCAGGTATAACAAGGTATAGGCTCAACGTGTATATGCACATGACATATGAATATAGAAAGCGGTAAATCATATCTCATGCCATATAATAATGCCAAATAAATGCAACATATAAACATATATACTCGCTGGCAATCTCAGTCAATGTGTACGTACCTCTAGGCTAGTTCAAGTATAGTAGATCCTAGGTTCCAGGCCTATATTCAAAAGTTCACCGTATCACTACACAAGTTCTATAAGCCTTAACTAAGCTAATAAGTACTCCCAAAACTTAAATAGATTCCCGACCCATACCTTCGTTCGTAGTTAGCCCTTTGGAGACGCTAGTCCCGGATGACTATAACCACAACTTGGTTATTTCAGAACCTCTATTATAACCGATAGAGCCCTCAAGTGTATAACTCATACTATATAACTGAAGAAGGAAGCTCGAAAATTCGTATTTTAAAATGAAATCGAACGAGCCCTATTTATAGGAAAATTTCCGGACGAGTTCGGATCCTCCGAAGCCGAGTTCGGATCGTCCGTTCCAACTCACTGTCTGCATGCGAGACACGTCGAGTTCGGACCGTCCGAACGTCTCTTCGGGTCGTCCGAAGTGGCCTAAATCCAACACTTGTCAAAACACCATGCTGAGTAATCCTGCTTGCTTGGCACAAGGGAGTTCGGGCAGTCCAAAGTCCTCTTCGGATCGTCCGAACGTGCCTTAACTTCGAAGTCAACAAGCTCACCCTCGGAGCCCCCAGTGGTCGAGTTCGGGCCGTCCGAAGTCCTCTTCGGATCGTCCGAACTGACTCAGACAATGAAATTTCATTTCTTGCTTCTGAAGTCCGATTAAATCCCGGAATTGGTTAATTACCAACCCTTAATCATGGTTAACATATTATTATCTTAAAATGAGGTCTAGGTTACTACATTCTCCCCACCTTTAGACATTTCGTCCGCGAAATAACATCTAAAGACAAATCAAGATAACAATATGAAACATCAAACCATGTTTTATTACAACAACTGTAATTACATCTTACATGGTAAATCAAAAGTACAAATCAAACAACTCAGGATATTCCGCTTGCATACGACTCTCAGTTTCCCAAGTTGCTTCTTCAACACCTCGGTGTTGCCACTGTACCATCACAAGTGATATAGTCTTGTTCCGAAGAACTTTCTCCTTCCTGTCTAGGATACGGATTGGTCGTTCAACAAAAGACAGATCTGGATCTAGCTGAATATCAGTAGACTGAATCACATGAGATTCATCAGCTATATACTGTCGAAGTAACGACACATGAAAAACATTATGTATACTGGAAAGATTTGGCGGTAACGCCAAACGATATGCAACATCTCCGATCTTTTCCAGTATCTGGAAATGCCCAATGAAACGAGGAGATAACTTTCCTTTCACACCGAATCTCATCACCTTTCTGAAAGGTGATACTCAAAGAAACACATATTCACCAGGATCAAACTGAAGTGGCCTGCGATGAATATTAGCATAACTGGCTTGTCTATCTTGAGCAACTTTGATCATATGCTTGATCAAATCTACCTTGTCTACAATCTGCTGCACCAATTCAGGACCCTCAACTTGTCGTTCCCCGACTTCATCCCAGAATAACGGAGTACGATACCGTCGACCGTACAATGCCTCAAAAGATGTCATATCAATACTACGATGATAACTGTTATTGTAGGCAAATTCGATCAAAGGTAACTGATCCTGCCAAGATAAGCCAAAATCCATGACAGAAGAACGTAGCATATCCTCCAAAGTACGTATCGTCCGCTCTGACTGTCCGTCAATCTCCGGATGATATGCAGTGCTCAAACTCAGAGTGGTACCCAACGCCTGCTGAAAACTACCCCAAAAACGTGAGTAAATCGCGGGTCTCTATCACTAACTATGCTCACTGGAATCTCATGCAATCGCACTATCTCCTGGATGTATAAGTGTGCCATGCGATCATAAGAATACTCCCGGTTGTAAGGAATAAAGTGTGCTGATTTCGTCAAACGGTCAACAACAACCCAGATAGCATCACACTGACGTGTAGTCATAGGTAAGTGGGTAACAAAATCCATAGTCACGTTCTCCCACTTCCATTCGGGAATCTTAAGATTCTGCAGTAATCCACCTGGTCCTCGATGTTCAGCCTTGACCTGTTGACAAACCAAACATCTCGAAACAAATTGATACACACTCCTTTTCATCCTTTTCCACCAGAATCTAGTTCGCAAGTCCTTATACATTTTCATGCTTCCAGGATGAACAGATAATAGACTCATGTGAGCTTGAGAAAGAATATCGTTCCTGAGTTCCGCAACATTAGGTACAACCACTCGATTAGATAAGCACAATAAACCATCTGTCTGAAAATGGAATCCAGATGTATTAACTCCATTGGCTAGACGTGCCAAACGCTGAGTCTTAACATCATATATCTGAGCATCTCTGATCCGAGAATACAATGCTAGCTCAGATAGAATAGTATACAAACGAATCTCATTCCTCCCTTTCTTGTGCTTGAGCGTAAAACTCAATTAACAGCACTCTTGAATCATATGAGATATTTCATTAGTCTGAAGTGCAGAAAGTCTCACCTGCCGACTCAAGGCATCAGCAGTAAGATTGGCAGAACCTGGATGATATTTGATTTCACAATCATAATCCTTCAAAAGATCCATCCAGCGTCTCTGTCGCATATTCAACTCCGCCTGAGTGAATAAATACTTCAAACTCTTATGATCCGTGAATATCTCAAATTTCTCGTCATAAAGATAATGCCTCCAAATCTTGAGTGCAAATACAATGGCGGCTAACTCGAGATCATGTACTGGATAATTACTCTCATGCGTCTTCAACTGTCAAGAAGCATAGGCAATAACATGTCCATGCTGTGTCAGAACACATCCTAACCCCTGACCAGAGGCATTGGTATAAACAACAAAACCTCCTGATCCAGAAAGTAGAGCTAGCACAGGTGCAGTAGTAAGACGTCTACGCAGCTCGTGAAATGACTCCTCACAATCCGAGGACCAAATGAAGGTAACATCTTTCCGAGTAAGCTGAGTCAAAGACCTGGCCAACTGTGAAAAATTCTCGATGAACCGACGGTAATATCCGGCTAGACCGAAGAAACTATGAATATCAGCAACCGTCGTCGGATGAGACCAGTTCAACACTGCCTCTATCTTACTAGGATCAACAGATATTCCTTCATTAGAAATCACATGACCGAGAAACACTACCCGATCAATCCAGAATTCACACTTGCTCAATTTCGCATACAGCTGCTTATCTCGTAACGTCTGCAATACAATCCTTAGATGATGTGCATGCTCATCCTTGTCATGAGAATAGACAAGAATATCATCAATGAAGACGATGACAAATCTATCCAGATATTCTCGAAATATCTGATTCATCAGATTCATAAAGACTGCCGGTGCATTCGTCAAACCAAATGGCATCACCAAAAATTCATAATGCCCATATCTGGTCCTGAAAGCAGTCGTAGATATATCTGAGTCTCGTACCCGCATCTGGTAGTATCCCGATCTCAGATCTATCTTAGAATAAACAGAAGTACCCTGTAATTGATCGAACAGATCATCAATCCGCGGCAAAGGATACTTATTCTTGATGGTGACATGATTCAACTGTCTGTAATCAATACACAATCGCATCGATCCATCCTTCTTCTTGACAAATAACACAGTTGCTCCCCACGGAGAAACACTCGGACGAATATATCCCTTATCAAGCAAATCATGTAACTGCTGTTTCAATTCCCTCATCTCTGATGGTGCCAGACGATAAGGTGCTCGGGATATAGGCGTAGTTCCTGGTACTAAATCAATACCAAATTCAACCTTTCGCACCGGAGAAAAACCAGGAATCTCATCAGGGAATACGTCAGAAAACTCACTGACTATCGGTAACTGATCAATACCCGTACTACTCGTGGACATATCAACTGCATAGATAAGATAGCCCTCCCCACCTGACTCCAAGACATGACATGCATTCAGAGTCGAAACAAGTGGCATCGGAGGTCGCGCACCCTCACCATAAAAATACCAGCTATCACCCTCAGCAGGATGAAACTGTACCAGACGCTGATAACAATCCACAGTAGCATGATACAAAGTCAGCATATTTATTCCCAAAATACAGTCAAAATCTGTCATCGCTAATATCATCAAATTAGCCGATAACGTATTACCCTCAAACTCCAGAAGGCAACCCATCATTAGACGCTTAGTTACTATCTCCTGCTCCAGCGGAGTAGATACAACTAAATCCATATCTAATGATACATAAGGTAATCTATGTCTCTTAACAAAGCGACTAGAAATAAAGGAATGCGATGCTCCAGTATCAATTAATACAAGTGCAGGAATACCACATAACAAAAAGGTACCTGCCAACATGCGATCGCTTCCCTCAGTAGCCTGTTCTTGAGATAGAGCAAATACCTGCCCTTGAGTCTTTGGACGATAACCAGAAGAACTCTGTGGTGCAGGCTGCTGTCGTGGAACAATAGAAGCCTGAGATCCAACCTGTGATCCTGATCCACTAGCAGAACCCATGCGTTGAGGACAATCTCTCCGCAGATGTCCCTGCTGACCACAAATATAACAAGCACCAGTAGCTCTCCGACATGAAGCTGCAGGATGCTTCCCTCCACAATGGCTACAAAACTCCTCATTCTTCTTCTTCTTCCCAAAGCGGAACATACCTCGTGAACCACGAGATCCAGATGAAGTAGTAAGAGTAGAAGAAGACGTAGGTACAGATGGCACAACAGATTGAGCTCGAGGCTCAAAAGATCCACTAGGCTGTGCTGGCATCATCAGCTGTCCCCGCCTGTTCCTAGTCTTCACAAGACGGCAACGGTTCACCAACGTCTCAAAAGATACAGGATCATCACAGACGACAACCTGTGAGTAGATATCTTGGTTCAAATATTGTAAAAAGATATCATACTTCGATGCATCACTGTTACTGATATGAGGACTGAAAGGTAGCAGATCAAGAAATCGTTGCTGATATTGATCAATAGTCATTGATCCTTGCCTCAAAGTAAGCAACTCCATAGATCGTGCTTGGCGAACAGCCGGAGGAAAATACAATTTCTGAAACTCCTGACAGAAATCCCCCCAAGTCACCTGTCCTCTCTCAGTACGTGCCTGAGCAGCCTTGGCATCCCACCAACAACGTGCTCGATCCTCTAGAACGAATTCTAGAACTTCCAGTTTCTGATCCTCAGTACAATCAAAAGCTCGGAAAGTACTCTCAAGTTTAGACATCCAGCTTCTTGCTTGTTCAGGATTCTCGCCTCCCACCAAGGTTTTCGGTCCTACTTGCATGAACTTATTGATAGTGTAGCGACGTCTACCCTCATGATGATGATGCTGATCATCATGATGGCGGTGATGACGATGATGATGACCACCTCCCTGGCCAACACTACCGTGACTCTCGTCAGCCATATCCTGAAAAGAATTGCACATTAAAATTCCAAATGCGCAAGAATTACTCAAGAATAAACTAAATCCCAAAATCTAAGCATGCTCTGATACCAAAAATGTAGTGACCCTGCATGGAATCACCTACTAACTGGCAACTAATAACATGCATTAAACTTAATACAACAAAATACTTAGCAGAGTAAAACGTGCGAAAACATAACCATAATTTACATATCAGCTTAGTAAAATAAGTCCAAGCTTAAATCTGTAGTGATACAACCAAATCGAAAATCTTAAAAGTAAACATTATACAGCTATATCAAATCCTGCTGTATAACTAACTCATCAAGGCCCCTGCTCCCTAGTCCTGCCTTGAACTACCAGCTCCGTCCATCCTGCGACCTGCCCCGTGGAATAGGGTGTCCAAGATAACAACTAGGACGTGAGCGCTTGTAACACCCGGTATTTTTAATTACATAAATCCGCCTGCATAATTAGGATTTTTAATTATTTAAATTTATGATTTATGGGTTAAATAATTATGTGAATTATTTATGCATGATTTAATTTATTTTTAAGCATTTAACCCATAATTAGTGATTTATATGATTTTTTAGTATTTTTATTATTTAATCGCGTAGACGGGACCGTGGACGGACGAGATGACAACTTTCTAGCCAAATTATTTTATGAGCCTTTTTGGAGCCTTAAAATATTATTTTGAGTTTTATTATCCCAAAATTTTAAGTATTTAATTTTATTTAATTTTAGGGAGTCATTTTTATCCAAAATTAGTCAAAATATTGACTTTTTAATATTTTTAAAATTCCCCTAAATTAATATTTCGAGATTTTATTTATGTTATCAGTTTTTTTAAAAGTTTAATTAGGAGTTAAGTTATATTTTTAATATTTAAGACCTTTTTATATTTAATTATTTAACCTATATTCTAATTAACCTAAAAATAAAACCTATTCTACCTAAAACAACTAGCCGATCTCTTCTTCCTCCCATCAGCCGTCACCTCCATCTCCTTATTCACCAAACCAACCTCCAAGAACACCATAGCCATTATTTCGAAGGTTCCAAGCAGGCTAAGGCATCCCGTCGTCGCCCCGTCGTCCCGAAGCCCGTCGTACACGCTTCTAGCTCTATAAATCGGTGTTAAGGCATGTTTTTCTCCACTTTTCAAACCTATATCAGTATATGTATGCGTGTGGGTGTGTAACATCAGAATCGATATATTTGACAACAAGCTTTTCGATTTTTCCTCCTAAATTGCTCTTGGTTTGGACTTTGGTGTTTGCATGCTCACGTTTTCATGTCCATGGCTAGGTGGGCTGCTGGTCCACGGTTAGAGGGGTCCCTTGAGGTCCCTTGGGTCGAGTCAGGTCGGGGCTGGAGGCTAAGGAAGAAGGGAAACGAAGCCTTTCCTTTCTGAAGCTTCTGTCGAGCAGTTTAGGGTTCTGGGGAAGAAGGCTGAGATCTTTTTCCTCAGGCCACTATTTAGGGTAAGGTCGGTTGGGTTAGAACCCCATTTGAGTTTTCTAAGTTTTTGCAGAAGGTTGCATGGGCTTTCGTGGTCGGAGCTTCGAGGACGAAGGGTTTTCCCGCAGCTGCTCGGGTCTGCGCGACAGTGCAGAAGGGCCGGGTTGCAGGGCTTCGTTCTCACTCCATAGTCGACGGTTTGGGCTGATTCTTGGCTTGTTAGAAAGGTCTAGATGTGGGCTAGGTCCTAGGGGTGGTTCTCCGGCCGGTGGGTGGCCGGAGCATGGCGGCCGCCGGCGTTCTTTGCAACTGCTCGTGGCCGCAGCAGTGCAGGGAAGAGGGTGATCGAGTTGGGGCTTTGGGGGCTGATCCGGGTCGGGTCAAGGGCCTGGGTCGGGTTTAGGAAGTAGTGGGTCAAGTCGGGTGGGTTCGGGTCCGGGTTTGGTGGGCCGGGCTCGAGTCTTTTTATTTTTAAAATATTTTATGAATTAATGGGTTTTTGAGGCAATTTAATTGAAATAAAATTATTTGGACTCCCAAATAATTTTATTTGGACTTTTAAAATTTTAATTAAGTTAGTCCATAAATTTTATGGGCTTTTGGGCCCATGAAAGTTATTGGGCCAGTCTTTGGGTTTTTGGGCCCAATGGGCCAGTTTAAGAGTTATTGGGCTTAGTGTAATTTTAATGGGTTTAATTAATTTAATTGGGCTTAGATTAATTAATTGGGCTTAAAGTTTAAGATATTGGGCTTAAGTATGTTAATGGGCCAGATTTAAGTTAATGGGCTTGAGTGTAGGGCCAGCAGTCCAGGACCATCCATGAGAAAATTGCATGTGTCCTGATTATATATTTAATTATTTTTATGCATTTAAGTTATTTTAATATTTATATGTTAGTAAGAAAATTAAATTAAATATATATGAAGGACACACAATTTATTTAAGTACATGCATTCATGAAATCAATTTTTATGCTATGATTTAATTTCTATGGTTGAGCAAATAAAATATTTTAGGTGGAAATTGAAGTAGTGTGGCCATTTATGTATGGGCAGTTTCTGCCATTTATGTATGGGCAGTTTTCTGCCATTTATGTATGGGTGGTTCGCCACCAGCCTCGTACGATGGTTCTTAGACTGATCAGTCGCACTATGGGTCACACTTACGGATAGGACCATTCGATGTTCAGAAAATAAATGCTCAACAACTTATGTATGTATGATATTATGTATGTTATGTATGGTTATCTATGTAAGTTATGTTATGTAATTTTTAAGCATGCTCATTCATGTATATGTATGTATTAGTATTAAATTGTTTTAAATTATTTTGAACCCTTGTTAGTATGCATGTTGGGCCTCTAGGCTCACTACACTGATATGGTGCAGGTGAGTACGTAGAGGAGCAGGTTACTCCTACCGGTGGTGAGGACGTATGAGCAGCGCTGCAGTAGCCCCGTGACCGTGACAGCTTCTGAGTCACCGTGCATGATGTCATGTGAAACATTTTATTATATTTTTAGTGGTTGAGGTTTATGGGAATATTTTATTAAATGTTTTAGTGCATGCACATATTTTATTTATTTTATTTATGCAGTATATTTTTAATTATAGGGTTGACTCAGTTGTTTATTTATTTTAAAGAATGCATTTTATTTAAGTATTTAAATTGTTTATTTATGAAATCATGAGTTTATTTTGGGTATTTTATTTGGTGCATATATGTATGGGCATATATGTACTTACTTTTATTTAGTAGTATAAAAAAAAAAAAAAATTTTCCGCATATTTATTTATTAGAGAATTAGGGTCGTTTCAGTTGGTATCAGAGCACGGTCCTTGGAGGGGTCACTACTGCTATGCGAGCTCAGAAATCCACGCTACCGGTCTGTAAGTTTTAATGTTTATAGTATGATTTAAATTTCTAGAATTTAAGTTAGCATTAATTTTAAACCACTTAGTTATGCATGGCGATTTACGTAAAGAAATATGGGGTGATGCAATATGCCTCGGAGACGAGTAGTCCTTAGGGGTGAAATTGGGTAAATTAAGATTTTGGTGCAGCTACTTGGAAATATTTTCTGCGTGCAGGGAGAATTCTAGTAGGAGGAAATTCCACGTGTGCGTTGCTGGATTCAGGAGCCACGCATTCGTTTATCTCCCGGGATTTTATCAGACGGATAGGCATTTCACCGGAGGTTGTAGACAGTGGTTACGATGTTACCATGCCATCCGGACAGATTATCACTACCACTAGTGTCATCAGGATCTGGAATTGGAGTTGCAGGGACACTCCATTCGAGCAGATCTAGTGGTTCTTCCATTGACTGGGTTTGACTTGATTTTGGGTATGGACTGGCTATCAGTTAATGGAGCTTCGATTGATTTCCGACGTAGGACAGTGTCAGTGAAGCCAACAGGAGGTGAGATGTTTACTTTCTTTGCATCTCAGTCTAGCAGTATTCCTCAGATGATATCACTGGTTCGTGCGAGGAAACTGTTGCGCCATGGATGTCAGGGTTTTCTTGCTAGTGTGGTCACTACCTCAGATATTTCTAGCAGATCTTTATCAGATATAGAGGTGGTACGTGACTATCCAGATGTTTTCTGACGATGTTGCAGGAGTTCCACCCGTGAGAGAGGTGGAGTTCAGTATTGAGTTGTTGCCGGATACTGTGCCTATCTCTAAGGCACCGTATCGACTTGCTCCTACAGAGATGAGAGAGTTGAAGGAGCAGATTCAGGAGCTGTTGGAGAAGGGCTTTGTTCGCCCTAGCTTTTCTCCATGGGGAGCTCCAGTGTTGTTTGTGAAGAAGAAGGACGGCAGCATGAGATTGTGCATTGACTACCGAGAGCTCAACAGAGTCACAGTGAAGAATAAGTATCCACTACCGAGGATAGAGGATTTATTCGATCAGTTGCAGGGAGCTTCGGTATTCTCCGAGATCGATCTGCGATCTGGTTACCATCAGCTGAGAGTCAGAGGTTCAGACGTGTCTAAGACTGCCTTTAGGACACGATATGGACACTATGAGTTCTTGGT